>NC_056685.1:118021295-118646295 GCF_018350215.1 Panthera leo | reverse complement strand
TCACTGATATGTGGAATACAACAAACAAACAAACAAACAAAACCCCCAGAAATACACTCACAAATACAGAGAGCAAACTGGTGTTGCCAGCGGGGAGTGAGGTGGGGTGATGGGTGAAATAGGTGAAGCAGAAGAAAGAGGTACAAATTTCAGTTATAAAATAAATAAGTCATGGGGATGAAAAGTACAACATAGGGAAAGTAGTCAATGATATTGTAATAGCTTTGCATAGTGACAGATGATAATACATTTCGTAATGTATAATTGTCAAAAACACTATGTTGTACACCTGAAAGTAAAGTAATACTGTATGTCAGCTATATTTTAATTAAAAAGCAAAACAAAAAAAACCATGAAACAAAACAGAAATATTGAAGGAGCACTCTATTTTATAATGGCTCACATGAATTATTATTTTTTTTATAAGACCTCTGTCTTTGTAATTTATGTAACACTTATTGAAACCCATTAAAAATGACAATATGCTTTCTTGGAAATTTTGTTTAGTATTTCAAGGTGGCATTTGGAATCATAATTACATTTGAAGGGCTAAATTTGGTGAATATCATTCAACTTCAGGTACTCCACAAACAGACCAACACAAAGTGATGTGTTATGAGTGATGTGTTCGATAGAAACCTTACTTCTTTAAGACCTATTTTTATTTCTTTCTCATCCTGGGCTTATGGGTCATTTATTTTATTCCCCAAAGGTTCAATCTGATGGTTGTTTTAGGCTACTTTGATAGGATTTTAAATGTCATGGCTCTGTGTAGGGGGAAGCAATTCAAGGTTAATGAGAACCTAGACCACACTGAGTGTAAATCTGGCTCTTTGGATTGACAGCCATGGGTGACAGAGACTGAAGATTCTTGCACACAAACAATGGAGGCGGTTTGACCTTTACCTGTGAAGGAAATGAGCTGACTCATCCTGAGCCAGATGAAGCTCTGCTGGGATTAAAGTTTCAGGAAGATCAATTTGAGAGCTGGAAGGGACTTGAGGGGGGGGTATGTGTGTGTGTGTGTATGTTTGTGTATACATGTATGTATGTGTATTTATATGTGTACATATGTATGTGTGTGTGTGTATGTGTGTGATTGTGTACTCATCCCCCACTGCTTACGACAGTGGATTTGCAGAGATACACCTGCTATGGACTGAATGTATGTGTCTCCCCAAAATTCATATATTGAAGCCTTAACCCTCAATGTGCTGGTAATTGGACCCTTGGGAGATAATTAGGTTTAGACAAATTCATAAGGGTGGAGTCCCCATAATAGGATTAGTGTCCTTATAAGAAGAGGAAGATACCAGAGTTCTCTCTCTCTGCCATGTGAGGATACAGGAAGAAGACAGCAATCTGCAAACCATGAAGCAGGCCCTTACCAGACACTGAATCATAGGGCACATTGATCTTGGACCTCCCAGCCTCCAGAATTGTGGGAAATAAATGTTCATTGATTAAACACCCAGTCTGTGGTATTTTGCTATAGTTGCCTGAGCTAAGATAATACTCAAGGGGTTTGGGAAGCCCACTAAAGTGTATACAAAAGGTAGTGAGCATGTGTAGAGCTTCCACTATCTTCTCAAAAAAGATCCCTGAAAGGTGGCTTATTTCTTCCCAATTCTTCATTTTCTGTTGAGAAGAAATGAATTTTTATTCTACTTCCCAGCAGGGGAGGATGGGAAGACCATTCCTGCCTTCATTCTCTCAACTACCTGGCCCACCCCTCCCCTGGAGGGTAGTCTGAGTGTCTTCCTCTAAAAGCCTCCTGGGCCTCTCCTGATGGTATCTACCTGCCACAGAGGCAGGGCCAGCTTCATGGGTGTGCAACCTATGCAGTTGCATGGGTCTGTTTGTTCAGTATGATCCTGCTCTTGGTTTAACATTATGCTATTGCCATTTTGAAATTACTAATAATTTTTGAACAAGGGGCCCTGCATTTTCATTTTGTGCTGGTCCTTGCAAATTATGTAGCTGGTCTTGGATAGGAGGCCCATATCATCTGCTCTCCATTCAGGGGAAGGTTCTGTCCTTGTGAGGAGAGGCCTATAGTTTTGGAGGGTAAATATCAATTTAAGGGGGATATTTTAGGAAGCCCATTTGGCCACAGACTCAAGCTTACTCTCCCACTAACCTCACTGGCACGTGAAGGTGTTTGAGAGGCAGTGTTGGTTGATGGTTACCAGTGTGGGGCCTGGCACCACTGCTGGGTGTAAAACCTGATTCGGCCACTTATAAGTGACACGACCATGGGCAAATAGTTCAAACTCATGTCCCTCCATTTCCTAGCTTGTAATACTATCAAATGACTTAACACATCTAAGTGCTTATGGTTCCTAGAGCACAGTATTAATAGTTGCTTTTATATTTTGATCTCGATGACTCCTGTACCTTATTTCTCCCTTGATTTGGGGTTTGGGAGGAGAATACAGGGCATTATACACTGGGTTCTGTAAAACCCACATCTCATAGGTTAAGAGTCACTGGTTCATTTTAGCAGAAGGATCTTTCCCTGCCCCCAAGGATCTTGTAAATGCATAGCCTGAAAATTGACCCTGCCAGGGAGAGTGGGATAAGAGCTTTAGTAAGGGTTAAAAACAGAGTACTCTAGAGTTAGTTGGTGACAGATGAACCCCTCTCATGTTTAAAAGAAGGCTCTTTGTGATATCCTTCAAGTGCACCACAGATGGATATTTTTCTTTCCTTAGAAAATAGCCACAAGCATGTAACTGAGATGTACGTATAAGAGATTTGGTTTTCAACTCAATAAGTCAGGTCCAGTGCACTATTTGGGTAGAGCTCTGAGCCTCTATGTCTGGTTTCATAGTTCTGTAGAATCATCTTGATTGTTCTCTGAACTCCAAAGGGGGATTGAATTATGCTTTCACTGTATTCCTGACTTCAAGAAGGTTACAGGTTAGTGAGACAAAATGTCGAAGTAGGTGATGAGGCAAGGTGTGCAAGGGGGTAGAAGGAGTGTCTTATCCAGTTTGGGCTGCTGTAGAAATTGCCATAGGCCAGGTGGCTGAAACAACAGTTTATTTCTCACAGTTCTCTGGAGGCTGGAAGTCTAAGGTCAGTGTGCCAGCAAGGTTAGGTTCTGGTGAGAGTCTTCTTCCCTGTCTTTTCTCTGTGTCCTCAGCTTCCTGCACCTAGTTAGCAATCCGGGCTCTAAGGGCACTAATCCCATAAATGAGGGCTCCATCCTCATAACCTAATCACTTTGCAAAGACCCCACCTCCTAATACCAGCACACTGGGATTCGTTTCAGTGCATGAATTTGGGGCAATACAAACGTTGCAGGAAGGAAAGGTGCTTTGGCTTGTCTAAGGGACAAGCTGGAAGAGCTTCACAGAGTTGGTTAGCCCTGAACTATCTTGAAGTAAGAGTGGAATTTTCATGGTAGACAGAGGAGTGTGCGTATGTGTACGTCATGAATCTTTTAAGAAAAGTGAGATGAAAGTAAAAATATTAATATGCAGATGTAGCTTGCTCTCATGGCAGTTGCTTCAATTTTGGACTCATTGGTGTTGTAAAAGAAAATCTTAATTTACATATTCTTCCCCACAAAGACTCCCTGTTCCTCCTTTCTCCCTAGAAGGCCTTCATGCTTCGTAAAAATTATTCTCATGTGTGATTCATACCTGGTTTAATAAAATTTCTTCTTGGGAGTTTGTCACTGGTAAATCATTTTCTATATGGCCATGATGGGATGAAGTTTAGACAAAGCTTTAAATGGCTTTCGAAGGGCTTTCCTGAGTGTAGATGCCACAGGGAGAAGTGGGTTAGGAAGGATGACTCGGCAGCGGCCAAGTGGGTCTGTGAGGTGCGGAGAGGCCGAGCCCGAGTGGGAGACACCTTCCACACTATAGCCTCCATGAGAGGCTGGTTGTAGCTGCCAAGGCCAATGCTCGCTTCCATGGGCAGACTGTTAAACGGCAAAGACGAAACACCTCAAAAATAATTCTCAGATCAGAGCCGAGAACAACCTCTCTGTTGAAATTTGTAAAATTTTCTAGGTGTGAAGGTGGTGTGATCTAATGGAGGGGTCTCGGTTTCCACACCTGTAAAATGGCACCCTTGTCTTATTAATCCCACGTTAGATATTTGTAAAGTGTAAAGCACTTTAAGCATTATTATTCCACATTTTGAAGCTACCTAAAAACAGAAACTAGAACAAATTAAACAAAAACAAAGCAAAGGAAAAAGTGGGGGATCTCTTTGAAGCTGCTATAATAAAAATATTATAGGGTAGGTGGCTTAAACAAGAAATTTGTTTCTTATAGTTCTGGAGGCTGGAAGTCCAAGATCAAGGTGCCAGATGATTCATTTCCTGGTGAGGACCTTCTTCCAGGTTTGCAGATGGCCACCTTCTTGCTGTGTCCTCACGTGGTACAGGTGGGAAGAGGGGGAGGAGAGAGAGAGAGAGAGAGAGAAAGAGAGAGAGAGTTCATTCCTCTTCTTATGAGGGCACTAATCCCATTCATGAAGGCTCCACTCTTATGACCTAATCACCTCTCAAAGGCCCCATCTCCAAATATCATCACATTGAGAAAAGTGTTTCAACATACGAATTTTGGGAGTATACAAATATTCAGTCCATAGCATTAGGACTTGGAGAGCGTGTAACTCTTGTTACTTCAAGGGCTCCAAAGCCTCAGGATAATTGTAGAAGCTCTGTTCAAGAGGCCACAGGCCTGCCAAAGCAGACAAAAGAAAGGTTTCTGTTGAAATTTATATCAGTACTACGGTAATGATGCCTTCCTTCCTCTCTCCCCCCATTCCTTTCTACCCTCTTTTCCTCTCTTATCTATTAAGTGATGGGCATGGTCTAGGCACATAGCATCAAAAGCCTCCTGTGAAAATTCACAGCCCACAGCAGACAGAGGCCTTTAATTCCACCCTTACTACATTATGTGGAAGTATCTAGAAGGGGACTAGGATGTCGGGTGCAGTTGGACATTAAGGACAGGGCTCCTGAGACTGATGGTGGTAGTTAGGAAAACTTACTTCTGTTTTGATCTGTTTATTAAGGGTCTGAGCTCATATTTTGTTTGTATATGAATCTTTCTTTCTTTCTTTCTTTCTTTCTTTCTTTCTTTCTTTCTTTCTTTCTTTCTTTCTTTCTTTCTGAGAGTGCAAGTGAACGAGGGGGTGGGGAGAGAGAGAATCCCAGGAGGGGAAGAGGGAGAGAGAGAGAGAGAGGGAGGGAGGGAGAGGTAGAGAAGCGGGGCTCACTTGAAGCAGGGCTCTTGCTCGCCTGAGGTGGGGCTTGTGCTCACCAGGTGTGGAACTCAAACTCATGAGCCATGACATCATGACCTGGGCCGAAGTCAGATGCTTAATGACTGAGCCACTCAGGTGTCTTCAATATTTCTTTCTTTAATTATTTACTACATATATATTTGTAAAGTGTCAGAAACAGGATTTATACTGTAGTCCTGATAGACCACATCTGATTAGCATTTGAGCCGAGGCCTAACTTTTAAAAGATCTTTTCTGGCAAAACTCTCTCCTTTTCTTTGATGCCAGCTGCAGGGAGGATCTTTCCCTTTGGTCTAAAATATACTGTGCTTTCCTTGGTTCAGGAATAGGTCATCAAATACTGGTCATTGTCCCAGCATAACCCTATCCATGCTGTACTTATCCACTTCACTTCACTTTACTCCAAAACATTTGGGAACATTTGCCAGGCGCCAGGGATCCAAGGACCCTCAAACACTGGCTTCCTTGTGCTTCCTGGTATTGACAATTTACCTGGTGGCCACTGGATGGCAGTATGTCCCATGAAATGTTCATTTTATGGGGCAGGCTCCTCCCCCCCCAGGCCTCAGACTCAGAGATTGTTGTTCCTCACTTGGATTTGTTTAATGCACACTTCCAAATTGAACCGACAGCTTGTATTATAGCTGTGCATGTGCAGTATATGTGTTTAATTATACTGTGGAATTAAATTCAAAAGGGTGAGAATGTGGCTACATGTATACGCTTCCAAATCTGCCTTGAGTTTGTAGCTTTTGCCTGGGGCTCAGTCAGGGGTGAAAAAACTGCAGGGGAAGCTGAGGGAAGCTTCAAACCCAATGGCAAGTGGTATCTACTTGAGCAAAAGGGTACTGCGCAAATTTTGCTTCCTGGGCCCCTGATAACCATGACCCTGAGGTCCCTTCCCTACCTGCCTGCAGTCCCAGGTTCAACAGATGCCCAGCCTCTGTGTTCTTCCTCTGCTCCCAGCTGGGTTGTCTCATGAACCGTGAGATCATGACCTGAGCCGAAATCAAGAGTCGGACGCTTAGCCGACTGAGCCACCCAGGCGCCCCATGGTAGTTTAAATTATTTAAACATTTCTCATTTTCTTTGAGCTGAAATCTGACCTCCTGTAGGTTTCAACCAGTGATCTTCATTCTTTCCCCTCGGGCCATTTGGATAAGACCTGTGGATATTGTTAAATTGCACATTGTGATCTGGCAGATCTCCATGGGGTCAGAAATTCTGCATCTCCAACAAGCACTCAAGTGATGCTTGTCCTCGTGGTTTAAGCACCACACTGTGAGTAGCAGGGGAGTAGAGGAAAAACTTTGGGCTTTGCAATTATCTTTGGATTCAAATCCGAGGCTCTGTGACCTCGGGAAAGTGATACTCAAGTTCCAACCTGTAAAATGGGGATAATAAAGCCTAAATCAATAATGCCTAATGAATTTATTATAAGAATTAAATGAAATTATGGGTTTGTATGGGCTAGGAATGCTTCCAGCTGTAAGTAAAAGAGACCTGACTAAAATTGGCTTAAACTACTGAAGTTTCTACTTTCTGTGTAACAAGGACTGGCTGCTGGCATTTGTTCAGCTGCTCATTGATGCAATCAAGGATCCAAGTTCTTTATATCTTCTTCCCTGCTATTCTTAGCTTATTGACTTTTAATTCTCATGTTTCTTGCCACATGGTCATACGATCGTTGCCATAGCTCCAAACATTATATGTGCATTTAAAGAAAGAATAAAAAGGGAAGTGTCATTAACGGCCAAGTCTGACTCTTTCATCAGGAAAGCAAAACACTTCCTAGAAGCCTCCCAGCAGAGTTATCCTTATGTCTTATTGGCCAGAGCTGGGTCAGAGCTGGCATAACAAATCACTGTCAAAGAGAATAGGATTGTTATGATTCATCACCTTGGGCTGGGTGCGTTGCTGCTCTGAACCAAATTGCAGTTTTGTTTTGGTAGGTGTTCTGGTATAACAAGGTACTGTAGGCTAGGTGGTTTTAAATCAACAAATATTTATTTCTTAGTTCTCAGGACTGGAAAGTCCGAGATCAAGGCACGAGCAGATCCAGTGTTTGATGAGGCCTGCTAGTGGTTCATAGATGGCTGTCTTTTTGCCGTGTCCATACAGTCCAGAAAGAGGCAAGAGAGCTCTCTGAGGTTCCTTTTATAAGGGAACTACTCCTATTCATGAGTGCTATACCCCATGACCTAAAGACCCCGCTTCCTAATACCATCATACTGAGGACTAGGATTTCAACATATGGATTTTGGCGGACACAGTCCATTATGGCAAGGTCAAAATAGGGGGTTAACATTAGATAGGAAACTATGTGGTTTTTAAAGGATGTCCATAAATTCATTGACATGCCTCCCTTTCGGAAGTAGGATCTATGTTCCTTCCCCTCAAATCCCATTTGTAACCAATAGAGTATGTTAGAAGTGATGCCGTGTGACTTATGAGGCTGAGTCATAAAAGACCATGCATCTTCTACCTTGTTTCCTAGAACGCCTGCGTCTAGAGTGTGGAGATGCCTTGGAAGAAGATGGACTCCCTTGGGGCTGCCATGTTGTGAGAAAGCAAGTCACACAGGGAAACCATATGTGGATGGTTGGTCGGCAGTCCTAATCTTCTAGTTATCCCGGCTCAGGTCCCGACAGGTGAGTGAATGAGCCTTTAGATAGTTCCAGTCCCCCACCGTTGGGTGTTCCTAGCTGAGGCTCTGGAGTTGTGCAACAGAGGCAAGCTATTCTTGTCATGCAGTCCAAATTCCTGACTCACAGAATCTAGAAACATAATTTAATGGTTATTGTTTCAAACTACTAAATTCCGGGGGCATTTTTAAACTAGTAATGGTAACTATAATAGAAACTAATAGAATTTGCCACAGAATGTTTTCCATAACACCTGGAAGAGAGTAGCTGCTCAAACTGTGCTACTTATTAGAACTTTTCTTTACTCTCCAAAACAATTTACTTCTTGGCACCAAGGATTCAACTAAGCAAGCCATGATAGCATGTTAGTTTCCTTCTAGTGTTTCTCACTTGAGTTTATTTTATTTTCCTTTACCAACCTGCTTACTTTCCTCTGAGTGTGTCAATGGTGATATATGTCTTTTTTTGAGGCCTGTTATCCAAATCTAATAATAATTACAGTTGAGATTCATTGAATGATTACTATGTACCAAGCCCTTTGATAAGCACATTAGTTTATGAGGTAGGTGCCCATATTATACCCATTTTAAAGTTGAGGAGACTGAAGCACAGAGGGGATAAATACTTGCCCAGTGTCACAGAGCTAGTAAGTGGTAGAAGCCAAACCATCTAGTTTAGCTGTTCTTCAAAATGGAAAGCAATGTGTTGCTTGTGTTAGGACTATTGAAGTAGGAGCATGGGCCAAGCAATGCCTTTGAGATTATGTGGGGTTGGGGGGAAGAGATATATTGCATATATGAATAGCTCAGTAAAAACCATGCTGGGAGAAGAAGCCATTTGGAAGATTTTTCAAGTCCCCAAGTTCCTGTATCTTGAGAAATCTTGGCATTCTCTGGTACCTGATATTTGTCCTTGGAGTGACTAGAAATACTGGAAATACTGTTCTTGTTGTTCACCCTCACTCCTGACTCTTGTCCTGCCCAGTTGAAAGCCAGCAACAGTTTACTGAATCCACTTTGCCTCTCTTTGGGATATCTGTTTCTAACTTGCCTTCTTGGTGAAACCTTCTCTTCCTTTTTCATTTATCTCCCCTTCAGGGAGAGATAAAGCAGACTAAATTTATCTTAGAAAACACTTCAGGGGTCCTGGTTATCACTACCCCATTCCAAAAGTGCTCATAATACATAATACATCCTTTCTCCTTATAACCATATCAGATAATTTTGACAGCAAATGACATTAAAATCACTGAATCCATCTCCTGTTGGAGAACTAGAACAACACATACTTGTCATCAGTCATTTGTTCATAACAAGAACTTTCCCTCCTCCAAAACTCTCCCTATTGAGTTGCCAGAGCCAATCACTTCAACTTTGAAAACGTTTGGTATTGACTGTTTTTATTTCTAAATAATAAGCTTAATATTTTCCTTCCTTTTAAAATTGTGAACATTTTCTGTTTATTTTCTGCTAGAATTCTCATGCCTTCTATTTTCTCTTCTATTAATATTTTCACATGACAAAGTCAGGTAATTCAATCATCTGTTTTGACATTTCTTTGACTATGGAGAGATTGCTGAGCCACTTAGGGCACTACGATCACATTATGAAAATTTTAAGCAAATGGAAATAGAAAAACACATCATGAACACCCAAATGCCTATTATCTCTCTTAGTCATAACCTAACATTTTGCCACATTTGTTTCAGGCCTAAAACAAAGCATTACAGGTACAGTTGAAACCCTTTGGGTTTGTCTTCCCCAACTCATTCTTGCTCTTCTCTCCTTATAACTTTAGAATAACCATGATACTGAAGTTGATGTTTGTCCACGCATGAATTATTTTTTTACTTCTATTATATATGTATGCATTCCTAAATGGTATATTATTTTGCTGTGTTTTAAAATTTGATATAAATGGCATAATTCTTTGATTAGCCTTTTGTGTGTACTTTTTTCCCCAACACTCACTTTTGAGATTTATCCATGTTGATACATGTAACTCTGGCTTTTAAAACTAATATGTGGTATTTTATTGCATGACTATACCACACAATGTATAAATCCATTTTCCTACTGATAAACAAAATTATATTTTTATCCATTTTTTGTCATTATAAACAGTGCTGCAGTGAACATTCTCTTAATTATCTTCTTGGGCATACGTGGAAGAGTTTTCTAAATATGGTTTTAGTATATAATATGCATTGGTAGTTTTACTAGGTGTAAAATTGTTCTTCAAAATGGCTGAAATAATTAAATGCCCTCCAGCACTGTATGAATGTTTTCTTGGAATTGTCAGACTTAAAAATTTTTTTTTTAATGTTTATTTACTTTGTGTGAGAGAGACAGAGACAGAGACAGAGATGAGTGGGGGAGGGGCAGAGAGCAAGGGAGACACAGAATCTGAAGTAGGCTCCAGGCTCTGAGCTGTCAGCACAGAGCCTGAGGTGGGGCTTGAACTCACAAACCGTGAGATCATGACCTAAGCCGAAGTTGGATGCTCCACCGACTAAGCCACCCAGGTGCCCCAGAATTGTCAGACTTTTATTTTTTTTCTAACCTCATTGGCATAAAATGGTATGTAAATGTGATTTCAATTTATATTTCCCTTTTACTTGTGAGGCTGAGCATCTTTTTTTTTTTTTTTTGAGGCTGAGCATCTTTTTATGTTTATTGGCTATTCCTTGTAAATGGTTGTCTCATTTTTAATTTGCTCAGATTTCAACTAACCTATTGTTAGTTTTTTCAAACAAGTGTTCTGACATCTGCTAAAGATTGCTCACGATATTTTCCATACCAGCTAAGATGTTTCTGGCCTCCAGTAACAGAGCACCAACAAACAGTAGCTTACATAACAAAGACATGTAATTATCTCACATAATAAGAATCATGGCAGTAGGGGGCTCGAGGGTAGGTATAGAAGCAGATTTGAACCCGGCTCTTCTTGTTTTTCTCTTCTGCCAACCTGAGCATGTTAGCTGTATGTCTTGGGTGTCCGAAGACCACTGCTGCAGCTCTGAAGAGCGTGTCCTTATACCACACAGGTTGGAGCAGAAAGGAAGATGGCAGGAGCTCAAACTGAGCCTTTGCCCTTTGCTCTCTTTTACTAGGGTACAAATTCTTTCTTAGAATTCCCCTGATGCCTGTTGCTTAATATCTCATAGGCCACAACTGGTCACATGTCTGATAAATTAGACAAACCATTGGAACTTGGGTATAGGACTCCCCGATTGATTTAGTCCAATCCCAGTCCCTCTTGGGAACCGGACAGATTGCAGCCCCAACAAAATCTAGTAGTGTGGGGAAAGAGAAAAATGGCCCGAATACCTCTTCTTTCTCAAATCAACAAGGAATCTATCCATTCATTCCTTTTTCCTCCTGGACACCTTCCTTCTTCATCTTTTGTCCAGATATTTCCTCCCATGGCCTGCTTCACAGCTTTCCCATTACTACTCTCCTCTGTTGGATCTCTTACTGAATGCCACATTTTCCTCTTTCTTGTTTTTATCTCTGTCCTTTTGGAGAAGCCCAAAACTTCAGTAATTTCCTAAGAAACAGTGCATCAGAGATGCATGCTCTGAACCTTGCTTGTGTGCAGCTGTCAATATTCCATCCTTACATTTGATTCACCACTTGGTTCGTATAGAAAGTTTGGTTTCAAATAGTCTTCTCTCAGAGTTTTGGAGGCATTGCTCCATTATTCTTTTATTTCCAATGTCTACGAATCCAAAGCCATCCTGATTCCTGGTCCTTTGATGAAAACTCTCCTTCTCTTCTCAAAAGCTCTCCAGATCTCCTCTTTATCCCTGGCCTTCGAAATTTCACACAGCTGTACCATGGTGTTGGGCATTCAGGAAGCTCTCTTAGGCAGACTTCTATCTGCTATTTTTCCATGTTGTGTTTTTTTTTAAATTTAAATTTAAATTCCAGTTAGTTAACATATAGTGTAATATTAGTTTCTGGTGTACAATATAGTGATTCATCACTTCCACACATCGTCTGGTGCTCATCACAAGTACTCTCCTTAATTGCCTAATTCCCCCATCCCCCATCTATGTCCTCTTTGGTAACCATCGGTTTTCTGTCTATAGTTATGAGTCTGTTCCTTGAGGCAGACTTCCATCTTGCAGTCATGGGAAATAGTCTTCTTTTATGCCTCTGATAGTTTCCTTCCCTTAATTTTCTCTATGCTGGACTTCTGGAACTCCTGTTGGTTGCAGGGTAGATTTTCTGGATTAATCTCCATAGCATTCTTATAATATTTTTGGCTGGCTTTTCCTCTCTTTATCTTTTTATTTTACTTTCTGTGAGTCTTTTTGGCTTGTTTATTAAGTTTTTAAATTTTCTTTCATACTTTTAATATCTAAGAACTCCTTGTTCTTTAATAAATTCACTTTCATGGCATCATATTTTATGTATAAAATATGGCTCTGAGGATACATTTTTTAGAGATTTTCTTCTGTTTTCTGGATTCTCTGCTGTCTGTAGATTCCTTTTCTTTTGTTTGTTTTTAGTTTGCTTTTATGTCTCTCATGGTGGAATCTTTATTCCTATATATGATGGCTCCTTGTCTATCCACATTAAAGAGGCAGAACTGAAATACTGGTTAAAAGCTCAGAATGCATGGACTGGCTTGTTGATGAGGGGACTTTGTGTAGGTATTTGGAATATAGAATGACCTTTTGATGGGATAACCTCAAAGCCAAAATATGCAGGCCTTTATTGTAGGACCATTTCCAGTTTGGTCTTGATAGGACCTAACAGTAGGTCTCTGTAGCATCAAGTTTTTGCAATGCTAACTTACTCATATTATTCAAGATGCTAAACTTCCTTAGGCCTCAGTTTCCTTGTCTATAATCAGATGGAATTGGGCTAGTGACCTCAAAGGACTCTTTCCACTCTATGGTTTTATAATATGATTCAGGACAGAGATTAGTTAAGAGATAGAAGCATATTAGAGGGAATCAACTATGCTAAAATATAAAAATCCTTTGAAGCTGTCAGGAGATCAGCTCCTAAAAATCTAATAAAAATTTTGACTCACTGGGGACATGACTCAATGGGAGATAATTAGAAATAAACCTGGGAGGGAGGACTCAAGGAGGGCTAATATTCAGCAGCAATGCCTTAATTAATTTTGCCTATGCCCTTGGGATGTTGAAGTCACTAGGTTTTGCTGTCTACCTCTTGGAGCTGAATTGCACATGTAAGCTGGACGTTGCTGATTGAATGGGGCATTATAGATCCAGAGAGAAGGAAGGAGTATTAGATTTTAATTTATAATAACCCATCTAAGACCCTGGGTCTTAGGCTGACAGATCCCTACACAAAGGTCAACATCTTGGAGGATTTCTAAAATTAGATTCTTGTTTACTCCTAAGATGATGCTGTGTCTCCTCCCTCTGGGGCTGCATGAGGTTAAGGGAGCCCCAAAAGGTGGTAGGAAAAACATTACTTGGAGATTTCACATTTCTGCACAGGGATTTACTAGGGTATGATGTGTATGTGTATTAAAATTAACCATAAGTCCTAGTTTAAACTCTGTTTGCTTACTTAGACTGTCAATTCCTGCATAATTGGTGCTAGTGTCCCCACTTTTTATGTCTCACTCGTACAATGTGTGCAGTTGGTGTTTATTACACATTCGAGTAAATGCAGTTATTGAGATGCAAACATGCCATGGAAAACTGCTTCCTTTTTCATTCACCTTTAACTCATGTAGAAAATCTATAGGTCACCATCCAAGCTCAGTGTGTTCTAAGCAGGTTGAGGATTGGAACTGAGGCTTGTTTGAAAGATAAATGTACATTTAGCTCCATTTGACGGAATTCCAATGTCACAAAATACCTCGAGGAATAACTTCCCAGCTGATACTCCTTACTTCAGCAGCATGACTGGTCCTGCTGTCACCTCAATATCACATTGCCTGAGTAGAAAATATAGCTAACCTGTCATGATGGTATTTACACAGAGCACAAGAGAGAGTGATGATGGGGGAGACATTTAGGGGAGATTTCCTGGATTTACGATATTGATTTTTGTTCTTTGTATGAGGAAGAAATTAACATCTCTCTTCCTGGAAATATGTTCTCCGTAATAAGGCTGGTTAACTTCATGAAATACAGCTTACCAAGTCAGTGATTGCCAAGAAGGGGGACTGGGTTGGATTCAGAGAGGTGCAGGCAATTGCACCCAGCGTTGGGGCTCTATTAGACTGCAGGCAAGGAAGGGGAACATTTAGACTGTCTTTGGTTTTGGCAAAGCTGATGAAAGATACTCTTTAGTTGGGAAAACCTGTTTGAGAAAGTTGGAGGGGAGAGAGAGGATTTTCATGATAGCACAGACTTGGGGGCTACTTTTCATGCTTTTATTTTGAATAAAGCCATTCACTCATTTATCCCCTGAACAAGCATTTACCAAGGGCTAGACACCATCCTCATCACTAAGGATGTAAGGAATTGTCTTTTGGGAGCTCAGAGACCGGAAGAGGAAACCACCAAAGCCAGCCTCATTGAAGTTGAATATGGGGAGTAACTCTTCAGGGAATTCAGGATCAGCGCTGAGCATTATGAAATGGGAAACTTTATTTGGGTAAAGCCTAATGTCTGTGTATTACCTTTTAGTTAAATGGCGCCTAGCACAGCATCTGGCCTGAACTTTGAAATCTTTCCTTCTAAAAATACGCCTTTCATCATTCCTCCCTTTCTTAGTGGTCCGCAGTGATTTCTTATGTAGCCCACAATGAGATAAAAAGCCTATGCCAGAGTTTTAAGGTTTCTCATACATTAGCTTATCTCCCTGTCTAACCAAATAGGAATAGCCACCCCCTCTCCCCAGGGGGCACGTTTCACCTCTGAAATTGCTCTGTCAGCTGGTGCTCTCAGATGGAATCTTCAGCTTGCTAAAATGTTGGTAGGTAGCTGCTGCCCTGAGGAGCCCTCCTGCTCTCTCAGGTGCACCTTTGCCTGGGACCCACCCACCCTTCCACATCCCAGGAAGGAAAGGGTTAGCACCTGGCAATGCAGGGAGACACCAGCCTCAGCACCATCTGCTCTGCATGGTCTGAGCCCAGTCTGGACAGCTGGTGAAATATTTGGCATCCACCCTGTGCAGCCCCGGGGGGCCTACTGTGCACTCTTCCCACCTTCTGTGCTTGCTCTTCCTCTTCCTTGCCTGTTCAGATACTTGCCACTTTTCAAGACCCAACACAGCAAACTCCATCTATGCATTTAACAACTGTTTACTGAAGGCTGTAGTGGACACAACAGTACAAGACAGACATTGTGAGGCCCTCCTAGAGCCTAGAGTTTGGAGCGGGGAGAGAGATGTCCATCACATAATCATTCAAATGAGTATGAATTGTGTAATGTGGGCCACTACCCAAGGGGTGTGGTAGGGGGTTGGAGTGGTAGAGTCTGTGGGAACCTGCACCTGGACATCTGACTGGGCCTCTATATCCAGGCCCTGGACCTGATATGGAGTTGGGAAAGGGAAGGGGAGATCAGGGATGCCTTCCCTGTGTTCCTGGCCTTTGGGCTGAAGTTTGATATACAAGTGGACATTAACTAGGCATAAAGAAGGGGGGTGTCACACAGTAAAAGTGGCATGTATGAAGGCTCTGGGGTAGGGGAGGTATGTTGTGTTTGGGGCACTGACAATGGCTGGTGTGGTGGCCTGTAGGTCCCCTTTTTTCCCATGGACTGTTCTATGACTCCCCAGAATTATATCCTTATATCCTTTTATTGACTCATTAATAAAGAGATTGATGGCTTCACCAAGCATTAATTTAGGACCTAGTATGCCCTGTGAAAGGCTCTGGGAATACAAAGCCTACTATAAGCACTCATAGTGCTTCTTTACTCTTTCCTTTCCCTTTTGTAGCCCTTAGCCCACTTTTAATTTTTGTTCATTGCTTGTTCTCCCTTTCCTGTACTTCATCAGAGGCTTTAAGTTATGTTCTGAAGGCATTGTCTGTCCTCTTTATTAGACTATCCCTAGACCCTAGAACAGAACCTGGCATATAGTAGGTGCTCAAGATATATTTATTGAATGAATACTTGTGTTGAAGTAAAGCCTGATGAGACATGGTTGGGACCTTGAGGAGCTTATGTCTGGTAACTGTTTTACATAGTGCTTTGCATTATTCTTTAATTGCTTCATGTTCAGAGGTCTGTCTACTAGACTGTTAGCTCTCAGAGGGTGGGATTTGTCAGTTATGAACTGTGTGCACAATCTTAGTCTAAGAACTCACAAGAATGAAAGGACCTAATCTGAGTCAGAATCCAGAAGCTGATGGACAGAAGTTTGCCAAATAGAGTCAATCCATCATGATAAAACAAAGTCCTTTGAAACTTTCAAGAGTAATTAAGAGACAATGTCAAAGCAATAACAATAGCAATAGTAATAATAATAATAATAATAACAATAATAATAATAATTTAAAAAAATGATAAAGTTTAACTTGATTCTCTCAGTGCTATGGTGCTTTTCCTGTGAATTCCTGTCTTTGCAGTACAGAGTTCCATATTTATTGGGATTAAGGAAGGTATTTAACCTGCCAGGTAAGCACCTTATATATTTTTTATTTTTTTGACATTTGAGAAGCTGAGCAGATGGACCCAATCTCTGGCCCCTTCCCATCTCAGTTTATTGGATCACTGGCTGAACTCTCACATATAGAGGTGACACAAAAAGCTGGTGGTGTTATTATTACCTCTATCTGTGGCTTATTGCCTCCATTAAAGAAAAACAAGTCTGATATGGGATCCTTCAGCCAGGGATCAGAGCAGACTAGCCTGAGCCCCAGGGGATGGCCAGGGGTCATTTTATACCACTGTGAGCCTGATGCAGGAAGTTCTTAAGGGGGAAAACTCGTTAGCCATGGAATGGGATTCTATTTGGGGTTTTGCAGTTCTGCAATAACCCCTCCAGTGACCTTGCCCAGACTCGTATGTCTGCTGGTCGTGCGCTGGCTGGTTTGGCCTTGTCTTCTGTTTAGGTAATGCCTTCGAGGAAGAGAAGGGGGTGCGGTTCACGGGAAGAAATGAGCCCAAAGGAGATTCTGCCAATTACTGCACCTGTCAGTGTTCAACAACAGATAAAATTAATTCAGAAACCCAAACAGTCTGCAGAAAACCGAACACAATTATCTAAGAAATTAAGTTATACCGTCACCATGACCTTTAATCAATCATCCAACCGTTAATGTTAATTTTGTGATCTAAAAATCATAGTTCTATTTGCATTTTAATGGCTGCTAAATGAGTGTCATCAGGAAGAAATAATGGCAGGGTGGCCTTTTGCTACAAATTCTTCCTTCCTAATGGTGATGCAGAAAGCTAGGAAACAGTGTTTGGAAAAGGTTTTGTTTCGCCTTCTAGCAGATGTATGGAGCTGCCCTTCTCAAATGAAAAAACAAGCAATTCCCCACAAATACCACCACCTGTTGTTATAAATAAATCCAAGCTGTAAAATGGAACGCAAGCTTAATGGCAAAATCATTACTGGCATCCTACCCCCCTCCTGCCAACCCTTCATTATAGCCTCTTAACAACTTGTTTCTCAGTCATGTACCTTTTTAAGCTTCCGACTGGCCATCAGGCACCATCCCTAACCAAGAGAGATGGCCTGTGGATTTGTGGCTAAAAATAAAAAGTTACCAACCTCGGGGAGGATGATCACACATCCGTTTGCCCAGTTTAAATGGCTAGAAAGTGGCTACATGCCACTCCACACTTAGGGTTCCCTTTAAATCTTAATCCAGACATCCAGTAGTGTATTTCACAGCTAATGAACCTAACCTTCAAGTAGGAGCATAAAATACTAATTAAATCAGGGCATCGTGAGGTTATTGGCAGGCTGTTTATAATTTGGCAGAATCTTACTTCTATGAGTAGTTATAGGAAAATTATAAAGCATTAGAATTGGAATGTTGTATAATTATCTTATCTATCTCCAAACTCCTTTAGTTTGTTGTGGAATGTATTGCTCCATCTATAAATATTAATTGTTTAGCAGGTCCAGGATAGGATACTTATTAAAGTATTGTGTTCCTCACCTAAAACTAAGCTTTTGTCTTCCAATATCTTGGGAGAAGGTCTATATGAATTATTTCCTCCAATGAAAGAAGTCTTGAAATTATAAATTTGGAAAGAAAGCTTTAAAAATAAAGAGATTTTCTGAGTAAAGGAAATTCAAATAGGGAAGGGAGGAGAAAAGTATTAAAGATGAATGCTAACTTTTTTTTTTCTTCCAAGGAAAGGTGGTGGTTAGGGGGGGAAGGTTCCTGCAAAGATTGCAAAACTCTATTTCATAAAAGATTTATTAGCAATGACAGAGGGAGATTGCTGAGTGGAACCCTGATAAATGCCTCGCCTTTTTTCACTGCCTTAAAATTATGGGTTCTGTCCATAAAGTACTGATTAATTCATATTCACTCAATGACATACCCTCTTTTTCTCCCCCAAGCAAAGATTATAAGCATTTTACTTCAACAAATAAAGAACTCTGAGTGGGATGCATACTAATTCATTTAGCTCTGGAATTCGCACTACAATTTATGTAGCTAATCACAGCAAAGCAGGAAAGAATCTTTTCTCTTACTGTGACAAGACCTGCCTGCCTTTCAGCATTTCCCCCCCTAAGGTATTATTAATCTCTAAACTTCACAAAATTGAAGACTTATCTAAGACCCTTTAGAATGGAGTGGCATCATACGTAATAATTCCCAAAGAGAGAGGTTTCTTTCCTTTTTAAAAGACTGACTATAGCAATTGGAGTCTTTTCTCGTTTAAAGAATCCAAAGTAACTGGTATCTGTTCTAAATTTCCAGAGGAAATTGGTTGGATTTTAAACACAGTACTTACTTAGGAATACTGGGTGGTTCAGGGCTAGAAAAGTGGCAAAGTGTCTGGAGGGAAGAGAATAGATGTCAGGCAGCAGATGAAGAGTCAGCGGTGGCTGTTGGCTCAGGAGTTTACCTGGGAGAAGTGCAAGGCTATTGCAGTGAGATGGTCAGGACTTCCCCTGCTTCACAAGGTGGTCTGACAGATTACTTTCATGCATGTCTCAGAGAGTCAGTGAGTGTTTTCAATTTTAATGAATTTAAAAATTTTGAGAGGAATATGCTCCCATTTAAGATGTTGGAAAATGTAGAAAAGTACTAGCAATAGAATTATTTCACAAGCCAGCACTGTGCTAGACACAGTCCCGGATTAGTAAAGAGTTTTCCACAAAAGAAGTTCCCTTAATTCTGGTTGGGGAACACCAGACTGTAACCTCCATGAGGGTATGTATCAGGTCTGTCTTCTTCACATGGCTCAGTGCTTGGCAGATAATGGATGCTCACTATATATTTGTTGAGGGAAGGAAGTTGTAAGCAACTGGTAAATAACAGTGTGTGTCCCCATTTGATTTTTCCTCATTTTGATGGAGAGACCTGAAAGTATTGGTGTGAATAGCTATCTAGGCTTTTGAGTAATTTCTAAGTACTTTTGTTAATGAGCTAGTTTAAATAGGTAGAGAATGGCCAGACATCAGGTTGTAGTGGGGAGTGGGGGGTACTACTTTCCATCAAAAATAACATTGACCAGGGTGCCTGGGTGGTTCAGTCAGTTAAGCATCTGACTTTAGCTCAGGTCACGATCACACAGTTTGTGGGTTTGAGCCCTGTGTCAGGCTCTGTGCTGACAGCTCAGAGCCTGGAGCCTGCTTCAGATTCTGTGTCTCCCTCTCTCTCTGCCCCTCTGCTGCTTGTTCTGTTTCTCTCTCTCTTCTCAAAAAAAATAAACGTTAAAAAAACTTAAAAAAAATAACACTGACTCAGAGGCAGCTGGGTGGCTCAGTTGGTTAAGTGTCTGACTCTTGATATTGGCTCAGGTCATGATCTCACACTTTGTAAGATTGAGCCCCATGTTGGGGTCTGCGCTAACAGTGAGGAGCCTGCTTAGGATTCTCTCTCTCCCTCTCTTTCTCTCTCTGCCCCTACCCTGCCTGCTTGTGTGTACTCTGTCTCTTCCTCAAAAATAAACAATAAACTAAAAAAAAAAAACAAACACTGATCTAGTGAATGCTTCTATAGGCCAACTATAGAACTATGCCTAATTTATTTCTTTCAATGCTTACAACAACTCTGGGAGATATGCATTTTTCTCCCCATTTTAAGTTTGGCTCAGAGAGTGTAAACAATTGCTCAAGACAACATAGCTAGTAAGTGGTGGATCTGGGGTGATTCGAGCTCTCCCTTATGAAATTTTAGCACTGTGTTCATAACCACCATGCTTTACTGCCTGGTGTCTAGGTAAGCCAAAGACAGGGTCCAAATATAGCACAGTGAAGGTTGGCATGCAAAAACGTTTAGAAGATCCACCATGAGGAGCCACGTCTAGGGAAAGAACAGGAATGTAGGATTCCTGACCCTTTTAATACAGGGGCTATAGAGGAACTGAGGTCTGGAAGATATTTTGGCCTGGGACTCACACAGCTTTGAGGATGCTGAGTTTTGATCAAGCTGGCAATGAGTGTTGGGAAAGCCAGCAATCAGCAGTCAGGTTGCTGATGACTGGCACTAAGGGACAGGAAACATAGCCATTAAGGGCTGGTACATAGGACTCCGTATTTAGTTATTGGGAAGGTTTGGGCTTCACAGTTGGAAACTTGAGATGTCAGGGTGGGGGGCGGGGATTCAGTCACTGATAGAATGAATCATGATTGACTCCATAAGGTACCTTGTTTATAGAGAGGTCATGCTATTTGGATTATCTGGGGACAAAATTAGTACCAGTGCCTGGAATAGAACCAAGAAGGAATCCAATTGATTCAGTTATGAGGGTTGGAAGGTGTGATTCAGTGGGAGGCAGACTAACCCGTGTTTGTTAGGCTTCAGGAAATAGTTACACCTAATATAGGAGACTCAGGTACATTTTTGCTAAAATTAATTGATATGTTGCATATTTTAGGCTTTTTCCTTTAATAATAATGAGTGCTAATAGTTAATGGACATCTGATATGTATCAGGAGCAGTACAGAGCACTTTATTTGCATCTCATTTAATCCTCACAATGATTCTGGGTGGTAAGCACTGTAAGCATCACCCTCGCTTTACAAATAAATAAAATGAAGCCTTGGAAGGGTTTAGTGATTTGTGTAAGGTCACATATCTAGGAGGTGTGGAGCAGGGCTAGATGTACCAGAACATCTGGCAGGTCATTAACATACAATACTAAAAATTAAAATTTTCTTATTGTAGTGGGTAAGTAGTCATCACAAGCTTCTCTGGGTGTTGGTACACCCAGGAGAGCCCCCTGCCAGACTACCCCATGATCAACCAACTAAAGAAGGGATACTACAACAGAAAATCCCTGGGGTTATGTCTGCTCCCATTGGGTGGTCTCTTTGCTGTATTGGGTGTACATATTTTGAATATCATTCTTGGGTGGAAGTAGTTTCATTGTATTCATCCCAACTGGTGGGCTAGGATTTAATAAACCTCAACATTCTATAAGAGAATGTATGAATCAACCTGATAATTCATTTTTTTAAGTTTAAGAGAGAGAGAGAGACAGAGCATGAGCAGGGGAGGGGCAGAGAGAGAGAGAGGGAGACACAGAATCTGAAGCAGGCTCCAGGCTCTGAGCTGTGAGCACAGAGCCTGACGCAGGGTCGAACTCATGAACCGAGAGATCATGACCTGAGCCGAAGTCAGACGCTTAACCAATTGAGCCACCCAGACGCTCCTCATCCTGATAATTCAGATGCATAAACTGTCCCTGGTATTCCTTCACCAACAGTTGCTCCAAGGAGGGGGCTGATAGTCTTTCTTGTCATTAACCCAACTTCTTTCCTCAGCTTTTTGGATTTTGTCCTTTGTAAATATGTTAATCCCGTTGAAACCTAACTATATTTCCTGCCATTGCTTTCTGTGGTAGGGCAGCTGGTAAAATCTTGGAGGGCAGGTAATGCACTCCAAGAATGTTGAGGTATTTCAGTGTAGTTTAATGAAAAGAGCTGGTATCTAAAGGTAGCTGACTTGAGTTTGAGTTTTGGGTCCATCATTTGTCCTCTTTGTGAACTTGTATGGGCTACTAAGCCTCTTTGAGTCTCTTCTGTTTGTAAAATGAGGGTAATTCTATCTATCCCTTCTAGATTCCTGCCATTCACTTAAATATTTTCACCAGAGAAAGAAATAAATTAATATAACAGTAAAGTCTACTGTACAGTGTATTTGTCTAGTCCTTGAGGGGACTGAAAAATTGGCAGAGAAGTTTATTAATAGTTTCCAAGGTAGAATCCACACCAAATGCTGCACTATTCTCTGCTTCCAAATTGCAGATGTGGGTTTTCTCTCTTATTTGTTATGATGGGTTTGTTTACTGACTTCTTCTTGTAGAACTGTCTAGAACTTTTCCAATTTAAGTGATTCTGAAATGACATTTCTAAAACTAGCCCAAGGCTTGTCTCTGCTCTCCCTAGCCTCACCTCACATCCTCATGAAAGCACACCCAGGCTTCATTACATTTGCCAAGATAGACTCAAGTAAATCCTACTGTAGATAAACAGCCCATAAAATTAACCATGGGTGAGCAGACTGCCTCTAAATGCACTCTTTAAAGGGCATGCTCTTTAAGGAGAGAAACCAACCAGGGAATGGATTTGGAGATAATTTGTGTGTTGCAGGTGTGACCTGATAAGGCACTAAAAAGCTCAACTTTATGGTTGTTGAAATGCAGTATGCCCATCATCAGTGTAGCCTACATAAGCAAAGTCATTTATTAAAGCAAGATAAATAGCTCATTATTTGTCAAGAGTAAAAATGAATGGGTATAAAAATAATATAGTAAAACTTTCCAAGTACTTGTTATTTACATTATTTATTAGTCCTCAAAGCTACCCCGTGCGTTAGATATTACTGGTCCTCTTTTACAAACAAGGAAATTAACTCCCTACAGGGGTTTACTAATTTATCTCAACTTTCATAGCTGGGAACTGGAGTGGTGGTTCTCAACCCCCAGGAGATGCTTAATACAGTATGGAGACGTTTTTGTCACAACTAGGGGGAAATGCTCCTGAAATCTAGTAGGTAGAGGCCAGGGATGCTGCTAACCATCCTACAATGCACAGGACAGCTCCCTCCATCAAGCAATTATATGGCACAAAATGTCAATAGTGCTCAGTTTGAGAAACTCTGAGTTGAAGGGAGAGGCAATGAACCCAGGTTCTTTTGATTCCTAATTAAATGCTTATTTTTCTACTAGTTTTAAAAGATAACAGTGTAGTTGAACTATCATTGATGATAAGTTTTTCCAAGCTGATGTTGCTCTGGTACATGCTAGTTTCAGCTGGCATTATTTTGATGGGTCATTGTATCCATTTGGATGGGTTCCTAAAGAGCAAGTTGTTAACTGTTTTGAACATCACCTCTGGGTGTCACATGACCACATTTGGCAGTATCTGATCTGTGGATGGTAGAGAAAGAATCTCCTTATCAAATAACAAAGAGGATACATTCAGGAGAAAAATGAACTGGGGATTTTTTTTTAAGGCTCTCCTTTGGCCTACGCATGTAAATAATAATAATACCTTACCCCACGTATTTAGTGCTTTCTATTCAGAGCACTTTCGTATTCCTTCAACAAATGTTATTGAGAAGAAAGTAAATATTTCTGAGTAGACAGTAGTGACTGAAACAAAGACTTTTGGCCTGTTGGAGCTTAGGTATGAGGGACAGGTGCTACAGACAGTAAGGAAACAAGTAAGCATGAGAAAGATAAGCACTGTGGAAAAGAATAAATAAGCATTATGGGGAGTAAGGGAGTATGGGGGTATGGGTGTTGCCATTTCACATGGGTGGGCAAGGAAGGTCTAAGAGGTAAGGTGGTAGTTTTACAGATCCATGAAGGATGGAAGAGAGTGAACTATGTGGATATCAGGAGCAGGAGAGTTTCAGGCAAAGAGAAAATGCTCTGGGATTGGTGTGTGCTTGACAAGTTCAAGGAACAGCATGGAGACCAGTATGGCTTGAGCTGAATGAGCCAAGAGGGGAAGAGATAGCAACAGGGAGATCTTGTAAGCTACTGAAGAATTTTGGGTTTTACTCTGATTGAGATGGGGAGCCACTGAAGAATTTTGAAGACGAGTGATGTGATCAGATATAATTTTAAAAAAATACGTATATTTTAATATGTTTATTTTGTCATTATTTGTCAAGAGTAAAAATGAATGGGTACAAAAATAATATAGTGCAATCGGGGAGGGACAGAGAGAAAGGGAGAGAGAGAAATGCCAAGCAGGCTCTGCATTGTCAGCCTGACATGGGGCTTGAACCCACGAATCATGAGATCATGACCTGAGCTGAAATCAAGAGTCAAATGCTTAACCGACTGAGCCATGCAGGTGCCCCTGATCAGACATATTTTTAAAAGATCAGTTTGGCTCTTGTGTTGACACTAAACTAGAGGGGCTAAGAGTTAAACCCAGGAGACCAATTGCAAGGCATAATCCAGAAAAGGAAAAATAATGGCTGGCAGCAGAGATATAATATTGGCGATGGTGAAATCAATCTGATTCTGGGTATCTTTTGAAGGTTGAGCCAACAGGATTTGCATCATATGTGGGGTAAGAAAGAAAGAGAGGAAAAGAGATGGCTTTAAGGGTTTTGGCCAGAGAAACTTCCCCATTATTGATGGGGAACCTATGGGAGATGCAGGTTTGAGGTAAAAAATCTGGAGTTCTGGTTTGAACATGATAAATGTAAAGTGTTTACTAGATATATAAGTGGAGATGTAGGGTGTCATATCATGTAGCATATAACATATCCAATTTATCCTTTACATGATATCCTTTATCATGTAGCATGTAACATATCCAATGTTATGTCATATTTCTCTTTGACTAAATGCCAGTGTTGAATTCACACGTGCATAGCTACAATGTGATGATTCTATCTGATTCTAGGACCAATGTCCTTCTACTAATGGAGAGTTCTAGATATAGATCAGCATAAAGGAAGAAGTATCTAATAGTATCAGTTCCCAAAAGCTGTCTTTAAACTGTGCTTCTTTATGACCTTCCCTAAAAAGCAAGGGACTGTCAGTCACATTTGGACACAGACAGAATACCTCAAAAAAAATTGACCTCCTAGTTTGGCCCTTGGAATTATTATCAAAGTCATGAACAAAGCAGAGCAAAGAAGCCCAAATAACTCAGATTCTGCCTACTTTAAATATCACCTCTTTTTAATGCTTTCTTCTTCTTTATTCATCTATAGAATTCGTAAAAAATGAAACCTTACTCTGTATACTTGCTTGGTTTATTTTTGGCCAATCCTTAATGTTTTCTCTGAAGTTTTTTGTATAAAAAAATTTAAACATACAGAATTGTTCAGTAAACATCCATACATCTACCTCCTAGCTCCTACAATTAATATTTTCCTGTATTTCCTTTGTAAAATATCTTTCTATTCTTCCCTGTATCCATTCATCTGTCCATCTTATTTTTTGGATGTATCCCATGGTAAGTTGCAGCCATCACTACCCTTCACCTCTAAAGGCTTCAGCACGCATATCATTAGCCAAGTTCCATATTAAACCCTTGAGTTTTTACATAGGTGGGTCATTTGGTTTCCAGTGGCTCTCTTAAACAACATGTAGTTGACTTTGGGATTTGGATCTAATCTAAGTGTACATGTACATCTTTGAAAGAGGAGCCTATAACCCTATCACATTGATTGTGATTATGGAATGCCAGTTCTTACTTCTGGCTTCTTATTTTATATCTTTCTGTGTGTATGCCTTCTTGACATTTCCCCCTTTCTTCTTTTTTCTTTTAAAGTTTATTCATTTATTTTGATTGAGAGAGAAAGTGCAAGCAGGGGAAGGGCAGAGAGAGAGGGAGAGAGAGAGAATCCCAAGCAGCCTCTTCACTGTCGGCACAGAGCCTGATGCCAGGCTGGAACCCATGAACCAACCGTGAAATCATGATCTGAGCTAAAGTCAAGAGTTGGACACTCATCTGACTAAGCCATCCAGGCACCCCCACCCCTTTATTCTTTTATGACCGTTAGTCATTTATTCAAGTTTTCTTTGGTCTTTTTTCCTCCAGTGAACACAGTATTTTTTTTCCAACTAGTAGTTACCTTTAAATTAAAACAAATGTTGAGTATAAAATTTTCTTTTTTTTTTTAATGTTTTTTATTATTTATTTTTGAGAGAGACAGAGACAGAATGCGAGTGGGTTAGGGGCAGAGAGAGAAGGAGACACAGAATCCAAAGCAGGCTCAAGGCTCTGAGCTGACTGTCAGCACAGAGCCCAACATGGGGCCTGAACCCACAGACTGTGAGATCATGACCCGAGCCAAAGTCAGCCGCTTAACTGACTGAGCCAGCCAGGCGCCCCGAGTACAAAATTTTCTATTCACATCAAGATTAAAGCAGCATTTATTGCCTCCTCTGTTGTGAGATGAGATTATTGAAGCTCCCTTGCTTTTCTTAGGTGCTGAACCATTTCAAAGTTTTGGCTCAAGAAATCACAGACTCAGAGCATGTTGGGTTCTCATTTTGTAAGAAGGGGAAATCGAGGCCTAGGGGAGGAATAAGACTTTCTCCTTCTGAAAAGCCCCAACTCAGTGGAAGAATGAGAGAGCTAACCCAAATGCAGGGCTTCTTATCCACCTCTACTTTTAGCTCAGACAACACTCAAACAATACTTGACAACTCCAGACAGATGAGAAAATACACTAGTTGTAGAGGATTAAAGAAAATGGATTTCTCAGTTCACTGTAGAAGTTTAAAAGCCTTCCAGGAAATACTTCCATCTCTATGATAAAATTTTTTAGCCTACATTCTATTAATCTTTATGTCCACAGTGGAAAAGCCTTTTGCTTAATAATATCCTCTCAAATATTTGAAGACTATTCTTAAGTCTCCCCATAGACTCCTTTTCTCAAGAATAAATAATCCAAATTCCATTAAACTTTTCTCATAGATTCTTATTTCCATTCTTTTATTAATCTTTCTAACTTTTCATGAGCTTTCTTCAAATTTTCTGTATTGCTTCTAAATTGTGAAGCCAGGAAAGGAAAAAAGTACTATGATACTGATTATTGAATTCATGCAAACTGCAAGTTCCTTGAGGGCAGGGGTCATTTCTCATTTACCTTTGTACCCCTAGATTTGGGGTCAGCAAACCTTTTTGTTCTTCTGAAAAGGGCCAGATAGTAAGTATTTTAGGCTTTGTAAGCCAAGAGGCAATGTTGTCTACTTTTTGAATAGCTCTTCTCTCTGAAAGGCTAACACTCTTTTTCATGTTTTACATTATGGAAATGTGAAAATCATTCTTAGATGAAGGGCCATGAAAAAACAGCTGGCAGGCCAGATTTGGCCTGTACATGCCAGTTTATTGACTGCTGCTTTAGATCCCAGCACAGTGCATGGTACATAGTAGGCAGTCAGTAATTTTGTTCAATAAAAGAATGCATGAATTTATGGAGATTATTTCATTTTATCTGTCTTCATATTCTTACTTAACACTTCTATTACATTGCTGGTTCAATGAACTTGTCCATTAAGACCTTCAGATTTTCCTCTGCCATACACACCTATGGCCAGCACTTTCAAATGCTGTTTGAAAGTGTTTGAGCTGTTTGAGCTGAATTGGGATGAAGCAGTCCTAAGCAGCACAAATCCATGGGCAGTTTAATCATTCCTCCCTTAATCTAAGATGTGGTAGAGGGCCCCCCACTTCATTTGCTGGTGGCTTTGGATCCCACTTGTAATTTAGTGAGGCCATTTTGAACTTCTGTTTTTCCAGTGTGTTCAGCTGCTGCCCTCGTTACAAATTGTGTACGAACTTAACAAGCAACCCCAAACGAATGTGACAAAATGAAAATCCTAGACCTGTTCAACCCCCTCAACTAAGGTCCCAAGCTCTGTTTCCATTCTTATGACTCCTACCTGGAGCTGGAAAGCTGATTCCTACTTATTGTCCTGGAATAGATAGGAAGGGATCAGGCAGGGTTTCACAGAGAAGGCTGGCACTAATGGCCAAAGAAAAAAAAACCTTTCTTTTCTTTATCCTTAGTTGTTGGGCCTGTAGAGAACACTTGTGACAGCCTGAGGGAATGTGGAGTTCTATATTAGTTAGAAGAATTTCCATTCTGAGCTCGGTCGGGATGAAGCAGTCCTGAGCAGCACAAATCCATAGCATCAAGGGGATGGAGCTGTTCACAGAATGCCTGGAGGCTGATGCCTGGGAGTGAGCACATCTCTACTGCCACCTATTCTTTCCCACTCCCAGTTTCAGATGAATTGATACCTAGGTTCACAGATGCCTTTTTGACTGAAGCCCCCTATTTATGTGCAGTGATATTACGTGGATACTTGCTGTCTCTTTTGACTGATGGGCCCACCCCTAAACTGCTAGAGGGTCAACAGGGAGCCACGCCTCTTCAGTCCTCATCATCCTGCCTTGGGACACAGAGGGGGCTATTAGATTTAGCCAGATGTGAGATCAAGGCTTATGGAAAACATGGGAAGGGAGTGCTCCTTTTTCTCCAAGCTCCAAGCTATAGGTGGTTACAACTTTCAATCCAAGGGAACTGGGAAATGCTTTACCTTGTTTCCCTAGGCATGATATGTGTTGCCCATTGCCCATTTTATATAGTCCTCTCTTCACTTCCCCTCTCCTCCTGTCTGTATTGCTGAAATTGCTGTGATTGCTACCATTTAAAATGTCCAGGAAAGCTGCATTTATTTACAATGACTTTCTTCTTAACCAGCTGGGGGAAGTTTCAAAATAACCAACCCAGTGGTGGATCAATCTTTAACGTTTCTTTCAAATGTTGAAGTAAAGAAAATGATGACAATTTTAAGGCTCTATTAGGTGGAAATGATCTACGAGGGATGGAGGACAGCTGAAGGTCACAAATCAGGCAGCTGCCTCTGGCTCAGTGACTCGGAAGTGTGGAAGGCAATGGGAAGTGTGTTCCCGAGTTTTATGAGAGTCTAAGTTTGGGAATTTATCAATGTATGCCTGGGATTTGCTGTAATGAGCCTCTTTACTCCTCTGCTAAAACAAATCAGTGTCTGATTAAAAGCTGGCTGTCCTTCCTTAGATACAGATATTAATTTATTTTGATTTTAGGGGAAAATATCACATCTTTGTCTGGCTTATCTGATAAATAGCCTCATTTGCATGTAGGATCATGCTTATTTCTCACCTGGTTAAAAGAACAATGTCAATGACACTGAATATTCATATTTTCCATTATTAATGTTTGGAGAGCTTCTTTTAAGATATTTTAGAATCTGAGTATACTTTTTCTTTTTCTATTTTTGTTAGAGATCCTTCTCTATCCTGTGTGTCAGTCAGGATTGGGCTTGGTCATGCTGGGGCAGCAAAACCACTTCAAAATCTCAGTGGCTTGAAACAGTGGAGGTTTATTTCATTCTTATGCTACATGACTGTCATGTTCAGCATGGGCTATGCTCCATGATGTTTTCTGTCAAGAGTCCCACCATCCAGATCAGTGAGTGGCAAACTTAGTTTGGTAAAGGGCCAGATGCTAAATATCTTAGGATTTTAGAGAGTATATGGTCTCTGTTGCATCTACTCAGCTTTGCCATCGTAGTGCACAAGTAGCCATGGATAATACGTAAAGGAATGGGCATGGCTGTGTTCCAATAAAACTTTATTTATAAAAATGGACAGTGGGCTGGATTTTGTATGTGGGTGTAGTTTGCTCATCTAGTGGTGGGGAGAGGAAGGAAAAGTGGCAAATCTTGCACCAATTGTTTAAGGCTTAGCTTCCATTCATATTTCCTTGACCACAGCAAGTCACATGGCCATGCCTAACTTCATGGTACTAAAGTGCACAGTCTTCATTTGTACCTGGAAGGAGAACTGGAAGTAACAGTGAACAGCACCAATGATCGCACCATCCTCCTCTATTCTTTTTAGAGAAGCCAGTATTTCCTGAATTTCTAGACTAGCAGTGCTTCAAAGGCATTCTTTAAATGCAATCTCTGTATTTTACAACTCAGTCACTTTGATGGGAGCTAAACAAATTTAATAGATGAACAGGATCTAATTTCCCCTTGTCATTCTAAACATTAAAAATATGTGATATTTTTCTTTAAGACCACCAAGGCTCTGAATCCCTGCACCAATCTGAAGTGAGATTAAATGTATCCATCTAATTCATTCTTTGGTATTTAGATTTCTGGTTAGACTTCTAGAATCCAGAGTGACCACATCTTTCCCTTGGCCTTTGTTTTTTTCTTTATAGCCACAGAAGTCTGGGGCTCTCTCATCTTTCACTGGGACAGGATTGGGCCGAGGTCTTGCTGACCACCTTGGGCATGGTAACCTCGCTTTGTGTCCCTAGGGGAGACCAACCGTCCCCACCTTGAGGGGCACCTGGGCCTTCCCTTGTCTTTTAGCATCCGTTTCCTTCTAAGTTTTACAAATCAGGAAAGAAGATGTCACTTCATCCAGGAGAGGGCACTGTGTGCAAAGTCTAGAATACTCAGTTCCTTCTGGTAGAGGTACAAATTAAGGATTAATGAAACCCATATTCAAACACTCAAACTATAGCACCTATCATAAAACAAACCAAAACACCACACTAGGAATGTACTCTATAAAAAGGGAAGAAATACAATTTATTAACAACTTGTACATTCCAGAAGGTACAAACTGCCTCGTTAAATCAAGCAAACATTTTTAATGGTTGCACCTCTTCTACAACATGAACTCAGTCTCTTTGAAACAAAGCCTGCCCTAGTGTTGGCTGCTTAGATGAGGTCCCAGGGGCCTTGGGGGCCAAGGCTGTAGGAAAGACGGGGAGGTTAGGTCCTATTGAAAAAAGAATAATTTGCCTCTTTTGGGCATCTTTTCCCACAGGAAAGTGAATAACACTTTAGAGAAACTGAGTACAAAATGTGGGAAGCAAACGTAACTATATTCAATGGTTCCCTAAGTGCTACAGTGGAAGATACCAACAGTTTGTAAGTGGGAAAACTTTGAAAAGACAACTTGGTTGTAAACTTTTTTGTCTTACCCTCTTGGTTCATCTGTACATAAGCATCTATCTCTCTGTAGTGTGTTCTTAATGGAACCATACAGATCCTTCTTTGCTGCAAATATCCACCTAGTCGCTAAGCTTTCTCCTTGGATCCTGAGTATGACTATGACCATTGGGTTACTAATCCCTCTCTGCCCCAGTCTTCTTTTCTCTAATACAGGCATAATTACGGTGCCTACCTCAGAGGTTGTCATGAGATTCTTATTATCTTGCATCCTTTTTTGTCTCTTCAGCAACAAAGAGTAAGGTGTTATGCAACCAAGTGGACATTTGAGAGAACTGGAGGATAGGTCACTGCAGTAGCAGGTTGGAACAGAAATAGCAAAAGCTAGAGAAATACAATTGATCAGTTGATGAAGTCACAGTGCTTTAAGTCAGCACTGTGAGAAATTTCAGACAGAGAGATTGAGAAATCTCTGCAGTTGGAATGTTAACTCAAATTAAAAGAAAAAAAGAACAGTTAAACATGAATGCATATAAATTAGCATGGAAAGCAGATTGGTGTGGGACATGAAAGAGAATTAGCACAGCCCAGAGAAAATACATGGTGACCAGGGTGGAAATAAATGAAGACCAATCAAATGAGAACAAGCAAAGGCTATTTATTCAGAGCTTGATATAGTAAGAAAGTTAGCCATTATCATTTGCATTTGGCAGACTCAAAGGCAGGGAGAGGAGTGGGAAGGCTTTATAGTGGATAGAAGAGATGGCTTCGGGGATGCCCTGATTGGAAGCTGTTGGCATGAGGAAGCTGAAGTCAGGCTGGAGCATCCTATGGGATTGGTTATGGGTATATACTTGACTCTACTCTAGTTGGTCCTAAGTTGGAGTAGGGATGAAAATCAGGAAAGCTGTTAGTTATTAATCAAGCCGTGGCCATTTGGAGCCAATCAGGGGTTTCTGATTGGCTTCCTGAGCCAGTTGCTAGAGATGCTGTTCTGACTTCCCACGAGGCTGACTTGCTGTGTCTTCTCACTGCCCAGACATCTCTGTCTTGTGGTTGCCTTCTCAGTCACATGACCAATGTCTGTACTTCTTACCCTGCCAGGAGCTACTCTCGGGATCAGAAACAGTCCAGCTGCTGCTCACTCTGGGATTTTTCTGTCCAACTAGTTCGCGTGTCTTCAAATACCACTAGGTGAACAATGATACTGGTGTAAATCTGAGCAGTTAACGTCCTAGCTAGAAAGTGTGGATTTAGTCTTAAATTGCCTTTTTTGTCAGGGTACCCACTCCTCATTCTGGGCTGTGTAGAGTCGGTCCTGTAGCATGGGCCACTTCCCGGATACTTATTATATATTAGGAATTGTGGTAGGGACTAAGGAAACAGATGTATGAGACTCTGGTTTCCAGGAGGGGAGATGCCATACACGTAAAGGAGAGGAGACAGTGCCAGGTCTTACATTCTGAATGTGGGGTTAGCCACTCCTCTTTTTTTTCCTGAGAAACTGTCTCAGTCAAGCCTACCACTTGTCACAGCACAGTGGAATTGAAAGCACGTTGCTGTTTATTCCACTGGACTGTGATTGCTGGCAGACGGGGACTGACTCTCTCACAACTGCTGTTTTGGCACCTCAGCTGACATCTGGTTCATTGTAGGCAGGTTAAGAATTTGAGCTACTTGGTCAAAGAGAAGCAAGTTTAAGCTTCAGCCCTTTTACGTATTAATTATGAGAACTGGAGCAAGTGACTTAGCCTTTCCTAGACCTTGTGTTTTCATCCATAAAATGGGGATAATGATAATTATAACAATCCACTGTACCTCATAGATCATTTCCACATCATTGGCACATATTAAACACTCAATAAATATCTTCTGCTACAATTATAAATTCAATTTGCCTTGAAATTCCAGTGGTACAGATGATACATATTCCAGCGTGGAAAGGAAGGAGGGATTGCTAGAGCACATCCTGAAAGTTAGGTGTTTTTCTGGGGTGGAAGCCAAGCAAAACCATTCCAATATTATGTGGCACCAGAGCGAGTGCTAACATTATGTAGCATTTCTGAATGGCACATGGTAAAATAAAACATCTAGTTAATGATGAGGGCATGAAGAACATAAGTTAAAACATTTGGGAATTTCTGTTCCACACCTCAAATGTTGGCATTCACCTTTCCACAGATGCATAGCAGAATCCTGATTTATTTACGGATGTTTCAGCACAAGGGTCTTGATTGTGGGGAGAGTTGAATAGGAGTTGTTGATTGAGTATAAGGAGGAGAAGAATTTAATGAAATCCATGTTACAGATGAGAAAGCTAGGAGGGGCTCTAAGCCTAAATACTCCCATTTCATATATTAGTGCTGTGAATCTTAGTTTCTCCAAATGAGGATGTTACCTTGTGAGAACTGAAGGCAGTAACAAATGTGAAAGCACCAACACAATGCCCAGTGTTTCCTGAATACTGGAAGTATTTCAGTATTATTTTCCTCTCGTATTCTTTAGTGACAGAAATAGTAACACACTTAGAAAATGTACAGAATACTAGAATAGTTATCCTGAGATAGGAAATGAATATTTCCTTTTCTTCCACTATAATAGAATCCATCATTCTTAGATGGGCCCATGGCCACTTAGAAGAATAACTGCATTTTCCAGCCCCTTTTGTAGTAGGTGTGGCCATGGATGGCGGGCTATAAGGGAGAGTGGAGTGTGAAATCTATCAGATAATTTCTTAAATTTTTTTTTTAATGTTTATTTATTTTTGAGACAGAGAGAGACAGAGCATGAACGGGGGAGGGGCAGAGAGAGAGGGAGACACAGAATCGGAAGCAGGCTCCAGGCTCTGAGCCATCAGCCCAGAGCCTGACGCGGGGCTCGAACTCACGGACCGCGAGATCATGACCCGAGCTGAAGTCGGACGCTTAATCGACTGAGCCACCCAGGCGCCCCTATCAGATATTTTCTTAAAGAGAAATAGAGTGTCTCTTCCTTCCCTCCTCTCTGCTGCCTGAAATGCCGACGTGATGGCTGCATGGACCAATTGTCTGGACTCCATGGCATGGGCCTCACTGGAGAGTGCAGGTGCCTGGGTCCTTGATGACTATGGAGCTACCTCAACACTGGATTGCTGATGCCTATTGGAGAGAGAATACACCTCTGTCTTTTCAAAGCCACTGCTGTTTGGGCTTTTGGTCCCTTGCAGCAAAATCCAATCCTGATAATTATTTCATCATGGATATAATCATTGAAAGACAGGGCTTTAAAGGGACCTGAACATTTTAGGAGACAAAGTCAAGGCCCAGAAAGAATGTGAGTTCCTCAAAGAACTTATTAAAAAAAAATTCCATCAAAATAAGGAAAGAAAACAACCAAGTTTATTGGTTTCCAGTACAAAGGCTGGCCAAGTCAAAGCTTTGATTTCATAATATTCATCAATGAAAAAGACATAGACAGTGTCAGCATGGACAAGTTACTGTATTCTAAACTTCTCTATCATTTTGGACTATGGCTGTCTAGGATTGCTAAGAATCCCCAAGTAGTATTACAGTAATAGGTCTCCTTTTAGAATGGATTTTGGATGGCTTGTGGTAGTGCAATTATGTGTATTGGATGCTTGTACTAAAACACACATTTTATTTTATTTTTATTTTATTTGTTCTGAGAGAGAGAGAGAGAGAGAGAGCGAGCATGCTCGTGTGAGCAAGTGGGGCAAGGGCAGAGAGAGAGAATTCCAAGCAAGCTCTATGCTGTCAGCACTAAGCCCGAAGCTGGGCTCAATCCTACAAACTGTGGGATCATGACCTGAGCTGAAATCAAGAGTTGGACACTTAACTGACTGAGTCATCCAGGCACCTCCTTACTAAAACACACATTTTAAAAATTAGGACTCTGCTTATAGCATAATTCTATGACTGCATTTGTATCTCATTATTGATAGTTTAATAATTACTAATGATTTGATAGGTTTCAAAAGAAATTGGTATAAATCCTCCCCCTCATCTCTGGAATAATAATTTGCTTCATTTTTAATTGCTGTCCACAGTGTAGTTGGTGGCTCATCTACTAGAGAATGAGCCCATCTTAATTGTAGTACTATATATTATGAAGTGTTTGTTACCTTGGAAGCTAAGGTCAGTCAGAGTTATTTTGTTACATGAGTCTTCCCTTTATGTATAGCTCTTGGTTGATTTGTAGTGTAAACATCTTCCTTATAAGGGGATCCATTAGAAGTTATTCAAGTAGCTGATGAGGTTAACTCTGCTTCCCACTTCTGTGAAGGCTTCTCTGGTGTTTCCGTTGCAAGCAGTTTTGAATGGCTTTCAATAGCTGTAGTTGGTGCCATCAACTTGACCTTGAATTTAATATTTTGTATTTAGAAGTTTACATTAATGACTTTCTTTTGCTTCATTGTAGCCAGTTTGGTGTCTTGTACATAGTAGATACTTAAATGTTCCTTTTTATCCCATCCCCATTCTGTTCCCTATAGATAGTTATTGGACTATCATGTCATGTGTATCTTTTCTCTGTATGTGTTTTTTAAAAAATGAAATAATAAACACTTGTATAGAACTTAGTATGCTCTAGGCTCTGTTCTAAGTCCTGTATGTATAATCATGAACATTTATTTAATTGCCACAACAAGCTTAGGAGTTAAGGACGTTTATCATCTCCATTTAATAAAAGGAAGAACTGAGGCACAGAAAGGTTAAGTAACTTTTCTAAGGTCACACAGCTACTAAGCAGTGAGGTTGGGATTTGAACCCAACCAGCTGAGCTCTTGAATCCGTGCTCTTGATCACATTACCAAAATGTGCACTGTTCTTTGTGTGTCTGTGTTTTCAATTTATGTAAATGGTATTGTGTAAATGGCACTTTTATAAATCTCATTAGTTTCTTAACACTTTGCCTGTAAAAAGTACCCATGTTGTTTTGTCTACTTAGGATCCATTCTTCTGATGGCTGTGACCATCCATCGCATTTTGCCTCTCTATTCGCCTAGTGCTGACTCTCCAGTTTCCTATAGCCACAAATAATGCTGCAATGAACATCCTCCCACAGGATCTTTGGGAGACAATCTTTGGGATATAAACCACGATTTTTCTTTATATAGAAAATGTGTGCCTCCTATGAAACAGAAAGCTGGTAATTTTAGAGCCCTTTTCTGAAAAAAAAAATTGCTTATGCCATTGAAAGCATGTCTCAAGCACTGTTCTAAGATATAGGGTCCATCTCAAGGTGGAATGTAGAAATTCATTTATATGAAGTCAGAATCCTTTTAATTATTAAATAATCACTTTGTAAATGTTGATTCATGCCACTCATATGCTAGTAAGTACTGGAGGGGTGACACAGAATAGCTAAGGCATCCTTGGTCTCAACGTAATAAAGGGATTAAGGATATGGACTTGGCTTTAGGGAGATGTGGGTGCAGGGATCACCTCTGTTACTTGTACTTGTGTGAACTTGTGTCAAGCTTCTTAAACCCTCCAAGGCCAATTGCCTCATGTTTACAATGAGGATAACAGATGGTTGTTGTGGAGATTAAATGTTATTGGGATTAAATTCAAATGGACGTAATTGTTTTTGTTGTGAGGATTAAATGAGATAGGACCTGTCTCAGAACCTGGCCTGAAATAAGTGTTTGTGAGGGTAGGATAATCCCTCCCTCAAAAGCTCCCAGCCCTAGTGGAGAAGACAGGTATAGACCTAAATATTCACAGTGCAGCGTATAAGGGCTGTGGCAGCAACACATACAAAGTGTGGTGGGGGCCCAGAGGAAGGCGTGCTGAAGAAAATATTAATAGTTACCATGTATTCCATACCTACCTTGTTCTAGACACTGTCTGTGTGTTATTTTATTCTGGCCTTCTAAGGTGGATGTCAGTATTTCTATTTAATGGAAGTAGAACCCAAGGCTTGATGCCAACTTGCCATTCAAAGTCACTCAGCCAGTTGTGGGCTAGTGTTTGAATCCCTGCCTCACTGACTCCAAAGCCTGTGTTTGTTTCAACTATACCAAAGAGGAGCCAGAATTTGATCTGGATCATTAAAGACGAGCAGGCATTTTTTTCTAGGTGGACAGACCATGAAAACATTTTTCTTGGCATTTTTACTTTGGAGTCTTTCCAAAGAACCAAATTTTTTGTTCTTTCATTGACATTACAGACATTTACCCAGAATTTATTCTGGCTGGCTGCTAGCAATGCAAAGACTAAGAGATAAGGTCTCTGTCTTCTAGGGGTTTATAATCCATTCAGAGAGATGGCTGCATTCTCATATGCCATCCATAACCAGATGGGTAATGATGCAAGGTTACATAAATTACATGCCAGGAAAATGGTAGGGGTATCGAGTTGAGTCCAGAAAAGGGAGACAGCACTGAGGAGTAGATGGGACAGCAGTTGGGTTGCAATTGAAACAAAGAGGGGAGTGGGTTGGACACTTGGAGTAGGTACAGTAGTGTTATAGGTAATGCAAGGGTTGCATTTAAAAGAGGGGCACATAAACATAAAATACACATATGGAAAGTCATATTTTACTCTCAAATCTTCCTTAAGTAGACAACAGCGTATGGGCTCTTATATCGATTCTGTGGGGTGCATGCACCTTTCAAGCTCAGTAAGTCACTTTTCCCTGCAGAGTTAGCACTAATTGCTGCTTCTTTGGACTACAGAGCCTCTTTCAGCCCTCAAATTTCTATAGTTGGCTTGCCTTTGAGAGGGTGTTAAACAAAAATAGCACTGCTTTAATCATTAAAGTCAACTAGGTGAGGCAAGATGCCTGTGCTATTGGGAATATGAGGTATTGGGGATTGGTAAAGGACAAGGAAGTGGTCCTTTGCCTATGTGGGCAGCTCTTTGACATCTTTAAGCTCTATTTCAGTCTGCTGAGGACAAGCCCAAGTGAGCTCAAGCATGGAGGAATGATCACATTTACACTTCTGATGTGCATAGATAAGCTGATACGAAAGCATGTCAAATATTGAGGAGGTAGTTTAAGGTGCTGATGTTCAGTTTGAGGAGAGGGAAGTAGGTAGCAGAGTGAACTTCATTTGACAGGGAGACACAAATCTGTGTAAGTCTCATGTGCCATACAATGGAATGGAGGAGTGACTAGGGTATGGGAAGATTGCATGAAGACTGAATTCTTATAAATTTAACTTACTTAGGATGAGACATTATGTACAAGTGGAGTTATGAGGATTCACATGGGTACATTTGGGTTTGTTGGGAGAACAGGATTTGGGGGGAACTAGAGATAAATTTGGAGAGGGACTAGGTGGTGGAAGACTGTAATGTATAGGATAAGGGCTCAATCTTTTAGGTTGGCATGTTGGTGTCTTTGCATATGCCTGATCAGGGAATTGCCATTTGAAAATAAAAATTTCTGGAAAACTAAACGGGCGATTATGTGTAAGCTGGATTGGTTGGGAACTGATAGCTAGTGTCCTGGAGCCCACTTGGAGGTGGTGGCAAAATTCTGGTGAAAGGCAATTAAGGCCTAGAAATAGTGATGGAAGAGAAGAGGAATCAGCATAAGAGAGTGAGAGATCTGAAGAGAGTTATGAAGGATCAGTAGAGCTTTGTAAGCCCGAGTTGCACTGGGAACAGTCACATCACCATTATAATCACCAACTCCAAAGTAAATCCAGACTTGCCTCCCTTGCTTCCTAAAATCCATGCAACTGGAATCTTTTGTTGAGGTTGAAGGGGATCTCTGAGCTAAAAACCAATTGAAAAATAAATGTAGAATTTACAGGGAGGCAAAACCTTGGATTGCTGTCTAGTGGCAGTGGACTGGAAGACACAGCTCTGGACCATTGTCAAGCAGGTTTCCTATCATATTTCCTCTAAAACTAGAACTTGGGACAATGCATCACAGGGAGAGTCTAGGTCAGTTACTGTGCTGGCCAACTATGGTGTCCCTGGTGGTGTGGACAAAGGGGGCACACCTGAGGGAACCCACCCCAGTAATAAATGTGGACTCTTCTATCCATCCAATCAGATGTATGGATACTCTCCATTTGGAGGGGAGTAGCAAGGGGTAAAAGGGGTAGGACATGTCACAAGCTTTACTCTATGGGAAAGGTGCAGTAACATGCAGCTATGCAAGGAGAAGGAAATGGATTTCCCCTGACATGGCTGGATATGATTGAAGATGAGAATAGAATCGGGAGGAAAATCCGTTCAGACTGCCCCACAGGAGTTGTTTAATGAACTGGGTTCACCCATTTTGAAGGCAAAAGCTGAAGCGCTCACCAGCAATCTCAGGAAGAAACACAATGGACTGGTGATTGGCATTGGAAAAGTGGCCTCATGAGTATGTCCTGGTTAACCACTTATCTGCTCCCCCATGAGGCTCACTCCATAGTCTCCGCACATATTCTTGGTTGTCCATGGCCTGGATGCTTAAGCCTGGCTGGTTAAGAGAGCAACATTTTTGTAGTCATAAGAGAAATCCTTCCTTCTCCTGTTTTTGTTTTGTTTTGTTTTGTTTGTCTTGATCCATAAAATAGGAACATCTACTTTATGGAAGGATGGGAGACTTGTGAAGGGAGCCTCTGTCCCTTTTTCTGTCCCCTTTCCTGGCTGGGAAGAGAGTCATTGTGTTTGAAAGTCTGATCTATCTGGGCTGTCTGTCTCCCAGCACCCTGTTCCCCTCACATGGCCATTCTCTGTCCGTCTGTACTATAAACTCAATAGAGTGGATCTGTTTTTTGGAGGGAGGCCTGGCATTGTGGTTGGCAAATCAGTTCTGGTCACAGGTCAAGGCAAGTTCTCCAAGTTAGCTTTATTGGAAATAAAGCTGATCATTTCAGCTGTGTAGATCTGGATCTATCTCCATAATGAGTTCAGAACCTACTAGAGAAGAGGTGTGATTAAATAGTATCATCTCTTAAATCCCAACATCCACATCAATGTAAACATCCTAATTGTGAGACTCTTTGGAATTTTCTTTTTCTTTACTAAAACATTTACTAAACCAAGTAACCGCTATGAGCTTAGATGACAAATGCATTTAAATAGTCATGGTTGGCCATGATACATGGTATGTAGGGCCACAGGCAACCAAATGGGCACATGTACCCACAAATATAAGACACTTCTATACAATGAACACACTTTAATCCCAGGACCTATAAAGGAATCTGCAGATTATATGTATATATGTAAAAAAGTATGAGACCTTGCCATTTGTGACAATATGGATGGATGTAGAAGGTATTATGCTAAGTAAATAAGTCAGACTGAGAAAGACACATATCCTATGATTTCACTCATGTGGAATCTAAAAAACAAAACAAATGAATAAACAAACAGCAGAACCAGACTTGCATATACAGGGAATAAACTGATGGTTGCCAGAGAGAAGAGGGTGAGAGATGGACAAATTGGGTGAAGGGGAGTGGGACATAGAGACTTCTAGTTATGGAATGAATAAGTCATGGGAATAAAAAAGCACAGCATAGGGAATATGGCTAATGATATTGCAATAATGTTGTACGGTGACAGATGGTAGTTACACTTATGGTGAGCATAGCATAACATGTAGAGATGTTGAATCACTATGTTGTACAGCTTGAAACTAATGTAACACTATGTATCAACTATGCTCAAAAAACTAAAAAAAATGTATTTATGGACATGTAAGTGCACATTCGTGTGTTCACACACCTATCACATGCACACCTGCTACCACATGCATATACTATGTGCAAATACACCCACATCATATGCACAGTGAACACATTCACAGTATCACATGCACAAACACACATTGTGCATACCCACGTACTCCATGCAGACATTGCACATACAAATATATATGATAAATGTAGTTCCACATCACACCCCCACATGTACACACATAACACATGAACACATACACGTCACACATGTACACCACATACATACAGAAGACTCACACAAACAGTCTCAACTCCCAACTCCACCAAATACTCATGGACAGATATACGTAACACTGCATACACTTGTAACCCAGCGCCAGATGCAGATTTATAGAAAGCTCCCTGACGCATTCTCTCTCTCTCTCTCTCTCTCTCTCTGTGTGTCTCTGTCTCTGTCTCTGTATTGTATTCCTTTCTCTCTTAATCCCAGGGATCATATATATTGGACTACACAAAGCACACACACAGACATAGAGCAAAACTCTGAACTCATGTAAAAACAACCGCTCAGACCCTGGGAAGCTCAGCCTTTGTGCATAAGCCCCTGCGTCTGTGGACCACTCCCCCCCTACCCCCAGGAAGCCACATTGACAAAGAAGCACCTGCGCCCAGGCCAGACATCTTTATTTCTTTTTACATTTGATTAAGTCTCACAATAAAATGGTGCACCAAGGGGCGTGACATTACAGTGTCATTAAAGTGAACGCTTCACAAGGAGCATTGCCTGAACTGAGATGCTTCTGATGTTTGTATTTTCACTGAATCTTTGAGTCCAGCAGATGGAAAAAATTATTGTGGCCAGAGCTTAAGGAGGCCAGCTTCACCTGAGAGGTGAGCAGGTCAGGTTACCCAGAGCCCTGACCTAATTTCCTTAAGAAAAGGTAAAAGAGTTGAAATGCTCAACACAAAATCAGTAATCAGGGCTCACAGGACAAAACACACACACAATTACAAAGAAAGTCGACCTTGTAATACAAAGAATATGGCTAAATTGTTTTTCCTTCATTATATATCTGCTTTTTCTAATTGTGGATTGCCATGATTTCCCTCCCTCCCCACCCCCCAAATTCATTTGCATGCATTTGCACAGACACATACACACACAAACACAGATATTTCTACCTCGGTTCTTTTAAAAATCAAATCGGGTACAAATAGCAGTTCGTTCTAAGGGAACCCTTTTCATGTGTATATTTAGTGAATTTGGAGCTTTCCAGACCATGGGCTTTTGCTAAAAGTAACCACTGCTCACAGATGAGACACCATACTTCTGTTAATGTCATTAGCAGGCAGAACATCAGCAGTGTCTACAAAGCTCGGAGCAGAGGAATGCTACCCAGGGGAACCACATGATGCCAAAAAATGTGAGGTGATAGACTATTTTCATCACTACCTCCACAGGCTGGCGTCCATTTGTAAGGGGCTGCCTTGTGCTGATGGGGAGGGGGGTAATCAGACAATCCGCTGGCAATTTCCATTGTCCTCAAAGACACATCATCTCCAGGAACAAAGCCCTGGGTCGTACCGTTTGTCCTGAAGAAACTCCGATAAATTTTTCTTTTTTAAAAAATCACCTTTTCTTTGATTAGCCATAATAAAAGCTTTTCCTTCTAAATATATGTCCTTACACATCAAAAGCCTGAGATGAAAAATTCATTGTCATTTGCAAAGAATAGTGTCTCTTTGTGACTTGTTATCTGTTGAACTGGATGTTATGAAGTCTCTTTGAGGGTTCTGATAGCAACTAGAATATTCTGCCTCTTGTGACAAACATGCTTGAAGGCGTAAGTATGGGGTGTGGGCTGGGGTGACCAGCACATTCTCCCAGACCTACCAGATAGTCCATGGGTTTTGTGTATGCAGGAAACTTCCTCTCCTTTACCCTGTTTCAATGGAAATGAGACTGACATCAAGTGAGAAGCTGTTCCTATGGTTAGAAACCTCTGTCCTTGTCATCCAGTCTGGATTTACAAATAGCTGTCTTCTGTTGTTTGACTTTCTGAAATCAAAATTATGGATGGGGCCATAAAAATGACAGAAGAGCATTAGAGAGAGGGCTGTCTCCAAATACTTTGAAGTGATTAAGGATGACTTTCTAATTAGAATAAACTTCATCATACTTGAATTCTTAGCCATCTTTTAAATTGTAGCAAATTTTGTTTTAAGAAACAAAAGCTAAGTGGTTGAAGGAAAATGATCCTGATTTAAAAACTTATTTGATTTAAAAATCATAATTCCAAGGGAGGAATAGGAAGCTATTGTTCAATGGGTACAAAATTTCAGTTTGGTGAAACGGAAAGAGTTCTGGAAATCAATGGTGGTGATGGCTGCACAGCCATGTGAATATCCTCAGTGCCACTGAAAGTGTACACTTACAAATGATTAAGATGGTAAATTTGATGCTATGTGTATCTCACCACAATTAAAACAATAAATAAAAAATAAAAAAATATAATTCCTGGGTAAGTGCTGGTAATAGGATAAATATACGTTTTTTTGGTAGGTGCTGTGTTAGAAGTCTTGCCCCCTAAAAGTCCTGCTTCTCTTATTTTATAAGTAACAGTTTTGATAAGACTCTTTGAAATCGACTTACTAATGTTGCTTTGTGGATAAAGCACTGCATCTAAACTTGTGCAGTTGCTAATGTGATCTTTTGTTTTAACCTGATATAAACTATGGCACTCTAACCAAATCTTTAGAGATTTAATTATACAGGAAAATATTCTTAACCCTCTCATTTTAAGTCAGCTGGTTTGCTACTCATTTATCTTTTAAAATAAAAACTTTGGCTTCTTTTGGCTTTCTTTTTGCTGCTTTACTCAGTTTTATGTCACAATACTCTTTCTCTTCATGAAACACTTGAATCCACACCCTCTAAATGTTGACTTTTCAAAGATTGTTTTTTTTTTTTCTTTGCCAGTTGAGAGGCTGTTGGGAGTAGGGGAAATAACAATGGGTATGGAGCTAGGAGACCTGGGTTTAGTTCCAGCTTTGTGAATTACAGGCTTATTTCTCGGGGTTTCAGTTTTCTTATCTATAAAATGGAGGTAATAACTACTCTACTTGCAGTGTTGTTGAGAAGTTCATATCACATAATAATAAGAAATACTATTTATTCGGTGCTTACTATGTGTTAAGCACTGTTCTAACTAACTTATGGGTATCACCTAAATTAGCTAACCTTCCCATCAACATGGTGGAACTCTTTATCATGTCCATTTTACAGATGAGGAACCGAAGCACAGAGAGGTATGGAAACTATCCGAGGTCACAAAGATCGTCCATGGTAAGCTTGAATTTGAACCCAGACAGTCTGCTTGCTGAGGCTGTTCTTTTTTTTTTTTAAATTTTTTTTTTAACATTTTATTTATTTTTGAGACAGAGAGAGACAGAGCATGAACCGGGGAGGGTCAGAGAGGGAGACACAGAATCTGAAACAGGCTCCAGGCTCTGAGCTGTCAGCACAGAGCCTGATGCGGGGCTCGAACCCACGGACCGCGAGATCATGACCTGAGCCGAAGTCAGCCGCCTAACCGACTGAGCCACCCAGGCGCCCCTTGCTGAGGCTGTTCTTAATCACAGTACCATCCCGCCTTCATCAGATGTGAAAATGCAAAGCAAACTACTTAAAGCACTATATAAAGTGGAATCAGTGAGCAGAGTCAACTTATTCTAGATTTACTTTCCATGCAGAATGCTACAAATGTTGGTTCTGTATTCATTAGATCATCTCAGCAAATCTTCAATTCAGAAGCTCTAGTTTACCAAGGACATAAACACTCTGGAACATCTTTAGAGCATTTATAGTTCTGGCAATGTAAATAATTATCTGGATAATTATATGTATAATATTTTGCTTCTATACTGTAAACACCATGAGGCCAGGGACAACCTGTAGCCATGATCTTCCAAGATCTTCTCAATAACAAGTACAATGCCCAGAACATACTAGGTGTTTGATAATAATGAGAGGTAACATTTGTTGAGAGTTTATCACATGCCTGGTGCCAAGTCCTTTGCATACATCAACTCATTCAGTGCTCACAACAGCCCCGTGAGGAAGGCACTATGATTATCGTGTCCATTTTACAGATGAGAACAATTAAGTAATAATATGTCTAAGATCATAGAGCAGTAAATGGTGGAGTCTATACTGCAACCAGGCTGTCTGACTCCAGAACCTGCTCCCCTTGTTTCAGTTCCTGATATGTCAGTGTAGTTGAAACCTGAATCCTTTTTTTAAGTTTATTTATTTGTTTTGAGAAAGAGAGGGAGGGCACATGCACTGGGGAGGGGCATAGAGAGAGAGAGAGAGAAAGAGAGAGAGAGAGAGAGAGAGAGGGAGAGAGAGAGAATCCCAAGCAGGCTCCACGCTGTCAGTGCAGAGCCCAATGTGGGGCTCGAACCCACGAACTGTGAGATCGTGACCTGAGCTGAAATCAACAGTCAGACGCTTAGCCAACTGAGCCACCCAGACGCCCCAACCCCTGGGTCCTTTCTAATATGGAATTGGAACTGCTGTAAAACCCCACCACTATGTAGTCTTGGCTTCCTAAGCAGGTGCCCGGTGTTGGTCAACAATAGGGAGAGATTGCAGGCTAGCAAGTTGGGGACCCTTGTTATGATGTTGTAAAACATTTAGACTATTGCCTGGGACGGCCTTGGGAAAGAGGATGTGAGTCTCTGGAGCCTGTTGCTTTAGGGGCAGTGGATGAAAAAGGTCAGAATATCAGTGTAGGCTGCTTCGTGACATTTTTAGCAAACTTCTAGAAGAAATCTGGCCGTTTTGTAAGCAAAGATGAAAGGTAACTGAGCTGTGCTAAAGAAACTTCTGCTGTCTCCACCTGTGTCCTGCAACCTAAACTGACTGAGGGTCTGATCATGTGAGGCCCTTTAGGACTGAAACAGCCAATTGCTTCTGATTCCAAAGAGTAGGAGGTAAGATGCAGTCCAAGCCCTTTGCAGGAGCCTCCCAATACATTGCTCTTGGAGAAATCATATGTGGAATGGTCCAGATATATTAGTGCTGAGGTCTGGAAAATTACAATCATAGCTGCTACCTGCCAGCTATGGGCAGAAGCACTTTACAAACCTCCTTTATCTCATTTATCCTTCATGCTTACCTCTGAGGTGAGTGTTCTTATTCCCACTTTACAAACAAGGAGCCTGCAGTCAGAGAGGGTAAATAATCTGCTCTGAGTCATGCTGTATTAAATGATGGAGCTGGGATTTGAACCCAGGTGGGATTGATTTTGAAATCTAGGCTTTTCTTCCTGTGCTGGAATCGAGGCATCCCCTCCTGGAACAAGGCAGCGGTGTGGTCACGCCATGTTGCCATGTGAAGCCATGGCCCGAGAGTCTGTCGTCTCCAGCACCCTTTCTGTACAGCCTCTGTGATGGGCACTGGTCTGTGTCTGAATGTCGAGCTGCTCCCAGCGCTGCCTGCCTGACGTGCCAAGGCCCCTTGCTGTGGTTAGAGCTGCTGAGGCGCATACACATTGAGGTTCCTAGCAAGCGCCAAGCCCCTCATGCTGAGCACAGCAAGGCTCTAACGCTGGGATTTGCCAGGAGGGCTAACGAGTATTTTCTTCCTCAGTAAAAAAAAAAAAAAAAAAGATCATTTTTAATGACACCTAAGAGAGAAACATTCCATTTTTATTCATAATTAAGACATTTGTTTTCCATTTCGAGGAACATAGCGGAAGAAAAATTAGACTGGAAGGGTGCTGGCTGGGTTGGGACAAGTGACATGCAACAAAGGAAAGAAATCAGCCTTATTTCCACACTATCAGGTCAGAAAGGTAAATGTAAATAATCATCCCTGGACAAACCTGCACCTGCTTGCAGCTAACGTTTATTATTCACTCAACTGTGTGTCAAGTTCTGTTCTAAGCAGGTTTCGTGGATCATCTAATTTAATTTTTACAACAACATGAAACTGATACTATTGCTACCCATTTTATGGATGCAGAAGCTGAAACACAGAGGAGTTAAACATGTGCCCAAAGTAGCATAGCTGGGAGCTGGTAAAGTCAGAATTTGTATCCAGGCAGTATGGCTCCAGGACTTCAACTCAGCCAAGATGCTGTCTGCTCTTTGCGCCATTCATCATTGTGGCAGAATTCCTCAGCTGTCGTTCATCAGTAGGCAATAATTGTACACTTATTACTGTCAGGTCTTTTTATACAACAGTCTATTTAACTTTGTAACAACACAAGCAGATAGCCGGTATTATCATTTCCCATTTCAGAGGTGAGGAAAGTGAAGTCCAGAGAAATTGAGTGTTGTCTGAATGCTAGAGCTGGGGTTAAAATCTACATCTTTTGGATTTCCAGTCTGCTTTTATAGCACAGAGTCAGCCTCAGCTCATCCACACTTAGACTTGTACCTGAGAAATAGTTTAGGATACCAGTAATAACTGAAATAATGCACATTTTTAAATATATGCATTGATTCACGTAGTAACTCTTTTAGTTTGCTGAAGAAATTTGCTGCCTCAGAATATTTACATTTATAACTCTACTTCTCTAGAAACAATAAAATAACGTCTCGACGTGGTAATTAACAGAACCATAAAACATCCCTGCAAAATAGCATCTGCAGAAGCAAGGTGAAATGAAGAGCTGTCATTTGAGCCAACCCCATTTGAAACTCATTTCAAAACATTTAACCAAAGAGAGATAAGGGAGAGATGCGTGGCTGTTGGTTGCAGGATCATTTAACTAACAGCAGTGTGCTTCAAAATTAAACCTTCCATTTCGAAGTGCTGAATGTGTGTGTGTGTGTGTGTGTGTGTGTGTGTGTGTGTGTATACGCATGTGTCTGAGCAACTCTCTGGTTATATGAGCAAGTTGCATTGATTACCTGGAAGTAGGTTTTTCAACACTCTTAAAGAAGGCAGCCTGTCCTCCTCGGTCCTATGAATGCTGCCTGTTTGGGACATCTGTGCTGTAAAGAATATTTATAATTTGTGACCTTGGGCACATCTCACAACTTCTCTGGGCTTTGGTTTCTTAGTTTATAGAACGTGTTCCTGCAAACCTGCGAGGGAGATAGATAAGGAAACAGATAAATTATACCAGTGTACTTTTTAATTTTTTTTAATTAATTAATTAATTAATTATTTATTTATTTATTTATTTTAATATATGAAATTTATTGTCAAATTGGTTTCCATATAACACCCAGTGCTCATCCCAATATACCAGTGTACTTTTAGATGTATGCCCAGAACACCCACTGGAAGGGCTAAAACAAAACAGATAATATGAAGGGTTTGTGAGGATGTAGAGCAAAGGAAACTCTCATGCACGGCTGGTGGACATGGGGATCAGTACAGCCACTTTGAAAAGCTATTTCACATTGTCTGCTAAAAATAAAAGAACATATACTTTATGGCCCAGTACCTCCATTTCCTGGCATATACCAACAGAAATGTGCATGTGCATTTAACCAAAAGTCTTACACAAGAATGTTCATAGCAGCACATAGCCCCCTGGTTGAAACAAGACAAATATCATCTATGGTAAATTAGAAAAAAAAATCATGGTATGTTTGCTTAATGGAATAATGTATAGGAATGAACTAGAGAAAAAATGAACTCCAGCAACATGGATAAACCTTATAAAAATAATATTGAACCAAGGAAGCAAGGCACAAAAGAGTATGTATTATATGAGTCCATTAGCAGAAAGTTCCCAAATAGGCAAAAGTAATCTCTTTGTTAGAAATCAGGATAGTAGTGACCATCAGAGACCTTGGTGTTAGAGGTTCAGATTGTCCCCAGAAGGGGAATGAAGGGGGCTTTTGGGATTCTGATAGAGTGTTTGTTTGTTTGTTTTTTTCTTGACCTGGGTGCTGGCTACATAGGTGTATTCACTTTGTGGAAATTAGGTGAGACTTATCCTAATGCTTTGTGCTCAACTGTATGGCATACTTTTATATATATATATATATATATTATATATATATATATATATATATATATATCAAATATATATATATATATCAAATATATATATATATATATACACACACATATATATATATGTATATATATACACATATATGTATATACATATATATATGTATATATATATATCTAGAAGCATTCACAGACTACTATGATTGCCAAAGAGGGACATTTAATCTAGAACTGAGATAACCAAGGAAGGCTTCCTGTAGGCAACAGTTCTTAATCCTTTTAGCTTTATCATTTACTCTTATACTTTAGTTTACATACATTGAGATCTTTTAACTGTGAATCTATTTCCATTGATCTGGCTTTCAATTTTTATTTTGTTTGTATCACTAGTTTTAAAATTAGAAATGTTAGGTCAAACATGTATCTATCTATCTATTTCTCTACCTCTGTATCTCTCTATCTATCTATCATTCTTCATTTTAAAACTTTCCTTAGCTCATTTCATTTGTTTATTCCTTCACATGAACTTTATTTTTGTAAAGTTTATTTATTTTGAGAGAGAGACAGACAGCATGCATAAGAGGGGCAGAGAAAGAGGGGGAGAGAGAATCCCAAGCAGGCTCCGTGCTGTCAGCGCATAGCCCGATGCAGGGCTCAACCCCATGAACTGCAAGATCATGATGTGAGCCGAAATCAAGACTAAGATGCTTAACTTACTGAGCCACCCAGGCACCCCCACATGAACTTTAGAACAATCTTCTCAAAGTATATGAAACAATCCCCCTCCGATTTTGATTATGGATTACATAAATCATAAAAATGAAATTAATTAGGTAAGAAATAGATACCTTGACGATGTTTAGTTTTATCAGTCAGGGGCAGGGTTGGCATCCCCACTGCTCACCCCATTTAAATTACATTTTCTTCTCTACAGGATGTTTTTGATAAATGATACTTCATCCCCTAGGCTTATCTCAGACTGACCAGTTGCCTCTGACTGTTGAAAAGGCACATTATCATGCATGGCAAGAAGTAAATTACCAATTAAAAAAATAATCAGGAGAGATGGAAAAAAATCAAAACGGGACATCTTGAGTCGAGGAGAAAAATCTCCTTGTAAGAAGAATGTCTGGCCTAGATACAGTCAGTCACCAAGAGAATGGTGGGGTGCCCCATCTTCCTGCAGATTTCTGGGATGGAATGTACAAGAGACAGAAGAGTTCAGAATGGGGACAGAGGTGACTCCCTTATTGAGCCTGCATTATCTTCCTGCCTGGTTTCCTATCTCAGATTTTTTTTGCCCTAAGAGCTGAAGGTAGGAATTGTCGCAGGAGGACTGAGTTCCAACATATCTCACTATCAGTGCCTGCCTGGCCCACAGGATGCTCCCCGGTGAACTTAATCCATGAGACTAGATGGATTTTCAATGGGTATATTTACTCTGCGATCATACCAGAGGCACAAATTGATGCAATGTGAGTAAAGGGATTCTCGAGTCTATAACTGGTTCCATTAAAAAGAAAATCACACCCCTTCCTGTGTTAGAAGCATAGTATACCTTTTTTCTTCAGCTTTTCTAAAGCTATTCCTTTGCCATTATCTCATTTCACAGCCCCCAATACCCTAATTCCTGGCCAACAACTCTTTGAGGTAGAGAGAGAGCCAGGGCAGGGCTTACTGCACCATTTTGCAAACAGGGAAGCAAACTGAGAGAGGTTGAACAACTTGTCTGGGTTCCATGGGTACTGAATGGCAGAGCAGAGGTTAGAACTCAGGTCGGTCTGAGTCCAGATCCCATGCTTTTCCTCTGTATTGTATGGCATGTCTGTTCAAGTCTTTGGATTCAAGACTCCAAACAATGTTGTGCTATGGAGAGCAACAGGACTTGAAAGTGATTGTTCTTGTTTGTGTTAGTACCAAAGGCAGCATTAAAAACTGTTTGATATATAGTCATTTTAGTTCATAGCCTGAAATTAAAACTGTAAAGTAATTTCCTCTCTCAGTTTTGGGGGCAGCTTCTTGCTGTGACTAATATTAGTGGGCTTTCAATATTACCATTGAAGTAGGGAATCTTGCAAATCAAGCAGTGACTCATAAATGAGCGGGAGACTAAATAATGCTGTGATGTATCATAGTTGTCAGAGGGCTCAGGAAGTCTAGACTTTTAAAATGGGTTGTTTTCCCCATAGAATGAGCTCATCTTCTCTGGGTGGTACAGCTCATGTCTGGAACAAGGAAGTCTGTACCCTGGGAAGGGGAAGTGGCTGGCTTGTTCTGTGTCATACCTTATTACCTTATCCTCAAGAGCAGGGATAAGGAAACTACAGCCCTCATGCCAAATACGGCCCACTCCCATTTTTATAAAATCGATTTTATTGGAACACAGCCATACTCATGTGTTGTGTTTACTATCGTCTATGGTTGCTTTCTTGCCACAACAGCAGAGTTGTTAGTTGCCAGAGAGACAATATGACTGGCAAAACTGAAAATATTGATTATCTGGCCCTTTCCAGCAAAAGATTGCCAAGCACTGCTCAAGACTTTTTGGCAGATGCAATCATTAAAATGCCTGTTTTGAAAAAGGATTGGTCAAACGTACATCAACTGTTGAGAAGAATTGGAAAGGGGTGCAGCATAGAACTCATGAGGCAGATTAAAACCTTGGTACAGACTTGGGTTTTGACTTCTCCAGGTTTATTTTTTTCCTTGCGGGCAGTTTTGTTTTTGTTTTTGTTTTTGTTTTGTTTTGTTTTGTTTTTGGCAGGGTTCTCTTTAAAGATCTGCTTGAGCTTCAAGCTGCTCAATGTGATTCCTCTCAATATGTTTGGGAACAATCTATCCTGCACTCTGAAAAGGGTTATTAGTAGTTTACCTTAATTACCAGAGTCATCTGCCAAAAAAGAAAATGAATATTTGCTGCTTTCAGCTTTTATGCATATGGAACTTTCCAGAGTCATTAAAAATTTCCCCCTTTATTTTCATGTACAGCTGAAGTGAATGACAGAATGAGATTGGAATTTTGTAATTGATTTATAAAGTTGGTCTCAGGCTGAGCCAAATACCCTTGCAAATGGGAAGTTGGCCTGCAGAGGTGGACAGCGCCCATCTAAAAGCAGCCATATGGGGTTCTTGAAATAGGCAGCAACCATATCATGTTTATTTTTTCTGCTTTGTAGAAATGTGCTCATCATCCAAAAAGCCTCTGGCTGAATGTATCCAAACATTTATTGTAATAAGAAAGAAACGATAACTGAATACAGGAGAGAGAATAATGGTCCGAAGGCCCACACAGGGCCATAGGAATTTAAATTTGAGCTCTGGCATGAATGCCCCCATGTGTAGGCCATGGCAGGAGGATTATCTCTCTTTACTTGAAGGGTAATTTAGCTGTCAGCATTTCCTGCTTACACTTCACTGTTCCTTTTCTATTTGACTTTTTAATTTCTTGCTATGAGTAAATCATCTGTTTTTTTTTTTTTAATCACAATTCATCTTTGTAGGGTTTAACTGGTTTGCTTTGCTTATATCTCACGGATACTTAGTTGCTTTGATTGCTGTTTTTCCCAAGCTCAACGAACCTACTTAAGACAAATGTGGAGACTCAAATGAGAAATCACAACAAAAGGCAAGGTACTTTCACCCCCCTCTACCACCCCATCTTGTATAGCCCATTACAAAACACTTCAGAAGTCTGAGGAGGTGAGGCAGCAGTAGAAAAAGCATATGGTCGATGAAATGCATTTGAGATGCAAGTGCCAAATGACCAGAACACAGCGTGACAAGCCTGGAACCCTATCTTCAAAAGCTTTGTTGAAGGAAGAAGTTTAATAAAAAAAAAAAAAAGCAAACTCCAAAACTATGGATGAGCGAAGCCGCTAAATGAGCTGACAGCAGAAGTAATTTAAAAGAGGAAGCTTGAGCCAATGTTCAAATATGAGGGGAAGAACAGCCGCTACATCGGCAGTCGGGGAATGAGGGAAGAGGCAGAGAAGCAGCCAGAAAAGCAAATTCTGCACACATTAGCGATTTATAAAATACCCACAGAGTGCGAGTACATAACAAATAAAAACAGACATGAGCAAATTGCTGAGCATCCTGTCCAGGTATGCCAGGGGAAGAAACTCCGCACTTTCCCTAGCCTCACAGACCCAGGTGGAGGGAGCCGGTAGCTTCTGCAGATCAAGGAGCTGTGGGGGAATGGGCTCAGGCGCCGTGTCACTACTCTGGGGAATAATTGTTCAGGATCTCAGGTATCACTGCTCCCCTTCATGTCCCAAATTGCTCTTTCATCCCTGCATTCCCTGTTCTTCCAGTGCCGTGTCCAGCATATTTTGAAGTTGGAACGATGTGCATTGAATGAATGACCAAATGCTTTGGGAGGAAGTGGCAGACAGTCACCACAGTGGTTAAGAGCACCAGACAGAGGCAGGTGCAAATGCTGGTTGTACCATTTACCAGCTATGTGACCTTAAGCATGTTGATTATGTTCCCTGACCTCTGGTTTTTCCATCTGTATAAGGATACCAATATCATAATGTTGTGAAGATTAAATGTAAGAGTGTTTACAGCATGCCTGTATAGTGTCTGGTGCCTAAAAAGCATTTACAAAATGGTAGACATTGTTAGGTAAGGCATTTGTAATTTAACAGAGCAGCTTAGAGGAAATTAGTGCCGTTCCTGGAGATGAAGGAAATGTGGTAACAGGAAAGGGCTGTGGGTAGAAAGAGAGCTGGGTGTGGAGCTCCAATTGGGTCAGGGTAAGTAGTTTGGGACCAAGACAGTGAATCTAAGGTGAATCTGGAGGTCTGCTCTGTGGCATTGAGATTAGACTGAGCTTAAACAAACCATATAGAGTCAAGGAGGGTGACTCTGGGGTAGTCCTCTAAACTGAGCCTTGGTTTCTTCACTCAAAAACAAACGAGTTAGACTACTAATTGGTCTCTAACATCTCATGGTTCTAGGATAAACTTGAATTGAGACAGATTTTAAAGGGTATGTTAACAAGTCCAACAGATCAATGACAGGAGTAGAATTGGAATTCTGTCTTCTCACTCCTTTGAACTAGCACCATGGGCAAAGGGCATTTAATTCCTCATGCAGTCTTCATATAATCAGCTTAAAAGTGTTTGAGGGAAGATGAGAAATGAACCAGGAATCCTTTTCTCTTTCCTAGCTTGCTGCCTTCCATGACATGTGTTGCTATTAGATGGACGGAAAAAATACTGCCTCTGCCCCCATGGTCCTTAGGCTCAGAAACTCACTAGAATCCAATCTTGAGAAAGACAATGTTCCATGCTTTGTATACTATCACACACAAGAAGTAATACAATCATTAAAAAATAATCATCCTGAATTTTTGATGGCATTCTGCTTGTTTGCAATTTTATTATTCATAGGTGTTAGCTTTGCAATTATAAAACATGTTGTTGGTATTTTGGAGCGGATTCTGACATCAAATTTGGTTTGCCGATAGATGGGATGAACATGTCAAGGAAACATAGAGGATGGTGACAATGGATAAAATCCCATTTGGTTTCTACAGCTAATAATCTTGTTCAGAGCACAAGATATTTGAACACCATAATACGATTTCCGCATTAAAAGCACGTTCCAGTCAATTCAAAAATTAAGTAAACAGAGCAGAGGCATACAGTTCTACTAACCCACCAATGTCATAAATTTAATGATTCTGGCAGCTCAAGGAAAACAGGGATTGTTGTAAAACTTCACATCCTAATGTGTTACTGCTTTTAACAATGATTATTTGTCATTTATCTGACACCAAAGGTGTGAACTGCACATTATAGGAGTCAAGGGTTTTGCATAAAACAAAACAAAGCCTCTTTCTCCAAGGCTTACACTCTGGAAGTGTGCAAGTGACTCATGAGAATGTGTCAAAAAACTGGTGACAGGCGTGGGGCTAATATATCTGAAGATGGCCTTGAAAAGGACACGTTTCATAAAGGGAAACCAGGAATGTATATGCACAAACTTTTAAGCTATTCTAAGATGAAATAGGTTATAGAAAAATCTGGCATCTTCTTCAGCCACCACTCATGGTACAAAACGTTCTTGGACATCTATACATTCCTGTACATTTTCTTCCAGGATCTTACAAAGCTTTGGAAAAATAATAGAAAAACATATATTTTAACCTCTGATTGATCTGTGGAAGAATTAGGCTTTCAAGCATATTAGTAAGTTAGTAAAGGTTTTGTGATAAGCCTAATGTTCAGCACTGTAGGCTTAAGAAACATTACTTATTTCATAGGCAATGAAGCTTGTTCAGGAAGAGTTAATGCTGCTTACATTGTCACTTCTCCGGAGATCAGAATTTTTAGAGCAATTGTCAGTTGGGTCTGATCACTATCAGCAGTAGCAGTGGAAGCAGCACCCTGAATTTCTGGTACTTCTCCCTTATTTGGAGTGGTTCTTTTAACATGGAACTCTCGAAGATCACCAGTGATTATCTGAGAGTGGCTGAATCCACCCTAAAGAAAGAATGATATAGTCTACATAACAAGTACATTAAACTGCAAACAAATTACACTGATAAACATAGTGCCATAGGCTAGAGCTATGACTATTTTCTACCAACCCCTGTATACTAAGGTATTAATTAAATATATAAGGGCAATGTCCCAGTCCTGTTTGGACCCTTTTCTTCTTTTGGCATCTTGAATCTGACTGTGTTGTCAGTTTTGGCACCCCATTCTGACCTATGTTGCACATATCCAAGCTGATGTAGGAAGCAGACTTGTTAGTCTTTTTATCTGTAATTTTTTTAAATGTTTATTTATTTATTTTGAGAGAGAGAGAGAGAGAGAGATAGAACTCTTGTTCATGCGAGTGGGGTGGGGGGAGGCAGAGAGAGAGAGGGAGAGAGAGAATCCGAAGCAGGCTGTGTGCTGTCAGCACAGAGCCCAACTCGGGGCTTGATCTCATGAATGGTGAGACCATGACCTGAGCCGAAATCAAGAGTCCAGCCGCTTAACTGACTGAGCCACCCAGGTGCCTCCACATCTGTAAATTTTGGATGATTAGATTTAAAGCATGAGATATTCATCAACTGCTTTTCAATAAACTGGTTATATTCCTATTCTTAGTAGTTATTTCATTAATATATATAGTACTGGAACTTTAGTAAATTCTAATTTTGCAAATATACCCACCTGACTTCTATGGCCATCTGATGATGAGAGAGAACAATCTCCTTTCTGAGAATTATCTCACACTGTCTTGTCCATTATGTTGAAGTCAGTGGCCTTATGTATATTTGGGTTTTAATTGTTCTGGAGAAGTAACATGGGAGCAGAAAGTGCATCAATCGGAAGAGTTGTGGGTCTTTATCAGTCACTTACTGTGATAGAATTCAAGATTCTTCAGTTCTGTCCTTTTTAAAATGAGATGACTAACATTCCAGGAGCTTTCATGGGTTTAAATGAGGCAAGGAATGTTAAAGTACCTTGTTTGAAACTTGGTATTTAATAGACATTCAATAATTGATCTCACTTCATGTCCATTTATGTTTGGCCTACATATGGATGCTGAAAAATAAAGGAAGTTTCCGAGAAGACATGTTTTATGTTTTCTTCCCCCCCCATGGCGCAAAATAAATCTGTATTTGCCAGAAAGCTTTCAGCTTCACTAAAATGGAGGTGTATAGGGAGAAAGCTTTTGATGAAATTATCAGTAAAGAAATAATTATGTTTTATGTCAATTATATCTCGATAAAACTGGGAAAAAAGGAAATAATTACAAGTATGAAAAAATGGAGGCTTTTACTACTAAACAGAAAGTAGGGTTGTGATAGGTACCTGTGTTTAAACTGAGGATTTTTGCAGTGGTCTAATTAATTCCATAGACTAGTCTGAGAATCGTTTGTATAGGGCAAGAATATTGGAAACATTCTTTCCTCTCAGGCTGCCAAGGAAAGGTTTCTGGCTCACTTTGAGATGTACATATGCAAACATCTCATCATAGACTTTTAGTTGTAATGAACTGTGATTTCCCAACACTTGGTCTTTGAACTTGGAAGTACTGTCCACAATTTTCTTCTTTTTTTCTTTTGCCTCCTGAGTGAGCCCTTTTTACATTTGAACTAAAAAAATAGAATGGAAAAAAAAAACCAACAGAGAGAGAGAGAGAGAGAGAGAAAGTAATAAGAAAATAGTTCCCGTTCAGTTACATTAAAGATTATTATTAGCCTAAAATATCATAAGCTCCTGATAGCAAAGAGAATTTTTGCAGCTCTCTGGTTTTTCTTTTCTTTTCTTTTTTTTTTTTAATGAAAAATTTAAGAGTATTTGGCATGGAGATAAAGGCATAGTTTGAAACCCAAGTGTCATTGGTTGAAGCTTCCACAGCTACCTCAGCAAAATGCAGATGATACATGGGCTGCTTTTCTTCAAAAAGCACAATAGTTGAGAATACTTCCATGTTTATGTGAATAAATTCTACATAAATTTACACCTCTTGGATTCTATACACATAATACCTGGGAGACAGACTTCAGACTTTGTGTCTAAAATCAAAGCAGCAGCTAGAACACGGAGAAAAAATCCTGGCATTTATTTTTCAGTGATCTTGACACACAGGATTATGAGTAGACATGAAAATATCGACTCAGCCATAGACAACCACTGTCAGCAGCTGAGAAATAACCTGGCAGAAGTTTCATTAGTGACTTAGGAGAGTGACATAGTCAAATTCTCAACTGGCCTTTGAGATAATGCAAACTGACATGTGCACCTTCAGGTTTCCTAAAAACTAAGTGGAGATGAACATCTGCATATGCCCCACCCACACCTCACTCCACCCTTTGTCAGTCCAAGATGATGCTCTTTGTCTTACTTGATGAGAGAACCCAGGACAGCAGGCAATGGGGTTAAGATCAAGAATTGTGGAGCCGGAGGGGAAGAGTACATTTGAATTCAGTTCTGCCACCTGCTGGCTGTGCCAGTTAATTTAACCTGATTCTGGCCTCACTTTCCTTATTTCTGAAATAGGCTAAAAACAAAAACACACAAAAAAACCTACCTCAATAGGACTATTGTGATAGCTAAATAAATCAAAATGCACTATGAACTTAGGAGAGTGCCTGGCACATGGTAAATTCTATGTAAATATCAGCTTTGTTATTATCAGGAGACTGTGATACAAGTTCTGTGCTCGGAAGGTCCAGATAGGAGAGGAAGCCGGTAGAACACTTTTGGTTGCAGTGAACAAACACCCTAACTCCAACTGGCTGAAACAATAAAGGGAATTTATTAGTTCATGTATTTGACAAGTTGAGAGGGAGGGCAGGCTTGGGGTAAAACTTGATCCAATATGTCAGTGATATCTTCAAGGAATCAGACTATTTCTCCCTATGTTGTTGCTTTGGCTTCCATCCATGCAATGGCAGCTTCACCTGAAGCCTGGCTTGCCTTTGGATCCCTTACTTAGCTCCACCAAGGCCCAGGCATCCCTCCAAGTGAGTCTCCACACCTCTGGAGTAACTGAGGGCACAGGATATGCTGCTGGGAACATGTCTGTGTACTTGCTTCCTGCCAACTCTGGCATTTATTCTTTGGATATTCTTTTAATATTTATTCTTTTAATGTTAACTAAAAGAAAGCACAATCAAGCTAAGAAACTGGGTGGACAGATCTGCAAGGAGAGCTCTTGGTGGAGACTCTGGGAGAGGTCAGAGAAGCAGCATTGGGAGCAGTAAGGCCAGTTTGGGATCCCAGCTCGTTCAGGTAGCAGTGTGATACCAGACAAGTCACTAATTATCCTTAAGCCTGTTTCCCCATTTGAAAAATGGGAATAATAACTTAAGAAATATCTTCTGAATAGGATTATTATGAGGTTTAAATGAGATAATATATGAATTCTTTGTTGCAGGGAATAAATGCTTAATAAGTGTTAACTATTATCATTACGGTTGTTATTTGTTCTTACACTGGCAGCAGATAGACTAGAGGCCTTGAGGTCTGAGACAGGAAGATGTCCTGACCCTCTTGAGATGGTAAGGGAAGCAGAAGACATTGAGTATATATAGGGTTAGGACTCAGAGGTTATTTTGGTTTCCATACTTTTCTCTATTGAATTAGTATTTGTTACATTTTTTCTATCAAACAAACCTCTTCTTTCCATATTCTGGTTTGAGTAATTCCACTTGAGTAGGAATTATTTAGGAATCTATGCTAAGGAAATAATCAGGCTTGCATTGAGATTTAGCAACGAAGATATTCCTTGCAGTTTTTTGTTTGGGGAGGTTGCAAACATGTTGAAAATCACTTAAAAATCCAACAGCTCATGACTGATTAAATCAGACATTGTTATAAGCTATTATATCAGTTAGTATGCTTTTGGCTACAGACAGGACATCCTCCCTGCGCCCCCCCTCCCCCGCACCTTTAAATAAAGTATACAATTGAGGACATTTATCATCTAAATAACCAGTGTAAAGGTAGGACTGGTTCCAGCTATGGTATTTCAGGGTCTAGCTCAGTCTCTCCTGATTCTTCTTGTTTGGACCTTGCCGTGTTGACTTCATTCTCAGGCACCATTTCCAGCCTCTCATCTAGTTAGAACAACCTCCAGGAAAAGAAGATCTATCTTTTCTTTGTTAGAAGTACCCAGGCAGCTAGCTGATCCTTCCTTCCCCATCATGATATACTAAGTGAAAATAAGCAGATTATAAAACTACAGGGCAAATTTCCCTGACTCTTTTCAAGAAACACTACCCAATTCTTACTTGTTTTATTTTCCAGATGAACTTTAGAATTAGCTGATTAATTTTCATAAAACATCCTAGTAGGTTTTGGCTCAATTATTTTGAATTTATAGATTCATCTGGGGAGACATGGCCTTAAGTATTATTTTAATTTAGAAAATTCCAAAGAGTAGCATTGTTTATATTATTGAAAAACAGGAGAAAATTCCCTATCTGTAGGAAAATGGATGAATAAAACATAGTCTAGTCATACACTAGAATATCATATAGCAGTTAAAAGTAATGAACTGGAAGCCTAGGGGTAGTGCTTTAAGGTATGATACCATTGATGTGAATTACAAAAAGCACAACAGCACAAAATTCTCTCTGGTTCACAAATACATGCATATGGATGTAACAACCATAAAAAGGCATTGGAAGGATGCATCAAATTCATGATAATGGTTGCCTCTAGGGGGCATTGAAAGAGAATGAGGAAAAGGAGACTTCAACTATATCTATAATGTTTTATTTCTTTTACTTAAAAAGTATTTGAAACATGGTAGCCTCTGGGGGCAGAGAACTGGATGTATGGGCAACAGTGGTTGGGGGGGAAGATTTGCACTATATACCTTTTCTTACCTTTTATATTTTGAACCATGTGGATGTCTCACCAACTCAGCATAAAAGTAAAATCATTAAAAAAAAAAAGACTCTAAAACGCATGACAGTGTGCTGACAATGATCTATTCTCGGTGGTATTTTTATTCTGTATATTTTTCATATTAAGTTTTTCTCTAAAAAGGAAAAAAGTAGTAACTTACACGTGGTGCTGGTGCACGTGATGCTGGTGGTGGCAGCAGCTGAGGAGTAAGTGGAGGTGTGGAGGGTTGGTGGAGATTGTTGTACATGCTGTGTCTCCACTGTGGTTTGTGTTCTCACATACTCTCTGTATAAACTTTGCCCCTGCATTGAACTTGTTCCCAGTGTCCCCAAACCCAGAATCTTCTCTTCTTGAGAAGGATGGACATGACTTAGAAGAGTGCTCTGCACTCCTCTGTGCCCTAGCGTGGTGATGCTTTGGATTCCAGTCTCATTGGTTTCCTTTCCTGACATGGCCAACATCTCATTCTTCCTAGGTCATAAATTCCTGGACCATATTATTAATAGGATAAAAATCACAGCTTTCTTTCATCTGCCCTTTGTCCTCTTAGCTCCCCACTCCTTCTTCTAAAAAAAAGATCAGAAACTCTAGGTTGTATTCTCACAAGAATAAAGAAGCCTAGAAGAATGACAACTCCCTGGGGGTCTAGTGGGAGACAGGGTGCCAAGAGCTTGTTCCTGAGGGCAAGGAGGGGACAGGTCACTGAGGCACCAAGCTGATAGCAATGGGTGGGGAGGGGGTGGAGAGAGAGAGAGAGAGAGAGAGAGAGAGGGAGGGAGGGAAACAGAGAGATATCTTTTGGGAAAGTGGAGAGAGACACTTCTGAGGGTTTTAATGAATTCCTGTGAAGAACCTTTAATATTTGAAGGAGATGGAGCACTTGGGTGACTCAGTTGGTTAAGTGTCTGACTTCAGCTCAGGTCATGATCTCACAGTTCATGGGTTTGAACCCCACATTGGGCTCAGTGCTGACAGCTCGGAGCCTGAAGCCTGCTTTGGATTCTGTGTCTCCCTCTCTCCCTGCCCCTCCCCAGCTTGCACTCTTTCTCTCTCTCAAAAATAAATAAACATTAAAAAATTTTTAATATTTGAAGGAGATGAGTGAAGATTACAAACTCCTGGGCTTTGCTTCCTTAACCATGATGCTGCTGGGAGCTGTGATTTGGGGCTTCATATGCATTACCAATATAATGGACTGACGTTTCAAGGCATGCAGTGATCATGTGGCTTTTTTTTTTTTTTTGGACTAATTTTATTACAAATGTAATTCCAGAGTTGTGGAACTCTGGGGATCCTTGTGCCAGGATTTCAGCTGCACCTCTGTATAGGTCCACAGTATGAATTATTGCCTCTGCCACCTGACTGCATGTATTCAGAGGATGCAGTCTTTAGAACACTATGGGAACAGGAAGTCGGAAGGAGGAAACAACAGATGTAGCAGGAAGTCATGTCCTCTGTGAACAAAGACAGCTGATGTATTCCTGGACATGAGGAGAAAAGAAGAAAAGGAAGGAAGTGTGTGCTATAGACCGAATGTGTGCCTTCCCCCTGGAAAATTCATATGTTGAAACCTAATGCCCAGTGTGATGGTATTAGGTGGTGGAGCTTTGGGGAGGTGGTTTAGGTCATGAGAGTGCAGCCCTCAAGAATGGAATTAGTGCCCTCATGAAAGAGATCCCAGAGAGCTCCTTTGCTCCCTCTGCCATGTGAGGACACAGTGAAAATATGTCTGTCTGTGAACTAGGAAGTTGTCTCCCACCAGACACTGAGTCTGCTGGCACCTTGATCTTGGACTTCCCAGACTCCAGAAGTGGGAGAAATAAACTAGGGGGTTGTTTATACAACCCAGTCTGTGGCATTTTGTTATAGCCCCCAAGACAGTTGGGTCTCTTAGCTCTTCATTTTTTGCATTTACTCTTTTTACAGCACCAGGACATGTGGTTTTTTGTGGGGTTTTTTTGGCCATATTCTTCCCTCCATAGTTCAGATGGTCATTGTTGCCATGTTTGAAACCACTTGAAACAATTATTGGTGTTATTCTGCAAGTACTTACCAAGAATGACAAAACTATTTACATGCTGCGGATACTGTGCCAGAAAAATTACTAAACAAATCATAATTTTTCTTTCTTTCCACAAAATCAGAGTTGCAAAGAGCAACATATTAGTGATTTTCTTTGTCAAAGTACTTGAGCAATGGTGTTTTGCTTCTTTAAAAAATTCATAGTAATGAACTTAGACATTGGATTTCCAAGGAAAAAAACTCTTTGCGACATCTTCTGTGTAGAACCTGGGTGTTCCTGTGTTGAATTTACTTAAAAATCTAGCCTCTACAGTTTGATTTCAATCATGTAAAAATATACAATAGGAAGGCTGCTGGGACAAACAGTAACATGCTTTCATTAATTTTCTCTGAGCATTGACATTGTGGGTGATTTTATTTTTCCATACTTCCTTCTGTTTTCTAAATTTTGCAATCTGTATTCATAACGTGAAGAATAAAAATAGCTATTGTTAACAGTCACTCTATATAAGTTTTTTATATGTCATATTATTGCAAAGATTTAAAACATTGATGAAGCAAAGAGATTGCAAGTTGAAATACCAAAATATGAACGGTGATTCTTATTGAGTTATAATCCTTTTTTATTTTATAATTATCCTATAATGAACAGGAACTACTTTCATAAGAGAAAAAAATTATTTTAAGAACGAATTTATTAGACTTGATATAAAGAAATGCCAAAAGGGTCAGCCAGCTTAGCATTCTCTCTTTCACGGTGGCATTCTAGAATCTTTGTTGAAAGGGCATATTTTCCCCTGGTATCAATCTCAGGAGGTTGAAGGACATACCCTAAACACCTCTAGCTTTCTTTAATAACTGATTTGAATATATTATCCTCATACTTTTAGAAATTCTTCTTGAATCTCACTGTGACTCAATTTGAAGGAGAAAATGCATGTGTCTAACTTTAATGAAAGTCTTATAGAAAGTATGGCTGAATTAATGTCTAATTCCTTCTTATTGGAGTTCTAGTGGGGATACTGGTTTATGTGCATTTACCCTGGGACAGAGTCAAGGGAGCTAGTCTCCACTGGAATGGAGAAAGGATCAGTGTCAAGGTTCTGAAGGCTGACCACTGCTGGGAATAGTGAATGTGCAGACTGTAACTGAGAAGGGATACAGGTTTAGTATCCAAAAAGCTGTATAGTATCAACTTCACAGAAAAGGCAGAAATCAGGAGGAAAATAGTCAGTTAAAATGCAAGTGTTAAGCCAGGTGGATCTTGATGCAAATTTGGTTCTACCATATATTTAGCTTTGGGCAGGTCACTTAATCTCTTTGACCCTCTGTTTCCCCATCTTTACAACAGTTGTAACCCAGATGTCAGCTGAAGTGATGGTGTTCTTTGACCCTAAAATAAATTTGGCTTCTGGGTAAAGTCTTATGTCCTCTTTTATCAGTCAGGGTTAGGATTGGTTGTCATTAATAGAGACTTGAAAACACTAGCTCAAAAAGAGGAGTTTTTTCTCTTCCCTAGTAAAGTGCAGTGATGGATAGTTCTGGGCTGGCATGGTGGCTCTAACCATGGGGGATTCAGGCTGCTTCCAGCTTTTCCTTCCACCTTCTCTAGGGTGTGGCTCCTGTCCTCATGGCCCCAGATGGAGTCCCAGCCGTCTCTCCTAGCTCCAAGCAGCAGAAAGGAGAAAAGGAGCAATAAGAAAATGGGGGAAGGGTGTATGCTATCTATCTTTTATGGAAGTGGCTATTAACCAGGGTAGTCCCTCCACAAGAGGCCCTCTGATGCCAGCTGTTAAAAAGAATCCTTTATTCATTCTTCCACATTGGAGTACTACTGCTACTGCTACTATTTACCTTGCAGTATTATTGCAACATATAATACTTGGCACAATAACTGATAACAGCAGATAATCAAGATTTTAATTAATAACTGCTTATTAATTCTGTTATTAAATTTATGTTAATATATTAATGCTAAATTATAACTCGTTGTGAAATTCAAAACAGGCTGGGAATAAGCTCACATTGCAGTGGATGTGGCCTTCTTGGACATTGGCTGCATGATGGAGGCCAGGCAGTTTAGCCAGATCAGAAGTGGAAGGCCAGACTTGGCCAATTATAGCTGTTTTTTCTCTGTCTCATTTAGTCTTTTAAATAACTCTAAGATATAATTCGTGGATAAATTTCTTTTTTTTTTAGTTTTTATCTTATTTAAATTTTAGTTAACATACAGTGCAATATTGGTTTCAGAGGTAGGATTCAGTGATTCATCACTTACATATAACACCCTGTGCTCAACACAAGTGCCCTCTTTAAAATCCATCACCCATCTAGCCTGTCTCCCACTCACCTTCCTTCATCAAACCTAGTTTGTTCTCTGTCCAGAATCTCTTGTGATTTACTTCTCTCTTTTTCCCCTTTCCCATATGTTCATCTGTTTTGTTTCTTAAATTCCACATGTGAGTGGAAATCATATGGTATTTATCTTTCTCTGATTGAATTACTTCGCTTATCATAATACATTCTGGCTCCACCCATGTCATTGCAAATGGCAAGATTTCATTTTCTTGATGGCTGAGTTATATTTCATTGTGTGTGTGTGTGTGTGTGTGTGTGTGTGTATGTATCTCATCTTCTTATCCATTCATCAGTCAATGGACATTTGGGCTTTCTCCATAGTTTGGCTATTGTTGATAATGCTGCTATAAACAGTGGGGTGCATGCACCCCTTTGAATCTATATTTCTGTATCCTTTGGGTAAATACCTAGTAGTGCAATTGTTGGATTGTAGGGTGGTTCTATTTTTAGTGTTTTGAGAAACCTGTGTGCTGTTTTCCAGAGTGGCTGCACCAGTTTGCATTCCACCAACAGTGCAATAGTGTTCCCCTTTCTCCTCATCCTAGCCAACACCTGTTATTTCTTGTGTTGTTAATTTTAGTCATTCTGACAGGTGTGAGGTGGTATCTCATTGTGGTTTTGATTTGTATTTCCCAGATGATGAGTGATGTTGAGCATCTTTTCATGTGTCTGTTAACCATCTGGATGTCTTCTTTGGAAATCTGTTTATTCATATCTTCTGCCCATTTCTTAACTGAGTTATTCATGTATACATTTCTTTTACAGACAATTAATAATAATTACCCAATAAATCAGATTTATGGAGAGCTAAATCCTGGCTGGGCATTGAGCTAGGCAGTTTCCGCGTTGTCTCATTGAACTCTCAGTCTTATGGGATGAGTGCAGTTAGTTCCTTCCCGCTGCATGTGGAACTGAGGGTTAGAGAGAGGAAGTCATATTTTCAAAGTCACACAGCTAGAAGGTCATGAGATTAAAACCAAATCTTTATCCTTCAACCAGTCCACTTTGTGCCCTCCCCGCCCTCTCCCCGCTTGCAGGGTTCCTTATCACTGTCCTCAATAGGGGTCATCTCTGTTTGTAGGTCCAAGGACACCACTGAATATCTGTGTTCCCAAATGTGCACATGAGCTTAACCTGTAAGGCCCAGCCTCTCCTCAGCATCGGGTGCACTGAACCTCGGGGGCAGGTTCTTACCACAGATACCAGGTGCAGCCATAGCTTTTACTTTGCCCATTTGTGCTCCAGTATCACTTTTGAGTGGCTGTTATTTACTGCATGTACATTGTCTGTTTCCATTTTGTCAGTTAGGTCTAGTATATTCTGTGTGTTTAACATAATTCCCTCTATTATCCCTCAACCCCCAATTATCAAAGGACATTTTTAAAAAAAATTTTTTCTTTTAACGTTTATTTATTTTTGAGACAGAGAGAGACAGAGCATGAACGGGGGAGGGGCAGAGAGAGAGGGAGACACAGAATCGGAAGCAGGCTCCAGGCTCTGAGCCATCAGCCCAGAGCCTGACGCAGGGCTCGAACTCACGGACCGCGAGATCGTGACCTGAGCTGAAGTCGGACGCCCAACCAACTGAGCCACCCAGGCACCCCTATCAAAGGACATTTTGAAGGTGGGGTCATCTTCAGTGAATTTATCATTAAAGATGATTCTGCACAATCGCCTCTTTATTTTGTTTTTTCCCCCTTACCCCCACACCCAGCAAATCGTTGATTCTTTAGCTGATGTCTTTTCTTTACTAAATATAAAAGTAGCAAAAAACAAAACAAAACAAAACAAAAACCTCACAAAACAAACCCAAACAAACAAAAACCATGAAAAGATAACTAGCAAATGAACATGTGATATACAACTGCAAATAAAAATGGAAAAATACTCAATTTGCCTTGTAATCAGGCAATGCTGGTTTGAAAATATAAAGAGGTAACTTGTTTGCCTCTTATATCAGCAAAAATGATTTGTAAATGATAATATCTAATACTTGTGACACTGGTGAAATTGGTATTCTTCACTCTAGTGAAAATGGCATAACCGTATAGAAACCAGCATCTCACTATCTACAAAGTGCCATAAAAATGTTTACAACTGTTGGGGCACCTGGGTAGCTTAGCTGGTTGAGTGTCCAACTTCAGCTCATGGCTCAGGTCACGATCTCAGGGTTTGTGAGTTTGAGTCCTGCATCAGGTTCTCTGCTGTCAGCACAGAGCTCGATTCTGATCCTCTGTCCGCCTCTCTCTCTGCCCCTCCGCACTCATGCCCCTCTCTGTCTCTGCCTCTCCCTACTCATGCCCCCCTCTCTGCCCCTCCCCTACTCACATTCTTTCTCTCTCAAAAAATAAATAAAACATTAAAAAATGTTCACAACTGTTGATCTAATGGTATTATGTTTAGGAATCTTTCACAAGAAACTGACATGTGCAACCAAGGGAAATTAGTGTGCACAGATATGTTCCTTTCATTCTTCTTTATTAAAAAAAAAACCCAAAATTGAAATATACAATTATAAGAGAATGACTAAACAAATGGGATAGCTTTGATTTGAGAATACTATTCAATCGTTAACATATGTAATCATATGCTTGTGAGCAAATATTATATTAAAGACAGGAAAGAAGTTTGTAGGCATAACATAATTACAACTGCATGCAAAGGTTAGGATAAACTTTTAAAGAAACTGACTTAAACAGAAATATTCCATTTTATATAAAGGCTTATCACAAGTTCATTTCCACAAATAGATTTTCACTGGGTGCTAAATAAAGTTATTTTGTGAAATGTAGCTCATCGTTTTTGCTGATTCTGACTCATCTTTGGGCATTAGGGCCACTCCTTGGAACTGGAGGCAAAGGATTCGTGACTATCTGTACAGAAATATGGCCATGGTCTGGAAGAAACCATATTTAGTGGCACTAAATATGTGGCTATGGCAGAATTTGGACCCCATTCAAATTCTAGATTTTTATGGATGTCAAAAGTTTTCACTAACCTGTGGAATTTCTTCATTGAGCCCAAATGTCAGGTGGCAGGGGTTAAAACTTCACAAACACATTCTAGTTCTTCAAAGCTCAGTGTAATGAACACAGAATAACCATCTGGAAATGGTTTAAAATAGAGCATTCTTGGGACACATGGGTGGCTCAGTCGGTTAAGCATCTGACTCTTGATTTGATGAGACTGAGCCCCGCATCAGGCTCTGTGTTGATAGCACAGAAACTGCTTGGGATTCTCTCTTTCTCCCTCTCTCTCTGCCTCTACCCTGCTCTCTCTGCTCTGTCTTTCAAAATAAATAAATAAATAAATGTAAAAAAAAAAGTAGAGCATTGTTTCATTCAAAGTCTCATCAAACACTCATCATCCCCTTGTGTCCACAGATTAGTTAAGCCACCCATTGAGACTCATGCCTTCTATATTTCTGATCATACTTTCTAATTCCAATTCCTCGAATTACTGCATTTTTCTGCCACTATTTTCCTACTCCAGCTTTTATATCAGAGGAAACAGAGATACCCGAATCACAATTTTATTGGTGTATGCTCTGGAAGCTGTAATTAGCCCAGATAAAGTAAAATATACATAAAAAACACATGGCCAGAGGTGTTTTAAAAATAATTCAGACTTATACCAAACATTTATTTTCTAAGATTTTTTTAAAATGTTCATTTATTTTTTTAAAGAGAGAGAGAGACAATGTGAGCGGGGAGGGGCAGAGAGAGAGAGGGAGACACAAAATCTGAGGCAGGCTCCAGACTCTGAGCTGTCAGCACAGAGCCTGATGCGGGGCTTGAACCCACTAACTGCGAAATCATGACCTGAGCCGAAGTTGGACGACGCCTAACCCAACTGAGCCACCCAGGCACCTCCCCAAAGCAATTTTTAAAAACATTTCCCCAACTCTTTTGAAAAATAGGACAAATTCATGGATCTGACCATGTTCTGTGTGTGTGTTTCAAAAGCAATTATGTTGGATGTGAGGGCGATCTGGCTGCGACATCTGTCACCCCATTGATCGCCAGGGTTGATTCAAAAGCGATTATGTTTTTTATAGTCTCATCTTATGCATAGAATTATATCATTTTCTTTTAAAAGAGTGCTAGTTAACTATTGTTACATCAATGCAGCATAAAATCATAGTAGCATACATAATAAGCACTCATGGATATGTATAACTCATGGATATGTAGGTTAGGTGAGTGTTGGCTCAACTGGGCTGGGCTCAGCTGGGTGTCAACTGTCCAGTTGCAGTGTCTGGGGGTGGCTCCACGTCTCACTGTAGGTCTAGGCTAGATGGATTCCACGTCCGTCTTCCTCCCTGAAGCAGCCACTTAGCCCCACCTAGAGGGGCAAGTTTTTCCCATAGTGATAGCAGAGGAGCAAGATGGCAAACAGAAATATTCATGTCTAGGCCCTGGACTGTCCTTTCTTTCCTCCTGCCAATGATGACAGCAAGCCATGTGGTGGAGCCCAAGTTTAAGGCCAGGAAATACATTCTGGCCATAACAAAGCCATGGAGAAGGGGGGTGAAGGACTGGAATTCATCATTCAATCCACCTCTAGAGGGTGAGAAATGAAAGACCATGTCATAAAGTTGAAAAATGACACACTGGTAAATTAGGCACCCAAATTGCAGAGAATGATAATTTGAGAAGAAGCAGTTATTCTGATGACCTTTTCTTTGGCTGAATGATTGCCTTAAGTTTTTGTCTACTTCTTGATCAATTTAGGAATTTAAGGGCAACAACTTACAGAAAATAGAGTGGATGTCTCATATTGAATCTTCCATTTTGACCAAAGTGGCAGAAATAGAAGGCTTCTGAATACTGTCCCAAGTAAAGGTTTTGTAAAGAATTATTGATTTCTTTTTTCTAGTCCAAAGCAAGTCTAGCCCATGCCAGGCTAAGAGTACCATAAGGATCTCAGTATGCCAATGTAAGAAATGCAGACAGTTGTGTGCTATCAGATCAATGCTCCGATGAGAAGAGTGTTTGTACCCCCTAGCAAGGGAATATGAACAAAAGAACTTCATTGGCTTTCTCCATCACCTGCTTTGACATTGATTTCCAATTTTTAAAAAAGGAGCCCAAAGTTAGTCCCAATGGAGTCAAGTATGAGAATGGAGCAGCTGCTACCACAGCACAGATGGCAATTTTGTAGAGGGTTCTGAAGGGAGAAGGGGACCTTTCTTTCTAAGTGCAAATGCTCATTTAGGATCTTTTCTCTTCAGCAGTTTCTACTCCAGTCAAGAAGCTGCTAATATCTCAATTGTTTAAAACTCCAGATTTAACAATAAATTAAATAAATATAAAAAGGAAGTAGATCTCCCCCAATGCTAAGATAGATAAACCTTTAACAGATATGATAAATCTTATCTAAGAAAACTAGGTTTCAAGTTCTGGTGACTCAGTGGCTTTGGGGCATATAATAGTTTCTCTTAGCCTCAGTTTCCTTACCTGTAAAGTGAGGCAAGCTACAGATGTTACCTAGGGCAGCTGGCTTCCTCCAGGTCAGGTGAGGGTCATAGGAGATAGCCCTTCATTTTGTAAGCAGGGAAACTTTGAAAAGAAAAACCCCTGTAGTAGTGTGGCTTAGAAGGCACTCTCTAGAGTCTAATCTGTCATTGGTTAGTTGTGTGATCTTGGGCAAGTTGCATAAACCCTCTATGCTTCACCTTTTCAATCTATTATGCATATAAAAATACTGCCTGCCTTGTTGGTGGTTATGCAGTGTTTGCAAAGTAGTTAACCTAAGGTTGGTTTATAGTAAATACTCAAGGAATGTTAGTGCACATCTGGCGGCTTACCTAGCACTGCCCATCCCCTTTCCTAAAAGCACATTAATTTCATTTGGGTGTCTATGCAACCCATGGAGAGGAGGCTAATTTACCTCAGCTTTAAGGGAGGTCCTGATTATTTGAACCCAGTAATTCTCAAACTTTTGTGTCATCAGAATGACCTGGAGGGCTTGTTTAAAAAACACAGATTGCTGGGCTCCACCCCTACAGTTTCTGATTCAGTGGGCCTGGGGTGGAGCTGAGAATTTTTTATTTCTAGCAAGTTCCCAAGTGATGCTGATGTTGCTGGTCCATTCAGCATTTACTATATGACTGGCAATGTACTAACCTCTTTGTATATATCATATTATTTAAACTTCAGAATAACCCGGTGAAGCAAGTATTCTTGTTCTATTCATTTTGAAGATGATGAATCTGAGGCCCAGAGAGTTTAGCTAACTTGCCCAATGTCAGACAGCTATTGGTAGAACAGGAGTTGAATTTGGGATTTTCTGGATCCCAATCCAAAGGCCAAGCCATAATTCCTCCATCATACTTTCAATGGCAGGAATTTTCCTTTCCTGTGAATGTCATCCCGACTACCCCTAGTAGAGTGTTAGGGTACCTGGGAAGCTGAATTAATACCAGAGGTGGCTAACTAAACATGGAATTGAGAAAAGGGAGGGAAAGACTTTTGATGGAGTATGAGCTTATAAAGATTCCTAAGGTGAGGTCCAATGAACTATTCCTTTTCCAGAAAAAAGGGGCAGAGCTCTCAGCTTCTCTTTCCTGCACAGGAGAACAGAACCTCTGGCAAGTTCCAGCTGTCTGGTTCCCATCTTTCTAAGTCTCAGTTCACATAGTTACCCTTCCATTTTGCCCTCCTGAATTCACCTTCATTTTACCTTAATTGACCTTAGCCCTTCTCAGATCGTCTTAGTCACATCTGTACAGATGATTGCTTTTTTTAAAATTTTAAATGTTTTTTTTTAAATTTTATATTTGAGAGAGAGAGTGAGCATGGGAAAGGCAGAGAGATGGGGACAGAATCTGAAGTAGGCTCCAGGCTCTGAGCTGTCAGCACAGAGCCCAATGCAAGACTCGAACTCATGAACCATGAGATCATGACCTGAGCAGAAGTCTGATGCTTAACCGACTGAGCCATCCAGGCCCCCCACAGATGATTCTTTACTTACTTCTTCAGAGGCTTATTCTCACCTATTTCAAACATACAAATATGTACAGTAAATAATTTATCAAGGCACTCATGTACTATTGCCCAAATTTATGAACCATAGGTTCACATTTTATATTTTTACCTCATATTGTGAAAGGAAATAGCAGAAGAAAACTCCACATCCTGACATGAGTTGGGTATCATTCCCATGCTTGCTTTTTAATTTTTACTAACAGGCAGTATTTTTTGTGTGTTTAAAAATTTACGTAAGTGTACATACACAAACCTGTATATTCTGTGCAAATCATTTTGCAATTTTATTTTTTCCATTAGCATTCTATCAAGATTTAGTTTATTGTAATGGCTTGAAGTGTTCCATTTTTTTAATGTTTGTTTATTTTTGAGAGGGGGGAGAGACAGCATGAGTGCGGGAGGGCCTGAGAGAGAGGGAGACACAGAATCTGAAGCAGGTTCCAGGCTCTGAGCTGTCAGCACAGAGCCCGGCACAGGGCTTAAACCCACGAACAGTGAGATCATGACCTGAGCTGAAGTCGGACACTTAACCGACTGAGCCACCCAGGCGCCCCTGAAGTGTTCCATTTTATGAATACACCACACGTTTTATAGTCTGTTCTGATGAGCACTTTGTTCTGGTTGTTTCTTTTCACAAAGAGTAGAGTGGACTTTGTGTGCACTCTCATTGCGTGCATGTGCCAAGGTTTCTCTCAGGTAGAGAACAGAGGGTGGACGTGCCAAGTCGGAGTGAACAGCACTTCAAATTTACTAGGTACTCTGCCTTCCTGTGAGTGCACCTAGGAATTTTCATTTCCCACATACTTGCCAACAGTTTGTGTTAATAGATATACCATTTAAAATGATTTTATTTATATTGTGAGAAAAACAGATTATACTATTTTCCCACTAAGTTTAAATTTTTTTTTTTTAACATTTATTTACTTTTGAAAGAGAGAGCGCACTAGTGGGGCAGAGGCAGAGAGAGAGAGAGAGAGAGAGAGAAAGAGAGACAAAGAGTCTGAAGCAGAGTCCATGTTCTGAGTTGTCAGCACAGAGCCAGATGTAGGGCTTTGAACCCATGAACTGTGAGATCATGACCTGGGCCAAAGTCGGACACTTAATGGACTGAGGCACCCAGGTGCCCCTCCCACTAATTTTTAAGGCTTCTTTTGTTACACACTAGGTTCCAGTGCAGAAAGCTAGGTCTGTGTCCAGACTTTCTATCTTGTGGATAATTGTCCACTGTCTCACTGTGCTGTATGAAACAACTTTATAAAAAAATAATATCTTCTAAAGTGCATTCCTTTTCATTTATTTTCCTCAAAATTGTCATGGTTATTCTTTGCTCTTTGTTGTTCCATGGGAGTTTTAGCATTGGCTTGGTGAGGTCTACAAAACACCTTCTAGGAAGATCGGACTGGAATGCATGGACTTTACAGATTAATTTGGAGAGAATTGCTATCTTTAAAAAAATGGGAGTCTTTCTTACCCATTAACATGCTGCATTTTTCCATTTTTTTCAGGTTTTAAAAATTTACACCCTTCAATAAAATTTTATACTGTTTCCATAATATTAATGAATGTCTTTTGTCAGCTATGTTCTTATATACGTACCTTATATTTTTTGTTGCTACTGTGACTGATATGATTTTTAAATTATATTTTTAATTGGGTGTTGCTGGTATATAGAGATGTTATTGATTTTTGTACATTATTTCGTATCCACCAAACTCTTATTGCCTTTAATGGTTTCTTTATATAATCTCATAGATTTTTCCATGCAGACAATCATATCATCTGTGAATAATGACAATCTTGATTGTTCTTGTCTAATCTTTACATCTTTTTTCCCCCCTGGTCTTTTTGCTTTAGCCAGGACATCCAAGAAAAGGCTGAATACAATGCTAAAGGCCATCCTTATTTTTAAAAATGGAATGTTCTAAACATTTAACTATTAATCATGATATTTGTTGAAGTTTTTTGATAGATTATCAAGTAAAGAAAGTCCCCCTTCAGTCCTGGGTGCTAAGAATTTTTACTTGAGTAGATGTTAAATTTCATGTGTTCTTATTCTATATCTTTTGAGATTATGTCTTCTCCTTTTATGTGTTAGGGTTGCATATTACTTTTATTGATTTTCTAACATTAAATCATCCTTGCATTTCTGAAATAAGCTTTACTTGGTCATGGGGTATTTATTTTTAAATACTTCCCTGAATTTGGTTGCTAATAAATTATTTAGCACTTTTACATTTATGTTCATGAGTGAGCTTGGCCTGTAATTTTCTCTTTTTGTACTATCCTTCTCCACTTTGGGCAATAAGGTTGCATTAGCCTCATATAATGAGTTAGGGAGTTCTCTTTCTTTTTTTCTGGTTTTTTTTTTTTTTTTATGCCATGATTTTCTTTTCTTTCTTTCTTTCTTTCTTTCTTTCTTTCTTTCTTTCTTTATTTCTAGTAGTATGTTGTTTACTTTCTTCTTTTTTTTAATATGAAATTTATTGTCAAATTGGTTTCCATACAACACCCAGTGCTCATCCCAAAAGGTGCCCTCCTCAATACCCATCACCCACCCTCCCCTCCCTCCCACTCCCCATCAACCCTCAGTTTGTTCTCCGTTTTTAAGAGTCTCTTATGTTTTGGCTCCCTCCCTCTCTAACCTTTTTTTTTTCCCATCCCCTCCCCTATGGACTTCTGTTAAGTTTCTCAGGATCCACATAAGAGTGAAAGTATATGGTATCTGTCTTTCTCTGTATGACTTATTTCACTTAGCGTAACACTCTCCAGTTTCATCCACATTGCTACAAAAGGCCATATTTCATTCTTTCTCATTGCCATGTAGTATTCCATTGTGTATATAAACCACAATTTCTTTATCCATTCATCAATTGATGGACATTTAGGCACTTTCCATAATTTGGCTATTGTTGAGAGTGCTGCTATAAACATTGGGGTACAAGTGCCCCTATGCATCAGCACTCCTGTATCCCTTGGGTAAATTCCTAGCAGTGCTATTGCTGGGTCATAGGGTAGGTCTATTTTTAATTTTTTGAGGAACCTCCACACTGTCTTCCAGAGTGGCTGCACCAGTTTGCATTCCCACCAACAGTGCAAGAGGGTTCCCATTTCTCCACATCCTCACCAGCATCTATAGTCTCCTGATTTGTTCATTTTGGCCACTCTGACTGGCGTGAGGTGATATCTGAGTGTGGTTTTGATTTGTATTTCCCTGATAGGAGCGATGTTGAGCATCTTTTCATGTGCCTGTTGGCCATCTGGATGTCTTCTTTAGAGAAGTGTCTATTCATGTTTTCTGCCCATTTCTTCACTGGATTATTTGGTTTTGGTGAGTTCTTTATAGATTTTGGATACTAGCCCTTTGTCCGATATGTCATTTGCGAATATCTTCTCCCATTCCGTTGGTTGCCTTTTAGTTTTGTTGGTTGTTTCCTTTGCTGTGCAGAAGCTTTTTATCTTCATGAGGTCCCAATAGTTCATTTTTGCTTTTAATTCCCTTGCCTTCGGGGATGTGTCAAGTAAGAAATTGCTGCGGCTGAGGTCAGAGAAGCTTTTTCCTGTTTTCTCCTTTAGGGTTTTGATGGTTTCCTGTCTCACATTCAGGTCCTTTATTCATTTTGAGTTTGTTTTTGTGAATGGTGTAAGAAAGTGGTCTAGTTTCATTCTTCTGCATGTTGCTGTCCAGTTCTCCCAGCACCATTGGTTAGACTGTCTTTTTTCCATTGGATATTCTTTCCTGCTTTGTCAAAGATTAGTTGGCCATACTTTTGTGGGTCTAATTCCGGGGTTTCTATTCTATTCCATTTAAAATTTATTTATTTATTTAAATTTAAGTCCAACCTAGTTAACATATAGTATAACAATAATTTCAGGAATAAAATTTCAGGAATAGAATGGATTCATCACTTACATGTAACACCCAGTGCTCATCCCAACAAGTGTGTTCCTTAATGCCTCTCACTCCTTTAGCTCTTCCCTCCACCCAACACCCCACCAGCAACCTTCAGTTTGTTCTCTGTATTCAAGAGTCTCTTATAGTTTGTTTCCCTCTCTCTTTTTACATATTTTTTGCTTCCTTTCCCAGATGTTCATCTGTTTTGTATCTTAAATTCCACATATGAGTGAAAATATGTGATATTTGTCTTTCTCTGACTTATATCTCTTAGCATAAACACTCTAGTTCCATCCATGGTGTTGCAAATGGCAAGATTTCATTCTTTTTGATCACCGAGTAATATTCCATTGTATGTATATACCATATCTTCTTCATCTATTCATCAGTTGATGGACATTTGGGCTCTTTCCATACTTAGGCTATTGTCGATAGTGCTGCTATAAACATTGGGGTGCATGTGCCCCTTCGAATCAGCACTCCTGTTTCCTTGGGGTAAAATACCTAGTAGTGCAATTGCTGGGTTGTATGGTAGTTCTATTTTTAATTTTTTGAGGACCCTCCATACAGTTTTCCAGAGTGGCTGCACCAGTTTGTATTCCCACCAGCAGTGCAAAAGGGTTCCTCTTTCTCCACCTCCTCGCCAACATCTGTTGTTGCCTGAGTTGTTAATTTTAGCCTTTCTGACAAGTATGAGGAGGTGTCTTTTTGTGTTTTTGATTTGTATTTCCCTGATGATGACTGATATTGAGCATTTTTTCATGTGTCTGTTCAGCCATCTGGATGTCTTCTTTGGAGAAGTGTCTATTCATGTCCTTCACCCATTTCTTCACTGGGTTGTTTGTTTTTTGGGTGTTGAGTTTGATAAGTTCTTTATAGATTTTGGATACTAACCCTTTATCTGACATGTCATTGCAAATATCTTCTCCCATTCCATCCATTGCCTTTTAGTTTTGCTGATTGTTTCCTTTGCTTTGCAGAAGCTTTTTATTTTGATGAGGTCCCAATAGTTCATTTTTTGCTCTTGTTTCCCTTGCCTCTGGAGACATGTCAAGTAAGAAATTGCTGTGGCTGAGGTCAAAGAGGTTTTTGCCAGTTTCCTCTTCTAGGATTTTGATAGCTTCCTGTTTTAATGTTTAGTCTTTCATACATTTTGCGTTTATTTTTGTGTATGGTGTAAGAAAGTTGTTCAAGTTCATTCTTCTGTATGTCACTGTCCAGTTTTCCCAACACCATTTGTTGAATAGACTGTCTTTTTTTCATTGAATATTCTTTCCTGCTTTGTCAAAGATTAGTTGGCCATACATTTGTGGGTCCCTTTTTGGGTTCTCTATTCTGTACCATTGATCTATGTGTCTGTTTTTGTGTCAGTACCATACTGTCTTGATGATTACAGCTTTGTAATACAGCTTGAAGTCCAGAATTGTGATGCCTCCAGTTTTGATTTTCATTTATGGATTACTTTGGCTATTCAGGGTCTTTTGTGATTACATACAAATTTTAGGAGTGTTTGTTCTACCTCTGTGAAGAATGAGCTGGTGTTATTTTGATGGGGATTGCATTGAATATGTAGATTGCTTTGGGTAGTATCGACATTTTAGGAATATTTGTTCTTCCAATCCATGAGCATGGAATGTTTTTCCTGTTTTTGCATCTTCAATTTTTTTCATGAGCTTTCTATAGTTTTCAGTGTATAGATTTTTTCACCTCTTTGGTTAGATTTATTCCTAGGGATTTTGTGGTTTCTGGTACAATTGTAAATGGGATCAATTCCTTGATTTCTCTTTCTGCTACTTCATTATTGATGTATAGAAATGCAGCTGATTTCTGTACATTGATTTTATATCCTTCAACTTTATATCCTTCAATTCATGTATTAGTTGTAGCAGTTTTTTGGTGGAGCCTTTTGGGTTTTCCACATAGAGTATCATGTCATCTGAGAAGAGTGAAAGTTTGACTTCCTCCTTGCCAATTTGGATGCCTTTTATTTCTTTGTTTTGTCTCATTGCTGAGGCTAGGACCTCCAACACTATGTTGAATAACAGTGGTGAGAATGGACATCTTTGTTGTGTTCCTGACCTTAGGGTGAAAGCTCTCAGTTTTACCCCATTGAGGATGATATTAGCAGGGGGTCTTTCATATACGGCCTTAAGATGATGAGGTATGATCCTTCCATCCCTACTTTCTTGAGGGTTTTTATCAAGAAAGGATGCTGCATTTTGTCAAATGCTTTTTCAGCATCTATTGAGAGGATCATGTGGTTTTTATCCTTTCCTTTATTAATGTGATGTATCATATTGATTGATTTGTGGGTATTGAACCAGCTGTGCATCCCAGAAATAAATCCTACTTGATCGTGGTGAATAATTCTTTTAACGTATAGTTGGATCTGGTTTGCTGGTATCTTATTGAGAATTTTTGCATCCATGTTCATCAGGGAAATTGGTCTGTAGTTTTTCCTTTTTAGTGGCGTGTTTGTTTGGTTTTGGAATCAAATTATTGCTGGACTCATAGAATGACTTTGAAAGTTTTCCTTCCATTTCTATTTTTTGGAATAGCTTCAAAAGAATAGGTGTTAACTTTGCTTTAAATGTTTGGTAGAATTCCTCTGGAAAGTCATCCGGCCCTGGACTCCTGTTTGTTGGGACATTTTTGATTACTGATTCAATTTCTTTACTGATTATAGGTGTGTTCAAATTTTCTATTTCTTTTTGTTTCAGTTTTGGTAGCTTATATGTTTCTAGGAATTTGTCCATTTCTTCCAGATTGGCCAAGTTGTTGGCATATAATTGCTCACAATATTCTTTTATTATTGTTTGTATTTCTGCAGTGTTGGTTGTGATTTCTCCTGTTTCATTCATGATTTTACTTATTTGGGTCCTTTCCTTTTTCTTTTTGATCAGTTTGGCTAGGAGTTTATCAATTTTGTTAATTCTTTCAAAGAACCAGCTCCTGGTTTCATTGATCTGTTCTGTTTTTTTTTTTTTTTTTTTGATATCATTGATTTTTGCTCTAATCTTTATTATTTCCCTTCTTCTGCTGTTTTTGGGCTTTATTTGCTGTTCCTTTTCCAGCTCTTTTAGGTGTAATGTTAGGTTCTGTATTTGAGACCTTTCTTCCTTCTTTAGGAAGGCCTGGATTGCTATATACTCCCTTTTTATGACCGCCTTTGCTGCATCCCAGAGGTTTTGGGTTGTTGTGTTTTCACTTTCATTGGCTTCCATGTTGGGGAGTTCTCTTTCTATATGTTTGGTAATATTTGTATAAATTAGGAAATACTTGTTCCTTGTAGGTTTGGCATCTACTTGTGCAATCATTGTTGCCCTTTTTTTGGAGGGAGGGTAGATCATAGGTTTTTAGTTATTGATTCAAGTGCTTTAGTAATCATAAGTCTGTTTAGGATTTCTATATTTTTTATGAGAGTTTGATAATTCAAATGTTGTTTTTGAAAAATGTATGTGTGCCTTTTTTTAGGTTTCAAATTTATTGGCATCAAGTTGTTCAAGCATTCTCTTAAGACACTTTACATTTCTAATGTATCTGTAATTTTATATCTTTTTTAAAGTCTAATATGATCAATGTACCTTGGTTCTTTTTCTTATTTGGTCTTGCTAGAGGATTGGCTTCATTTTGATCCTTGCAAAGACTCAGGCATTGGTCCTGTTGACCCTCTTTATTTTGTTCTTTGTTTCTATATGATGAATTTCTGCTCTTTTCATTTCTTTTTTTCTACTCCTTAACTTGGGTTTCTGTTTTCAATTTCTAATTTTTTGAGTTAGATGCTGAAGCCATAGCCTTTTGATTTCTCTTCTTATCTAGTATATGCATTTAAGGCAACAATTACCTCTTCGTACTGAGTATTGAGTTGCATACAACAATTTTGATAGGTAGTACCTTTATTGTCATTCAGTTTTGAATAGTGATACTGTCCTTTATGATTTATTTTCAGTCCTATAAATTATGTACAAGATATTTTAAAATTTCCTAACATTCATGGTTTTGAGGTTTATTTCTAAACTATTAGTTTCTAATATTATAGTACTTTGGTCACAAAATGTGGTCTGTATGGTACAGAATGTTTTGACTTTATTAAATCCTGCTTTGTGAGCAAGTATCCTGTCAATATTTGGTAAATTATTCATATGTTCTTGAAAACAAAATGTATTCTTTAAATTTTGGTGTAGGATATAAGTTGTAGTTCATTTGGTGAAGTTTGCTAATTGTTCTGGTACTAATTATGCTTCTTTTCTTACTGCTTTTTATATAACAGTTATAGTAAGATGTTAAAATATTTCCCCAATGATTATGGATTTGTTCATTTTTACTTGTGAGTTTTTTCTAAATATATTTTATCTATCTATCTAGTAATCTCTATACCCAACATGGGGCTCAAACTCATTACCACAAGATCAAGAGTCATATATTCTTATGACTGAGGCAGCCAGGTGCCCCTCTATATATTTCAAAGCTATGGTATTCAGTATATACAGGTATAAGATGATTATATATTTCTGAAAACATTATTCATTTTATCACTACATAGTAATATTTTTAGTTAAATATATATTTAGTCATATTTAGTCAAATATATTTAGTCAAATATATATTTCTCTCTTAAATATATCAGTGTGGAGCCTTCTTGGGATTCTCTCTTTCTCCCTCTCTCTCTCTCTCTCTGCTCCTCCTTCCTTTTCTCTCTCTCTCAAAGTAAATAAATAAACAAACATAAAAAAAACCATACTCACATAAGGTGAGTGAATATTTTTGGCATTCTTTTATGCATTCTTGATGCTTCCCTAGTTCCTTTTGTTTCTTTACTTTCATTTTTTCATTTCATTTCATTTCATTTGCTTCATTTACTTTCATTTTTCATTTAATTTTCTTCTTTCTGAAGAATATCCTTTAGTACCTTTTTCAAGGAGGGCCTGTGAATGGTAAATTCTTTCAGTCTCAGTCTTTGTTAATCTGAAACATCTTTATTTTGCTCTCATTATATTGTATTTAATTGAGTGATAATAGGATATAGTAAAATACAAATAGCTCAGTTCAATGAATTTTGATAAACTATTACCAAAACAGCACACAGGACATTTCCTTTACTCCCCAAATTCCCTATTCCTGTCAATCTCATCCCCCATCTCCATTCTAGAAACAACTGCTGTTTGGTTTTCTGTTGTCCTTAGATTAGTTTTAACTCTTTTAGAGCTTCACAGAAATGGAATCATGCAGTATATACTTTTGTACTTGGCTTCGTTTATTCACAATATTTTTGCAATTCATACAAGTGTTGTGTATTTAGTGCTTTTTAAAAAAAATTTTGAGTAGTATTCCATCATATGAATAGACTACCATATGTTTTTCATTCTCCTACTGATGCACAGTGGGTTTTCCCATACACCAGCCTTATCTATGGCCAGGTATCCATTGCTCTGAGATCTTTTTTTTTTTTAAGTTTTTATTTATTTATTTTGAGAGACAGAGAGAGTGCAAGTGGGGGAAGGGCAGAGAGAGGAAGAATCCTTCTGTGCTGTCAGCAAGGAAGATCCATGCTGTCAGCACAGAGCCCTGTGTGGGGCTTGAACTCACCAACTGTGAGATTATGACCTGAGCCGAAATCAAGAGTCAGATGCTTAACAGATTGAGCCACCCAGGTGCCCCTGCTCTGAGATCTTAAACAGTCACTCAAAAAGCCAAAACCCATTCTCTGACACCATCTAATAACACCAGCTCCTCACTTCCTGGATTTTGATTCCTCTTTCATCTTTCAAATTTCTTACACTGATGCTACCCTCAGTTCTTTCAGTTTTTTGACCAGTCCTTGAGAAGTGTCTTAAAACCCAAGGCTTTTTATGATGATACAGTTCTTTTCCAAATTTCTCAGCTCAAGTTGGGAGTGGTTGGTGCATGGGATCACTGTTAAAAGGATCTTTCATACATAATAGTCAGTCATGACATTTTAAGAGCATGTACCATGTGCAACTTATTTAATTAAGTACTTAATTTAGATGATTTTATTTAATCCTTACTACAATTCTATGATTACTCCCATTTACAGATAAGCACACTGAGGCTTAGATAAGCTCAGCAAGATGACACATCTAGTAAATGGCAAGTCAGAATTTGAACTCAGATCGTGTCTATATTTTGCATTTTTAAGAATTGTTTTGCATTGCTGGACAGTAAATTCTACTTTTAACTTTGTCAGGAAAGCTTCATACATTTTGCCAGGGTGATTACCCATGATTCCTTTTCTTTCTGAGGCCAAGTCATCAGTTAGCCTGCAGATTTTTTTATTTCATGATTCATGGGCTGCTGTGTTTTCTCTAGGAAGTGTGGCTCACTCTCTAAGGAGAGCCTCATTTTTGGGTGATGATCCTGTGGTCAGAAATCCTTTTCCTTCCATTTCTCCTTAGGGATAACCAGCTTTCCGGTGAACTAGAAGGAAACCAGAAAGGAGAAATTCAGCCTCTGCTATTATAGGCAGGTCCAAGTGATGCTCTCTTGTCTTCTGGAAGACCTTTTGGTTATTTAGTGATTATTTTTACAACTCAGTTGGGCATTTGGTTAGAGTCTCTTGGATTAATTAAGCAGTGGTAATTAACTGAGTCTTGGGCCTCCATGGAACAGTTGCAGTTGGTTATTTCTAAGTTACCATGATGATAGCTTTAAATCTCTCAGGGAATCTTACACAACTTCTTTCTTGTACCTGGACAGTACACAGCTGATTTCCCGGAGAATTTTGGTGCCCTATTTGTGTGAATAAAAATAATAAGTATAGATGAGGTAGATAAGCCAATTGGCTACTTGTAATTCAAACTTTCCCAGGTTGTCCCTTAACTTATGGTGTAAGAGAAAAAAAAAATCCAGAATACAGTGAATGGAAAAGAAATATATTGAAGTTTGGTCTATAGAGCAAATGTGAAATAGAAGGAAAATGTAGTTACTGGAATAATTCAGGTCAAATCCATATTGGAGGGAGACTAAACAAAGAAAGGGAAAATGGTAAAGAGAGAATAGGGAAACAAAGCATATGAAAAACTGGAGCCAGGGCGCCTGGGTGGCTCAGTTGGCTGAGCATCCGACTTAGGCTCAGGTCATGATCTCATGGTCCGTGAGTTCAAGCCCCGCGTGAGGCTCTGTGCTGACAGCTTGGAGCCTGGAGCCTGCTTCAGATTCTGTGTGTCCCTCTCTCTGACCCTCCCCTGTTCATGCTCTGTCTCTCTCTGTCTCAAAAATAAATAAACATTAAAAAATAATTAAAAAACAAAACAAAACTGGAGCCACCTGGGAAGAGATGAATCTTTCCTCTTGTAAGCTTGAGTCAAGAACTGTCAGTCATCTTGGTAACACCAGGTTGGATGCCTAACGTTCCCATGAAAAAAACCAGGAGAAATTTCAGGAAAAAACTTAGCTGTATCCAGCAATTCAGATATGGCGAAGTGAAGTCAATGTTCCAGAAAATTCTTCCAAATCAAGTTGTCTGTGGAAGATATAACTGCAATGGTGCTGTGTAAACCCAAACTTTAACCCTTAAAATTTCTGAGCCTGGAAAAACTGAAGAAAATGTAGCAAGTGGCCCAAGATACAATTCACCAACAAGAAAGGGCAGAAAAGGAACAGCAGCAAATAACTCATTGAATGATAATTTAGCATTTATTTTTTTATTTTGTTTATTTACTTATTTTTAAATTTTGTCAATGTTTATTTTTGAGAGAGAGAGAGAGAGAGAGAGTCATAGAGCATGAGCAGGGGATGGGCAGAGGGAGAGGGGACACAGAATCCGAAGCAGGCTTCAGGCTCTGAGCTGTCAGCACAGAGCCTGATGCAGGGCTTGAACTCATGAACCATGAGATCATGACCTGAGCCAAAGTCGGAGGCTTAACTGACTGAGCCACCCAGGTGCCCTGATAATTTAGTGTTTACAGAATACCCTACCTCACTTACTATTAGCAATAGCTAGAAAATAATTTGCATCTGTATGCTAAAGATAGTAGGTGTTAATAAACTGATAGTGCTCATATAAATAATATAAAAATACTCAAGACTAATGAAAGTTGTATTGTGAATTTAGATGCTTTGGTTTGTATTGAACATAAGCAATTAAAAAACTTTGAACTATCCCCTCCCTCTCAAAAAAGCATATGAAAAACTGGTTTTTCTCTTAAATGAGGAAGAATAGTAAAACACATTAAGGCCACATGGAAAGAATATAGATCAGGAAGATATCCTGGTTTGGAGAGTAAGGACTCCGAATTATTAATGAATTTAGAAGGATGATTCCAGAGTTTGATTTATGCCTGTAGAGAACAGCCCAGAGTTCAGACTAAACAGCCAGAGAGAATGAAAAGCCTCAAGGTAGACACTGGATGTGTTTTCCTGTCCAAACTCCTGTTCATTCCAAGGCAAGCAGAGAAATGGAATCATGCTACAGTTTGGTCTTATTGTCTATATTGAGGATCAATCATTATGAAGTGTATGGTGGATACAGACATGTGTCCAGAAGTGGCCTACTTACTAGTTCCATAGTCTGTCAGATGATAGGTTCTCGCTAAATGGAGGAGCTATTTGTCCTCAGGAGCAGTGACCAAGGTGGGAGAGAGAAGGAGAATATCTCCTTGGGTTTGGAGAAGACCCAAAGTCCCCTGGTCACTGAGTGTGAAGCAGCAATATGGCAAGGTCTCTTGCTACTGATTTCCTTTCAAGCCTTAGGGTCAGTGTCAAAGGTCCAGAGGCTGGTCAGAATGGAGTCACACGATTGGGTTTCACAACCTGTACCTTGCAGGTTTGGATGATCCATTTGTTGAGGCAATTGGGATCCTGAGTGAACAGGTTCACCTTTTAGGCCCTGTATGCTGTCCCATAAGAGGGGAAATCTTCTGGGGAAGTGTATGAGTCAGAAATTTTCAGAGAAGCAGAACCAATAGGACAAGCACAACAAACAGGAATTAAGGAATTTAAGGAATTGGCTCATGCAGTTGTGGGGGCTGGAAAGTCTAAAATCTCTAGGGCAGCTGGACAGGCTGGAAATTCTGGTAGGAGTTGATGATGCAGTTTGAGCCTGAAGGTAGTGTGGGGGCAGAAGTCCTTCCTCTTTGTGGGACCTCAGTCTTTTCTCTGAAGGCCTTCAGCTGATTGGATAAGGACAACTGACATTATAGAGGTCCATTTGCTTTACTCCAGGTCTACTGACTTAAATGTTAATCTAAATAATACCTTCATAGCACCATCTAGACTGATGTTTGAGCAAAAAATTGGGCACCATGGCCTAGTCAGTTTGGCATTTAAAATTAACCATCACAGGAAAAGAGGAAGGATGCTCTCTGTCACATTCCTCCTTTTCTTTCTCTTTTCAACCAAGAACCAAGTGGGATCTGAACCCTCAGAGGTGATGGTTGTGGATCAGGGCTGCCCTGGTGGGTGTTAGTGTTCAGGACTGGACACCGGCAGCTGCAGCAAAGGAGTACGACTAGATACTAAAACAGCACAATGGGGAGCCCCCTTCCCTATGGTATGGAATCCAGGATGAAAGGGAGAGGGTCTCCTATACATACTCCCACCATAAAGAGGGGTTGAAACTAAAGCTGAGCAGAGTTAGTTTCAGAAATAAACTTGGTGGGATCCTCTGAGGTCAAGATCTGGGCTTTGATTTTCGCAGTGGTGAGCCTTGCCCGGCTTGTGGCAGGCTGGAGGATGTTCATAACACTTCTTTAAAGTGCTGTAATTAAAAGTTTTGGGACTATCCATGGGCAATGTATTAATGCCACTCCAACACCTTAGCCTCCTCACTCGGCTGATATACTGAAACAGGATTCTGAGCCACAACAATGGGATCAACTGATTTTGTTGTTAAGAAGCTTCTAAGAGCATTTTGAAGTCTCAGAAATGCCACCGAGGAAAAGCTCTTCAAATCCCCTTCTCTTCTTCCCAGCTCCCCCTCTCTGTTGGCCACAGAAATGGATTAACATTTGTTACACCTCCATTGTAAGCAGTCAGGCAGGCAATCGACATTTTATCTTTGGTATTTGATTGAAGGTAGAAGGCATTTTTCATTTATATTTTTGCCTGAAGGGAAAGGGGAAGCAGATAAAAGGAAGAAAAGGCATTGCTATGATGTACTTCTCCTGTATACGAAAGTTGTAATCTAATGTCGTACTCCATTTCTTTTCAATTCGGTGAATATTCCTTCATTATCTGACAAAACACTCAGGCCTGGCATGAGGTTACCTGATATGTAGGGGAATATCACAGTGTTAATAAAGTTGTGTCAAACGTCCTCTAAAATGCTTATAATTTTGTTCTCATGCTTTATTTTTGCCTTCATTAGAATAATTTGGATTTATGTGTTTGTTATTTTAGAATCCACTTTGAAAAATAACTTGGGTTATAAGCAGACAATTAGGAAGAATTGCAATTAATTTATTCCAGTTAAAAATGTAAATGAAAATTTTTATTATTCTAATACTAAGGGCAATCAATTACAAATGCATTATGCTGAAGGATGATATTAAAATAAATAGAAGTTTGTACACAAATAACAACCTCTCCTAGAAAACTCATGTATACTAAGTACAAATGAATATTAGATATACTACAATGTTGTAATAATACCTTATATTTATTTAGCCTTACATTTTAGAAGTACACTCATGCACATTGCTCATTTAAGGTATTTTTCCCAGTTGAATGATCCGCTCAACCTCTGCATTTTCATAGATGGAGAAAACCTTCTTATGTACCCTGAGGATTAAATTTCAGATCATGGAAATGAGATGGAAGATGAAAATCAAAGAACTGACTACCAATTTTTTTTATTAAAGTATTTTTCTTCTTCAGACAACTTAATGGAGGAAATCAGGAAAAAATATTTTCCTTGAAGAATTACTGTATTTCCATTTTTTGACATTAACCAGTGGCCACAGGAGGAGTTGAGAGGACATTAATCAGATTTGCCTGAGGCACAGATTTGGAGGAGGCAGTGGTGTAAAGGGAAACCTATAAGAACATGTAGATTTCCAAGGAACTTTGCCAGTCAATGCCAAGTAAGGTTTCTAAGACAAAATGAAGAGAAACTAATAAAGATAAAGGAAGATTGTCACAGGTGCTGGGAATGACCAGAAACCTGGTGACCAAATGATTGTGTATTCTGCCTCTCCCGTTCATCTTAGATTAATATAAGAAGAATTTGTAAGAATTATTCAAGGAAGACACACACACACACAAACATAAAAATAATTTTTATTATTATAAAAGCAATCAGCATTTATTATGGAAAAATTAGAAAATACAGATTAACCAAAAGAAAGTAAAAAATTCCCAAACCAATGACTCAGAAATAATTTTATTTTTCTTTATATCTGTGTATCATGTATGGAATAAGTGAGAACAAATAAATTTTTTAAAGCTATCGGTAGAGTTTCTTTTAGGGAGATAATTCTCTTTGTTTAAGAGAATTCTGTGTTGGAGGCCACCTAGGTGGCTCAGTCGGTTGAGCGTCCGACTTCGGCTCAGGTCATGATCTTGCGTTCCATAAGTTGGAGCCCCGCGTCAGGCTCTGTGCTGACAGCTCAGAGCCTGGAGCCTGCTTCGGATTCTGTGTCTCCCTCTTTTTCTGCCCCTCCTCCACTCATGCTCTGTCTCTCTCTGTCTCAAAAATAAATAAACAAAAAAAAATAAAAAAAAAAGGAAAATTCTCTGTTGGATTTGCCAGGTTTGAAAGAACACCCTAGAACATCAATGTGCTCACAATATCCAGTTTTTTCCTTCTGGATCCTGTGGTGGTTTGGAAGACCACAAGACTAATTCTAATGTGTGTGTGTGTGTGTGTGTGTGTAAGATGTGTCCATGTGTTTTCTTTGTAGTGGTGTTGTTGGAGCGAATATGTGTGTCTCTTCCTAATTCTGTATTCAGTGACTTCATGTTGGTAGCTAGAAATTGGCCATGATGGGAATATTTTTCGATGATGTTTCGTCATTGTAATGTTCATCATGATGGTCTTCAAAATGTGATGATGTTTAGCCATATCTTGTGCATGTCCTTATTTATTTCTTGAACTTAACTTCCTGGAAGTAAAAATTAGGATAAAATGGTATGAAAAAATGTAAAGGTTTGGGTATGTTTTATTAATCTGTTCACTGGAGAGGTCAGGTCATTTTATTTGCTTAGCAGCAAAGACTTATTGTGGGTATATCTAGTTTGATGAAAAAGCAATATTAGTGTTTATGTTTTATGATTTGGCAAAAGTTTATTGAAATTCCATGTGGATTCAGCATATAGAACAGAGAGATTTGATTATTAAAATATAGTTTGGGGGCTCATAGAGGTAGACTTCTGGGTAGAGTGTACCCACAATTACCTTTTCAAAATTAATATCCTCTTATACCTATCTTGCCTTACACAATTTCCCCCTTTCATACAGTTACTTACATACTTAGGATCAGAATTTAGTGAGGATTAAGAGAGGTGAAGGAAGGGAGAGTGGAAGAAGGAAAAGAAGTATATTATGTATTTGTGTCCATATGCTGAAACCATTTGGACTCAAAGAATAGTTTCTGAATTATATTACTCAGTTTTAAAGCATATTCTTGTTTCTCTTGGCCCTAGTAATGTCTCCTAGTGATTGGGGGCTAGGGTAAGTCCAAACTCATTGCAATGGAAAAGAACACAGGGATATCCAAAATTTGTATTCTGGGTTGTATGTAAAGGATGAGTTAGCCTGGTTCCCAACACTCTCCAAAATTCCTCCCTTTTTTCCACCTCAGTACCAGCCTTCGCCCCTACTCACTGCACACTCTGTTCTCCAGCCACTCGGAGCTGTCTGCAGTTCCCCAAAACATGGTTTTTCTGTTAAGTCTTGACCTTTGCAATATGTTTTTCCTTCTGCCAAGGCACTCTTTCCCCTCTCTTTTCACTGCTTGTGCATACAGTTTCAGGTTAGACATCACTTCCACCAAAGCTCTGGGTCCTCCTCTGAATAAGTTAGGAGCTTCTCTCATATGTTTCCATCATGCTTGGGATTTACCACACACAGTCTTATGATTTCTTGGTTTCCTTATTTGTTTCCCTCACATTAGACTGGGAGCTGCCACAGCACAAAGACTGTACTTGGTTTATCCTAGTCACTTTGCAAAGTGACATTTAGTGAACTATCAGCAAATCTAAGTGGATAAATAATTTAAAAGTAACAAATAAACAGAATTCTTGTGAGTCTGTAGGTTTGCCATATGACTTCAAATATAAGTGAGAAAACATTTATGAGGGTCTGCTTTGTGGCTGTAACTTTGCTAAGTTTCCTGGAAGATACAGAGATGAATACATCTGAGGAATTTATAATCAGTGACTCTGGTGATAATCCAGTCTCCTGAACATTTGAGCAATTGAAGTAGCAAACATTTGGAAGGTTGTTATTTTTTGTAGACTGAGAAACTAAATAAAAGACCCTGAAGTATCAAAAGTTATAACATTGCAGGTAAAGAAGAATTTAACTGCTTAAAAATATAATTACACACGTCCAAGACACCTAACATATAGATAATTGTGGGGTTTGTCCTTGCGAAGCTATCTCCCACTTCTAAATGATCATAAAATTACAATTTAACTTTCCCAACAAAATCTGTTATCAGTTCCTGTTTCACATTAGTTTTCTGTGCATGCAAAATTCAACAGAAGCTGTCTGAAGTGTTTTCCTCATTATTAAACAGTTTTCTAAAATCCATAATTCAGCAAGACAGTAAGTAGTTACATTTATTTCTATACAATTCAGCTCTGCAAAACCAACTGTGAATTCGGTGGGGGCATTCTTGCAGTAGCCAGTTTTTGTTATCAGCTACACAACACGAAAGAAGATTGTATTTTCCAGCTAATGTAAGAAACTGAATGAGTATAAAGACCTTAAGTATTTTAAAACATTGGCTTGAATTGCAGCCCCGAGATCAAAAGGTAAAGAACAGTGCAAGTCATGGAATGGATACATCAGTTACCTATTTGGAACAAAAGGATCTTGTTTTCCTTTTGCCTTAGATGAAATTACCCATTTTATTTGTTCTGAACCTAAACATTCAAATCTTAAAGTTCTTTTCCTTATCAAACTTCTTCCATCTCCTCATCTCCCAAATTTTAAGTACAATAAGGAAATAAGCCTGAACTTTAATTGCAACATTTTCAAAACATATCATTGTGAAGGTCCTTTTGTTTCAGGAGAGATGTTAGGATAAAAAGAAACTTTCTATGTCACAAGGGGGTCTTCCAATTGCAGTATCTACAGCGCGACTCCTCTAAGGACATTTAGTCCAAAATGCACGATTGTGATCTGAAGCGGAGATGAAACAAATCACAGATGCAATTTCATTTTCTATGCTGTTTTTATGTTTTGTTTTGTTTTTTTGTTTTGTTTTTTTTTTTTTGACATTCTTTTAATGTTAGTCTGTAAATGATTTTTGCTAGCACGGGGCAGTGAAAAACATCTTAGAGGTGATTTTTTTTTTTTTTTTTTTTGAGAATCTTTCTCCCCTCTGTGACTTTTTGATTCAGAGTGCCTTTAATTTGGCAATATGTATAGACTGTAACAATTGGAAAGGCCCAAACAAACAGCAAAATCCTCCTAGCAAATCTACTTTTTAAACTCTTTCATGATTTGGAGAAAGTTGATACAGGTCAAATCCCATTAAAGTGAACAGAGATTTGACCTGTGATGATATTTGTCAAAACAGAATTTGACATCTCTCTCTAATTAACCAATCTGGTATCACTGGAATTATTCTCTTTTGACTCAACTGATAGGAAATTAGTTCCAAATGCTTTTCAGCATGTTGGGTGTTTTTTCCTGGGCTAACCCCACTCTTCAGTAGTTTTCTTTTAATTGCCTTCAAAAATTTCATTTTCAAATTACATGGCAAATTCAGATACCACCTACATGAGACCATGAGAAATGCTCCAAGAAACAGCATCCAGTTAAGCTCATTTTCTCCGTTTCTGCTTGGCATAAGCTGAGAAACTGGTAATATGGAAGAAATGACCACTAAAACTTGACTTTTTATGACAGCCGCATCACTATTCACATTTACTTTAGGAGACACTAGGGGTTATAATGTTTCTGTACTTTAAGATCTCAAATTTAATTTTGAGAGGTGGCTAGAGGTAGTAGAGTTGTCTAGATTTACGTTTTAGTCCCAACACTAGATGTATTCGTTTGGGCCATGTAATTGAACTCCCTGAGCCTTTGTTTCTTCGTCACCAACATGGGTATAATAATACCCACGTCACAGAGTTGTCATGAGATTAATTTTGATTACATATGGAAAGTATCCAACCCTGTAGCTGGCATCTAGTAAGTGATCAATCAATGCTAGATCCCTTCTCTACCCATTCCTTTCCTTGCTCTTCCTGGTTGAGCTGGAACCCTGGATGTTTTCTAAAGTGTAGGATGAGGGTGCTGAGATGTGGATGGTTAAAGTATTCCCGGTCCTCAAATACCTGCCTGTCATATTCTCTGAATTTCTTGATTTTAGAAATTAATTTGTATTAAAAATGTTTTTTAATCTTTATTTTTGAGAGAGAGAGAGAGACAGAGCACGAGCAGGGGAGGAACAGAGAGAGAGGGAGACACAGAATCTGAAGCAGACTCCAGGCTCTGAGCTGTCAGCACAGAGCCCAATGTGGGGCTCGAACCCACGAACTGTGAGATCATGACCTGAGCCAAAGTCAGATGCTCAACTGACTCAGCCACCCAGGCGCCCCTAGAAATTAATTTTTGAGGAGAGAGTTAAGGCCTTGTATATGGTAGTCTTCTGCTCAAATACATAGGAATGTTAAACTGTTAGCTGCCATACATAAGTGGCAACATTTGCCATATGTCCTGGTTTATTCAGCACAGTCTCATGTTTGTCCTGGTCTGATTATTAATAGCACCCCCTTTTCACTCTCAAAAGTGTCCTGATTTGCTGATAAATTATGTGATCATCCATGTTTCATGATGAAAGCTTCCCCCACCTTCCCCCCCCCCCCCCCCCCCCCCCCATTCACTGCTGTATTTGCAGTGTTTAGCATAGAGCCTGGTACATGGTTGATGCTCAATGTATACTTTTTATATGAATGATGCTATATCTGTTTCTTAATACATAATGTGATAGTCCTGATTATAAAAGTAAGACATGTTACTTAGAAAATTTGAAAAATGGAAAGAAAAAAACTACAACATGATTGTTAGTTGTTAATATTGTGATTGTTAATATCACAAGGTAGTTTGCTTTATCACATAATTAACTGCTTCTTGGAAGACAGTGGGCTGTATCAAAGATATTTGTGACAAGGAGGGGTTGGCATATTAAAAATGTCTGTCATGGTATCTGCTTGCTTAGAGCCCATTCTAAATAGGCAGGCCTAGACTGTCATGTTTTGTATTGTGGGATTCTGGAGCTGGTGGTATAAAAGGGTTGGGCTTTGATCCAAGAATAGTCAAACCAGAGGCTGGCCAACCCATGACCTGGTGCAAAAGGATAAGCATGGCTAATCATATTCTCTCTTTTGAAGTTGAACTAGAAAATACTGTTAGCAGTGAGATCTGAAGAAGGAGGAATCTATAAAGAGAAGCTGTGAGGCAAGGTAGGGTCATGAAGAGTTCTAACAGGCTGAGGTTATGAAGAAGCAAAAGCTATGAGGATGCAGAATCTTTGAGGTAGAGGAAAGCTTTGCAGAGTGGAGGGAAAGAATAAACCAGTTGGTATAGACAGGAGAATGGAGCAAGGCCCTGTGAGGGACAGAGGCACCATCAGAGACAGACTGTGAAGGCTCTACAAGAAGCAGAGAAACAGAGACAAGCTCGTCCTTAACCTGTCTTGGTTCTCAGAAGCTTCTCTGCATATCTTTATGATAATTCACTCTCTCTTAGGGATGCCTGAGTGAGTCTTTGTTCTTTGCAATCCAAAGAATCTGTCTGCGATGACTGGCTTGTTACAACAATGAGATGTATGTTGAGTGTCAGGGGCTACACAGGATCAAGGCTTTTGGTTATATTATAAGGATGTAGGGGATCTCAGGGAACTCAACTGAGGGAATAAGATTCATACCTCTTGGGAACTGGAAAACCGTCAGAGAGCTACCTTCCCCACTTCTCCCTTTTTTTTTTTTTTCTGGGATCACACGGGCTCTCACTTTTGTTACTCCCTGCATATCTTAGTTTGTCTTTCCATACCCACTTCCTTCAAAGGCTCATGATTTCTGCTCTCCCATGACTGTGGCTTGCATGTGACTTTGGATTGTTGTGGCATTGACTCTGGTCCCAATTCTCTATGACTTTAGAGATCTAGTGCCCAACACTATTTGACTAGCTGCAATCAGTAAGTATCTTTTATTTTAATTCTCGAGAGAAAGAGAGAGAGAGAGAGAGCGAATCAGATGGCTGCTGGTGATTTTGCTGTGTTTGAATCAGATGTTCCTCTGATCCCACGAGTTACGGCAAAGGTGTGTGAGGCCTACATTAGCCCCTGCTCCATCATTTGGGGATGTGGACATTAATTTTCTGATTAGCAGAAAAGAAGAAGGGCACATTGAGCAACATACAACCTACATACATCTTGTTTCTGCCCTGCCATTTAATCTGACCTTTATTCCTAGTGCAAAACTCACTGTTGGACTGCTTTGCAAATTTCAGACCCTAGCTGTCATGACTCCCAGTTTCTAGGAAGACTTCCTCATTTCTACTATTGCCTTAGCTCATCTCTTTTCTGATGCTTTTCCTGTCTGTTCTCAGAGCTGCCAGTTAGCCTTCTTTCCCCAGTTTTGCCCCTAGGTCACCCCTTGAACCCACACCTCTGGTAGGCAATCTGAGCTCTTCTTCAGAACTGACAGTGCTGTAAATGCCCACTCCGTGAGTGCGAAGAGAAGGCTGTACTCTACTTAGGCTAAAATAAAGAAATAGTTGAAAAAATTACACAATCTTGAATACTGACAGATTCAGCACTACTTGCCTGAGGGCACCAATCGTGTAAATTCTTACCCAGCAAGATGACAATCTCTTAGCAACTCTGAGCTTCTCTGGTTTCAGTTTAAAAGCAACAGGGCAGCAGACCACAGGGGAACTCATTTCATCCCATAGAGTGTGTTCACCAAAGCCATCTCAGCTTAGCTGTCTGTCTGAATCAGCATACCCTGATGAAGGATGATTTGGCCTTCTTTCCAAAATGTCTCAGTGGGAGTGACAAGAGAGACGTGAGGACATTCAGCCTTAGGGAATTGTCCACATGGCCAGCTGAGGCTCTGGGCTACACTCTGTCCACAGAGGCCCATGTCATTTGCTGCAACTGCTCCTTCCAGGTCCAGTGTCTTGTTCATTCTTTCTCAGAGAGGGGGAACTTCATGTTCATCACCTCTGTGATGCCTTTGCCTTTGCATTCTGTGCAGCTTTCATCTGACACCACAGATTCTGTGGCTGTCACCCCCTCAAGACTGTGTGGCCAAAACAGATTATATCTGACAAGTTGAAAGCTTCATGGAGCCATTTCCATGAAGGAGGAAAAAAAATTCAAACCAAAATTGAAGGCTTATCTTTCTCATAGTGGATGCAAGTTCTATTTTATTTAGAAAACAAAAGGAAAGCATTTGACTTGGACGAGAGGGAAAGATGTGGAGTATGTGTATGTATCTGTTTTTTGTGGCTCTGTCCCAGGTGGCTACACATTTGGTTTTTAGGACAAATTGCTGACCTTCATACTTACCCATTCCTCAAGTAGTATTAGAAAATAATTAGCAACAACAGGAATTCTATGATTTTTTTTTTTTTTTTTGCAGTTAGATCTTCTCAGTGGATGGGCCACTCCATGGGAGTAAGTCAGGCACTTTCTGAAGCTGTGTAAGTCTTTCAGGCAACTGAGGGACCATTTAGTAAATTAGTCCTTGGAATGGTACTCACAGAAGTTGTTGGCTAGGGTGAAATGTACCAGAATTGCTCCCTGGGAGCCTGAAAGCGCTAATGAATGCTTAAAGGATTCTTAGAAAATTTTCTAAGTGAAAAACAAAAAAGGTTCCCCAAATATCAATTCTACAGTATGTATTATGTAGAGGCAATAGGCAGGCAGGGTTCTGATCCTGGGGCCATCCAGCAGCAATGGTGATCCTAACGATGGGGTTCTGAGAAGTGTTTCCTCCTACAGAGGCCAGTGAGGAATAATTGGAATCATCTGTGTAGTCAGCTAAATGAAGACCTGGTCTGCAAAAGCCAAGTTGGAGTCCTGGCAGGGTGGAATAGATACCAATGGAAGGGTTGCCTCTTTAAGAAGATAATCTCTATAAACCACTCTGGAGAACTAAGGGAAAGATTTTAATTTCTAGGTGGGCGCAAAGGTAATTAGCAAGCTATGACAGTCATCTTTTGCAAGATGACTCCTCTGTTTATTGTAGAAATTAAGTATCTGATATTAGTATTAGATAAATTGGGCAAGACAGTATCCCCTATCTCCTTTTTAAAAATATGGAATCCTGATTTTATTAGAGATGCATCATGCTTAGCTAAAATATGCTAGATTTTCCAGCTTGCCCAGAAGGTGGGAAGGATATATGACTGAATTCTAGCCAGTGGATATAAGGAGAGGTTATTAGGTGGGTGTTCTGGTAAAGTTACATTAATAATAAGAAAAAAAAAAAGGGCAATGGCTCATCTGGTATCCTCTCTTTGTTTCTTGTGTCCTTCTTTCTTCCTATCTGGAATGAGAAAATGCTGGCTGGAGTTCCAGGAGCCACTTTGTGAAGGTGAGGCAGGCTTGAGGCAGGAAGCCACAGGCCAAAGATGGCAGAATAGAGAAGGTCCATGATGGGGTCGTGGAGCCACCATACCACACCTAATTTGTTTAAGCCTTGTTTTTCAGATCTCTGCTACCCACAGTTGGACACATTTTCTAACTGATACAATATGCAAGGCTGGAATCCCACATCTTCTACTCTTAAATAGAAGTTATTCTGTTCACACAACAGGAACATCAATGGGGAATAAGATTCTAAAACCCAGCCAGCCCATCCATATGGATGGGCACCATATGGTCTTCCCTTGTTGCCAAGGCCAGTCTAACTAACAGAAACAGGAAAGAATGGCAAGTGTAAAGTCAATAATGACATCCAGAATGCCTGAAATGGAGACAACCTGAATAACCTTGAGATACTATAGAGGTATTGATTCTGACGTATTAAAAAGAAAAATGCCTTATAGTGCATACCAACAATATTTTATGGAGTCTTTAGAGCAACCACCTCACCTTTTTAAAACCATCATATTGGTCAGCTACCCTTGTTATTGTTATCTGCATTATTCATCAAATTCACTTTATAGTAGATTTCTTTGGTCAAATTATGTCCATTTTAGTCCTTAATATATGTTGGTTTTCAATGTATGTACTCAGAGATGTGTGAGAGCTAAGCACATTGTTTCTCCATTTCCTACCTCCAGCATAATATCAGCCTCCTTCCTCAAAGTGTACCCCTGGTCATTTGCTCTCATATTCTGCTCCCAGAAGCCTCCACAATGCATAGTAATGGCCTTCATTTATTGGATATATGAGGCATCACACTCTGTGAACTAGGCATTGCTAACCTCATTTCACAGATGAGGGAATTAGGGTTCAGAGAACTTCTGCAACTGACTGAAGATTACACAGGTGCTAATAAATGATAGAGCTAGGATTGAAACCCAGTCTGTGTAACCAATATGCATTATTTTAACCACTTTTTATTCACTCAACAATTTGTTGCATATTCACTATGTGCTACTATTTAAAAATATTTTTTAAAATGTTTGTTTATTTTTGAGAGAGACAGAGACAGAATGAGAGTGGGTTAGGGGCAGAGAGAGGGGGAGATACAGAATCCGAAGCAGGTTCCAGGCTCTGAGCTGTCAGCACAGAGCCTGACGCGGGGCTCAAACTCACAAGCTATGAGATCATGACCTGAGCCGAAGTCAGACGCTCAACCGACTGAGCCACCCAGGTGCCCCTCACAATGTACTACTATTGTTCCAGGCTTTGGGGACAAAAAAAGTGACGAAAAATCGCAAAAAATTTTCTGCCATTCTGAAGAGTTCTCTCTCTCTCTTTTTAAAAACCTAGTGGGGGAATTAAAACAATAAACATGATAAGTAAGTAAATTATTTAAGTGGGCTATGTATGATAAGTAAGAAGGTTATGTAGCAGGTAAGAGAGAGCAGGCACATGGTAGGGGCAAGTGGGGGACAAGATTTCAGTATTCAGTATGGTAGTCAGGAAAGACTTCCCTGACAAGGTGGCACTTGAACAAAAACTTGAAGGAGGTGATGATGTGAGCCATGTGGATAGCTGCTGAGAGGAGAGCATTCATGGTGAAAAGGCTCTGGGGTGGAGCATGATTGGCATTTTTTTTTTAATGTTTATTTTTGAGAGAGAGAGAGAGAGAGAGAGAGAGAGAGAGAGAGCGAGCAGGAGCAGGGGAGGGGCAGAGAGAGAAGAAGACACAGAATCCAAAGCAGGCTCCAGGCTCTGAGCTGTCAGCACAGAGCCCGATGCGGGGCTCGAACTCAAACCTCGAGATCATGACCTGAGCTGAAGTTGGACGCTTAACTGGCTGAGCCACCCAGGAGCCCCAATGATTGGCATGTTTGAGAAAGTGAGGAGGTTGGAGTGGAGTGAAGGGAAGGGGGGGGATAGTAATTAGAAATGAGGTCTGAGAAGGAATGGAAGGCCAGGTCATATAAAGTCTTACAGACCATTGTGAAGACTCTGGATTTTAGTTTGAGGGAAATAGGGGACCATTTGTGTTGACAAGTGATATGACTGACTTCTGTTTCAAAGGATCACTCTGGCTGCCGTGTTGAGAAGAGACTGGATAGAGGTACAGATGCAGGAAATCCAGTTAGGAGTCTTCTGCACTATGTTCTCCTGCTTTATAGGTGATTAGAGAATACTGTCAGAAGAGAGACTTCTTCTGCCCTTTTCCTCATTCTAATCCTTTTTGATTAAAAAGAGTGAGTAACAGGACGGTGAAGGTAGTAGCAGACAATGGCCTCAGCACTGGCAAGTGGATTGGGGATGGAATCTCAGCTGTCTTCCCCATTCTTTTTTTCCCCTCATGGAGAATATGTAGGCAGAGACAGGCACCACTGGGATGGTCAACTTCAGAAGTCCTATAAGGGAAACTTTTCTGGGACCAAAGTTCTGACCATTTATTTTTCTTTAAATTTTTATTAATTAATTTCATTAATTTGACAAGTATTTGCACAAATATTCTGCTCCCAGAAGCCTCCACAATGCATAGTAATGGCCTTCATTTATTGGATATACGAGGCATCACACTCTGTGAACTAGGCATTGCTAACCTGATTTCACAGATGAGGGAATTAGGGTTCAGAGAACTTCTGCAACTTACTGAAGATTACACAGGTGCTAAATTTAATGGCTTAAATTAGTGGGGGAATCAGACAAAATGCAAATTATATAATGTGTTAGGTTGTGACCAGAGTTATAGAAAAATGTAGGATAAGGTGAGTAGGAATTCCAGGGACAGGGTGGTGGGCAGATTGCAGTATTCACAGGGTGGTCAGGGTAGGCCTCACTGAGAAGATATTTTGGTTTGGTGTCCAACAGCCCTTCACAGTTCCAGAATGTCATTAACTATAGAGACGTTGTGTCATCACTTTGTCTTGTATGCCACACCTCTCACTGGCAAAGAAGATAAGTCAGCTGACATCAGTTTCTTCTCTCCAAATGGGCTAAGAGAGCTGCTGATGCTCAGCTCTTATGTTCTTTACTATCAGCATCTCAATCCTATTGACTCCTTTGACCTTTGGCGGGGGGAAATCCTTCTTACAAAATGTGAGCAATCTCATTCCAGCCAGATTGGTTTTCTGGGAAGACCTCTGCTTCTTGTCATTTATCTGTATTTTTTCAGTGTCATTGAAAGGACTTCTGAGATTGGATCCACATTTGCTGGGTCTGTACTATAGGATGGCAAAATATGATGCAGGTAATGAAAACATCTACTGACCAATCTGTCCTTTTCTCTTTTCCCTCTGTTTATAAATTGTTGAAAGTGAAACAATTGTCACACTGTCAAATAGTTCTTTAAATTTGGCCTTAAGATGATAGAGAGGGGTGCCTGGGTGGCTCAGTCAGTTAAACATGCAACTCTTGATTTTGGCTCAGTCCATGGTCTCACGGTTGTGGGATCAAGCCCTGTGTCTGCCTCCACTGGGTATGGAGCCTGCTTAGAATTTTTTTTCTCTCTCTCTCTCTCTCTCTCCTTCCCCTACTCGTGCTCGCTCTCTCTCTCTCTCTCTCAAAAAAAAAAAAAGATGATAGAGAAAGAGGAAATTTGCAGTGTCATAATTGAATCAGCTGTGTAATGGTCATTAATGATTAATTAGTCATTTTTGGTCCAAAGGGAGTAATTTCATAATTTTGAACAGATACTGTGACTAAAGCACTAAGTGCAGACACTGTTTACAATAATAATCTAATGTAAACATCTGCAAGAGTCTAACTGAGAACTTTTTTGAAGTGCATTCCATAGAACACCATTCCCACTTGTCCTTGGGAAAAAAAAAAAGTATTCATTGAAAATAAGTTTGGGAGGTGCTACGTGCTATAGTCCTCTTTTGGAGATTTTTGATGTACATCGGTCTTTTAATAGTTTTGAGAATTTTTCAATAAATAAACCTATTTTGTTTTGTTTAACTCCGTGTTTCCCAAACATATTTGATTAGGGAATCTATTTGTCACATAACCATCAACTGAATCCTAGAGAGCTACCAATTTATAGGATGTACTCTGGGAAGAGCTGATGTGGCTGATGTTAAAGTTCTTACAAGGATGAACAGAATTGCTTACTAACAGGATTCAATGTTTATTGAATGAATGGGCTTCAGGGTGAGCTACACATTTGAACTTATTTTTAATTCCTGATCTTCATTGTGATTTTAGTGCTAAAAGCTTCTCTATATCCTTCTGAATCTGAACCTTAAGAAGTCCTCCTAGGCACATGTTAATTTAATTCTGGGTTTGGCATAAAGTCATAAAAGAGACAGGGTATCAGTGGTCACCAAATTTACAAAGCTACTTATAGCAAAACATTATTGACATTTAAACAAACCAGGGACATGGCTTCATCTAGCTTCTAATTTGTGATCCTGCTCCAATAATCATATGAAACTACTGTGGTAAAATTTACTTTCCTGAATAAAAATAAAAATAGCCTTAAACACTGACAATTTGTTCAACAATTTAGGTTTTTAAAAAATATTGTCCACAACACTAAAACATTTTTAAGACTTTAAGTGAATACTCTTAGCTTTCTAAAACCTCTCAAGATTTTTGAAGTACAAATCATAAGGGCACCTGAGGAGGCAATTGATTTTGGCAGTGTTAAATTGTCAAAATTAGTTAAACTTCACTTTTTTAGACTCTGCCTCTTAAGCATATTCTCCATCCCTAATGCAAAATGAAATTGAAATGTAAACTTCTTTCGCTGAAATGCTCTTAGGAGACTTCTCTGGAAAATTTCTTTTCATAAATGATTATAACATCCTTTAAAGTTCTCTGTTACAATAAATAAATAAAGTTCTCTGTCACAGTGGACATTTGATTCCTCTCATTCCTTGTTGAAAATACAAAAATTAGTTTTTGTAATCTTGAGCCAAATTTGTTTTTCAGGTGAAAATAACTTTTTCATTCTTTGTCATACTATTTAGTAGTTCAAGTCAATAAATTTAGCTTATCTGGAATTTTTTTTCTTAAATGAGAGTCACGTTTTCTCTTCAATGAATAGACATGACCGATATTGCCTTGGAAAACAAATAGTATACTGAAGTGATTCTTCCCTGATTTTTATGAAAAATATTAGTATGGTCACTGTGGTGTATCATATGACTGTATATCATATATTTTGGTGCCCCTCTTTGTGGTGTCTCTTCCTGCAGGAGGATGATACATTTTCTTTCTTGCTGAGGCTGGTTTGGTCACATGGTATGCTCTGGCCAATAAAGTAAGAGAAGAGGTCATGTGTGGCACTTCCAACAGAAGCTTATGGAGCCGTCTCATGGTTTGCTGTGTCTTTATTTTCTCCCTGCTATGGAGATCTGTGCTGTCCCAGATAAAGGTTTTTCTGTCATTCTCAGTCCTAGAGGGAAGCTGACATGGGGGGCAGATCCATGGCCAACCAACAATAGATATGTAACACACGGGAAAAATAAACCTTCATTTTTCTTGAGATTTTGGAATTGTTATTGCTCATAACCCATATATTTTGACTAATACAAACACCCTTCTCATTGGATTCTTTCCAAATTTCTTTTTTAAAAAACTTGATAGAAGAGCAGAGAATTCGACTAAACCGTCATCTATCACTTAATCAGTATTAAACAAATAGAAGACATTGTCAGTGAGTTGATACAAAACTAAATTTCAGCATCAACAATGTAAACTGTAGAATTTTTAACCACTGTGATATAGCTAATAACTGCTATTTAGTTTTAAGTAATGAAGCAAATAAAAATATAGACCACACTGCAATGCTGCTGTTTAATGGACCAATTGCAATGATTCTTGAACGTGAGTATGATACTTAATCTAAACATTTTCTATTCAGACCTTAATAGCTGTCTTTGTGAGTTGCAATTTAGTCTCTCAAAAGAACCAAATAAAAAAAAGCAAAATTGTTTTTAGCAACTTGTGTTTGAGTAAGAATGATTCTTTGAGGCAACACTGGTTAGTGAAATAAATTCCCAGAATACCAGATGCACATTTTTTCCCCCTGAGGTGAGAGTAGAGTCTGTAATTGACTTTCCAAGTTAATTCCTTGGAGGGAGGGCAGCACTGATCATGGTAATTATTAATTCATAAACTATAATTAACATTAATTAATTAAGGCCTCACCCTCACCCTTCCAGGAAATGTAAAAGGAGTATTTGAGAAAAATTTTTAGGTGACTATAAGAGATGCTATTTTTGAGGACGTTTACGACTTTAAATTTTAAGGCAAAGGTATATTTTTATTTTTGATTTGCAAAGTATATGAATTATTGGAGGATTGATGGAGGATTTCAGAGTTTAGGTCACAGAAACAAATATTAATCTTGGAGACTAAATAGTACAATTAATTCTGTGTGAACTGGCTCACAAATAGGTAAAGAGGAAACAGACTATCTTTCTTCAGTTGTGGACTAAAGCCATTCTCTTTCAATTTATAGAAAAATACTAATATGTTCTAATGGGAGGAAAAGATATCTTTAAAGCAGTTTGTATTAATCACATGAGAAGGATATAATCTTATTGTCAGAAGCTTTAGTAAAAATTTTTAACTACCTTTCCTCTGCGCATAACTCACACATAACTACGGCATAGCCTTTTCCCCCTTATGCTATTTGGTTTATTTTCCCTCTATCATTTTCCTAAAAAAAAAAAAAAAAGAAAGCAAGAATCTTAGAATGTTTTAATTTTAATTTAAACCCACCCCATCATTCATGTTATTGTTCTCATATTTTAGCTCTATTGTGTTTTTAGACAACCCTATGATGATTATTATTTTACAAAGTCTTTTATATTTAGATTTGCAAATGAAAACCGAATTCTTTTTTTACCATTGTTTCTTGTATTCCACTCTATTTTTTGCCTATTACTGTTTTGCTCAAGTTATTTATTTATTTATTTATTTATTTATTTATTTATTTATTTATAAAATTTTGTTTATTTATTTTGAAAGAGAGAGAGAAAAAGAGAGAGAGTGCAGGGGGAGGAGCAGAGAGACAGGAGATAGAATCTCAAGTCAACTCCATGCCATCAACATGAGTCCAAAGTGGGGCTTGATCTTATGAACCATGAGATCATGACCTGGGCTGAAATCAAGAGTTGGATGCTTAACCGACTTAGCCACCCAGGCACCCCTCAGGTTTAGTTTTTAGTAGCTATTTTAGTAGAGAGGGAGGGTCTATGAGTAGCAAAATCCTTTATTTTTTGTATGTCTAAAAATATCTTCATTTTACTCTCATTGTTTTGTATGTTAGCTTCATTGGGTAGAGAATTCTAGGTTGACAGTTATTTTACTCTGAACACTGAATATGTTTTTCCTTTGTTTCCTGGAATCTGTTTCTGCTGTTTAAGTAGTGAAACAGCTATTGCCAGTCTGATGGTTGATTTGCAGGTAAATAGTCATTTTCCCCAGATAGCTTAAAAATTTGTCTCTATTTCTGATTTTTTGAAGCTTTACAATGATGCATAATTAAAAAAACATCCTGCTAAGAACTCACCATTTCCCTTAAAATCTGATAACTCATGTTTTTATTCATTTATGGAAACATCTTTCCCATTATGTTTGAATATTACTTCTTTACAATTAACCTTTTCCTCTTCCTGAAACCCCTATTATATGTGTACTGAATAAAGCTTCTTATTTTGTTTTTTGTATGTTATAACTACTTTTTTTCATATTCTCAGTGATTGCTTTGGTTTTCTTTACCTTCCAACTCACTTATTTGTCAGTTATGACTAGTCTATTGTTTAAGGCATCACTTGATTATTTCAATGACCACGGTTTTGATTTCTAGAATATTTTTTTCTTTCTTAAGTCTATCTGTTCTTTTTTCATAGCATCTTGATCTTGTTAATACTTTTCCTATACTTATTATTTTTTTATTTTTTAAAGAAAAGTGTTGCGATTTTATTTATTTTATTTTTATGGAGAGAGAGAGAGTGCAAGGAGAGAGAGGGGCAGAGGGGGAGACACAGAGAGAGAGAGAGAGAGAGAGAGAGAGAGAATCTTAAGCATATTCCATGCTCAGTGAGAACCTGACATGAGGCTCCATCCCACATCCCTGGAATCACGACCTGAGCTGAAATCAAGAGTCAGATTCTCAACTGACTGAGCCACTCAGGTGCCCCACTAGTATACTTATTTTAAATGTCTCACATTAGATTGTTCTATTACCTCAATTCCTGCCAGTTGTAGATCTCCCCATTTGTTGTGTTTGCTTTCTGTCTCAGGGCTATGGGTTTCCATATATTTTAAAGGAGCTTTGTTTGTACTTTGAGTTGAGGAGACACCTTTCTGGGGCACTTTCACCCAAGTCTTTGTTAAGGGTCTGTTTTTTTCAATAGTTCTGGACTAATTTATATGTGTTTTCTGGCTACGAATTTATACATCACTTATATAATGTCTAAATTCAGGTCTGACACCCAGTACTTTTAGGTCAGAAAAATGTGGAATTAAGCCATAGAGTTGCTGTTAAGAGTGTTTGGTGTCCGAGAAATAACAGATGCTTGTGAGGATGTGGACAAAGGGAACCCTCTTGTACTGTTGGTGGGAATGCAAACTTGTGCAGCCACTTTGGAAAACAGTGTGGAGGTTCCTCAAAAATTTAAAAATAGAACTACCGATGATACGGCAATTACACTACTTTGTATTTATCCAAAGAATACAGAAATACTAGTTCAAAGGGATACATGCACTGTGATGTTTATAGCAGCATTATCTACAGTAGCCAAATTATGGAAATAGCCCAAGTGTCCATCAACTGATGAATGGATAAAGAAGTTATGGTATATATATATTCATTGGAATATTAGTCAGCCATATAAAGAATGAAATCTTGCCATTTGCAATGACATGGATGGACTAGCAAGTATTATGCAAGCAATATAAGTCAGAGAAAGATAAGTATGACTTCATTCATGTGGAATTTAAAACAAAACAAACGAGCAAAGGGGAAAAAGAGGAGAGAGAGAGAGGAAACCAAGAAACAGGCTCTTAACTGCAGAGAACAAAGTGATGGTTACCAGAATAGAGGTGGGTGGTGTGATGGGTTAAATAGGTGATGGAAATTAAGGAGTGCACTTGTTGTGATGAACACCAAGTGTTGTATGGAAGTGTCGAATCACTATATTGTATACCTGAAACTAATATAACACTGTATGTCAGCTAACTGGAATTTAAATAAAAACTTAAAAAAAAAAAGCTGAGGTCAGCAATAAAAAAAAGCGGTGCCAACATGAACTTTAAAATTTCTTCTTTGGGGCACGTGGGCGGCTCAGTCATTTAAGCATCTGACTCTTGGTTTCAGCTCAGGTCATGATCTCACAGTTTTGGGTTTGAGTCCTGTGTCAGGCTCAGCACTGACAGTGTGGAGCCTGCTTGGGATTCTTGCTCTCCGTCTCTCTCTCTGCACCTCCTCCACTCACAATTTCTCTCTCCCTCTCTTTATGCCCCTCCCCTACTTGCTCTCTCTCTCTCTCTCTCTCAAAACAAATAAATAAAATAAAATAAAAATAAAATAAAAATTCTATTTGGAGGGCAGTAGAGCCTGTTAAGGAAACTATATTGGGGTGCCTGGGTGGCTCAGTCAGTTAAGCACCCAACTTCAGCTCAGGTCATGATCTCACAGTTTGTGGGTTTGAGCCCTGCGTCAGGCCCTGTGCTGACAGCTCAGAGCCTGGAGCCTGCTCTGGATTATGTGTCTCCCGCTCTCTCTGCCCCTCCCCAGCTTGCACTCTGTCTCTCTCTCAACAATAAATAAACCTTAAAAAAAATAAAAAAAGAAACTATATTAAAGTTGTATTTGCAATTTACATAGCAAACACAATGCTTTTGCTAGATTTACATGTTGATTTGGAATAGCTTGGGGGTAGGCTGATGGAAATTTGATTTACATTGTACTAAATAGTAAGAATGGTGGTTTTACTTATAATATGTGTTTATTTGGAGTAGATTGAGAAGTACCAACACAGATAATGGTGGGGTGAGAATTATTTTAAGCCTCTCCTTGTGGTTGCAGCTAGATATCCAGTCTGGAATAAAATAGAGAAACCCATCAGCCCTCGGAGAGGTGACGGGAGGGAACTCTTGATAAACATAACTTTTACTTATTTTTAAAATTTTTGTAATTATTACTTTTTAAGTAGGCTTCAGGCCCCGTGCCAAGCCCATTGTGGGGCTTGAACTCACAACCATGAGATCAAGACCTGAGCTGAGAACAAGAGTCGGTTGCTTAGCTGACTGAGCCACCAGGCGCCCTAGTAAGCATATCTTTTAAAACCTATGCATCTGGATTAAATTTTAAAAGTGTTAAATGATGTTTAGATTTATTGTGAATTACAACACTGTTGACCTAATAAAGTGTGAAGTGTTAGTTTGCTTAAGATTACAGAAAATAAGCAAGTCGATCAAAATATTTGTCTCCTAATTTAGTTTGATATGACTCTGAACTTTTAGCTTCATATACAACCAAGAGGAAGACATTTAAATTAAAAACTAAAGAAGGTTTTTATTAACTTGAACTGAAAGAGCTTTGATTATAGTCTTTCCCTGACTAGTGGTATGTCTAACTATAAACCTTAGGGAGTCCAGAGCTGTAACAAATGAAGAGAATGCTGCTGTTCTTGTGACAGTGTCTGGAGCGTGTAAAACAATAGTAGGTCCAGGAGGACCTTGTATTGATGTATGGCCTTAAAGTGAGTAAGACTAAAATAAAGAAATATGGGACCTCTTATTGATGGTTTAATTATTAGGATTAGAAGAAACCAAGCAGCCTGGCTTGAGTTTAGGAAAGGGAAGGCACAGCATTTGATTCTGCATCTGCCTAAGTTTTGGAAAGTAAGGAATTCTTCCTAAGGCTGTGTGAAAGTAAACCCCACTGCTAACTTGATCAAAGTGCGTGGGGGCGGGGGCGGGGAGATTGAGTGCTAGTGATGTGTCATACTCCATACTGTCAAGAGCTAGTCTCAGGAGTCTGGATAAAAATTTCCTTCTTTTTTAAAATTTTTAAATAAAAGTGATATATTATTAGAATAGGGATGGGGAATGGAGACAGTATCTCATTGTGGTTATGTATATGTGCAAGGTCGTTGGAGGGAGATAGATGGGCTTCCAGGCCTGATTTGTCACTTCTCAGAGGTGAGTGATGATAACAAGTTGCCTAACGTTTCTATGCATTATTTTCCTCACCTGTAAGATGGGGAAGTTTGAGTTGCTATAGGAAGAGATAGTCTTTATTAGTGTGCTGTGCTGTCCCATAGGAGTCTAAGGTGTTCCTATGGGAAACTGTTGCTGAAAATAGGGATTTTAAATTATAAGAGGTTCTTAAGAGTGCCTCTCTCACATATAACTGAAATCCCTTCTATGCATATGTGAATTTTTCTTGGGAAGGGGCAGGAGGCATAGCTTCCTTTGGGTTTTTAAAATTATTCAAAATCCTCTAAAGGTAAATAACCACTGTCCTAAAATTTCTACAAGGAGGCAAGACAGTCCTGATTTGTGTACTATATCATGGAGTACAAAACATGATGGAGTTGAAGATGTGGTTTTCAGTTTAATAAGATGAGCTCTGGAACACATTGGAGTATTAGAGCAAGTGTCAGAGCAGATGGGGGCAGAAGTATGTTCCCACAGCAACAAGAAAATACTCCTCAAAAGGTTTAGGAAAACACACAGCCAGCCATAAGGACTTCTACTGGGACCATGTGTGAATTAATCTTTAGGAACTTCCTAATTTATAGGGAGGATTTGATTAGAGTGGCAGTCTCCCTAATTCTGTGGATTTTTAGTGGATAAACCAAAGAGAGAACTACTGGCTTTTAATTTCTACTTTGATTTTGCGGTAATGTCATGCCCACGGTCAAGATATTTAACTATCTACTCCTATGTGTTCTCAACTGAAACGTCTCATTCTCAATGACTTCTTAGTTTCATAGTATTACAAGGACTTGTAGTTTAATTCACAAGTGAGATGATTACTTAGGTTAATCATAGTCTCTTAGAATTTGCTATTTGTTTTTTCTTTGTTCTTTGAGAAGCTCAAAATTAGTGAGGGACACCCTCTAGGTAATGTCAACATTTTCCACTCAAACTTGAAATGTCAGCTGAGATTTAGAGATTACTTAGAAAAAGGTGGTAAAGTACACTGGGCCCTTTGGCTGGACCAGAGGAATCCTAATGCAATGCAAACATGTGTTCAAGGTGGCAGAATCATGGTCCTAATCGAGGTAGTTTTATCCAGTCTTTTTAGCCAGGTATGTTGTTTTTTTCCTTCCCGACATAGACTTTGCAAAATTGTCTGCATGGGCCCCCTCATATTCCTCTGCCTAATGCATACCTATCTCTCTACCTCTTCTTTTGCATATACTGTATTGTTTTATTTCTTGGGATGGAGCTGCCTATTTATCTCCAAATTCTACCTTTTTTTAAAGTCTTTCCTTAGAAAGCCTTCCCTGACTAATCCAGTCTCTAATGATTCTCCCTTTTAATCATGTGTATAATACTTCATTTGTTTTCTCTTTGAATTATAAGCAACTCAAGGATGAGATGGTGGCAGAGACTGGCTAATTGTTGACCAAATCCTTTCCCTTCCTCTTGGGCATATAGCTAGACCATATTCTTATCTTGCCTTGCCTTGCATTTAGATGTGGACTGAGTTCTAGCCAAAGGAATGTAGGCAGAAGGAATCAATGCTACACCTAGTCTGACTTATTAAAACATCCTACACATGGTTTTCCATGCTCTTTCCCTATGTGCTGGCTGAATGCAGAGGATTGGGAGATTCTAGGGGAGGGTGGATCTGTAATATGGAAGAAGCCTAGGTCTCTGAAGTATTATATGGAAGTGTTCCATCAACCATAAAACATTATACTGTTTTATGGTAAGCAACCAACTTATCAAGTTTCTCCAGCCACTTGGCTTTGGGAGCTTATGTGTTGTAGCAGCTACTATTTACTCTAACAGATGTGGAGTAAATTATACTATATTTCTTTGTTTCCTTCACAGTACCTAGAATAATGTGGAGAGAGGCTCAATTTCTGGCTGCCTCACAAAAAAATGATAATTTACTGACTGTCACCTTTCACAAGGAAGGATGCTCTCTCTGCTCAGGTCTAGAGAGTGGGAAGTAAGAAAAAGAAGGGAGGTATTAGCAGTGGATGGCCCAGTCTGAATGTACATAGGGTGAATAAAACACATAGATTTGGTCTTCTTCCTTGATCAATGGCATCAAATAAACAAACAGTATTGTTATTGATTATTATATTAAGTAAATATCAGGAAAGGTATTAGTATTGATTATTACATTAGATAAATGTGCAGAGTGGTGGCATTATTGATTTTTATATTCAACAAATATGGGAATGGACAAAACTCATACTTCAGCCAGCCTATCTTAAAATGACTTACGGTTTTGAGTACAATTCTAGGACAGGGAGTTACTTTATGATGAATGTTTTAGAAAATCTGAGAACTTTCCTCATCAGATTTCCATTAAAAATGAAAGCAATTAGGGACACATATGTATCTGACTATAAAACAGGCATAGAGATGGCAGCATTGTTGTCAGCAACAAAGACCCATGGGATCTATCAAATACCAAATGTTGAACAGAGCCCCTTGAAGATACGGGACAAATTAAAGAAATCAAGCTGAGAGATGGAATACAATTGCAAAGGGCAGGCAAATTTTAATTATGTGCAAAATGTAAGCAAGGTTATCTGTAATTGGAGGCCCACAGTTTTGTACGTCTTAGGTTGAGAAATGGTAGCTAGATATGGTGGGTGAAGAGATCCTTTATCTTCACATGCTTGTGGGTAAAGGGATTATTCGGTTTTTGGCTATGGGACAGGATGACATGGTTGTTTTTTAAACTTGTCTTTTTGAAAAATTCAAGAAAGTAAAATTATTGATTTTAACTAATCATTCTCAATGTTAGATTAGAAGGACCTATAGAAAAACTGAGGGAAAGATAAGGAAAGGGGAGCAGAATTGGTGGGAAGGTATTGAGAATCCCAACGCACAGGTTGAGAAGAATCTGAGGAAGGGGTCCTGCAGGGAGGGAGACACAAAAGAAAGACAGTTCATGTACCCAACACTGGCAAGAATTAAAGACACCATTGAAGCTTAAATGTAGACAGCTAGTAAGGTATGTATCACATTATATTATGATTTTGGGGGGAGTAGTTTATTTCTGTCACATGACTGAGTTCTTTGATCTAGGGACAATGCCCATTTAACCTTGAGTCCTATAATAGACATTTGTGGGTTTTGCTTGCCCAGCTTTCATTTGCCCTGTTTTCTGGTATTGTAATCTATGTCCTGGAGAATCATCCCTCCCTCCATCTCAATACATTTGGTTCACGTAGATTTACTAAATCCTTGACTTCCTAGGATAGGATGTGACCCAGACCTGGTCAGTCAGAATAATAGTTCCCCTGGTCAGAGTGATTGTTCCAGGAACAAAAGCATGACTAAACCTGTCCGTCAATTTTAGGACATTTGTTGGAACTGCTGAGGAGGAAGAAGCTTTTTTTCTTTTCTTCTGGATTTGAATTTGGGAGGATATAAGTCACATCAAACTTCCTTCCACAGACTGAAGACAATATACAAAAAGTAGAGTTGGGATCTGGGGAGAGAGAAAAAGAGGGAAAGAAAGAAGTGGAAAGAAAGAGAGATAGATTTATTGTTTGAGCACTTAGACTAGCCCATACTTGAAGCCAAACTCCTGGACTTTTCAGTTATACAAATCAAGAAATCTCTTTTGTTTAAGCCATTTTGAGCTTTTTCAGTTGACTTTCTATTCCTCTTAACCAAAAGCATAATTAATGTAGATCTCCTACATAAGCATAGTCCTAGAATATTATGCTTACTCAACATTTGTTGACTGAGTGCATGAATACATGAATAAATTTCACCTGCCAAAGTTCATGCTAATTAATGGTTGATCCAGGATGAAAACCTGCATTGGCTGGCACCTAACTTATGACAGCTTCCACGACTCTACCTGATCTCTCCTTTCCTGTCCCATAACACCATGTACACACTGCTGTCAGAGCACTTATTGAATTATATTCAAATTGTTTGCCTATCTTTGCCACTAGACTGAGCTCTTTGAGGATAGAAGTGGAAGTTTTCACTTCTGTATTCAGAGGCTCAGTGGTGGATGTATTGCTTTCTTGTCCAGCTGGAGTGGACCAGCCTCAGTTCTCATTTATACCTCAGGCCTTTGCACTTGGCTGTTGCCTTGTCTAGAGTACATCCTCTATCCCCAACTGCATTTGATTGGCTCTTGTCATTCAGGTCTCAGCTCAGGTCTTTGCTGACTACCCCCCATCTAATGGGGGGTGGTTTCTTTAGAAACTATGGTAGGCAGAGTGAAGACAGTGTCTTCACATTGTCATACTGAATTTTCTTCAGATCCCTTTTCTAATGTATTCATGTGTTTGCAGTCCACCTTCCATGACAGCAGGGTTCTCATTTGACTTGCTCATCGCTATACCCCCAGCACATAGAACAGTGCCTAGTGCAGAGGTGGCACTCAATAAATATTTGTGTGATGGACAAACCAGGTACTTACTGTTAGTAGAGAAGATAACTCTGAATCAGAATAAAGTAAAAGAGAAGCTTAAAAGCATACCTAAAAACTTTCTGTAACAAAGGAGAGGGCCTTCAGGACATATTAATTATGTTGCTTGGGATGCAAGAACACTGAAGAAAGGTTAAGCTGACGATATGTTGTAAACAATAGCTAAGGTCTTCTGACTCTGAAATTCTTGATTACGTTATTGCCTATTTTATATATTTCTTTCAGTATAGTATTTGGAAGAGTAATATTTAGGAGGAAAAATTTTTTGGCCACTCACATAAAGATCTTCACCACGCTAGCAAATCCTTTGCTTGGGCTGTGGGCAATCCGACCCAAATGAGAAGCAGGTGGTGAATTAATTGTGTGATTTGCATTTCTGAGGGGGTGTATGTGCAGAGTTTTGCTTATACTGATCTAGAATTCTTTGTATTCAAATTTGCTTATATTTAAAGAAATAAAAGCCGAGATATTGGCCCGCTTTTGTCATAGTTGTAGTATAATCCACCGTAAAAATCACAATGTAATTTCATTTTTCCCTTGGTTTAATGCCACTAAAGAAGCCAGCTCTAAGTCTGAGGAAACAAATCTACTTTTAAGCATACCTGCATGCAAATGGGCTCTGGAGTTGGCTTATCCTTTTACATAATAAATTAGAGAATTCTCTCTTTCAGTGCAATAGATGTATAGATTAATATACCAAGACGAGGCATATGGATACGTGGAATCAATGGAAGCCTGGTTAGAGATGACAAAGAGTTTCATGCTCGAGTGCTTTGCAGCCTAATTCAATAAAACAAAATGAAAGGCAAATGCTTGAGGAGCCGAAGAGAGGATCCTTATGAAAATATTAAAACTTCTGTGCAAAGAAAGTCACACATTCTCCTTTGATTTTGCTCTTAACGTTGCAATATAACGAATGGGCCTCTTTTTTGGGGGGGGGGAGGAGCTTTGTGATTTTTAATAAAGCAACCAAAAGGAACCATTTCGAGTGTAGAAACCTACTCTTTGGTCTTTAACTGAAAAGTTAAACACACTGAAATAAAAACTAGATTTTTTCCCCCCATCAATTTGCAAAACTAAAGTAGAATTCAAACTGAAATGGCAACAGCGTGAAAAGCTATTTACGTGTCTGCAACCGTCTCTGATTCCATCCATTTGTTTTCCAGTCTTTGTTGTGATTCTGTGTTTCTCATGGATCTCCAGAGAGTTGCCGGCTTGAGGAGAGAATATCAATAGCCTGCATGCCCTCTAGGATATGCTTCCCTGCGACAATCACAGTGTTTCTGTGGATCAGATCTTCTATTTCTTTTAATAACTGTAGTAGAACAACAAAAATTGTTCATTTTGGGGACACATAAAAATCAACAAAGCAATAATGTCTAAGTAAGGGTATAATTTTGCTTCCTTTTTGTGTGATAAGCTCAAAGGCAAAAAGTAAGAATCAATTGGTGTTTTTTCAGGTATTTCATAAATCCATAATTATATCACATGCATTTAAAAAATGAAGCAAAGAGCTAACAAATTGAACAGAACTTGTCAAATAGAATGTGGCCCAGCACAGTGAAAAATAAATACTGGATTTTCTAACTGGGTCTGGATGGTCTGGTTTCTGATTGGAGTCCTGTCAGGAGACAGACAGGTCACCTCTGATCAAGTCCCTAATTCCTCTGAACTCCATATTTCATATCCATGAAATGGGAATAACAATACGTGCTTGTCTCACCTCACAGGGCTGATGAAATATAAAATGACATGTATGCAAGTGTTCAGAAAATATTGGGATGCTGTATTAATATAATGTGTTATTAAATTGTTAGAGGAGACGTAGTTTTCTTTAATATTCATACTATTGTCTAGGAACTGTCCAGAACATCCTACAGTGTTTGTAAGAGAAGGGTCCTTGCTTTCCAGATGTTCATTTTGTGTTCTAAAATACTTGCATGTATATGTATGTGAACGTTTATATTTTTCTGCTTTTTCCCTCTTTCTAACTTTCTAATCCCCATAGCCCTCCTGGCTTACTCCTGCTTATCATTGAAAATTCATTTCAGTGTTACTTCCTTCAAGAAACCTTCCCCTGGGGGCACCTGGGTGGCTCAGTCAGTTAATTGTCCGACTTTGGCGCAGGTCATGATCTCACGGGTTCGTGAGTTTAAGCCCTGCATTTGAGCCCCTGCTGTCAGCACAGAGCCCACTTTGGATCCTCTGTCCCCTCCTCTCCCCGCCTTTCCCTGACTCATGTGCTGGCACACACACTCTCTCTCTCTTTCTCTCTCTCAAAAATAGATAAACATTAAAAAAAAAAAGAAACCTTTCCCCATCCCAAGGCTGGGGTGGTGCCCCACTACTGTGCTTTCAAAAACCCTTTAGTTTATCTTACACTGTATTTTCCACATATGTTTATGATTACTTTTCTGTCTCTTCTCTTGGATTGTGAGAATCTTGAGAGTGAACTCAAAACATGTGTTTTCATCATGTGAGTTCCCAATGCTTACCAGTGTTTTCACATAGTAGGCACTCAGATTTTGTTGTATTAGTAATTGCTGGTCTTACCATATACATGTGAAAGTACAAATGCTCCTATTCCAACGTGATGAGCCAGGGACCAAATAGATTTATCTATTGCCATAGTAAACTGAGTTCATTTTCTTTAGAAACTGTGATGGGCAGAATGGTTCCCCTGAGAATGTCCACATCCTAATCATGAAACCTGTGAGCACATTATGTAACGTGGTGGAAGGGATTTTGCAGGTGTGTTAAGGTTACATACCTTAAGGTAGGGGGATCATCCTGGATTATTTGCATGACCCCAATCTAATCCTATGAATCCTTGAAAGCAGAGAAGTTTCTTTGGCTGGAGGTAGAAGAGAAGCAGCAGAAGGAGAAATCAGTGAGAGTCCAAGGGCGAGAAGGACTTACACTGTTGCTGACCCTGAGATGAAGGGGGCTTTGTGCAAAGAACCAAGGGAGATCTATAGGGGCTGGGAAAGGTTTCTGGTTGACAGTCTGCAAGGAAGTGGGGACCTCAGCCCCACATCCACAAGGGACTGAATTCTACCAACCAAGTGAATGCATCCAGAAGCAGATTCTCTTCCAGAGTCTCCAGATAAACGGGTTGGCCTACACCCGACTTCAGCCTTTTGAGACCCACAGCTGAGAAAGCAGTCTAATCTACTTGGACTTCTGACCTACAGAACTGTGAGATAATAAATTTGTGTTGTTAAAAATCACAATATTTGTGGTAGTTGGTTAGGGTAGCAGTTAAAAATAGAAAAATTAATTTACTAGCTCCAAAAGGTCAGATTTTGGAAATCTATCATAAAGGTGGAATGGTTTGGGTCTGCAAGAGATGATGTACATCCCCACAGAAAAGGTGCCCGGAGTTGATTCTTTGGAATGGCGACAGCAGCAGAGGTGGGTTCCAGGATTGGCCTGTGTTGCCACACCTGCCAAGTCCAGTACAGGCCAATCCAGGTGCTCCTGGAGATTTACTTAATTTCTTCCAGATTTGAAGCTGGTTGCAAGTTTGATTGGGTTGGCCAAGGCAGAGCAAGAGAGGTTGGAGAAATAGCAAAAGCTAGTTTGGAAATCCTTTTCCCTCATAATTATGAATTATGATGATATTTCTTTCCTGTCTGTTAACTTCTAGAATTCCTCTTAAGAAATCTAATGTTGTTCTGATTCTTAATTCTTTATACATGTTACTTTTTTGCTCTGTGAAGGTTCTTTTGATCTTTTCTTCATCCCTGATATTCTGAAATTTAAAATGATGTACCTTGGAGTTGTTTCTTATTGTTTATTATGCTGGATACTCAATAGGCCCTTTTCAAAATTTTTTTCAGTTCTGAAAAAACTGAAAATTTTTCAGTTTCAGGGGGAGGATTCTTTGTGGAACTCTTACTGATAAAATATTAGAATACTAGATTGATTATGCAGATTTCTTGTCTTATTTTCCCTTTATTTGTTTATGTATCTATTTATTTTCTAATTTCTTCAACTTTGACTTCCAATTTTTCTATTTAAATTTAAAAGTTTCTGGTGTCATTTTTTAAATTAAAAGATTTTTTCTTGTTTACATGTATATTTCTTTTATTATTATTATTTTTTAAGTTTACTTATTTATTTTGAGAGATAAAGAGAGAGATGGGGCAGAAAGAGAGGGAGAGAGGGAATCCCAAGCAGGCTTCATGCTGTCAGTATGGAGCTTGATATGGGGCTCAAACTCACAAACCATGAGCCCAAATCAAGATTTGGATGCTTAACCAACTGAGCCATCTAGGCACCTCTATTTCTTTTTTTTAAAAATATCATTCTTCATTTGTTTCTGGGATGTTATTGTTTTTCTTATTTCTTTGAGAATATTCTAGTTTTTTAAAAATTTTCTTCTGCACATTGTTTCTGTTTTCTCTGAACTGCCTCTCTTCAATTTGTTTTGGTTCCTCTTTTTCACATTACAGACTTTCCTCAAATGTATGGTGCCCTTGGTTGTCAGTTCATATTAAGTTGTAAGGTTTAAAAAAGTTGAGTAATAATTCTGGGGTCTTGGTGGGTTGGGCTGACTGGTCACTTTGATCAGGCAGGACTTGTAGGTCTTTTCTCTGTGGTTCTTCAACCTCTATAATGATGAACACTTGAATTTATGATTGGACCTGTACATCTGAATCATGGCTTTCTGGAAACCATGACTGGAGTATGATCATCCTCTTTATGGTGGTTAATAATCAGATGCTAAAGTCAGACTTACTGATTTTAAAGTTCTGCTGTCACTGCTGGTGGGAATGCAAACTGCTGCAGCCACTCTGGAAAACAGTGTGGAGGTTCCTCAAAAAATTAAAAATAGAACTACCCTACAATCCAGCAATGGCACTACTAGGTATTTATCCAAAGGACAGAGGTATGCTGATTTGAAGGGGCACATGCACCCCAATGTTTATCTTAGCACTAACGACAATAGCCAAAGTGTGGAAAGAGACCAAATGTCCATCGACAGATGAATGGATAAAGAAGATGTGGTGAATATATATATATATAGAGAGAGAGAGAGAAAGAGTATTACTTGGCAATCAAAAAGAATGAAATCTTGCCATTTGCAACAACATGGATGGAACTAAAGTGTATTATGCTAAGCGAAATTAGTCAGAGAAAGACAAATATCATATGACTTCACTCATGAGGATTTTAAGATACGAAACAGATGAACATGAGGGAAGGGAAGCAAAAATAATATAAAAACAAAGAGGGGGACAACACATAAGATACTCTTAAATACAAAGAACAAACAGAGGGGTGCTGGTGGGGTTTTGGGTGGGGAGATGGGCTAAATGGGTAGAGGCATTAAGGAGGACACTTGTTGGGATGAGCACTGGGTGTTATATGTAGGGGATGAATCACTGGATTCTACTCCTGAAATCATTATTGCACTATATGCTAACTAACTTGGATATAAATTTTTAAAAAATCAATAAATTTAAAAAGAAATAAAGTTCTGCTGGGTCACTTTGAGTTGTTTTTACCTGTGCCCTCATTTGTAAAATGAGGGCACTAACAGTATCTACTTTATGGGATAGTTGTTAGGGTTAAGTGATTAATATCTATAAAGTGCCTGAAGTATTTGAAACAATGAGTATTCAGTAAGTTACCCATTTTTATTGTCATTGTTGTCATTGTTATTAATCCAGTGTAATTCCCTGTTGTGCCTCACCCCTCCCTCCGTTGCCGTAGTATGTAGCTAGCTCCTCTGGTTCAGTGTTTCTAGAGTGGTAGCTTCCCACATTGTGACAAAGGGGAGGATGAGAAGAGTTGGGAAGGAGACCTTGGAAATACACCAGTTCCTTATCCTGACTTTTAATCAATTTTCCGGATCTTCATTCCCATGCCTTCTGAGATAACTGGTATCACCAATTCCCATGCCTTTCTGGGAGTTTAGAGGCACAAGCAGGTTTTCTCACCATTGGATTTCCCTCTAGAGACACTTAATTTCCAGATTTCTCTGTCTGCTAACCTACCACCACTCGTCTATTCCACTGTGGTTTCTTGTGTACTATGTCTCTTCTCCTGTTCTCTTTTCCTAGTGGGCTTACACCTTTTGTGTTCCTTTACTAATAGTCTAATTGGGTATGAAAAGGGAATGAAAATCAACTTATGTATTCAATTGGCCATGTTAACTACAAGGCCACTGGCCTCACCATCTATGAAATGAGGGGTTACAGTGGATAAACCTTTAGGCATTTTCCTCCACTAAAAATCTTTGCTCCTTTGTATGGTTTAGATTTAATGTAATTCCCAGCTGATCACAGCTAGGTTCTTTATCACTTATCTCACTCTCAGAATAGTAGTGATTATTTTTGCTTTTGTTGTTTTGAATCTCTTTGAGCAAGAGACCTGTGGTGTAGCAAATTATATCTTGTGTACAAATTAGAGTAAACTGAAAAACACAGGTGACTTTTGTTCCCGTCTGCATCACAAAGACCTTTTCAATACACCTGATTGATTGTAAAGGGAACCCCACAAGCAGATGCAAGCGACTGGGACTCTGCTGATAGTAATTTGGGTGCTATAATATTTATCATGCTGTGCTATTTGGCAAGTAGGAAGCTTTTAAACTTTTTGCTCTTTCAGAAAAAATCCTAAAAGAAGATGATACAAACATTTGAATTAGGAAGAAGTTTCCTTTTTATGGAGAATCACAGAGAATGTCTTGATAAATTGTTGCAAGTCTTGTATTTAAGATGATTCAGGTCATATTTTTGTCACTTGCATCCAGGAGAGTCTTTGACTTATCAAGGACAGTGGAGATGGAGAAGGGTATGTTGTCTTTCTCTCTGCATCTCCACTACATGGCCTGACACTTTGTACTTACAGCCTCACTGTCTGTCACTGTTTGCTGTGGTCACTAGAATTAATGACCAGCTCTTATGTGTTCTATTTTGGAATCCAGGAGAGAAACTTCACAAGATAATATTTTTGAGAGGGGGGTTATAGGGTGTTTGAAATAAATAACAGCCTCCTAGAGTTTGGTGCAATACATTGCATATGGTTTTTGTTTGTTTAAGTGCCATGGCATAGGGGATGGGGATACATTCCTCAGAAAGTTTTCAGTTAAAACAGGATAATATAATGAAAGTGAGGGAGACATTAACAATTTTTTCTCTAATACTCCCCATTACTTTGGACATAAAATCTGATTAAATGTTTGTAGAAAAAGAGATTAATGTATCAATATTGACAATTTTGGGTTCATCAGTGATGAACCCCCCCCCCCCCCCCCCCCCCTAATTTTGTTCGGGTAGAAAGTAGTCATGCTCTTCAGGGACTTTGGGATCTTCCAGGACTCTGGTGTCCCAACTCCAGAACTGAATCCTGATTGGTCTTAGGCATCTATTGTTCTTTTATCTCCTTTGCCATTGATTGGCTTAGGACTGAGCATGGAATGTGATTTTGGCCAGTGAAATATGAGGTAAATCTACAGACTGGCTTTTGGGAAGTTTATCTTTGTTCCTCACAATGGACCCAGAAAAGGGCTTTATGTGTGAATATGATGTTTGGTGCAGCTGCAGCCATTTTGCAGCAATGAGATGTTCTTAAGGACCTCACTGAGGATGGCAGAGTAGAAAGATGAAAAGAACCTGAATATTGATAATGCTGCCAAGCTGCTGCCTTGATTAATCCTGGGACAATATCATCTTTAAACCCTGCATTCAGTGAAATCATAAATTTCCTTATCACTTAAGCCTTTTTTAGCTGGTTTTTCAGTTACTCATAGCTGAAATAATCCTGATACACTAATAAAACAAATTTAATGCTTTAACTCTTTGGACTAAAACTTTTCTTCTATTCTTTCTCCATATGTGAGAAAGGTATGAAGTGAAAAATAAAAATGAAGAATTGCAAATATTAAAGAATAACACAATGTCAGCACCAAAAGAGATTTTAACAAATTATTTAAAAAACACTTGTTGATATAGAATTGTAGATCCTGGGTATAGCAGAGAATAAGAGACACTGTCTCTGCACTTTTGGAGATTATATTCTAGTGGGTCTTAGAGAGTATTTGGTCTAATCTTATTACGTAGAAAGGGACAACTTTTATATCATTCAGTGTTGGTGTAAATTTTTTTTTTGTTACTTAACAAAAGAGGGTAGATCCTATCAGAGGAAAGACTATATACATTTGTGGTTCTTTTCGCTTTTGAACATATAGCTAGCTGTTTTGCTTATCTGACTACCTGAAGGTTTTTGTTATCTAGGGTTTGGCTGGGACTGAGTCTGGGTATAAAGAGAGAAGAGAGCTGAATTTCTGTGCATAATAGAGTAAGAGGAATTTAGAATTAGACTGTGTGTGTGTATGTGTGTGTGCACGTGTGCATGTACATTTGCATGCAATTGACACACACACATGAGAAACACCAAGATGGTCAGTGTCTAAGTGCTAACTGAAATAGAGAGGTCACAAACTCCCTGTGCCATGGTGGCCAAAAGGACTTTTAGGATGAGATGACCAGTATGTAGTTTTAAGTTATTCGCTGTGTCATGCAAGGATATAACTCTTTGACGGTGACCTAGAAAACCTTAGCAAAAGTTTTGCTACACATCCACAGGCATTGTTCCCTTGTTGCTTCAGTGGGGAATCAGGGAGATAAAGGGTTGACCTCAATGCATAGAGCAGAGAACAGGGATTCAGCAGAGGCAGGAAATGGGAGAGAAATCAGCAGATGCAGAAACATATATCTCCTTCTTCCATTTTCCTCTTCCTGGGAATTTTGCAGACATTTTGAAGAGGTCTCTGCACTTAACAATGGGTATGGAATAGGATGTGACCTCTTTAATTTACATCATTTGGGACATCTGCATTAGGGTCTTACTATGCTGGTGGCTGCAGGATTCATCACACGAGTAATTATTCAATTACTGGGAATTGCCTTACCCTGTAGAGAGTAAGCTCCTTGAGGGCAGGGACCATGTCTTTTTTATCAATAAAGTTCATATTGGGTAGTGGTTCGGCCCCTAAAATAAGTATCCAATTAATATTTATTAAATAGTTCTCTCCTAATAGGGAAAAACTATCATCATTTAAATACTCATAGCATTCCTTCTGCCCTCAGCTTGTGGTGCTACTTCCCTGAGGACAACTGTGTTTTGCCAGGCAGGCTCCTGGACCAGCACTTATTGCTTGTGGATGATGGGGGAGACCAGACAAGTTGGGAGAAGCCAGCCAGGTTTACACTGGAAATATCAAAGAACTCCTGACAAGAGAAAAGTAGTGGATACAGACAGTGGGAGGGGAGACAGAGAAGACATTTTGTGGGAGTTGAGTTTGAGAGGTTTGGGGATCTTGGAGAGGGAAAAGAGGGTCTTTGGAGGCAGGTGCAAGGCATATGAATGCACACACAAATATGATTCTTCTGTGGATAAAACTGGAAGGAAAAGCTGGTTTCAGTCAGTTTTGGTGTGTGTTGTGTTACCAGTGTGATCTCTGGACAATTTTAATAGATTTCAGTAAAGATAAAAATTGCTTCTTGGTTAGTTCTGGCTGTATTTCTTTTCTTTTCTTTTTTAAAGATTTTATTTTTAAGCACTCTCTACACCCAACATGGGGCTCAAACTCACAACCCTGAGATCAAGAGTCACATGCTCTACCGACGGCGCCAACCAGATGCTCCCGGCTGCATTTCTTTGAATGAGACTCCAGACTAAGGCTGACTTCTAGGTAAGGAAGGCCAGCCTGGCTTTACATGGCGTACACCCTCATGTAGGAAACTGGGTTTTACACTCTGGTATCCTCCACAGAGCTCCCAGGCACTCAGTAGGGACAGCAAATATTTGTTGCACGGAACTGAAATTGCAGTGATTAATCTAAGATTGCATGCTGTCCAATCTGGTAGCTAAATATGGGCAGAATTAGGACTAAGGCCTAAAATGCGGTATGTTCTTAGATCTTGTTCTTTAGTAGATTTAAAGAACAGTGTTAGAAAATACAGTGTGAGAGAAGGACATTCCATTTTGGGACTATTCCAGAAATATGCATGAGGGTCATTTAGACTGACCTTATTTTCCATTTGAGTTAATCTGTGGGTAGCAAGTCACTCCCTGTTACCAGCCAGATCCTCCTGAGGATCTTAAAATATTCAAATTGGATTTTTTTTCAACCCCCTGAAACTCACAGAAAAGTCACATACTGGGCCAGAGTCTCAGTTCCGCCTCCCTGCTGGAACTCAGTACAACAGTGGCCTTCCTCCTTGTTGGGAATACATGCCTATGCTCTCTCTTTCTGCTGGATTAACTGGATTTAAACTAAATGGAATAAAATGTTTCATTTTTGAGAGTCCACGTTGCATTCTGTGGCTAGGAGAGAAGGCTGTTATTTCAATCTGGTGATAGGTGGGAGCTTCTTGAGAGAAACTAGGATTCCTAGAGTTTGCAAATGTCCTATACAGCTCAGTGCTGCATTCGGGGCAGGGGCGGCTCTGTTCTTACAGAGGCTACTCCCGAGACTTTCAGAGGGCCCGATGCTTCATTTAACAACCTCAGACAGGGGCCTGTGAGAGATCCAGTCCTATTCCTTAGGTGCCTGTTTCCATCTTTCTTACTTGGCACTTCTAGAAGGCTAATGAGAAACTGTCTGTGGCCACGTTAAGGTAGAAGGATAGTGCATTTCTTTTTTGTTCTTGCAGGTATTTTTAAAATCCTGGGCCCGATGCCACCTGTCAGGAAACACACACTCTGACATCTCTCACAAGTGCTGCAGGGAGGAGGCATGATGCCCAACAATGACCCGACAGGAGATGTGATCCCTCTGGAAGCTTCCAGACACTGTGCTCCTCATTGGGCTCAGGTGTTGAGTGTCAAGCAGATGAGCCTGAGGTTATTCAGGACCCTGTCAGGTCATTCAGAGGAACAAAACCACAACAAACTGACCGGAACCCTTGATGTCTGGAAGAAGTTCACTGCCTGTGCCAGCCAGGGGCTGTCCCACCACGTTCTTGTCGGCCTGAAAGAAAAGAAAGGAGGAACTCAGGATTCCAAACTAATGGGCTGGTGTTGGAAGCTGCTTGGGAGTATGAGAAATGCAGATAAAAAGAGGCACTAAGATGCACAGGTATGTATTTGGAGAAGTGGTTATACAGCCTCGGTGTGGAGAGTCCCTGCTGCCAGACGAGCGATGTGGTCTGCGTTTGTATCTTCAGTGTGAAGCTGGCCCAAGGCTCAAGGGACCCATTCACTACACGTGGTCTCCCGCCCATGCACCTGTGGGAATATGTGTGCTTGGGGTTAATGGCTTCGGGGACGTCGCCCGGGTTTACAGTGTGGGCCATGGAATGGCCAGACAAATGCCTCTCATCACAGACTTGGAAGAAATTCTATGAAGAATCTGAAGTTGTCTCAGAAGTTGCTTAAACCTAGATGCCTTGTCTAAATTAAAATATATGGCATGCACACGCACACATGCACACACACATGCACACACACACTTCCCTCAGGGGCAGTGCATCTTTAGTTATTTGTTTTCCATCCATTCCAAAAGGGAAGAGAATATCAGATAGATGGGATGAATCAAATGGGATTATTTTAAAATGCATTCTCCCTCCCCTTCTGCAGGGGATTGAGGAGGATTACATGCAGCTTTTGTGAAATGTCTGTGCTCCTCTCTGGGAAAGGAACTGTAAATGTCAAGTCGTCAGTCTCCGTGACAACAACTCACACAGGTACAGTGCAGACTGGCAGGGAGGGAAGAGCATGGCCAGCCCGTGCACCAGTGTCACCTGCGTTTGTAGAGACCAACGCCCCAGCAGTCCAGTGTAGCCAACAGATGGAGAGGCAAAGACAGTTAGGGACGCGGAATGGATGGGGGGGCCTGGTGACACCCCAGAGATACAAACCACCCCGCAGAGGGAGCGTGCAACAGAAGCAGCAGGCTTAGCAGGTGCAGCCCCCATCACTTCGCCAACCCAAATCCCAGGGGCCTGGTAAGCACTTGGTGTTAACTGAGCTTCTTAAACCCTGATGTGCACGTGAACCACCTGGCGATCTTGTTAAAGTGAAATTTCTGATTCAGTAGATTGAGGGATAGGACCCAACAAGCTACATTTCTACAAAACTCCTGGATGATGCCGATGCTGCTGGCCCAGACACCGTGCCCAAGGTGTGAAGAGAATTTCAGGTCACAGGTGTGCTTCAGGTAGCACAGCTTCAATAGAATCAAATTCTGTACAAAGATATGCAAATACAGTGAAGTCACACTTAACCTCACTAACATTTGGAGGAAATTGTCCAGGTAACTCCTAAATCTTTTGTATTTGAAATGCTTCGTCTGATGAAAAATTCTCTTTCTATAGCTGACAGCTGATGTGGGGCTGTTCAGGTCTATATTAAGATGGCCTAGCAATTCCTCAGCAGACACCAGCTGAGGGAAGGAGTATGCTGGGCGGCAGGGGAGGCGAGCTTGGCAGGCACATTGGCCAAGGACCGTCCATAACATGCACTGCCCACATGTGCATAGTTGGGAGCTGGGTTTTGCAATGGATTCTTCTCTGGTTGAGCGAGAGAAGGGAAATTAACACAGGGCTCTTAAGTTCTCCTTGCTCTCCCTGGTTTCCCAAAAGAAAAAAAAAATTAAATAGGTAGGAAGAAATGGAAAATGACAGGAAGAGAATGAAAGTCAAAAGACTGCTTGGGTTTCTATTTTTACTTTTTATTTTTGAGAGGAGAGAAGAATAAACTCCCAAGGATGAATCAAGAAGAAGAACATTAAAAAAAAAAAACAAAGAAAAGAAATGTGTGATGAAGAGAGGAAGGAAATCTCCTTGGTAGATAAAACAGATTTGCCAAATATATTACATTCATTAAGATTTTTCTTTGCTTATAATGTGTGCTTTTTGGAGGCTTTTCTTAGCATTAACGGACGCTCTGGGAGAGGAGAAAGTTGGCAGAGAGAAGCCTGGCAAATATATAAATAAGCTTTGGAGGCTTCAGAAGTTTCATATCCCACAATAGAACGTTCTCCAGGCTGCACAAACTTTTTCTTACTTAAACAAATGCTTTGAAAGACAAAGATTTCATATCGTCAGTGGAACATTCAGACTAATAATTGCCTTTGTTCTTCCTGCCTTGAAGTCTCAACAGCCAGCAGATTTATGATTCACTTTCGGCAATAAGCTCCTTCAAATAAATATCACTTTCCCAGGCTGCAAATTGAGTTTTTGCAAACACAGAGATCGACTTCACTAAGAGGAACTAAGTTTTCTTGTGGTGTATGTATATATGATTAGGAAACACTGCTTTCTTCCCCTATTCTGTAAAACAGTGGATTAGAAAACTATGTTAAAAAATAGCCGTTTTTAATGCTTGATGTACTATCAGTGAGATTTTGTAGAAACTTTTGTTGGGGGAGCAGGAGGTGGAGTGGGAAGGGGACAGAGGCAGTTTCACTTTTCTCTTAGGTTTGTGGACCTCAGAAATTTTATGTAAAGTCTGAGGTTGTGTTTAAACTGGTTTACTTTGTAGTTGGGGCAAGATAATTTCAAAAATTTTAAAGTAAAAGAAATAATGCAAGCAAGTATAAATGTAAGATTTAAATCGAGGCTTATAGACTCTAACTGTTGGAATCAAGACCCTTTCAGAGCTATCAGCCTTCTCCCAGTGCTCTTTAGCTTCCAGTGCTAACTCAATGGACGTTATTGGATTCCTTAAATATGCCAGGCAGTAGGGGTGCCAAGGGAGGTGAGACATGATGCCGATACCCACATAGATACCTTTAAGAACAAAGTAGAAGAATCAGAGTAAGCTATGGGAGTGCAAAGGATGCCCAACCTGGGGTGTGGAGGAGGATGTCAGGCCCCCAGAGTCTTGTATCACTTTGGAATGTGGCAGTCACCTACATCCTTATCCACATGCATTAAGCCAGATATTAGGCAACCGAGCCTCTTTTAGTAGACTGATGACACCGTTTCTTTGGCCTGTCCCCATGACACTGCTCCTAGTTCTATCTGGATTTCATTCTCTGTCCCTTCCCCAGTTTGAACTTTGTGTGGTACCTGCTGCCTTAATGATAATGATCCTTTCTGGAGAACTTAAAAGTGCCAGACATCATGGTGCTAGCCACTTTCAAATATATTATTTTCCTGATACAGGTGTTATTGCCATATTATAGAGGAGGAAATGGAAATTGACAAAATTTAACCAAATCGCTCAAGATCACACAACTGGTAGTTGCTGGGACATGGATTAATTAATTTATTATTATTATTTTTTAATGTAAGCTCTACACCTAACAGAGATCTTAAACTCATGACCCCAAGATCAAGAGTCACATGCTGTACCAACTGAGCCAGCCAGGTGCCCCTACAACATGGATTTAAACTCAAGTCTGTCTGATCCAGAACCTGTAGTTTTTTTTTTTTTTAATTTTTTTTTTAACGTTTATTTATTTTTGAGACAGAGAGAGACAGAGCATGAATGGGGGAGGGGCAGAGAGAGAGGGAGACACAGAATCGGAAGCAGGCTCCAGGCTCTGAGCCATCAGCCCAGAGCCCGACGCGGGGCTCGAACTCACAGACCGCGAGATCGTGACCTGAGCTGAAGTCGGACGCTTAACCGACTGCGCCACCCAGGCGCCCCAAGAACCTGTAGTTTTGACCATTAGTAACAACAATAACAGTTTAACACTTTCTGGACTTTATGTGCCAGGCACATAGTTCTTATTATGATTTAATTTGCTTAATCTTCACATGAATCCTGTGAGAGTATCAGTGTTTTTATTATTTCTATCTTACAAATGAGGAAATGAGGCTCATCTGTGACTAACTTGTCCAAAGTCACACAGCTGGTAAGGCAGGGAGCCTGGATCAAAGCTCAGGTAGGCTGGCTCCAGAACCAGTACCCTTACCCACTATGTTCCCCTACCTATGTGCCCAGACCCTACATGGGTCTATTCCCTTCTTTAAGTTCTGAATAGAGACTTTAGTTCCCCTACGTGGACTTTTCAACTTGTTTCCTTCCTTTGATATGTTAGACCCATCATCACATCTACAATTTCTAGTCTAAGTATCTGTGTCTGTTTCTTCACTTTTCCTCGAACAGGTACTGCACATCTTTGTGTTCCAGGCACTGTACTGTGCAGTTGGGAGCTGCAGATCAATACCCAGAAATATTTATTTAGAGGAATGATGGACCCTTTTCTGGAGCCAATCACAATCCAGTGGGGAGACAGACAAGTCAGCAAAGCGTTCCAGTGCCGTATAACAAACGCTGTGATGGAGGAAAGTGTGAGTGCTCAGGTAACCTCAGAGAAGGGAGGGCCTAACTCTGGGCAAGGTGAGGCGACCCTTCACAAGAGGCATTATTTAAAAAGAATCTTTAAAAAGCAGGAGTTGATGAGGCAAATGAGGGAAGGAGAAACAGATCTTAATTTAAGTCAGAGTTTTCTTACCTTCTTGCATTGTAGGGTTGGAAGATGTTAGTGGCTTGTTGGTACCTCAGGAATCAATATGTATAAAAGGCTGCATAATAATAATAGATAATACTTGTTAAGAGCCTTCGAGAGGCCAGGCAAAGTTTTGATCTTTACATGCATTATCTAGTCCAATCCTCACGGCCACACTTTGACATAGATGCCATTACTATTTCCAGGTTCCACACAGGACTCACGGGGTCCCGGGTAAGGAAAAGATTCCTTTTGCATTGATTCTGCTCTGGTTCCAGGAAAGGGATGGAGACATTTCTTAGGCATTGTCCACAGACCAACAAAACTTGATGGACTAGGGGCTTGTTTAAAATGCAGATGCTGGACTGAGAACAACAGAATCAGAATCACTCTTCCGTGCTCTGCTGGTGATTTGGGAGCACACCAAACACTGAACTATGCCCCTAGGTGGTGAGCACTGAGCATGTGGGAAAATCTGTTTCCTAGTGAACTTCTTTGTGATCTCATTGGCCATTTACTAAAAGAACCGGCTCAGAGAGTTCTAGAGGGGCTGGTATTTCCCTAGGAGATGGAGTTTCCCTATCCCCTTTAGTCTTACATATATATTCCAAAGAAGATATTATGTATTTTTAGAAATTTTTTGGATATGATTCCTGGCATTGCAACAATAATTTCCAGAAACTGAAGATATGTTTCAACAGATGCTAAGGATACATTGCTCTTTTCATAAGAGAACTGGCTCATTCAGTGATGTTGAAAAATCAGATGATTTTTCTCTTTAGCTCACATCAGGAGCTGGTGGTTATATCAAGAGGGTTTTAGTCTTCATGGTTGATTGGAATGTTCAAGCACGGAGGGTACTTGTCTGTCTCTCCCCTCTCAATGGGAGGAAGATCATGAAGGAGAGACTATTGATAAGAGGAAAGTACAGCTCTCCAGTGGTGGAGACCGTAGTCTCTTCTCTCAAACATAATCAGTTTCTCTTATTTTAAAGGACGTAGAGGTTATGGACTTTGGGATCATACAACAGCAAAGATGGGCTAAATGAGTATACAGTTCAGTGTTATTAAGTACATTCGTATTGTTACCACAATAATAGAAAAAGTAAAAAAAAATGGGCTAAATGAATCAAATCTCCAGTTTTTTTTAGTTCATGGTAGCTGAGCCCTTGACAATTCAAACTGTTACAATTATGAACATTCAATGCACGTGAAGAGTTGGGATGTGATATAAAGGCACAAGGGATTAACAAAGGACTGTTAAATTCTCTGCATCTCCCTCTTTTCCAAAGCACCATGTGGAAACAGGTGCATGAGATGGTCTCTTTGATGACTATTTAAGTGCAGTTTTCACTACTGTATTCAGGTTTCCAATAACCATTTACAGAAGAACAGGATCTTAATTCCTAACAGGTTTTCATGTATTCAGTCTGACTCTGAATCTAATTTATACAGGTTGGAGAGATTTGGAGGAACAGAGAATGAGATGCCAAATGTAAGAATATGCTTTATTTGTAAATGTTCATCCATCTGTTTAGTACTGACTGTAAAACCACAATGAGATAAACAATAATAGATGAGCAAAATAGGGCCTTGTGTTCACAATCATTCTGTCTAGCATGTGATCAAATAAGCATAATTTGCTTTGCAGAATGGTTGTCAGGTTAAAGTGCTGCACTTGCTGTGGGAGGGCTTTGAAAAGTGTAGATGGGCAGTTTGCTGTCAGGGCTAGAGAGAGACTGGAGAATGGCAGTGGAAAATGTTTTGCAGTGATAAAGAATTCATTCAACAACCATTTATTTAATGGGTATGTACTGTGAGCTAATAGCCTGTATTAAAGCTTGAAATAATATAAGAAGATAAGTATAATTTCAATTGTATTGGAATATACAATCCTCAAGACAGAGAAAATTAATTCAAGGATTGTAATAAGACTTGATAACTGCTATGTTTATGCTGTATAACAAACCACCCCCAAAATCAGTGGCTTAGAACGGTAATCATTTGTCATTTCTCAGTATCTGCAGATTGGCTGGCCTAGGCTGAGCAGCTCTTCAGGTCTTTTCTGGACTTGCTAACATGTCCATGGGTCACCTGGGGAACAGATGATCTAGTCTGGGCTTGGTTGATGAAGATTCTCTGGGTAGCTCTGCTCTGTGTATCTCTTATCCTCACCCTGGGATCAGCATATGGCAACAGTGATGAAGGCAAGTGGAAATACACAAGACCTCTTAAGGCCTATGAGCAGAACTGGCACATGTTACCTCTGCCTCAATCTATTGGCCAAAGAAAGGCACAAAGAAAGGAGTTGTTCTGGGCAGGAGAAACAGCCAGTGTGTAGTTCTAGAGGCATGGCAGGTTTGAGGGACTGAAAGAAGGCCAGAGTGGATGGATAGAAGAGAACAATGGTGGGAAGAAATGAGAAAGGTAGGATCAGATAGGGAAAAGTCTTATCCACCATATTAATAACTGACTTTGGAGTTTCTCTGAAGGGCCTTCAGAGCCAGTGAGGGGTTTCGATATTATGGTTATTATTTGCCAGTCGTCATTGACCCCTAGTCTAGATTTAAGGGGGAATGTCCTTCCTCCAGTTTGCAATCGCATAAGCAACAAAGTGCACCTTCCCCAATATTTTGATTAGATTTTCCCATTATTTGTCCAATATATTTCCATTCCCTTAGGACCTCTGATTAATGTCTCTGAGCATTCCCACTTTGTTTTAATTAGTGCAAATATTTTAAGTTCAGCATATTAATTCCTCTTGCAGGAAAAGCATTCTGTTTGAGAATCATCATAAATCATTAAAAAAATGAATTGGCTAGTGAGAGAAAGGCCATTTCCCAGCAAATACTGGCAGTCTATTTTGTTAAGGGGTGAAACTCTAGGTGCTGGAAATAGCTTCTGACCTGCTCAGACCTTTGACCCGTTCAAAGCAAAGAAGTATCTTTCTTCTTCTGTCATTCCTCAGGGTCTTTAATCCTTTGAAGTATTTTAAGGAGGCATCATGGCAGAACTAGAAGAACTGGCTTTTACTCTCAACATTGCTCCTGACTGCTTGGGTGACCTTGGGTAACTCACTTATTTCCATTGGATTTCAACATTTTTGTTCATAAAAGGGGTGTGTAAATGTTCCCCCAGAATCTTTCCAGTTCTAAAATTCTCCAATTTTTGGGTTATGCTCTGAGCATAATGGTAATACCACGAACGGAGATTTATAGTTTTCAGTTCCAGAGACTGCCTGAAGTACCCTTTGCATTGTACAAAGTCAAGAGTTGGGAAGATGCATTAAAGATGAAGGAGAAGGAAGTCAGGAAAAGGACACTTGCATGCATGTAGGCAATAAATGAATTTGTTATGAGTTAAGACATCTACCAAGAAGCATTAATGAGAACAGCGGTGGCTGCTTGATCACCTGTGTGCCAGATTAAGGGCAGTATTATATAATACACTAGCAACTAGAATTATGCTAAGAATCCTGTGGTTTTTATTTATTTAGTTATTTGTTTTACTATTTTGTATGTATCCTTTACCTTAACTCTTGAGATTCATGGCTATATAATTTTATCTGAATATTTTCTAATTTCAACGATTCGTTGACTAGCAAGGAAAGCACCCCACCTCCAGCCAAGATCCATGAGTGTTGCGGCTACCATGAGTCAAATTCAATTTCAAAATTTAAATTTACATTGAGGCTAAACTTATTTGGTCTCCTGGAGAGCAGCTGTATCAGGGAGTCTCTTGGTTCAGTATTTGATGTGCTTGTAATTGCTGTTTACTTACCCCCATCTCCAAGACACAAGAATTTTCTCAGAAGTGAGCGTGAAAGGGAAACAGATCTTGCTTCTCTGCTGTCTTTCCAATACTCCCCAGCACACTGATGGGGGCATCTACAGCTCAGATAGTTAGAATTTCCCAGAGCAACACAAGCACTCAATCCCAAAGATAAATCTCAAGCATTCTAAAGGTATCCTAGCACTTTAAAAGCCAAGCTAGTTATTTCCCAGGGAAGGGTTTGGCTGGTGTTGATTATAGAAATAAATCTGCACTTCATTTTTAGCCCAGTGGCCCATTACAGCTCGCTTCAGAGTCTAAACCCCCAAGAATAACGAGAGTCATTTTATGGGAATGAGAGATTATAAATCACTGACTTTGTCAGTTCAGTGTTTCCTTCGGCATTTTTTTTTCTCTGAGAGTTGTGCAGACAGCAGCCCCAGAGACCACCCCTTTGAGAAGCTTCACCTGCTTTTTGTTGGCTTTTGACTGAAGCCTCAAGTTGGCCCTGGCCTTGTCCCAGGGCCACCTGTTAGTCTCAAATAGAGAGGTGATTGAGAAAACATTCATTTTTAGTGTGTATATAGTTTCGGAAGGTTTGACTCCTGTTTTCCAAGTAAGTTTCCTCCCAAACTTACTGAAAACAGAACATTGCTTTGGAATGCAAACCTCAGGCAAACAAGGGCTTAAGCAAAATCTATGCTGTGTCTGCAGAATTCTGACCGAAAGGAGTGCATCCAAGGGTCTGTTCATAAAGCAACACCCGCAGTAGCAAAGTGAACCATTCAGGATCTGGGACATGCTCAGGAAAGGGAGTGGTTCGAGTCTGAGGTCTTCAAGCTGAGTGCATGTGAAAAGAAAAAAATAGCATATCAATTCCTATTTTTATGTCCCTTTGGTATCAGTTTAAACATACAGTGTATCAACGGTCCTTTATGTATAGAAGTAATTTATACATATGGTCTGTGCTTTAATTTTTTTTTTTTTAAGATTTGAATTTTAAGGAATCTCTACACCCAACTTGGTCTCAAACTCAGAACCTCGAGCTCAAGAATCATATGTTCTACCAACTGGGCTAGCCAGGCACCCCTAAATTTTTTTACCCATAGAGTGCATGATCAGAAAAATTTGGAAACAACTAATTAGTGCAGTCATCTTTCTTAGTGAGTACCAGTTAACAAGATTCACTTTTAATGCAATGCCTCACATAGCCGTTTGTTTTATTTCTTTAGTCCTAAATATTATTTGACCAGCCAAACAAACTGAAAAGCTTTGAGGCATAGAGGGAAAGAGTGAGGGAGGGAGGCTGAGAGGGTGGGAAGAGGAGGCAGGGAGAGGTGGAAGAGGAGACAGAGGGTGGCATGTAGTCCATGACCTTGAAGTTCCCTTCCAGCCCTGAGGTTTAGTGGCCATAGGTTCTGTCTCCATTTGCCAGCCACCTCTGGGTGCAGGTGCTACGGGCTGTGACGTGGCTGAAAGGTATTGCATAGACTTTAAAACACAGTGGGCAGGGTTAAGTTACAAACTACCATTAGCCTCTGAAAAATTGGAGAGGTGGTTGTATAAAGCAAGGCAAGGATGGCAATTATTAATGAATAATCACTTAATACAAGGCAGATGCTAAAGTGATAAACACATCAATTAGGCTGGTTTAAAAACAGTTCACAGGCATATTCATCAACCTGAACTCCTCTCCCTACCTTACCCTCCCTCCTCCCCATATTGGTCAATGTTCTAGGGTGGGTCAGATGCCCAGGGCAATCACTTCCTGGATTTACTGAAATATAATCCAAGTAAGCATGTTCCTTCTCAATTTGTTTCAGCATATCGAGAGGCCTAATGAGTTGAAATTATTATTAACTACTTTTTTGGTTCCTCTCCTCTGCTGTTGATTTACATACAAAACAAATTATACTGGGAGGTGAAATTAGCATTCTTATGTGGTACCAATAGGAGGCAGATGTTGGATCACTCATTTTAAAGATTTGGTTGGTGCTGAAATGAACATGTATTAATATGGTGAGAATAGGGGATAAGTGTATTATGCCACTGGGACGGTATGACAATTCATTTATCACCATTTATGAACTATGGGTGCATACACTGTCACAAATGAAGATGGATGTATTATCTCTTGAGGTCCCCTGACACACAGAAGTAATGTGTGTGGGCATATGTGATTTTAATATATATTAACTTGCAAATAACTCTGTGATGCACACAAGCCATTGCATGTGACAGGAGGGGTGCTTATTAGTCAATACACGGCTTAGATTGAAGAGACCCAGCAGGAATTAGATGCTGACTGATCAAGGCAATGCTCATCAACCTGTTGCCTTCATTTTTCGTTTTTAAAAAATTTTGTCACGGGTTTCTGTTCAGATAAGGTAACTATAATAAAGAAATAGTGGGCTTAAATTTTTATTTTATTTATTTATTTTATTTCTTTCTTTATTTATTTGAGATCTCTGAGAGAGAGAGAGAGAGAGAGGCAGAGAGAGAGGGAGAGAATCCCAAGCAGGCTCTGAGCTGTCAGTGCAGAGTCTAAGGTAGGGCTTGAACCCACAAACTGTGAGATTGTGGCCTGAGCCAAAATCAAGAGTCAGACACTTAACCAACTGAGCTACCCAGGCACCCCAAGAAATAGTGTGTTAAGGTAAGACAAAACCTTGTGGCCGAAGAAACCTGTGTTGTGATCTTAGCCTTAGAAAAGAACCACTTTCTTATGGGTTAGTGTAATTGTGCTCAACGAGCAAGATGATCTTGACTGAAAGGAATAGCAGATAGAGGCTGTTTGCATTATTATAACTATGCTGTCCCAGGTCAGACTGAAGTCTTGGTCATTTGGACCAATACCTATTTATAATTTGGAATTTCCACATAGAACTAAGCCTTGTGGAAGCAGCATTCTATGATGAAGCTACTTCTATGGTTTTACCCATTCTGGGTCTCAGAGTGATGACCGTGCCATTTAGATAGGGTCCACTTTCTTTAATTTCTCTATTGATTCCTGGAAAGGTTCTTGAACTGAGAACTTTAAGGAGAAGACAAAAGGGCTCACTTGAGGATGACTAATCTACATTCGGTAACGGGAACGATTGCACAACCTAATGTGTGACGTGTGATGATACTAGAATTCTTAATTAGTAAAGATAATTCCTGTTTAGAATAAAAATTGTATTAAGGCCTCACTATGTTCTAGGTTCTCTGGTAAGCATTTGATCCTTTTATCTCATGTAACCCATAGTAGATGGGTTACATCTACATCTACAGCTTCCTGTGTGGAAGCTAAAATTACTGTTCTCATTTTACAGACGAAGATTTGTAGAGATAACTTTACTTGGCAAAGTATCAGAGCAGAGGCAGGTTTCTAACTCAGAGGGTCTCTGACTCCAGAACAGAGGTCCTTCTGACAGACACCTTTGTTCTCCTCCAGCAGTAGCACTGAATTTGTGTGGCTGAGCCTGTAGTCCTAGTACTGGTTTGATATGGAGTCTTCTATTTTTTTTTTTAAAACATTTTGCAAGTTTATTTATTTATCTTTTGAGAGAGAGAGAGAGACAGAGAGAGAGACAGAGAGAGAGAGAGAGAATGGGCAGGGGAGGGACAGAGAGAGAGAGCGAGCGAATCTCAAGCAGGCTCCACACTGTCAGTGCAGAGCCTGAGGTGGGGCTTGAACTCATGAACTGTGAGATCATGACCTGAGCTGAAGTCAAGAGTCGGATGCTTAACCAGCCGAGCCACCCAGGTGCCCCAGGGAGTATTTTCTATTATACCACAAAGTCTGTGCTGCTTAGGAGATTTCTTGCTTCAGTGAATTTGTTACTCCACTTTGGTCTTGTCTTTGTATGCTTTCCTGACATGTAGTTTTGGGATGCCACCAGCCTTCTTAGCTGTGGAATGACTGGGCAGTGCTTTGTGTCTATGGTATCTTTGAGAGTCTACATCCAATTCTTGAGGGTGTCTTCTCTTTCTGGGTGTTGTTTATGCGGGAGGGAACTCTCAGCATCTTTGCTAGGCTGTGGTTATTCCTGTCTAGAATATGAACTGAAAATTGACCTTCCCATTATTATAGGCATTCTTTCCCCAAAATACCCAAAGTGTAGTTCAAGGTCATTCTTATTTAATCACACATACCTAATATCATGTGAATTTTACTATATCATGACTGTGTTTTATGTTTCCTTAATTGTTAGGTAACTGTTTATTCTTTTTATGTCTATAAGACATAAAAATTTGTATTTATGGAGGATGTTTTCCAAACAACAATCCAGGATGTTACCTGACCTGGTTTAAAAGTAGAACAGAATGCCTGAATTTAACACTATATAGAAAACCTAAATGGTATAGTCATGCAGTTATAAGAAAAGGGGCACTGGACTTGGGAGTAGATCAGGCTTCCAATCCTGGTTATATCACTGTCTTTCTCTATGATCTTGGTTGAGTCATTTAATGTCCCTGGGTCATATTTTCTTTTCTGTAAAATGAGGATAATACATGGTTAGAACATATCCCCAGGTTGTGCTGTCTCAATCTGAAGGGTGAACTGACTCACAAATTCATCAACCATTAATTATATGCTGAATGCTATTCTGGACTTTGGAGATACAAAGATGAATGAGATATGCTTCTATTCCTGATCTCACATATGTCTCCAATTTCTCCTTATAAGAAGCTTACAGTCTTGGACACATGAAACCATATATTATGGAAGAGCCCTTTGTAAACTTTAAAGTTCTTGATGAAGGTGATCTGTGAAGAAAGGGTTCTATGGTCAAATAAGTTTGGGATATGCTGTATACCAATTTCCTTCTAATTGGAAATTTATTCTTGGAAAGACACATTGAACATTAGACATTTAAATCTTTGATAAGTTATATAGTAAAGAAGCATATTTAACTCTGTTTAACCTAGTCTACTTCAAGATTCAGGAAACATTTTATTGTCTATTACCTAACATTTGGAGTAACACCTCATATGAAAAAAATCTCCTTTTGTGAATATTAAGTGAACCCATGGGGACGCAGGATACTCGATACACATTTCCATTATTGTACTCATCAACTGGATTATATTGCTTACTTACATTCTGTGACCCTGACTAATCCCTAAACTCCTCAAGCTGTATCCATGCCTGTTCATTTTTGTACCCCAAGGGCTTGGGTGGGAAGTGTGTTCCTGACCACTAGTTGCCATCCAACAAATGCTTGTTGAATGAGTGTATGGAATTGTACATTCACACGATACAAATGTGGATGATTTGCCCGAATTTATAAGATCCCAGAAGGCAGTGATTAAACTTCCTTAATATGCTTTGTACAGTGTCCAATTTAGCTGAATTCTATGACCTTAATAGCAACTTTTTTATTATAAGGATCGAGCTTTAAAAGTATGTCTTTGTTTGGAAACAGGATAGCCTCCAATGAGAAAAGAATTATTTTCTATGTTTAAAAGCTGTTTATTAAACTCCAATATTTAAAACAAATTTACCAAATGGGAGAAAAAGATATTATGCCTTTAAGAGGCCCAAATGGATACAGCTAAGAAGTAATATAGATTTGTCCTGGAAATAGGAGCTAAAGGTTATGGAAAAATTGTAACCCAGTAGATTAAGCATTTATTGGAATGGAAGTCAGGCTAGATGAATGGGTCTTTCGGTGGCAGGATATTTCTGATAGGGGACTATTGACAGAGAAGAGAAGGGCACAGGGGTGCCATGTTGCTTGAGTTTTAGTTTTAGCAAGGGAGTAAAAATAGAGGTGTTGGTACTGCTGGAATAGTTGTGAGATAAAATGAAATGCTAAGTATAGCAACTTGAGTGATAAAGACTTTCCACACTTAGTGGCCAGCTACCAGTAAGTCTCCTCCCTAGGGCTCTTGGTGGGGCCAGCAGGTAGAAATGGCAGGGCTGTGGTTTCCCTGTTATGTTCCATCAGTGAGGAAATAGGGTACAATAAACCCAGACTGAATGAAAGAACAATTGAGCACAGTTGGAGTAGTAGAAGTTAATGTTTAGAAAGTTCTTTCTTTTCACTCTTAAAAAATAGCTCTTATCCTTACATGTTCACTGTAAAAACTTTAGAGAATATTGACTAATAAAAAAGAAGGAATGCAAATAATTTCAATCCCAAAGAGGGTATCAGTTTCCATTTTTGAGTGCATTTTATTGGTAGATATTTTTCATTCATTTACATATACACATGTAATATATACTACTTTAGTAACTGTTTTTATGCTGAATCAGGAAATCATTTTTCTGAATTATTTCATTTCTGTCTGGGTAGCTGTAATGACAACATACTTTTCTATTTCATGTATGTATCATAATTTATTTAGCCAATTTTCTTATTATTGGATATCTAGGTTATTTTCAGATTTTACCACTATAAACATCAATAGAATGGACTTCCTGCTTCCAAAATCTTTGTCCATTATTTCTTTCGGATTAATTCTACGAAGTAGAATTGTTGATTGAAAGACAGTTATGTTGATACATATTGCCAAGTTGACCTTCAGAAGTGTTGAGCCATTTTTTAGTATTGCTTTCTAAAGAAATGTCAATACTGTTCACCATTGAAAACATTTGCCAATTTGATAGACAAAAATGGTATTTTCTTGTCTTAATTTTCATTCCTTGATTTTTATTGAGGTTGATTTTCAAATGCTTAAAATGATTTTTGAAATACTTATTGGCCATTTATATTTCACCCAATTGATTTTGTGTCCTTGGCTTATATTTCTTTTGGACTGTTCATCTTTTTATTCATTTGTAGGAACTCTTTATATATTATCACTGTCCCATTATAAATAACTCTTTGATTCTTTAAAAGCTCTTTAGTTGTTAAAAAAATATTGTGAATATTTATTTTGTAATTTCAGTTTATCTTAATAGGAAGAGTGGCCATGTAGTTCTAGTCTTTCATCCTTCGAATTTTCCTGTTGTTGACAGAAACCTGAATGTCTGGCATGGTGAGGAAGCTGTCGCTAGTTGCTTGGTAGCAGCCCAAACTATCAGCTCAAAGTAGCTTAGGATTTTCAGAGATAACTGCGGGTAGTTATATGAGATGCTCTCCTGAGTTACCAAATCATTTAACTTTATTTGAGGAGAGTGTTTTCAATATATAAAATTCTTCCTTTGTTCATACACGTTTCAGAGTTCAGACTATCCTTTGGAACTGACATGTTGTCTTTCAGAATAAAGGCTAGGATAAAAATAAACTTTTAAATTTGGTGGTTTGGCTGACTCCATTCAACATAGAGGCTTGCCAGGAGTAAGAATATTTTGCATAAGCAACAGTGCCACTGATTCTCCCAATAATAAAGTTTTAACAAATAATAGCCAATCAGTTCCAACACTAATTCAGTCACTCAGTTTTCCACAGGTGTTTTGTTTTCAGAATTTTGGCAATTATAAAAATTTTGCCCACCCGTTTTATCCAACTTACCCACTTTTCCCTCTGGCATTTCAAGGCAAATTTTGGACACCATTTTGTTTCATTTGTATGCATCTTTACCTGCTCAGAACCTTTCCAAACACAGCCAGCAAATATTGTCATACCTAACAGAACTAGCAATAGTTTTATATCTAATTCTCAGTTACATCAAATTTCTTCTACTTTTCTCAGAGATGTGGTTTTATATTTGATTTGTTCAACTCACAATTTAAAACAGATCTACCTAGTGTATTTGACTGTTGTGTCTCTTAAGGCTGTTTTATTCTAAAGCAGCTTTACTCCTCACTTTCTTTTCATGTTATTGATTGGTTGGAGAAACTGGGTCATTTTTCTTTAAAATGTTCCAGTTTTTGGATTGTGTGTGTGTGTGTGTGTGTGTGCGTGCACGCGTGTGTGTTTAAAGCTATTTCTCTACTCCTTGTAGTTAGAGCTAGAGGGTTGGTTAGATTCAGGTTCAATATTCTTAGGCAGGACAATTTCATAGGCGACATGTGTACTTCCCATTACATGACATTATGAGGTACCTCATGTCTGACTGTCCCATCTTTAATGATGTGATTGATTAGTGAGTTCAGAAGTTGTCAACATAATCCTTCCTTTGTTAAGTTCCCCACCAACATTCCACCTAATAGTTTTGGCATTCATTGATAGATGTTGTCAAACTCCATCATTTCATTAAGAGTTGCAAAATGGTGATGTTTCATCCTATTATTTCTTCTGGAATTATTTTTTAAAAATATTCTCATCAGCTATTTGGTTATACAGAAATACAATTCATGCAGGAAAGGTAAGATATATATTTCATTCTTTCCTATTATTTGTTAATTTTCAGTAATGAGTTGGTGGCTTTAGCAATCCCTAATCTTGGTCAATGAAATGTTTTTTTCCCCCAGTATCATTAGGAACTCATAGAATTTTATATATTTAAGGTATTTCGATCCATTGCTATTATTATTCTTTTTGATGTTCGAATTGTCCCATCTTAGGCCAGAGGGAGCCCTTTAAATCGGCTCTTGTATCCCTTTGATATGACCCCGTTAGTCTTTGATATCCTGTATATTTTTAATATAACATCCTACCTCCACATAGCCATCACTTCCTAATGCAAGAATTGAAGTACCTCTACCTCGCTGTGTCTGGACTTTCTGGAAGACATGTTAAGCTTCACTTCCCATAGAATTTAATTCTTCTCAGACTCCAGCATTACACTGAAAAATAAATTCAGGTACCAAGCAGACTCTCCATCCATGTGCATTGTTGAAATAAATTCTGCTTTGTAGAGCCTCATATTTCACATGCTAATGTAAACAATATATGGACCCAGGGTAATTTAGCTCATTTCCATGAACATCTCTAAACCCACACATATTGTTGTATCTTTCTAAAGGAGCTTAAATACATACCTATCAAGCTTACAAATATCTTTGTGTAACTGTTTCTGTCATTTGGTCTATTAGCATTCTCCTCACAGTGCTTTGCTTATATAAATTTAACAAGATGAAAGGTTGATGCTGAGGGAAGTCTTTGGACAGATTCGTTACCTTAGCAACCTTGCCCCAGACTTCAACAGCCCTGACCCAGCTACAAAGTCCTTCACTGGCTAACGAGACACTCTTAATGACAGCTGGCTGGAACTCAGGCCCGCTGATAAAATGACTTGTAATCTGGACAGTAACCTTTGGAGGAATATTATCTTTATCAGATTTCCAAAAGAATCCAAACACCAAACACAGTTCCACTAATAACTATATTCATAAGGCCATCATGCTTAAGTGCTTCTGGGAAAGCATTAGTAACAGGAAATTAAGTGTTACAGAGTAATTGCTAACCTTGCTGCATAAAATAGAAGCTGGCTGCCCAGTGATTTTGTGTTGGTGGCAGTCATTAGATGCCACTGTCCTGTATAATTGAAAAATTGTTTGTATAAAGGAAATATTGTCACCGCCTCATTAATCCCAACATTTAATTGTATTGGGGAAATCTGAATGCCTTTTTGAGGTTCAAATTACACGTATAAATTTATTGGCTAGGCGGTTTCAATAGTAAAAAAAAATCAATTTTCACCTGAGCAAAGACCTTAGATTATCATAAAATGTTCTTACAGCTGTCAATTTTAGAAAGCTCTGCATGAATAAAATTATAATTAACTATTAATTAATGTATTCATCATCTGTTGAGCACTTTGGGTTTTAAGCCCTTTTGTAACCCACGGATATTTTCCTGCCACACACCCGGATGATTATAACACTTGTTTACAGCTGACATCCATTCTGCCTCGTCAGTGTCCATGCTGTGTAACTGACTGAAGTTTGAAGATAGATTCCTTTACACATTCAAACATTGAGTTGAACTTTATTTCTAAGATACTTAGATGCTTTTGCCGTGACTCAGCAAATCTTATTTTCTAAATGACCCAGAGCCATAATTAAAAAAAAATATCTAGAAATGTAGGGAGACTCTCATAGCCCTAGTGCAAAATAAGGAAACATTCCTACATATCTAGAAAAGAAATTGTAGATATACTAAGCTTCTGTTTAGTGTGTGTTAAGAGGCTATGTGCTTAGAAAACTCTAGGTGCTTTAGGTTTTGTCCATAGTTCAAGTTAGATCCTGTTATGGATTGAATGTTTGTATCTGGCCCAACATTCATATGTTGAGGGCCTGGCCCCAGTTTGATAGTAGTAGAAGATGATTAGGTTTAGATGAGGTCATGAGGATGCAACCCCCGTGATGGCATCAGTGCCTTCGTAAGAGGAGGAAGAGCTGCTGGGGTGTCCTCTCTCCATCATGTGGATTTATAGTGAGAGGGTGGTTTTCTACAAGGCAGAAAGAGTGCCGTCTCCAAGAACTGAGTCTGCTGGCACCTTGGTCTTGGACTTTTCAGCCTCCAGAGCTGTGAGAAAGAAGTATCTGTTGTTTAAGCCACACAGTCTTTTTGGTATTTTGTTACACAGCCTGAGCTGATTGAGACAGATCCCTAAAGTTTACATGTCTGGAGCTTATTAGTTTAGGTTGGTACCTCCTCTCCATCAAAAGGAATTCCGCTGCATTACTTGCTTTTGGTTAAAATGCACATTGTGAAGCCCTCACATGTGCCACTGTGCTAGGAACTTGGTTTCTGTAATAAGTCACAGACCCTATCCTCGCATAAAACTTAATCTATCAGAAAAAATACGTACATAAACATAGTGAAGATGAATGGCAATATTAAGATCTAAGGTTTTATTAAGGGTTGAAACCAGAAAAAATCATGGAAATCCCACCTTTATTTTCTGCAAAACTGTCATAGGGAGTACTGTATCTTCTTATGTTGTGCAATATCCATGAAATAAGGACATAAATAATATGTTTCTTTAATTTTTTTTGGTATCTACAAAAATTGCCATATACTGCTTTTTAAAAAAACATGTGAATCACCCACTCATATTTCTCATTTCTTTTGGGTGCCAGGAAGCTCAGCGATAAAAATTCTAAGCTCAATCTCAGGATAGCAGTTAGGAACCTCAGTCTAACGATCTGCACCAACTGCAAGATTCACATGTCATCCCTGGAATTGCCCTTTGTCTTAGTTTGGGCTGCTATGACAGAATATCATAGACAACAGACATTTATTTCTCACGGCTCTGGAGGCTAGACGTCTGAGATCAAGGTTCCAGCAAGGTTGGGCTCTTGGTGAAGATCCTCCTCATGGTTGATAGATGGCTTGCTTTCTTGTATCTCATACGACAGAGAGAGAAAGAGCACATGCTAGTCTCTTTCTCCTGTTATAAGGGCACTGATCCCGTTACAGGGGCTTTATCCTCAGGATTTCATTTAAAGCTAATTACCACTCTAAGTCTCCACCTTTTAATGCTGTCCCATTGGGAATTAGGCTTTCAATATATTAATTTGGTAGGGGGGGGGACCAAACATCTAATTCATAACACTCTTCCCCATCCAGAAATTTAGGAATAGAGATGAGATTTTAAAAATCATTGTCGGTGCTGCTGCCTCTCCAGGTGCTTTTCTCGGTCTCAACAAATTCCCTCCATCTCTGACCAGGCTGCATTCACCTTCTCTCCTTTCCTTCTACCAGTCTGTTGGCACCTGCCCAGGAGAGTTCAAGCATGCTGCAGCACTCTTTCAAATCCACTCTCATCAAGTCCCTCAATAGTTTTACAATCAATAGTTGCTTCTAGTGCACCTCATGCCGCACATCTGGCTGAACATCTCAGAATAATTTGACCTTAAACCCTTGGTGCAGATACGTTTGCACAAAGATTCCCACACGTAGCAGGTATGAACCCCGGGGAACTTTTCAGGGGTGGGGAAGAAATAGAACTTTTATTTTCCTGTATCTCAGCTTGTTATAATGCCACTAAAAGTCTCCACTCTACCAGCGTTGTAGAAACTCAATATTAGTCAATATATTATCACCTTCTAAGTTCTGGGGTGGGAGGGTTCACATAACACCAGAGTGTTGAGGGAGTAGTTGGTGTCTGATTTTATCTGTGCATAGAAGATGTGTGTTGTTCTATGGGGACATGGCTACACACCTTTGCTACTGAGATGTACTTTGTTCCTGTCCATTTAGCTCCTTCAGTCTGGTTGCTCTGTTACCCAGGACCTTGTTTTGGCCAAAATAATCATTTTACTGCTTCTGGGCCATGCTAGATATGAGAATCCCTGGAGGCTATTCATGGCCCTGTCTGCCTGTAATTGTTCTGCAGCCATTTGCTCCCTTTCTAAAGATTTGCAAGGAAGGAGGCTGCTGGTAACATCTCCTAAGGTCTAATAAGTTTGTTCAGCAAGCCTTTCTTCCTTCAGAAAGTTGTTTTTTTCCCCTAACTCAACCCCCACCTCTTCTCTTCAACTCAAGCTTGTTTACTTGGTTTTCATTTTCCAACAAAACTGTGCCAGCACACACCATTTATTTGTTGATCGATTTTCAGTAGTTTTCCCCTTATCTCAGGCCAGGAAAAGTTATTTTCCTTTAGAAAGTTTGCTAACGTGGCTAAATAGTCCATTAAATGAATTCATAAATGACTTGGTCGTGATTAGAGCAGTTATGCCCATTCTCAAATGGGGTCCTAATTCTAAAACTCTTTATGAGATTTGGAAATATTAATATGATTTTTTTTGCAAGAATTAAAAAAAATAAAAATCGTTTGCATCTACGCTTCTGGAATTTTATTATAATTTTGTTTACTGGAACTGCTTAATCTTATTTGTTTTATTAGATCATTTTTTACTGCTCTATGAGATTCCAATAAACTCTTTAATAAACATCAAAAGTTGAGAGCTCATCACTCCCTGTTATTTCTCCACAAACAACTTGTTAACCCCATCCTGCCATTACTTTCGTGCCAAGCGGATCAACTAGACATTAGTTTATGATTTCTTTTTTTTCTTTATGTAGGTAATGTACATTATTTGAAGAAACCAATTGTAATGCAATTCAACACAGTAACACTGATCAAATTACCTCTTCTAAAGATAGCAGTTGGGAATATTTACTATGGAAATATCTGCCTTTAGAATGATTTTTAAAATCAAATTGCTGTAAACATAATCGAGAATTATAAAGACTGTCTCTGTCAGGAACACCTCTTGAAGTAGGAAAAGACAGTTTTCCAAATAAGAGGATCCTAGCCCTTTCTTAAGGCTAAACTATACTTTAATTGTGTGGGTGCAATATTTTGTGGTCATAAACAATGCTTAGCAAATACATAATTGGTCGAGTTAGGCAAAATTTTTCCAGCCTCAAAAATTTATAAGCTCAACTTGGGAATTTGCTCTGAGGCACCCCAGTTTATTATAATAGTTTACTTTGAGTTAGAAAAAGAATGTGAGACTTTGGAACAAATATAAAGGAAAAATGGACATGTTTGATTACATTCTCTATTCCTGATATCAAACAGTCACCATGTTCTACAATTTTACCTTTTTCATATTGTTTTCCCCTCTCCATGCCATATTGGAGCCCACTGTCATCTCTTGCTTAGGTAGCTGCAATGTAGCTTCCCAGCTACTTACCCTTCTTCAGGTTTGTCCCTCACAAAGCCTGAATGTCTCCTGTTGCGGAATTATGAAGCTAGAACTCAACTCTGCCCATCTTATTCTCTTCCTTAGAATGCTTAAGGGCTCCCCGGTATCTTTGATGTCAGTTCCGAGTTCCACAGCACATACACAAAATCTTCAAAACAGTGTCCCAGCCGATTATTCTTGGGTCATATCTGTGATCCAGACTTTGTGCTCTTGCTACATACCACTTCACCATACACGCCAAGCTGCTTCTCACTTCCAGCTTTGCCTTGACACATGAAAGGCGTTCACTTAATATATGTTGCATGGTTGGAACCCCCAAACAGAGGAGAGGTTAATAGTCTATGGCTCTAAGCCCCAGCAGTGGCATGGTGTAGTGGACAGAGCGTTGCACTCTGCTGCTAGGTTATACTGAGTATCTGTATTTCTTGTAGCCATCCATCCCATCTCTACTTCTTATGGCCGTATGATTTTTTCACCTTAGGCAAGTCACCTAGCTTTTCATTGGTTAAAATGGGCATGAAATTTAGCTTGTATCTGGCACATAGTAAAAACTAGGGAAATGGTAGTTTTCTTTTCTTTTCTTTTCTTTTCTTTTCTTTTCTTTTCTTTTCTTTTCTTTTCTTTTCTTTTCTTTTCTTTTCTTTTCTTTCTTTAAATGCCATCAAATTCTAGAGCTTAAGAGAGCAGCAACTCTGCTTTTAAGTGCCTCAAATCAGTTACAGCTGGTTACTTTTCTGGTCCTGCCCCACATACCTGTATTAACAACAGAACACAGAAACATAAATCTTGAAACTCATTCTGTGGAGGATGAAATATTACATTTCTATTGTCTATGAGTAACATGTTGGTGGAATTTTCCTACCGGATTTCTCCTAGAAATGACGCAATGGGGAAAGGGACACTAGGCATCTACTTTTTGAAGGATGGGAGTTAAAAGGACAAAACCAGAAGGTCTGGAGTGTGGGGTGCCTCTGCAGGAGGCTGACACACATGAATGAAAAAGTACTAAAAGTGTGTGTGGTGGCACTCGTATATCTGACCTACTTTACAAATTTGCCTGGGGCCAGCTTTTTCAGAGACATTCAGAAAGGATGACTAAGTTTGTGTCAGTGGTTCAAAATTGGAAAATCAGGAGTGCCTGGCCACCATCCCTAACCTCCAGCCAGGCCTCCTGATGAGAAAGCAAAAAGGAAGAGGAGCAGATGGGAGAATCAAGAGCAGATGCAAGTTATTTAAAAGTAATACAATAATTCAGCAGGAATGGAGTGGAAATTCAACAACTTATTGGGTATGACATTTGGATAAATTAAACTGAACAGACATCTAGGAAATACCAGATAGGAAAAGCAAAATGAAGGCAAAAGCTGGCAGGCAAGTAAAGGAAAAGAAGTAAATGAAAACAAAGAGTTTCAAGCCAAGGGAATACATTCAGATTTTCATTTTTTTAAGTAAAAATTTTAATTACACATATTTGCAAGTAACTAGGCATTTAGTGCCAGGTGGATAAAAAAATGATCTGTTTTACTGATTTTTCCTCCTTTCTACTTCTTCATGGCACAAACACACACACAAACACACCCCCCCCACACACACAGTCACACCCACACATGCACAGACACCCATACACATATACACAACCTCATCGCTTTTTCTCTTAGTGTTTTTGGGAGATGGGAAATTTTCAGATTTAGTTTAGTTTGCTGCAAAGCCAATAAAAACTTTATAAAATATACATATTCCCATTTAGTAGAAATTCATCTCTTATTTTAATTGTTCACTTTTGATCTGTAGATGCTCTAGGGGTTATGGGATATTTGGGGTAGAATTATAGATAGACTAGAGACAGATAGATAAGTGAAAGATAAATCAAACCAGAATGAGCTCTAAGGAAAGAGGGTGAGTAAATAGCTCGATCTGAAACACGAAAATGCCTATTAAATAGAGATAGGAACAGCTATTTGTCAAAATTTTTAATATCGATTGTTTGTTGATCTTGCTGCCTGAGAATCATACTGTGGCCATGCTTACTGATTTATCAAATAGATACCTTGCTTTGGAGGTCTTTAAGGAGTGTGGGCTTGCTTCATCTAAGTCAACATTAACAAACTTCTAGCAGAATTCTGAATTTCACTTACTGGTGAGTTAGTTTCAAGATGAAGACAGAGTTAATTTGTCAAGTTTGGCCTCCCACGGGGAGATACTCCCACTCATGCCTTCCAAGTAAATTTGACTCAATCTACTGGACATTGAACCAAGATTCTAATTAAAGGAACCATTTTCTTGGCATTTCAATGTTCGGCGAGCCACAATTTTATATAGGTGCCCATATAGGTGTAGATGTTGTATTTTTCATCTTCAAAGATATTATACCTTGGAGACCAAAAAGACAATCAGGACTTTGCCCAGTCTTTTTCTTTCTCTCCTCTTTCACACCTGTCTCTCACTTCCACTCAGCATGGCTGCAGCCCTTCCTCTTTTTATTTCCTCACTGTTGGGTCAGGTTTCAGCACAGAAACCTAAAAATAAAGACTAAGATAATAATAGGAGCTCTTGTGGAAATAAAACAAAAAGGAGAAACCATGAAAAGGACTTGAAAATAAAAAGATACAAAAGCACAGTGCATAAAGGATGAGGAAGTTGAAAAGATTATGGAATTAAGGAAAATGTGATAATGTAATCTTAAAAAAGTGAAATGTTTTAAATAAAAAATCATAGGAAATGGGAGGTACAGGCTTCTAGATAGGGAATGAATAAGTCACAGGGATGAAAGGTACAGCGCAGGGAATATAGTCAATGGTATTGTAATCATGTTGTATGGCAGATGGTGTCTACACTTGTGGTGAGCGTAGTATAAATGTATAGATGTGTCAAATCACTACGTGGTACACCAGAAACTAATGTAATATTGAAAAACGTCAAAATGAGGGTAATAAACATGATTTCTCCGGGAAAAAAAGTCTAGGGAAGTGGATTAAAGAGAGAAAAAATGAAAGTAAAGTAAAATTTTTTTCAGAAAGTTTTGTTGCCTAAGAAGAGAGTTTTCAGGCAAATCCTATAATATTTTACTACACTTATATAACAAAGTTTATTACTAAACACAGGACACTATAAAAATGAACAATAGAGAAGACAAGATACATTTCCTCTTTCTCTTCATAAACTGTGAACTTGGAACTGGCCACAAACTCAACTTTAGTGGATTTCATAATATTAATGGAGGCCAACCATTTAGAGTAGTGAGTTGGCTGTCTGTTCCATAGAACAAAGCTGTCTTTCCAGGACAACGTAAAGGATTGCCCATGAAAGCGTTTATACAACAGCTGTGTAGGTTATGAACAGATTTTAGCATCAGTTGTCTGACTTTGGGCGAGTTTTTAATATATAGTATATGTGCTGCAGAAGCGAGCACAAGTTTTTAATATATAGATTAGAGATAATGACATTTTCTCTACTTACCTTGAATGAGCCACACTATGCGTATGATAGAATTTATGATTCACTATAAAGAGCCAGACATAAAAATCGGATGTTATTTGGTTCTGAGATGATAATATCAGAGATACTTGGAATGTTAAAATTTATCTTCATTGGATTTCTCCCTCCCCAAATTAGGAGAATATGTATATAGTTCAAAATGCAATATATACAAAAGGATAATTAGTGAAATGCTCATCAGCTAATTTCCCCCTTTCGATTGGTTTATTCATTCATTCCACACATATTTATTTATTAAGCACCTATTATGTGCAGGGCAACTCTTCTATGGGTACCACTGTGTACTACACGCAGTCTTTACTCTCAAGATTTCGTTTTTCAGAGGCAACCGTTGCTACCAGTTTCTTGTGTATCATTCTAAGGATTGTATACATCCACCCCCCACCCCTGCCACGTATCCTTTTAAAAGATTTTACACATAATATATTCAGCAAGTGCCATGTTAATGGACATTTAGGATCCGTTAAAGTCTTTTCTATTATGTACAATGCTGTACTCAGATCCTTTTATAATATTTGTGGAGCCCAGGGCAAGAGTATAAATGGAAGGGGCGTCTGGGTGATTCGTTCTGTTAGGCAGCTGACTTTGGCTCAGGTCATGATCTCACGGTTCATGGGTTCCAGCCCTGTGTTGGGCTCTGTGCTGACAGCTCAGAGCCTGGAGCCTGCTTCAGATTCTGTGTCTCCCTCTGTCTCTGCCCCTCCCCCACTTGTGCTCTCTCTCTCTCAAAAATAAGTAAACATTTAAAAAAAAGAGAGTACAAATGGAGCCCTCCCGCAGCATATCTAAGTATTTATAAATTACAAATCAAGCTCACAAACTGTTAACTAATATGTGGCCTATCCCTTTACTTTGACAAATATATTTCTATAATATGAAATGGAAAAATGTGCATAAAGCCATGTTTCATATATAACTGAAAGTTGGAAAAATATAAAAGATGGAATTAATTATGAGTGCATGTGTCTGGCTATTCTGGTGATGGAGTACCAATTTTGGATTAATAATAAAAATAAGTCATATATTCCATCATTAATTATTTACATGTCTATAAAATTAATTCTATAAAGTATAAAATTGTTACTTTCATTTTAGCAAAATTACAAATTATATTATTTTAATCAAGATTTACATAGAATTGTGTTCTAGTGACAAAAATGATTTTAGGATTAAAAAGGTAATTGTATTCAAAGCGTGCAAAATTTGGGTGCATTTTCACCAAAATGTAAATTAACATAAGTCTAAAGCATTGATCAATTAAAATTCATTTTTATGTCTTTGAAAAGTTATTTTTCTTTCATTTCTATTTATTTATTTAAATTTTTTTTTTTTAAATTTTTTTTTTCAACGTTTTTTATTTATTTTTGGGACAGAGAGAGACAGAGCATGAACGGGGGAGGGGCAGAGAGAGAGGGAGACACAGAATCGGAAACAGGCTCCAGGCTCCGAGCCATCAGCCCAGAGCCTGACGCGGGGCTCGAACTCACGGACCGCGAGATCGTGACCTGGCTGAAGTCGGACGCTTAACCGACTGCGCCACCCAGGCGCCCCTTATTTAATTTTTTTTAACATTTATTCATTTTTGAGAGAGACAGAGAGAGAGAGAGAGAGAGAGAGAGCGCGCCCTTGCGCGCGCGAGTAGGGGAGGGGCAGAGAGAGACACACACAGAATCCAAAGCAGGCTCCAGGCTCTGAGCTATCAGCACAGAATGTGATGCGGGGCTCAAACCCATGGACCACGAGATCATGACCTGAGTTGAAGTTGGACGCCTAACCAACTGAGCTGCCCAGGTGCCTCGAAAAGTTATTTTTCTTTTAAAATAACCATCTAAACATAAGGGCAAATGGATATTTTAATGATTGAATATCAAAAACAAAAATTTAAGTATAGTTAAATTTCTTGCATATTTATTTTCTGAAATATAATAGATCTCATTTAAAATTTTAATTACAAATATTATTAATAAAATAATAGTTTTATATTAGTAAAAATGTTTTAATTTAAATTAAAACTCATTTAGCATAAAAGTAAAGCTTTTCAATTCTGGTGTTCAGAGTCTATCCAGTGGCCAAACCATAAGGAATCCATACATGCCACAGTTAGATAACATTTATTATTTATACTGGACAGTGTTCCTCAACCAACTGTTACTCAGAAACTCTGTGGATACTCTCATAATTTAAACATTAAAAAAACCCCAAAACACACAATGTAAGAAAATGTATGCTCAGCTTTATTGTAAAAAAGAGAATGCAAGAATCTACTGCATTCCTGCCATCTGAGAGGAATGTTTGACAACTTAATTTGTTTTTGCTCTTACATAAATGCTTCCGCAGCCACTTCTTTCCTGTTCCCCAAGGCAGTCTCCATTTCTGAGGCTGGCAGGGGACCACCTACAAATTTCTACTGTATTTAGATAGAATTGCATTTTTTTTAAGATATAGTGCAAAAAAACACAGAGAAGCTTTTCCTTGGGACGTGAACGGTGTTAAGCATATGAACAGATGTTTAGGGTTACAATGGGCACATGCTGTGCTGAGTGCCAGATCCTGTGTGACAGAGGAGGTTTCCTGCTCTTTACTAAATCCATTGTGTGGATGTGATAAAGAGAGACTTCTCAAGCAGTCAAAAGGGACCCATTTTATTCATGCTAAAGATTTCATACTGTAGCGCATATCTCTGAACGTATGGTCCTTTATTTATACTATCTGCAGGATCAGTTCCTTAGAGATCCAGTGATTGTATCAAAGGGTATAGGCATTGTAATTTTTGATAGAGATTGCCGAATTCCTTTCCTTAGTGAGTGACAATTTGCAATCTCATCAGAAATGTAAGAAAATGGCTGTTCCCTCACATCCTTATTAAAAGAGTATTTTATCAAACACTACTGATCTTTACCAATCTGCTGGGTGAAAAATAATATCTAGTTGTAGTTTGAATTTACGTTTCTTTTATTATGGGTAAGATAAACAGCTTTTCATGTATTTATATTGCTATCCATATTTTCTGTCTAGTTAACTGTTCATATCTTTTGCCCATTTTTCTTTTGGGTTATTCATCTTTTTCTTACTGATGTGTCAATACTTTTCATATATTAGGAAAACTATCTTTTGTTTTATTATGAGTTGCAGAAGTTTTTCCCAGATTGTTTTTTACTTTTTTTTTTTTTCACGATTCCAAACAAAGATTTTACAAATTCTTATGTGGTCAAACTTACTAATCATTTGTGACTCTTGGGATTTTAAAAACCATTCTTTAAAAAGGCCTTCCCCACTTGAAGATAATAAAAAATAAAAAATAAAGTACCTCCCCATCTTCTCTTCTATTTCTTTTAAAGTTTTATTTTTCACATTTAAATCTTTGATCTTTTTGGGACCTGTTTTTGTGGAAACTGTGAGGAAGTATCCTTTGTCTTTTAAATGATTTTTCCCCCAGAATTTTCTACTCTTCTTTTTTTTTCCTTATTAACTTTAGAACCAGTTATTTTAGTTCCAAAATAAATCTCCTTGGTAGATTTTTGGATTTGTGTAAATTTTTAAATTAACTTGATGAGAATTAACATCTTTATGATAATTAAGACTTTCAAGACTGTGGAATTCTTCTCCATTAACTTAAGTCATTTTTGTGGGACTTATTTTTTAAGACTGTAAGACTGTTTTGTATAGTTCTTGCACATTTCTTGCTAAGTTTATCCATAAGTATTTTACATTTTTTGTGTTACTTTTGTAAATAAGAGAATTTCCTTCCATTATTTCTTCTAATTGTTGTATGTGCATGAAGGCTATTGATTTCCATATATTAATTTTTTGGAGCATTACTTTATTGCATTCTCTTAGTTACAAACACTGTTCTCTCAACTATTCTCAGTTGATTTTCTTGGATTTCCAGGCAATCACCTTATTTGCAAATCATGATAGTTTTACTTTCTCTTTTATAATTTTTCTCTCTTACTTCTGTCAGTTACCTAATTTCATTGTTGGAGGAGATTACTGAGAGGACATGACTGCCAGTTGACCTGTTAGCTGTACCCATACAGTCAGAAGCTCCTCACCCTCTCCCCTGCCTGCACAAGAAGCTGCCCTAAAGACACAACCTTGAGATAGTAATGTGTTGAGATCATCTGGACGGTATATGTGAATGAACCCAGGTAAGGCCTCTATATAAACTTTTAAGATTTGGCAGGCGGGTGCAGAGATCTACTCATCTTGTGGCCCCCTAAGACAAGCCTTGTATATAAATATGGTTGCTTATTAAACCTGTCACCTACCAGTCTGGAGCGATCTGCCTCTTTCTTTGATCTCTCCTTGCCCTTCCTCTGTGTGGGCCAATATCGAATTTCACCCAGGGAACTCCTGAGGTTTCGAACCAACATTCATTGACTAGCCAGGTGATCAGAGTAATATGAGATATAAGCAGTATAAGTGTATTTGTTTCAGACTTTAATGGGAATCTGTTTCTCCATTAATTGTGATATTAACTTTTGGTTTTAAGTATATATTTATATATTTATCGCATTAATGAAGTATCCATGTTCTATCATATTTTTCTTTTGAAATTAGCAATAGATATTACATTTTATCAAATGACTTTTTAGCACTCATGAGATGATAATATGTTTCTTCTTTGATCCTCTTAACTAAACAGAATTTTATGAATAGATTTCCTAATATTTAATCCTAGCGTTCCTTGGAATTCCAAAGTAAACTCCACTTGGTTGTGTTATCTTATTCCTTCATTATGCTTCTGAGTTCTGTTTCCCAATGTGTCATAGAATTCTTACTTCAGTATTTATGGGAAGGGTTGGTCTTTTGTTTGAATCAAAAAAATTATGTTATAAACATTATGTCAGCTTTTTCAAACTCTCTTTTTTTATGTTCTGGAAGAATTGCCCTACTCTGCCTTGCCTAGTGTTCTTTGGCTTGGGCACCATTGGATTTTCATTTATGTGGCCTGGTATTTTGGGGCTATATGTGTTAAATTGCTGATTTGCTTAGAATGAATCAGTCAGCCAAGTATTTTCACATATAACATTTTAAATCTTCTAAAAATCTAATGTTGTATCTTAGTACCGCCTTACTCACCCCATCCCTGCCAGCCAAAGTAGACTGCATAGTGACAAATCACTGCCCCTGGGGTCCTGTTCAAATGACACCTTCTTCATGAAGATTTCCTGGTCCCTCCGACTTGGAGATGAGCTCTTTCTTTGACAATAACTTCGTGTTTTTCTTTATAACTGTTTTCTGACACTTCCCAGTTTTCTGACTTACATTATTCAACAGATTCATTAGACATTTGTAGGCATTAGACAAATGCTTTTATGATATTATATCACTTAATCCTTACCTCAGTCCTATGATTTAAGCACCTTACAGATAAAAGAATGTTAACCTGGAGAGTCAATAATTCTTCTTCAGGTCGCAGAACTGGTAGGCTGCAAAGTAGAATTCCGCTCAAGTCTGTGTGAGTTAAAGCCACATACTCCTTCCAACAAATCATGTTGATAAAGCAGCAGATTATCTTTACAATTATTTTTTATTTTTTCCTTTCCTCTATGAAATTCTGATTTCCTTCAGGATCTTGCCTGTATCTTATTTCTCTTAGAATCCCCTACATTTTCTTGCACATGAGAGGTATGAAACAAAAGCTCATTGAATTGGTAGAACAGAGTGTGTATCTTGAATTTGGTTCCAATAACATTTCAAAATGAATTATAGAGTTTTACTCATGCATTTAATCTCTATTTATCGTTCATCAATCCATACAGTTATAAGTTCTGGCAAAAGACTCTTCTGAAGGATTTCTGGAGCCATAGAATATGTGGTTTGCTTTCATGGTCATTCAGCTATAGAGCATTCTGGTGGATGTTCTCTGGAGCCAGGTCACTGGGCAGAATTTCCAGTGTTAATTGGCTGTAGTTTATCTCAATGCTGGAAAAATGTGGAGTGCTGCTTGCCTGTCACCTCTGGGCATCTGATGGCTTTCTGGGTAGGCCAGAACTTCATCATTGTTTCATCTAGAAGCGACAGCTTCCTCTTTCAATCCTCACAAAACTCTATCTGTACCTCTCTTTTATCACTCTCACCTGGTATTATGATGATTTATGTGCGTGTCTTATTTCCTTTATTATGTGGTAAGCTCTTTAAGGTCTGGGCCATGTCAAATTCATTACCCACTGTGCTCACATGGTGCCTGGCACATAGTAGGAGCTCAATACATTTTAAAAAGTGATTAAAGTAAGTTCTAAATTCAGCAAATATTGCTCCCCCTATTTTCTTCGTGCCATTTCAGCATTTTTTGCTGTTGCCCACTATTCATGTGGGTGGTGTGAGCTGAAATTGCTGAAAAAGGATGTAATTTCCCTTTGTTAATATAATTACTACCATATATTATTGCAGCACTAAAGTCATAACATTCTCATTTTCAGTGGCCTATACACATCACCAAAATTATCTCTGGAGGAGAAATTTATCATGTTTGTTTTCAGTCACAGAGTGAAATGCTGCCAAGTTTGGTGAATATATATGCTCAGCCTCTTTTGAGTGACAAGTGTGTAAATAGGGCCATCTTATGAAAAAATGTAAATCTCCTATTTGCATCCAGACAATTTGTTAACTGTTTGGATTCCCAATTCAGGGCAGAGGGTGGGTAGTGAACATGCTTTTCTCTGTGGGTCTTTCATAGTTTGGGAAAATAATGAATGAGGAAATGAATGAAGAACCTAGAGAAGGAACAGGGTAGAGAGTATTTGACTCCCGCATTATGAGGGCAACAGGCCCATCTGGGGAGGCTAATGCCCTTGTCAGCTGAACTCAGGGTGGACAAGGACAGGATTTTGAATTGTGAGTGCATGATCAAGTGCGAACAAAGTCTAATATGAATTTGTTTTTGCTTTTGGAGAAAGAGACTCTTGTTCTAGGAATCTTGTCTCAGCCCAGAATTTAAAGGGGACTTTACTGGAAGCAAGACTGAGCTGCTGGTCTTTGTCATGCTTGTGGGGAGGATAGAAGTGGGACATCTGTATGCTGGGGCTGATGCTGGAAGGTCAACCATGCGGGTGAAGACATGACATCTGAGGGTTACCTCAGCCTCTAACCAGGGCTAGCTAAAGACAGCACTAGGGACAAGGACATGTCCCAGTGTTTAATTAAGGCCTCATGTCAGGGAATCCAGGTTGTGGGATGGTGGTGACTGAGGGCACAGTCAAGCTCAGAGTCTAGGGTCTGATTATGACTAGGATTTTTAGTAAAAAGCCAGGAGATGGCTCCTACTAAAATGGAGGATCCCAAAGTTGGATCCCATGCCACTTGGGTCCTAGAACTTTTAACTGCTTTGCTTTTTACTAAGAAACATCCATTTCCTTGCTGTTTCAACTTTAAGAATCGTTGGCTGTGGCCCTTTCTAGAAGTTCTTGGTTTATAGTGGCTTTTAACTCTGCTGCTCAGTAGAGGCACTTGGGAAGCATTAAAAAAATAGATATCCAGGCTCCACCCCTGGACATGTATGCATATATGTACCCATACAGTACACATATGCATCTATGCACATATGAATGCACATATATATACACATGCATATATGTATATATTAATCACACACACGTACACATGTATGTATGCATGTATGTATGCATGTATTAAGTATGCATGCAGGTATGTATTTATCCCCAGGAGATTTGAATGTACAGGCTGAGAACCATTGACAACTAGATGGTGTGAGAGGCAGGGAGTGGAGGCTTGAGTGACTCCTAGAGGCCAACACTAGCACCACCAGAACAAAGCAGGTGCAGGGAGAGTTTATAGTTTATAGCTACTATTTATAACATCCTCCCTCTGTGCCAAACACTTTCTTCATAAGCTCATCTGATTTTCACATGCTCTTACATGACACTTTACCACCTCTATTTTTAGATTATTTTATTTTAATTAATTAATTAAAAAAGTTTTTATTTAAATTCCAGTTAGTTAACATACAATGTAATATTAGTTTCAGGTGTACAAGATAGTGATTCAACACATCACAGCAAGTACCTTCCTTAATCCTCATCACCTATTTTTTTTAGACTTTATTTATTTACTTATTTATTTATTTATTTTTACTTTCTATAAGTTATTTATCTTTTATAATTTACATCCCAGTTAGTTAGCACATGGTGCAACAATCATTTCAGGAGTAGATTCCTTAAGCCCCTTACCCATTTAGCCCATACCCCCTCCCCTAATCCCTCCAGCAACCCTCTGTTTGTTCTCTATATTTAAGAGTTTCTTATGTTTTGTCCCCCTCCCTGTTTTTGTATTATTTTTGCTTCCCTTCCCTTATGTGCATCTGTTTTGTATCTGAAAATCCTCATATGAGTGAAGTAATGATATTTGTCTTTCTCTGACTAATTTTGCTTAGCGTAATACCCTCCAGTTCCATCCATGTAGTTGTAAATGGCAAGATTTCATTTTTTTGATTGCTGAATACTACTCATATATATATATATATATATATATATATATATATACACACACACACACACACACACACACACCCCACATCTTCTTTATCAATTCATCCATTGATGGACATTTGGGCTCTTTCCATGCTTTGGCTATTTTTGATAGGGCTGCTATAAAATTGGGGTGCATGGGTCCCTTTGAAACAGCATACCTGTATCCCTTGGATAAATACCTAGTAGTGCAGTTCCTGGGTCTTAGGGTAGTTCTGTTTTTAATTTTTTGAGGGACCTCCATACTGTTTTCCATAGTGGCTGCACCAGTTTACATTCTCACCAGCAGGGCAAAAGAGATCCTCTTTTTCTGCATCCTCGCCAACATCTATTGTTGCCTGAGTTGTTAATGTTAGCCATTCTGACAGGTATGAGGTGTTATCTCCTTGTGGTTTTGATTTATATTTCCCTGATGATGAGTAATTAAGCATCTTTTCATGTGTCTGTTAGCCCTCTGGATGTCTTCTTTGGAAGAGTGTCTATTCGCGTCTTTTGCCCATTTCTTCAGTGGATTATTTGTTTTTAGGGTGTTGAGTTTGATAAATATTCTATAGATTTTGGATACTAACCCTTTATTTGACATGTTGTTTGCAAATATCTTCTCCCATTCCATTGGTTGCCTCTTAGTTTTGTTGATTGTTTCCTTCACTGTGCAGAAGCTTTTTATTTTGATGAGGTCTTAATAGTTCATTTTTGCTTTTGTTTCCCTTGCCTCCAGAGACGTGTTGAGTAAGAAGTTTCTGTGGCCGAGGTCAAAGAAGTTTTTGCCTGTTTTCTCCTCTAGGATTTTGATGGCTTCCTGTCTTACATTTAGGTCTTTCATCCATTTTGAGTTTATTTTTGTGTATGGTGTAAGGAAGTGGTCCAGGTTCATTCTTCTGCATGTTGCTGTCCAGTTTTCCCAGCACCATTTGCTGAAGAGACTGTCTTTATTCCGTTGGATATTCTTTCCTGCTTTGTCAGAGATTAGTTGGCCATACGTTTGTGGATCCATTTTTGGGTTTTCTATTCTGTTCCATTGATCTGAGTGTTTTTGTGCCAGTACCATACTGTCTTGATAATTACAGCTTTGTAATACAGCTTGAAGTTCGGAATTGTGATGCCTCCAGCTTTGGTTTCTTTTCCAAGATTGCTTTGGCTATTTGGGGTCTTTCTGGTTCCATACATATTTTAGGATTGTTTGTCTAGTTCTGTGAAGAATGCTGGTGGTATTTTGATAGATTTCATGATATATGTAGATTGCTTTGGGTAGTATTGATATTTTAACAATATTTGTTCTTCCTATCCAGGAGTATAAAATATTTTTCTATTTTTTTTGTGTCTTCTTCTTAAATTTCTTTCATAAGCTTTCTATAGTTTTCAGTGTATAGATTTTTCACCTCTTTGGTTAGATTTGTTCCTAGGTATTTTATAGTTTTTGGTACAATTGTAAATGGGATTGATTCCTTGATTTCTCTTTCTTTTGCTTTATTATTGGTGTATAGGAATGCAACCAATATCTGTGCATAGATTTTATATCCTGTGACTTTGCTGAATTCATGGATAAGTTCTAGCAGTTTTTTGGTGGAATCTTTTGGGTTTTCCATGTAGAGTATCATGTCATCAGTGAAGAGTGAGTTTGACCTCCTCCTAGTCGATTTGGATGCCTTTTATTCCTTTGTGTTGTGATTGCTGAGGCTAAGACTTCCAATATGATGTTGAATAACAGTGGTGAGAGTGGACATCCCTGTCTTGTTGCTGACCTTAGGGTGAAAGCTCTCAGTTTTTCCCCATTGAGGATGATATTAACAGTGGATCTTTCATATATGGCTTTCATGGTCTTGAGGTATGTTCCTTCTATCCCTATTTTCTTGAAGGTTTTTATCAATAAATGATGCTGTCTTTTGTCAAATGCTTTCTCTGCATCTATTGAGAGGATCATGTGGTTCTTGTCCTTTCTTTTATTGATGTGATGTATCACATTGATAGTTTTGCAGATATTGAACCAGCCTTGCATCCCAGGTATAAATCCCACTTGATCGTGGTGAAATTTTTTTAAATGTATTGTTGGACCTGGTTGGCTAGTATCTTGTTAAGGATTTTTGCATCCATGTTCATCAGGGAAATTGATCTATAGTTCTCCTTTTTAGTGGGGTCTTTGTCTGGTTTTGGAATCAAGGTAATGCTAGCTTCATAGAATGAGTTTGGAAGTTTTCCTTCCATTTCTATTATTTGGAACAGCTTCAAGAGAATAGGTGTTAACTCTTCCTTAAATGTTTGGTAGAATTCCTTTGGAAAGCCATCTGGCCCTGGACTCTTGTTTTTTGGAAGATTTCTTATTACTAATTCGATTTCCTTACTGGTTATGGGTCTGTTCAAATTTTCTATTTCTTCCTGTTTCAGTTTTGGTATTTTATATATTTCTAGGAATTTGTCCATTTCTTCCAGATTGCCCATTATATTGGCATATAATTGCTTATAATATTCTCTTATTATTGTTTGTATTTCTTCTGTGTTGGTTGTGATCTCTCCTTTTTCATTCTTGATTTTATTTATTTGGGTCTTTCCTTTTTCTTTTTGATCAAACTGGCTAGTGGTTTATCAATTTTGTTAATTCTTTTAAAGAACCAGCTTCTGGTTTCATTGATCTGTTCTACTGTTGTTTTTTGGTTTTGATAGCATTGATTTCTGCTCTAGTCTTTATTATTTCCTGTCTTCTGCTGGTTTGGGGTTTTACTTGTTGTTCTTTTTCCAGCTCTTTAAGGTGTAAGGTTAGGTTGTGTATCTGTGACCTTTCTTCCTTCTTTAGGAAGGCCTGGTTTGCTATATACTCCCCTCTTATTACTGCCTTTGCTGCATCCCAGAGATTTGGGGCTGTGGTGTTATCATTTTCATTGGCTTCTATGTACTTTTTAATTTCCTCTTTAACTTTGTGGTTAGCCCATCCATTCTTTAGTAGGATGGTCTTTAGTCTCCAAGTATTTGTTATCTTTCCAAATTTTTTCTTGTGGCTGATTTCGAGTTTCATAGCATTGTGGTCTGAAAATATGCTTGGTATGATCTTGATCTTTTTGTACTTGTTGAGGGTTGATTTATGTCCCAGTATGTGATCTGTTCTGGAGAATGTTCCATGTGCACTGGAAAAGAATGTGTATTCTGCTGCTTTAGGATGAAATGTTCTGAATATATCTGTTAAGTCCATCCGGTCCAGTGTGTCATTCAAAGCCATTGTTTCTTTGTTGATTTTCTGGTTAGATGATCTGTCTATTACTGTAAGTGGGGTGTTGAAGTCCCCTAATATTATGGTATTATTATCAATGAGTTTCTTTATGTTCGTGGTTAATTGATTTATATATTTGGGTGTGCCACATTTGGAGCATAAATGTTTGCAATTGTTAGATATTCTTGGTGGATAGATCCTTTTATTATGATATAATGCCCTTCTTCATCTATTTTTACAGTCTTTATTTGAAAGTCTAGATTTTCTGGTATAAGGATGGCTACTCTGGCTTTCTTTTGGTGACCATTAGCATGATAGATGGTTCTCCATCCCTTTACTTTCAATCTGAAGGTATCTTTAGGTCTAAAATGGGTCTCCTGTAAACAGCATATAGATAGATCTTCTTTTCTTATCCATTCTGTTACCCTATGTCTTTTGATTGGAGCATTTAGTCCATTGACATTTAGAGTGAGTACTGAAAGACGAATTTATTTCCATTATGTTATCTGTAGAGTTGGAGTTTCTGGTGATGTTCTCTTGTCCTCTCTAGTCTTTGTTGCTTTTGGTCTTTTTTTTTTTCCATCTTTTCTCCCCTCAGAGAGTCCCCCTTAAAATTTCTTGCAGAGCTGTTTTAATGGTCACTAACTCCTTTAAGTTTTGTTTGTCTGGGAAACTTTTAATCTCTTCTTCTATTTTGAATGACAGCCTTGGTTGATAAAGAATTCTTGGCTGCATATTTTTCCAATTCAGCACATTGAATATATCCTGCCACTCCTTTCTGGCCTGCCAAGTTTCTATTGGTAGGTCTGTTGCAAACCTGATCTGTCTTCCCTTGTAGGTTAAGGATTTTTTTTCCCTTGCTGCTTTCATGATTCTTTCCTTGCCTGAGTATTTTGTGAATTTGACTATGATACGCCTTGTTGATGGTCAGTTTTTGTTGAATCTAATGGGAGTCCTCTGTGCTTCCTGGATTTTGATGTCTGTGTCTTTCCCCAGGTTAGGAAAGTTTTCTGCTATGATTTGCTCACATAACCTTTCTATCCCTTTTTCTCTCTCTTCATCTTCTGGGACCCCTATGATTCTGATGTTGTTCCTTTTTAATGAGTCACTGATTTCTCTAATTCTTAAATCATGCTCTTTTGCCTTAGTGTCCCTCTTTTTTTTTTTTTTTTTGCTTCATTATTCTCCACAAGTTTGTCCTCTATATCACTGATTTACTGCTATGCCTCTCCATCCTTGCCACTGTGGCATCCATTTGAGATTGAAGTTCAGTTATAGCATTTTTATTTCATCTTGACTAGCTTTTATCTCCACAGAAAGGAATTCTAATCTGTTTTCAACCCCAGCTCGTATTCTTATTATCGTGATTCTAAATTCTGGTTCGGAAATCTTGCTTGTATCTGTGTTGATTAAATCTCTGGCTGTCATTTCTTCCTATTCTTTCTTTTGGGGTGAATTCCTTTATTTTGTCATTTTGAAGAAAGAAAAGGAATTAATAAGGTAAAAATATTGAAATTAAAAAGTTAAAAACAACACAAAAAGTCAAATGAAGGATGCTAGATCCTAGGTGTATTGTGGTTTGGTTGTTGAAAGGAGCTTGATAGATTAGAGAAAAAAGGGAAAGATAAGAAAAGAAAAAAAAAAAGAAAATGTTTGAAAATTTGAAAAAATGAATACAATGAAATAGAATAAAATAAAATGATGGAAGTAAAAAAATAGAATTTGAAAAAATTACAAAAAAGTAAAAAATTTAGTAGAAAAAATTAAAGAAAAGTATTTTTAATAAAAATGGAAAACAGAAATAATGTTTTTCTCTTTCTGTATTCAAGAATGAGAAAAGAAAAGAAAAGAAAAAAAATGAATAGATGGACCAGCAAACAGACTGAAGTATGATTGAAATTACATCAGTTTCTGTAAACGTTATAGTCTGTAAACTAAGCAGGCAAAGAGACTTGTGTTGTTCCTGAAGAGCAAGGTTGGCCCAGTTAGGCAGGGCTTAATGTAATGACTCTGTTCTCCATTAGATAGTGCTGCTTAGCTTACTGGGGTGGATTGTTGTGGCGCCTGTAGGTGTGTATGTGCGTGCATGGGAAGGGTGAAAATGGTGTCACCCAGGTACCCATTCTCTAGTATCGGAACTCTGTGCTCTCCCTGACCAGCAATCACCCACCCATCCTTTGTCTCTGGCCTCTGTCTATTCCCCACTTTTACACTGTCTGTGACGAAGGCTTCAGGTTGCCAGGTGGCACCTCCCTCCTGAGTTTTAGCTCAGATGTGGCTGTGTTTCCCAACCCCTCACTTCTGAGGGACTGTGGCTTTGACCCACGCAGACCTTCTGGGGGAGGGTCTCACTGAGCAATGACCAGGTGTTGACCCACCCCCAGGAACGTTTTGGAGACCCCTCCTGCTGCTGATGCCCAGGGACTGCAGCTGGGTTCCAGCCCTCCCCAGGAAAAGTTCACACAATTGCGTAGCAGCAGTGTTTCAGGGATTATGGAAAATCACAATATACCACTGGCACCAGGCTTCCCCCTTAACGTCCTTGTTCCAGCACCAGTGAATGTGGTTGTTCTCCAGGGTCCACTGGGACCTTTGTCTGTGGGGAGGCCACACAGCCTCTACCAAATGTCCTCCCAGCAGGGGAACCACCTCTCCCCTTGTGGTCTGAGGAACTTGCTCTCTGCTCCTGGGGATTTGCCCATCCCACCATAGCACCACCAGGTGTTGAGCTGCAGAGTTTCAGACTCTGCACTCCCCCTTTTTATAGAGTCTTAGTGGAATTTAAATCCTCTCCTTTCTCCTTTCTCCCTTTTTTGTTCAGTCCCTTGTGTGCTCTTTGTTTTTTCTCCATCTGCTTTCAGGTGGTGAGGGGATGCTTTCTGTACTCTTCCCCTCCAGCCATTCCCATCTCCATCCTCTGTCTGCAAGCAAAAACAGCTCCCTGCCCTCTGCAGCTTTCTCCCCCAGTTCACCTCTCCACACCATGCACCTGCTGAGTTCTCTGGTTCAGGTTGTGCAGATTCTTGTGTTAATCCTCAAATCAATTTTCTAGGTGTGCAGGATGGTTTAGTGTTGATCTGGCTGTATTTCAGGGATGAGAGATGCAAAAAAAAAATTCCATGCTGTTCTGCCATCTTGGCCCCCTCCCAATTTTTACTTTAATTTTAGAGAGAGTGTGCGAGTGGGGGAGAGAGGGAGAGGGAGAGAGAGAGAGAAAATATTAAGCAGGATCCATGCTCAGCATGGAGCTGGACATGGGGCATAATCGCACAACCCTGGGGCCATGACCTGAGCTGAAATCAAAAGTCAGATGCTCAACCGACTGAGCCATTCAGATGCCCCATTAACTCTAGTTTTCAATAAAGGCACTAAGATCCAAGTTTCCACAATCAAACTGGACCTTGAGCCCAGGTTAGGATGGGACCATTGCTTTTTAGGTCAGTCTTATAGAGCTATTGTAAGATTTCAGCCTGAATTATGGGCATTATAGTATTGAGATTAAGAATTTGGGCTCTGGAGTTGAATTTAAATAAATTAAACTCCTGACTCTGCAATTTAGAGCTAGGTGATTGGAACAAGTTAGTTAACTTCTCTGATCCTCAACTTTCACCCATACAATGGGTATGAGTTTCACCCATACAATGGTTATGAGGCCTACATGAGATAATGCTTGTAAAGCTCTTAGAATACTTGCTAGCCCAGTCTAAGCACCCAATTAGCATTCCCTGTTAATATTAGAACTGGCTTGGGGTAGCAAATTCAGTTGTTGGGCCCAGAAACTTAGCTATGAGGAACTGGAAAAGGCATTGCAGAGAATGTCAGGGGATGCTGATATTGTCTTGTATGAATTTTGTGTACCAGTCTCAATTGGTTAGAACAAGGAAAAATGAGGAAAATTACAGATAAAGTGAATTAGTGATGCTCCTAGGTGTGTCCTTTCTTCATTTCTTTAGTTCTAAGAACATTTCCTCCATCCTCTGTGTCTAATGCTTGGGTCCAATCTCAGCTGATAATGAATTAGGAAGATACCTATCCCGGGGGTATTTAATCTTTGCAAAAGACTCAATTAACCTTCAGGATCCAAAGGAATTAATCTTTCATAGTGTAATTTAAGACCCTGTAAGGGGTACTGGGGATATAATGTTGGGTAGGGGCTGTTTCTCTGGTTAGCCAAGAAATATTGCTGCCATGGCTGCTTGAGGGATTGTCATCAGATAGTTGTCCAGATGGCAGGGACCACCTCCAGTTTACCTTAGTATCCTCGAGAGTCTTGTGTACAGTCCTGGGGACATAGTAAGTTCTCAAAAGTCTTTTGTTGAAGAGAATTTAAAGAATATATTTAGTTGCCAATCTTAATATTGTTTCTGTCTAGGTGTTTATGAATGCTTAGTAAAATTTCCTTGCAAAATTTTGAAAAATATTACCAAAGTAACTAATTACATTTTATACACTTAAACAATTAATTTTGTTTTACTCCAAATTCATTTGTTTGTTCATTCAGCAAATATATATTGTCTACTCTGTGCTAGTTGCTGGGGGAAACATTTTGGATTGAGGACATTCTTTCCAGATTTGTTGGGCTCATTTCTTTCATAGTCTACTTGAAGTTGACCCATCTCTCCTTCAGGCACCTTCCTGGCCAAGTGAATGCCTGATCCTTTGGATCTAGATGTTTGGGAGCCCCATTCTTCAGCTCTCAACTCTTTCTCACTCATACTGTAAGTGCTTTTTGTATGGGTGTTTACATTCTATGTATTCCAAAAAGACAGTCAATTAAAAAACAAAATAATCAATCACCTCTCAGTTAACAGTCAAGACCGATAGAGATTTCTCCAAATGAATTATGAAGTACATTTCTTACTTTCATTACTTGGGACCTGGTTTTGTTGTGACTCAACTGATGAATTTGAAGCTCTGATAGTAATATTAACATGTTCCCAGTTACTTAGTTGGCCTCCAAGGGAGATTGTTTGCAGAATGTCCTTGCCAATTTTGGTGGGTATTGAGGCTAGTAACACATTTAGAGTTAAGGCAAAAAAAAAGTGTGTCAAAGGATCTTCAATGATAGTAGACCTGAGAATAGTAATTTTGCGTTTCTGACTATTGTCACATGTGGAATTTTCAATACTGGGTTGTGTTCATTTTGGTTTATTGTTTAAATTTTGCATCTAGGATGATGTTGACAGTTTTTGAGGAAGCAGTGACTCTAGGGACCAGCTGTGTGAGCTTTGAAAATGAAAGGGGGAAGGAATGATTTCATGATAAGGGAACAGAATGAGAGTAGTGGGGCCGTGTTGTGGAGAGGATTCAGAAAGGCAGAGGAGAGGACAATGCAGGGGAAAGTGCCAAGCATTGAATTAGATGCTGCTTCTGGGGTCTGACCCATCCTTATATTAACCTCTTTTCCTTTCTGGAGTTTACTTAGTTTTACTCAAGCTCACTAACTTTGAGTGTATATGTCTTCACATAATTTATGGTCACCTATTTTTACATATCCTTGTGCAGGTACATTTTGAGGGTAACTTCCACTCAAAGATTTATTGAGTGCCTCCAATGTCATGAACACAGCATATATAAAGATGAGTAAAACCAAGGCTCTTGCATTCCAAGAGTTACAATAAGGAAAGGAAACTAATCTGCATGTAACCATCCAACTGACCAACCAAGCAACCGACCAATGAATCAACCAGCCAACAACAAGACAAGTGCTAAGTTGATGTGTTGGGCAAAAGCTGAGAAGGGTTTTTAATTTAAACCGCAATGGAAGTGATTAACTTAGTCTATGAGATTAAAAAGGGTTGAATAGTAAAATTCTACCACTATTGAAGGGGGTGGGCTATCCAGCTGGAGGTGACAGTTAGGGTAAAGACTTGGAGGAATGACTTGACCTGGTTTATTGGGGGAGTGGCCAAGTAGACCAATGTGGTGGGATTGCTGGGCACTTCGGAAGGTTGGGGGGACAAATTGAGGCTAGAGTATGAAGATAAGATGATGGATTGCAGAGGTGAATGAGTGCAAAGTTGGATAATATCGCCCAAAGAATGTGATGCTGCAGAGAATTAAAGGGAGACTGAATAGTGTTCAAGTTTGTGACCCTAGCTTTCCCTCTTGGCAAAGGGCAGAAGAGGGGATGTTCTAGCCTGAGAATGGATATAACTAAAACATTTTAATTATATCCTGACCACGAGTCTGGGCATCCCAGGTCGGGGTGGGGGGCAGATACTCTGAGAGGAAGCCTCTGAAGCACAAGGGGTCCACGGTACCCAACTATGCTGCCCTCCCGGAAACAGTGTGGACAGCTTTACCTGCAGCATGTCTCCCTGGGATGTCAGTGACATGGACCAGCGCGAAGGGAAGCAGCTGGTACCCAATATGACTGCGGCTACAGAATCGCCCAGATTGTTAGCCAGTCTAGGTCATATGAACTGGCCATCTCAAAGATGTTTAGAGGAAAGATGAACCCAGCAAATGAGCTCACAGTTCATTCCAGGTGTGCCCGCCCTGGGTCTAAGGTAGGGATGTTCCATTCCAGACACCCTCACGAATGAGAAGTTAGCATTCCTAATGTCATCCTTCTTTTGGTCCAGAGTGATTGAGAAGTGGGTTCAGATGAATCTTTCTTTTTGGCAGACAGTCAGTAGTCATTTCCTTTCCCTTTTTTAAAATGCCTGTAGAATAGAGACACTGTTATGGAAATTAGTTAGCAGCTGCTGTACACTAATGTTTAGAAAATTAATATTACTTACATTATGCAGTACGGAAGCAGAATTTTAATGAAGCACAGAAACTACAGGCACATTGACCCCTTCCCCTTATCAGAGAAATCTCAGGATGCACAACTTTCTTTGAGAAAACTCATTTCCACTAGGCTTCTATAGGCCTATTAGTGACAAAAATAGCACATTCACAACCCAAAGGAGCAAATATTTCAGAACATATTGTACTAAAATATGACAGTGTCAGCTAAACCATTATCTATACTTATTTCTTATTATTAATTCTTAACAATTAGCTGTTCTTTGTTGCATGGTAATGGGATTTGCCACATTGTAAAAAATGCTTTGAAGTTGTTAAGTGTCAGACCTTGTTTGTGCCAATTCTGTTCGAGATGATTGTTATTTGCTCTACAGACTGCTGGGGATGTGGCCGGCATTGGGCAAGAATAAGTATGTGTGTGTGGGGCAAGGGTGAGAGTGGGGTGTGGTGGTGGGGAAGGAGGAAATGACAAAGATTCCATACAGAAAAGCCAGTCTTTGCAAAGCTGAACCTGGAACCACCTACCAAATTCGATGCAAATGCCCTCACAGTTCTGAAATGTTATTTTAGGTGTGTGGGGTTCCTGGGGGAAGGTGCAGAGGGAAATTTGGGTGAAGAAGGTGGAGAGTAGTCAGGGGTAGGAGAAGGTGGGATGAAAAGAATTAAGTTTTCAGGTGGCATGATGGCATGATGAAAAGCAACACACAGAACCTTGTCTGGGGCAATGGGGGAAATGCTCTGAAGGTAACAGATCTTTTGGTTTTAGTTGAAGAGGAAGCTCAAGAAGGAGGAGAAAAAGTAAGCTTCCAAAGGTAAAGTGTCTTTTACATGATTTATAACCTCAACCTATGTAGAATGGTATTTGGTGGTATCAGGGCACACCATGATTTTTCTTGCCAAAGGAAAGCATGGTCAATGGTGCAGGAAGGTACAGGAATGATGTGATGAGAAGAATAGCAAGAACAATGAACCAGTGCTAGAAATTACGCGGAGAAAGGGATGTGTGTACTTTTTGTGGGGATGTTTGTTTTATACAGATGTTATGCATTCATTATTTAAATGCATCACCATCCACCCTGGGAAGAAAGTGTGTGTGCATGTGCGTGTGTGTGCGTGTGCAGAGGTTTGCTCTGTGTGAGGTGCAGATCTTCAACCTTACCACCACCACCACCACCTGTATTACTGAGTACTCATTGTGTATAATCAGCGGGCATTGATCTTGAGTCTGGTGCTGGTCATAAGGGCCAATTATATTTGTCATCTACAGCATAAGACTTTTCAAAGTCTGCAGTGGTGTGTTGGAGCCATCTTGTACTAACTTACAAGATGGTGCAACCTGATGTCAGGTTGGTAGCTTGAAATCAGCCATGGTAGGAATATTTATGCCACAGGAATTGGCAAATGTTGCAAACCAGGCTTCTCCCTGCTCTCCACCTCCACATACAGAGCTGATTGGTAAACATTTACTAGCATATTACTGGGTCTCTGCCATATTTAGATGAAGAGGAAATAGTGAAGGGGAACAACTCCCTTCAGAGAAGAGAAGAGCTACTTGCCAACTCTTTATCTGTTCTTCAACATTAACCTTTTGGCCAAGGGCAGCCTGTGTTAATAGCAGAAAGAATATGAGCATTGACATTGAACAAACCTAGATTGGAATCCCCACTCAGCCAAACACTTTGTGTTACTCTCTCAGCTAAACTATTCAACCTCTCTGAGGCTCAGTTTTCTCATCTATAAAATGGGGATATAGTATTCACCTTGCAAGGGTGTTGTCAGATTTACAAACAATATCTGTATAACAAGCAGATGTTAAATGTTTGCAATTTACTTTCACATGCATTAAAGAGATGGCTTGATGTGGCTAGAAGGATAGACATGTGAAAAATCAAGTCTAGTAAAATGGTAGAATTCAGGTAGTGAGTATATGGCTGTTCACTGTAAAGTCTTTCAACTTTTCTATACTTTTCGTGATAAAACGTGGATACCAAAGAAATTTATTGTGTGACAGTACTGACAATAACAACAATAAACAATAATAATAGCAGAGATGACTCATCTTCTCTCATCTTGTCCTTTCCTGACTCTGCTCCAGTAGCCCTGCTGGTTCTGGAACATTCTAGGCTTGGTCCCCTCTGCACCTGTTTCCTCATGCCTAGGCTGCCACTTTTCCTCCCTAGCTTGCTCCTCACTCCCTTCGGGTCTTTGTTTACATTTTACCCTCTTGTTTAGCCCTTCACTGCGCACCTATTACATTGCACATCTCAACTGCTGGCATTCCCTGTTACGGTCCTTATCTTTATGTTCCTCCATACCACTCATCATACTCTGCCTTACAGGACATTTTTATTTATTTTGTTTATTATTTCCCACCCCCCGAGAATGTAAACTCCACGAAGACAGAGATTTTTGTTTATTTCATCACTGCTGAATGCCCAATGGTAAGAACAATGCTGGGAACATAATAGGTGCACAATGAATATTCGCTGAAGAAGGAAATAATAATAATAATAATAATAAATAATTCATTAGACCTACAGCTAAGCCCCCAATAAAGGCAGCTGTCTTGGTTTGGGTTTCCCCAGAAAAGCAGATCCTAAAATAAGGTTTCAAATGCAAATAGGTTACTCAGGAGGTGATCCCAGGAAACACTGGTTATGTATGGAGTGGAGAATTAAGATAGGAAAAGGATGGCAGGTAATAAATAATGCATTGTCAGGCAAGTTGTCCCTGGAGCTTCAGTGGCCACACTAGGAACCATGTATGACATTGCACCCAGAGTTATCTTACGGAGTGAGGGGGTGGGATATTTATAGATCCGTCCCCAGTAGTGGAGAGTTGTTCCCAGGGGTACATATTTCCTGACTCTTGCCTGTGTGCTTGGACAGAAGAGGCTCAGGAGGCCAAAGAAACTTCTCAGGCAGAGGATGCAGAGGCCAGCTTTTAGAAAGCAGGCTGACGTGTAGGAAGTGGTATGACTTGGAGAGATGTGGGCAGGGCACCCACAGAATCTGCTTTGCTTCCCACATGACGAAGTCTCCAAATTGGTATTGAGAGCTGTGAGGTTAACATTAACGTCACTGATCCTATAAAAATTATTAAAAAAAAATCAGTGAGGCTTTTTATCTATAAAATATTCTAATTTAATTTTACCACCTAAGTCCTAGATGATTTACATTTTTTTTTAAGTCAGAACCCGTTTAGTTTATGGAAGAGAAGTTATTTCTTCACATATTATACTAAATTTAAGATGGTCTATTCTTTTAGCAATGACCTAACTAAAATTAATCTCACTCATAAAACAGGAGCTTCCAGAACAAAATCATATTCACAGATCCAAAAGCAAATATGCTGACATTAAAAAAATTTCCAAGATACCAGAGTCCCACACTAGATTTAACTATCTCATAAAAAAACCTCATGTTTCACTGATTGCTGTTTATGACTAAAGCTAATAAGTTGGGCAAGAGGGAGACATACAGTTCCTCACAGTGAAAATAAACAAACCAAAACACCATTCCCAGAAGCAAGATGTGATTTGGAACTTAATAATGAAGTCACAAAGCTTAAAGGAAACTTAAAGACTTATGACCTCATCCTTCATTTTACCCAGGGCCACACTTAATTTTTATGTATATAAGTTAAAACACTGCTCAATTTGGTGGCATTAATCTAAATAGTTGGTTTTGTAGAAATCCAAAAAAGAGTGGGGCAAGAGGTTGGGTGAACAGGTAGCTTTTTAACTGGTTGTGCTGCATTAGGAGAAGCAATAATGCAAAGAGGTTAAGATCTCCCTTTAGTAGGCGGACAGACTTGCGTTCAGTCTTCTCCCTCTCCCTCATTCATTCTTCTGCTTATTAGAATGACCTTGGTGACTTATTAACCTTCTGGTTTTCAGTTTTCTTCAGCTATGGAATGGGAATTATAATGACTCATCTCCCCTTCCTGCCCTTCCTGTTTTACCTACCACTGATGGAAGGAATAAATTAGATAATGTATGTAAAGTACTTAGTTTAGTGCTTATAAGGAGACAATGCTTAGTAAATTACTTTTATTATGTCCAAAATCTTATTATGTCATTCATGCATTTGTTCAGCAAATATTTATTGGGCATCTGCTATATACCAGGTACTTGGGATACGTCAGTGAGCAAAAGAAAGAGTCCTGCCTGATGTGGTGTTTACATTCCAGTGGGAAGGGGGGTATAGACAACAAGAAACTGATACAGCAGATAAGCAAATTATGCAGCAGATCAGAGCATAGTAAGTGCCATGAAGAAAGAAAAAGGATAGAAAGGAAAATGGGACTAGAAGGGCCAGGGAGATGGTGCTTTGCAACTTTATATACAGTGGTCAAAAGAGGCCTTATTAAGAGGTGGCTGGCATTTGAACCAAGATTTGAAGGAGGTGAGGGAGTAAGCATATGAGTATCTAAGGAAGAGTGTTCTAGGCAGAGGGAGTAGCCAGTGCAAAGTCCTCGAGGGTTCTGTGTGATTGAGGAATAGAGAGAAAGTCAGGCTAAATGGAGTGCATGAAGATCAGAGGGGGGGTGCAGTAGAGGGATATGAAGACAGAGAGGCAATGAGTGGGTGGGTTAAGTTGAGCAGGTAGGGCCTTGTACACCGATGTGAGGACTTTAGCTTTTATGCTGAATAAAATGGGAAGTCACTATAAGGTATTGACATCAAGCAGAGACTTGATCTGAAGTACATTAGAAAAGATCACTTTGGAGGGGTATTGAGGAGGGCACCTGTTGGGATGAGCACTAGGTGTTGTATGGAAACCAATTTGACAATAAATTTCATATTAAAAAAAATAAAGAAAAAAAAAGGAAAGATCGCTTTGGCTGCCGTGTCCACAGCAGACTTTCTGGGGAAAAGACAGAAGCGGGAGACGTACTAGGAGGCGGTTGCAAACATTCAGGTGAGATATGGTGGTATCTTGAATCAGGGTGGTAGCATGGGAGGTGGTGGTGGTCAGATTCTGGTCATAGTTTGAAAGAAGTCCAAAAAGGTTTCCCGATAGGTCGGGTGTGGAGTATTAACAGTACAGCACGAAGACTTTACAACATCAGAACGTTTGGCAGCTCATTCTGTTTTAGGGGCTGCACCATACACCATTAGGCAGGTATACCAATTCATTTAAGCATTCTTCTTTTAATGGAATTTTAGGTTTTAAAAATAGTTTTGTACATGGTTGATACTAGGGAAAATGCTGTAATGAAGTCTTTGGTGCCCATGGATAAACATGTTTATAGACTGGGGTGCTAGAAGTAGAATTTTGAGTAGAAAGGGAAGGACATTTGAAGTCTTGATGGCTTTGGCCTGTTGACACCTCCCATGCTGATACCAATGTACCTATGCGCCAGAGGGCACGGCAGCAAGCACGTCTCCCAGCTGACACAATGTATATTATGGTTCTGTGAGTTTTTGACTCTACCTAATCTCTGTCATATGGTAAATTATAATAGGATTATCTTAAAAATTGCTACCGACAAAGTTGCCTGGTGCTTCTGGGTGTTGTTACCAGATATTAAACATCAGCAAAGTTTGGAAACAGTTTGAAAATGAAGCATTTAGGTATCATTTCTTCTAGAGAGAAGGCTGATGACATTCTAATGACAAAGCGGTGAAGTGTTACAACATTACTTAAAGGTCACCAGATGTGGGATTAAATTGTCACTAATCTATTTTTTATGCCAATGTGAAATTGATAATTCAAGGGAAGCAGGAATCTTTATCAGTTAATGTCACAGTGTTCAATAATTATTGTATTTATTATTTCCCCATCCAAAATTAAAAATCCTGATTGGCGAGGAAGCACTTTATGAGTCTGGGGAGCTCTTCTGACATTTAATATAATCTTCCAATAAGTCAGATGGGTAGTTGTTTTGATGAAAGCTGTGGACAAAGTGCTATTAAACCAAATGCAAGGAAGACATTATTTTGTAAATAACTATGGTGATTAAAGCTTTGTTTCACATCATTAAAAACGTGTTACTTGATCCAGCATTGCCTCTCCCTAACACCGTTCAGCAGGAGATGCTTCAGTTTGAAGAAGCACAGAGAAAGAAAAGATGCCCATTTAGAGAAAGACCTAAATAGAACCAGAAATCTGCTAAACACATTAGAGGAGGCTGAGCTATGGGCCCCTCTCCCTGCAGATCCTTTAGGGGTGCAATTGTGCACTTAGCTATCACCGTGCTTCCGGAACTTTCTCACGGAATCTGCCGTATGGGCTGAAGATTTATGGAAATGCCGTTCCAGCATCACCTCTGTCTTGGGACTCTGTCTTATTGATCAAGTGAAAAGTTTAAAAACTCAGGGCAGTCTCACTTAGGCAACATTCGACTTGTGCCAAGCCTCCAGTCCCCTGCAGTGTCAGCTTTATTGCTCATACAATTAGAGATGGCTGCCTGCGAGAGGCTCCCCACCGCTGCCACTCTCCCCAGTCCATCCGCTTCCCCTTGCCCAGCACGCTGGCTCCTGGCTCATTTCAACTTTCATTAGCCTCTCCGGCTCCTGGGTGTGAAGGTGCAGCTCACCTAATCTCTGCCATCCTGGAGCACAAAATAAAACATCCCAGTGTTTGAATCCCTGCTCTTACCACTCAAGTGTTTAACTAGAGGCTAAAAAACTTTTTATTTTTTTATTTTTTTATTTTTTTTAATGTGCTGGTCAGTCCCATCAAGAGGGAATAATCAAAAACCTGATATTTTTTGAGCTGATGTCTCTCTCTCCCTGAAAGGGGACAGGATGTACTCCATCCCACCCTGACATATGTGGGGATGATGAATGAGGAGATATGCAGTAGCCTGTTTGGGGGTCAATCTGGACAGATCACTTGACTGCATGCATGACAGATCTGATTGTGAAGGCAGTGAGCAGTAACTGGTCTGGGCCAAGTTGTTGCATTATTATGGAAGTCACTACTCTCCAATTGATTTGAATCATTGCTTTAGTGACTATTGTGGATGAGTGTCTCACATATCACGTACTGGCTTTAGTGAAAACAAATTGGTTTACATAATGTTAAGTTCCAACTTCTTGTATAAATGGTTCCAGAAGGGCACACAAGTTGTTCAGGAATCTTTCTCCCCCACCTCCAGGTCTACTTTCTGCAGGCAGTGTCTTCCTATGTGAAGACAAAGTAGCTGCTCAGTAATTCTCAGCTTATAGGCATCCTGGGCAGAAAAGTCTCTTCTGTAATTCCAGCTAGTGGCCTGGGTCTGCATTTCATCATTCAGGCTTCAACTGCCTGCCCACAGGGGCTGAGAAAACAAGGCACCATTCTGATGGGCCATACCTGAAATCCATACCCATTCTCTGAAACCACTGAAGGGTCAGTCCCACCCAGTGCACATGGTCTGTGAGAGGAGGAGAGGTGGTTTCCAAAAGAAAATTGGGGCAGTGTTTCCAGAAACAGGGGTATGGATGCTGAGTAGGAAAAAAGTGGCTGATGTTCATTCCAGTGTGCAACTAACTCAGGCCCTGGGCTCCTGGGAGCACCAGTAACCTGAGTAGCACAGCCATGGATGCCTTTAAATCTGAAGATGATAACATAAAAGCAGTTCACATAGCACATTTTGTAGGAGGGGGATCTGAGTTAATTAGTAGCAGGATAAAATGAAATAAGGTTTGGCACATAGTAAATGCACAACAAACGACTGAGATTTGAGTGGTTTATCATCCTCTACCTACTTTTTCATATATGCATACTTTATCACATGCATTATATGTATGATAAAATTTTGAAAATTTTTAATACATGGTGTTACTCCATAAGCAAATTTCGTGGTTGCGGTTTGGTGTCCAAGAATAGATAAGCTCGCTACAATGGGAAGTGCAAGGGATGGATTGGGTTCCTAATGGCTCCAAGGAAAGAAAGCTCTTGAAGTTGAAGGCAGAGGCTAGAATTGAATGAGGGGTTACGGTCAAGGGGAAATAAAGTTTTTTTCCTTCAGAAACGTGTCTGTTGTGCAAGAAATGGTCCTGGGGGACAGAAAATAAAATCCCACGGGAATGTAGACCTGCCTGACTCTACATGGAAGTCATTTGAGGGAGCAGGAGGAAGCAGGCTTTGCAAATTAATAAATGGGGAGCTGAGCGCTGAGACCTATACTCTTTCAGTTCCCTGGTTAGCCTTTTACTTAATGGCAGCAGATGTTTCTGGCTGGACTTGAGTTTTGCAATTCTCAAGACCAGTAACTCCATGAAGCTTAGAGTAGGAACTCTGGGCAAGAGAGATAAACCTGGAACTGCTGTTTAGATTTTAAGAAATGGGCATTTTTGCATTTATCGTTGGTAAGGTAGATTCCTAAAATCTTTCTTGCCTAAAATCTTCCCTTCCTGTGTGTATCCAGGTCGGCAAAGGAGCATCTGGGGGCCTGAGGCTGGGGAGTTTGCACAAGAGAAGAGTTGGGGGATCCTTTTCTTACTTCATTTATTTATTCGTGTCATCTTGATGAAGCAGCTCTTCCAAGCAAAGCCAGAAGCCAGGTGGCACAAGTGAGGCTCATAGAGCACAACATTTTAGGAGGTGCTCCCTCTTGGGTTGGTGGAAGTGTAGAGTTGGTGCCCAAGAGCGATCACCACCTTAGGTTTTTGGCCGCAGGACCCTCCTTTGCCTCATGTGTGTTCTGGTCCAGTTCTGCATAAGATGTCAGAGATCCAAAGATAAGTGAGATGAGTTTCTGATTCCAGTAAGTTCCTTCTCCAGGAAGTCCTTGAAAGGTGATGTTAAGCCTGGGAAGTATTAGGTCTGCCTGAAGCTCATGGGGAAGAGGGTGTAAAAAAAAAGAGAAACTTGAAGTTCCCGGACTCTTGAAGCCTCTGGATTGGAACTGGAGTCCACAGAGGGAAGCACAGGCCTGGGGGCTTCTTTCAGATGCTTGCGTTGCAGTTGTGCTGGCCAGTTTTTAAAGTAAAAAATTAGGTGTCATACTCTTATTGTTATTAGTAGTAGTATTACTATTGTCTGACAGGACAGACCATATCATAATAATGGTAATAATTAACATATAAAAATAATAATAATACTGAAAATAGAGCTCGTATTTGCTAAATGTATAATAAATGCATTTTTCCATTTAGTCCTCACAACAACCCTTTGAGGTAGGTATTATTTTTATTTTATAGAAGAACAGATTGAAGTTCAGTGATGTCAAATCATTTCTCTAAGGTCAGATAGTGCAAACTGCCAAGGTCAGGATTCAAACCCAGGTTTGTCCGCCATGCTGCCTCAAAGGGTAAATCTAAGCCAGTGGTGGTGGGAGTCGTCATGGACGACTCCTCCAAATTCCTAACCCTGAATGGACTTTAAAACATTCCTTATTTTAAAAAACTAGACTAAGGGCAAACCAAATTTCTTTAAAAAGATTCTCAGCTTGCCGAGGAAGACTGAGCAGGAAAACACAGCCATCTGTGCTCTCAAACCCCTGTCTCCTTCCCACAGCCCACCCCTCACCTTTCACTCTCCTCCACTGCTGCGTAGCAGAACTGACCTGGGAGAGAAAATAGAAAGACAGTGGAAATTGCTGTCACTCTCACACTGCCCTTAGGGAACAGGAGAACACTTATTGCCACACTGGGGCAGCCAGACAGGCCCTGGATTTCTGTTCTTCTATGTTAATTAGAAAGCAGAATCTTAAGAGCCAATTTTGACTAAGAACTCTGAGTCCAATTTTCTCCTGGCCCTGATTGTGAACGGCCTGATCAATATTAAATCTAATTTACAATGATGGCCCCTGTGAAGCTGGCAAATGTTATGTCAACATACCGTAATGACTTCGGCTTGCTAAGCACACTTGTTAGCGTGGCCGCATCTGCTGCTACCACTCTCTTAACCGCTCCCACCTCTAATGCCACATCTGTGATAATGTCTCCCAAGTTCTCTCGCCTTCTTTCCATCAACAGAGGCCCCAGGCCTGTCAATCCTTGTTGCCTCATTTCTATGTGATGAACTCGAGAAAAGAAGAACACAATTAATTTTCCTCCCACAACTGATGAACCAAAGAAAGAAATAATTGCTACTCAGTTTTAATAATGGCAAATTTTATGAAATTTCCATAAAGACAATTCGGAAAGGAGCACGGGGATCATTTCTCCACGGGGGGCCCAACTGGTTTGCATTGTTCATAATGTTTATGTTATTACAATTCCATGTTGTCTGCATTTGCATCCCCGTTGTCTCCAGGGCAAGTTCTTGCAACTCATTTGTGAGGCGCTGAATAAAAGAGCTGTGACAGGAGCAAGGCTCCCATTCCAGAGGTTTCTCGTCTTTCCTCATCTCAGGGGAGACTGGGGTGACTGCTGGACAGAGGCGCTGAGGTGCTGGGTGTTTCTGAAAGCCAGTAGGCAGATACCATTCATGTTGCCTTCCTGCCCAAAACACGTCTTGGACTTGCATTGTTTGTTAAAAAAAAAAAAAGGTACAACTCTTCAGCTCTCACCTCTCAGGGTGCTTCAGACAACACATTCCCATTGTCTGCTCCAGCCAGCAGGCCTCCCCCAGTCTCTAATATTTGCTACACTTCCTCCCACCACAGGGATTTGGCATCTGTTCTTCCCTGTGCCTGAAGATTGTTCCCACTCCACCTTCCTGAAGAGAGGCTTTCTCACCCTCCAGATATCAGCCCTCCCTGTATCTTTTTATCACGGCTCCTCCACCGGGTCAAACTTGTCCTTTGTTGGTTCTGATTGCCAACACTCTTTTGTCCCACTTGCAACTTGATATTTGTTGGTGCAATTATGTGATTAATGTCTCCCTCTTCATTCAAGTGTAAAGTCCTTGAGGATAGGGGCCTCATCTGTCTTAGCTCACTCGTTTACCCTTTTGGAAGAGTATTACCTGGAAGTGGAACATGATGCCATAGTGGGGCATCATCACATCTCTGTTGGAGAGAATTACCATCTCTGTATTAATTGAGTATTGGTTTGGCCGTCATAACAAAGGAGAAGGTAATAGTAAACTTAAAACAGTGGTTTACTTCTGTCTGAGCTTAAGGTGATACAGCCACTCCACAGTGTCAGGGATTTGGACCCCTTCTATCCCTTTCATTCATTCAATGCAGAATTCAATTATGCACCTGCTATATTCCAGGCATTGTTCCAGGCATTGAGGAACCAGTAGTGAACACAACAGAAGGAGTCCCTGTCCTCATAGAGTTTATATTCTAGTGGGATTGACAAGTACATGAGCATGATGAAAAGTAACACGTATAGCATGCTATATAGGACTATAGGGAAAAATAAAGCAAGGGCAGGAGGAAGAGTTGGGGGTGGGGAGTGGATGCTATTGAAATTCTAGACAAGGTGGTCAAAGAATATCTCTCTAGAAAGGTGGTATTTGAGTAAAGACCAAGAGAGAGTGAGGGAGCAAACCATGAGTATACTTGGGGAGAATGTTCAGCAAATACAAAGGTTCTGTGGCAAGAGAGTCTCTGTTTTTTTGGGAATAGCAAAGAGGGCAGTGTGGCTACAGGGGAGTGATCAGTGGAGAGCAGTGGGAGCTGAGGCCAGAGAGATTATGCAAGGCTGGATAACACAGTGCCTTGTAGGTCATTGCAGGGACTTTGGCTTGTTGCTGTGTCCTCCTCACTCGGACTTGTATCTTGTAGTCCAGGATGGTTGCATGAGCTCCTGGCATTCTAGCCAGTGGCAAGAGGAGAAGGAGAACAGGTGGATATGACCTTTTCCTTTAATGAACAAGCTGAAAGTTGAACACCTTGTTTCCCTTCACATTTCATTGGACAGAATTAGTCACATGGTCATACCTAGCTATAAGGAATGCTGGGAAGTAAGCCTTGGCTGCCAAGGATCCAGATAAAGCTCAGGGATTCTAGTACTTATGAAAGAAGGGATGAAGTATCTCTGAAGACAGTAACCACTTCTGCCACAAACTCTTTCTTTGAAAATAGAAAATAAGAAATTAGAAATCTGATTATCCCTTTAATAATGAAATCAGCTTTCCATTAATAGAAAATACAATGTAAATATTTTAACCAAAAAAGTACTTTATTTTTGGGTAATGTGCCAAAAATTCTTTCTTGTTTTGTTTTGGAAGCTCTATTTATGACCTAGTGCACTAAACAAAAGCCTTGTCGGGTTGACCAGTTAACTAAGGAGAAATACCCACATAGGATTAAGTTGAACTATTTTTCTCCTCTATCACAAGTGACAATTTTCTTTTTTATATTTCCTGCTACACAATGTAAAAATATATGAATTCCACTGTTAAGCTGTTTTACTAAAGAATCTGTCTTTACCCAGCTAAGGATGTGTATAGACACCAAGTTTTGTAAAGCACGTCTGACTTTAATAATGATGGAGATTCATAGAACAAAGCTAGTATAGAAAATAGTTGTAGTTCATAAATTAAACTTATTGCCAGTCACTGCAGAAATAAATAAATTAACAATGAACTTGCTAGATTTTAAATTTTTTGGCTATCCAGAGAAAAGCTCCTTTGTTCTCTAAAACCATACAAATCATAGTTTAATTTCTGGTGCTTGAGATAGAAACTCTCCCCATGGTTTCTCTCCTACAGTGGTTAAAAGAATGCTTTGACGTCTCCAAACCAAACTAAAACTTGGAATCATGATACTCTTTGATAGTTAATGTTGAATGAGTGCATGAACCCTGAGAAGCTGCTTTGTTTCCTAATCGTTAGCATCTCAGGGTTGGAAAGAAGATTAAAGAACAGGCAGTCAGTTCTAAACTCTATACAACATCTATCCTAGCTTGAATCCCTTCAGTGATAGGGGCCATGTCCTTTTATGCAGTGGTCTGGTTCATTGTCACATAGTACAGATGATTAGACATTTTTATTTCCCTAATTCACTTTATGTTTTTTCCCCAATAGATCCAAGTTTTCCTCAGTGTGACCAATACAAGATAAATTTAATTATTCTTTCCCATGACAGTTTTTCTCCCCAGAAAGGGGAGGGAGACCCAGAGTTGGCTCTTCCAAAGTCCCTTTTGTGCACTTTCAGTGATCAGGGAGCTTCAGAACAGAGAACTTCCTACTTTGGATGACATATCTACACCATTAGGTCATCTCTCAGAATAAAACAGGGAAAGTTAGTGGCTCAGAATTTTGTTACCAACTTGTTCTCTGTCTTTGAGCAAGTCATCTAATAATAATAATAGTTAATAACTGCTACTGATTATAGAATACTTCATATGATGGAAACTGTTCAGATATTTATGTATATTTTCTTATTTAATCCTCATATAACAGTAAGGGTAGTTTCTACTACTATCCTCATTTTATGATAAAACTGAAGTTCAGAGATATTAAATACCCTACCCAAGGTCCCTATGACATTACGTTTGTACTTTTTTTTTTTTTTTTGGTACAGACAACCTCCCAGGCGCCCCTACATCTGTATTTTTAACTTCTCCACTGAACTCCCTCCCTCAGCCTAGTCATGAAACAATAACCAAGGCTGCCCCAAGTAAGATGGCCATTTGGGTCCTGAAATTCCAACAGACCCCCAAGACTGAAGCAAAGGATGGGGAAATGGTCATCAGCAGGAAATAGAAGAAAGCCTGAACCAAGTTCAATGAGGGCTGTTGTGGCCAAGATATAGGTAATAGTGAGTGCTCCAAGAGGCCAGTAGCTTGGGATGCCACGAAGATCTGGTAATAGGCAAAATACTTATGTTTGTTAAGAGGACATAAATGCTGAAGAGATTATAAGACCCTCTGTCATATCAATTCAAAATAAAAGTAAGAGAAACATTAAAAATAAATGTAAAAAAGTTCTCTTTTTCCTTCCTGTGCCTGAAGACACCTAATACCTGGTGGATACTCAGTAAAGGTGAGGTACATTTATTGACTTACAGGAACCACAGAACAAGCAGGTGATGGTGGGAGAATGTTGTCAAAGGAAACAAGACAAATAAGAGCTCAGTTACCATAATTGAGTGTAAGTAAGGATGGCTTGTATTTGCTGAGGTTTGGGGGAATAAGAGGAACTGGAGTGGCCACAGAGTCCAAAAGTGAGACTGAATTTACAGACTGGTTGAGTGTCTTCATCTAGGGAGCATGGAGGGCTTAAAAATCCTGGGAGACTTTTGGGTGTTGATCCATATCACTCTGAAGTTAACCAGAGGAAGGATTTTAAGATGGCACAGATTGTAAGACACCTGTTGACTTAATGGCAACATTTTAGAAAAGAAAGAAATATGACTATCAATGTACATGGCGGATACGGTGGAGGATTTTGTCTTGGGCGTGAAGATTAATGGTCCCAGGTCATCTGAATAAAATCTGAACCAAGTTAGTCTTGATGTGTCAAGTTCAGAGGTCTTATAGAACAGGACAGGCCCACACAATTCTGGGCTTTATTCAGAAGTGAGGTTATCTCCACAGTTCCACTCAGACAACTGGAGGGTGTAATCACCGTAGGCTCTGGTGGCAAAGCTGAGCTAATGCTTGGAAGGTCTCTGGGTTTTTGACCCAGCGTAGTAATGCTTTTCAAAATGCTTGTAGCTTACTGAGTGGGAATTATGGGCATGGATTCTCCATTTCTGAAGGTTCCAGAGGGGAGAGGGAGATGAGAACAGGAGACCAAAATGAGAAAGTAGAACTTTACCAAGAGGGCATGGCAGTTACCACCACTTCCATTTTATCTCACACCAGAGATAAACATTCCAATCAAAATGCCAAGTATGTCAGCGGAAATACCACTCTGATACTGTCCTGTTGCTAAGGTTACTCCAGAGATAGAAAAGTTTCAAGCAGATTATTGGTATTTGGCCCCAAGGACCTTAAACTACAAACAGAAGACTTAACCATTAGGATAATATTGTATTAGATTTTAATTTCACATGCTTCAGTTTTCTTAATATCAATAATATAAATTTCAATTACCATAAAATTAGTGTCTGAGTGGGCAGGAAACACATCTCTTTGCAAGAAAATGTTGATGCAATAATTGTTAACAGAAAGGGGAGTTTCAAGCTCTTCTGTGTAACTAAAAGTTCCCTTCCCTTCAGTGACATAAATGCAAAGCTGATTTCCTTCTTCTTTAATGAGAGAAATTGAAGCCTTAATTAAAATAGTGAAACTAAACTTGGGCTTGTGTCACGGTTGAGACACTGGGCGTGTATGAGGGCTCTCATGGATGGGGGCAGGCTGCTTTTTTACTGTAGAGGAATCAGAGACTTGCTTGGTGAAGTTGAGTGTGTTAGTCTATTTTTAGTGTTTTGATAAACATTCTCATCAAAAAGACCTCCAAGTATCTGAGGCAAAGTTTACCTCAAAACTAGGCTACCGAGGTAAGACATGGGTTTATGGAGAAGGTACTTTGAGGTCCGGGTATTACAGTCATCACAAAAGAACAAGCAAGCCTTTCAGTAACAAACCAAAAACCTTCTGGAACCTTGAACTTTTTAATTAAGAGAAATAAAGGAGCAAAAGTTTCCGAGGGAAGAAGAGAGAAAGAAGAGGGAATATATGCATGAGTTGAAAACAGTACAGATAAAGCACAGTTATTAGGTTTTCTTACTTTTAAGTTAGGAGCAAATCTATAAAACCACAAAATCTCTCTCTTGTTCTTTTTGAAAGTGCAATCAGATGTCTGTTTTTGCTGATTAACATCACAAGCATCTTACATTTCACAAGGTCCCTAAAAGTCTTCCTTAATTCAAGGTAAGATGTGAAAGACACACAAGCTATTCTCGGCAGGGATTCAAAGAACCTGTGCACCCATTCAAAGTACAATGAGCTTAGGCAGAACGCTGTGCTACAATATCAATTATCCTTACTGAATAGCATTTCTGCCCCCTTTTTGTGTGTCTTTTTGGAATAAGAATGTATGTTGCCCTTATTAAACCTACGGAATTACTTTTTTTCCTCCTCCTTAGGAAATCTAGCAAATGCAGACAGTTTCAGCGACTTAACAAAAAAAAATCTAATTTCCACTTGAGCAGCTCTGAGGTTAGGTCAGCAGAAAAAAAAACTGCAGTAGCTTGTGTTGATGAATATTTTATAAGCTCTACCATCTAATAAAAGATGTATTTAAAAATGGGCAGGATGCTGGTTAAGAAAATGTCCTATTATTTAATTATCATGAAGATAAAAGTTGAGTTTTGAGTGTGACGAAAGAATGAGCCAGCCCACAGACAAGCTCAATTTTGGGTCTTTAGACTCTTTTCCTTCTGTCCACCATAGATCTTCCATCATGGCTCCAACTGCTGACTCGTATAATCAATGAGGCAACGGGGTGATTGCAGAGCTTGACCCATGTGGCGATTATTTAGTGGCCTCAATGGACAAGAGAAATCTTTAAAAAGCTTCTAATTAGCACACCCAGTCAATGAAACTGCAAACCTCATTATTTGAGTCAGGGCCAGAAAAGTACAGGCTAATATAATCCCCAAATGACATCTTGGCAGTATTTGGATCTTCTTACCCACTCACCATGATCTATAATGATGATGATGATGATGATGATGATGATGATGATGGTGACAATACCAACAACTCTAAAAATAGCAGCAACCATTTGTTGAGCACTTACTATGTGCCAGACATGATACTAAGTGCTTTACATGCATCATTTCTTCCAATCCTTAAAGTAAAACTCCACGAGAAAGGTCCTATTATCATACTTATTTTATAGATAAGGAAAATGAGGTTTATGGATGCTTAGCTAGCAAGTGATTGAGCTGACTACAAAGCCAGCAGGCTTTGCTAGAATGGATACCTACAATCCTACTCCTTGTATCTTTTCTAGCAAAACCATAGTTTTTTTTTATGTGTCTAATGGAAAAATGACAAATGCTTATGATAGAAATGCTTATAACACTGGTTTTGATACCAGCTGCATACCTCTTAGGCCTTTAGTAGAAGATCTTAGCCAGGAGAATAAAGGAAGTGTGGTAGAAGAAATAGCAGATTAGACGCCCTGAGTTTTAGCACCAGCTCCATCCATTACAAGCTATGAGACTTGTCAAATCCCTTTACCTCTTGCATTCTTGGTGGCTTATTCTTGAAAGTGATGATTGTAATATTTGCTCTCTCTCATTGCAGGGTTGTGCTGAGAAAACAATGTGATAATGTACCTGAAAGCTCTTGGAAAAGTTTCAAGTGTTATGTAAATGAAAGGTGGTAATTAAAAACCTCCAGAGAAGGGCAGCCTATCTCAGTCATCAATTATCATGTTTTCTTCCTTGTCAGAAAACCTGTATTTTTTCAGCTTCTTGGGGGGTATCGATAGCTCTGTGCAACATTTTTGTTTGAGAAATGTGTGAAGAAAAGGATCATCCTGACAGCTCAGAACCTATTTGTGATAGGAAATAACCGCACATAAATTGATGAAACCAAAGGCAGATGCATTCTCATGCGAAATTGTGAAAATTCATACCTCCACTTATTGGTTTTTATACTTAGTTATAAGAAGATGGAATATTTAACTGTCATAACACACATAAAGCCCAGATCTTTAAATAAGAGAGTGGTATAGGAATTGACTTATTATCTAGAAAAATGGAAAAAGATTTTGGAGGAAAAAACATGAAAAATGTGAATACCAAAAAGCTTAGTGTGTTTCCAAGCTTTGGGAGCCTGGGTGTGGGGATACACCTGAGAAGTTTGAAACCATTTTTTGCACATATTATATATATACTTTTTATTTCTTTTAACATTTTTTCATTTTTTGAGAGACAGAGACAGAGCATGAGCAGGGGAGGGGCAGAGAGAGGGAGACACAGACTCTGAAGCAAGCCCCAGGCTCTGAACTGAGCACACAAAGCCCGACGCAGGGCTCAAACCCACAAACCACGAGATCATGACCTGAGCCGAAGTCGGACACTTAACCGACTGAGCCACCAAGGTGCCCTACATATTATATTTTTGATGAAATTCAGTTATATTCCTGAATGAAAGCCAAAACTGGATTAGGAAGAAGCATTACTTCCAAGGTGGTGTAATGGCATAAGGGAACGTCTCAGGCTTTAGCTTCAGGAAGACCTGGACAATAATTCTGACTTTGCTGCTTATAAGGTGCTAATTAGCTGCTCTGAGATTCTGTTTCTATACAGCTACTGCATGTAAACCACCCAGTGTCTTAGGCATTATGTTACTAGACAGACCAACAATATAACCTGAGTAATGAAGACCTAGCCAAAGTAACATCCATGTCTAAGTGCCATGGAGGTTCTAAATTCTTCCTCATCTGACTTTCTTTCAGCATGGATAAATAGGGACATGTACTAATCTGAGCTTTATCTTCTTATGTTTTTCCTTGATTTTTCTTGCCTAAAAGTGCTCAAAGAAAGCAAATTTGGACTGATTGGGTTGTTGAGAAGTTGAGATCAGGTAAAGGCGAGACAAACCTGGATAATCAGGGTTTGGCAGGGAAGGAAATCCAAGATTCACCATTTTAAATGTGTTGAGGCACACTGAATTATAGTCTGAAATGACTGGGAAGGTTATATCTATCATAGATAGCATGGCACTGAAGTTAGATCATGTGTAGGTCCTTACTCAGCTACAAGGGAACTGTGTGTGCCAGGACGGTGTCAGGGAGTATAACCTTTGATTCACAGTGGTCCAAAATTTATCAAAAACTTGAGTTAAGAAATAATGTTTATGAGAATTGGTGGAAAGTCTAAATTCTACAACTTATTCTCAGGTTTAAGTTAGACCTTAACTTAAACATTAAACACTAATGTTCTTAAACATTAGAGAGCCTTAACTTGGACCAGTTGGCCTCCTCATAATGTTTGCTTTTAGTGATCTAGGGATAGCATCTTGCCATAGACCTTTAGTGGGGAATGTTAAAAGACATGGCCCAGGAAGTGCATCACTACCTTTGTGGTAGGGGTCCTGTCCTTCCCAGAGGTCTGCCTGACTATATTCTTGGAATTCTTAAATGTTTCCTCTGTATTATGAATAGAGAGATTTTTCTAATAATTAGCTATAATCATGCTATTTCCCTACACAGTAATCTTAACTGGCTCTAGACTAACTGCAGAACCAAATCCAGGTTTCTTTGCAAAGCCTTCATGTCCAGATTCTGGAAGTGGCCTCATGTTACTTACCTCGCCTCTTCCCCCTAGTCTCTTGAACCTCTGCTCTGGTAATACTGAACGTCCAGACAGTATTCCTTTAGCCTTCCATGTCCTTCCCACAATTGTCTACTGAATTAGTCATTCTTGAAGCCTCATCGCAAATGCTAATCCTCTGAAGATGTTGACTTCCCCAGGCTGACTTTAGGGCTTCTTTGCTTGCTTTAGTCCCAATTCAAGCAACACTTTTACTGTTTATAATTGCTTTTTTGTTTTGTTTCATTTTATTTATCTGTCTCCCCTCTAATCTGCAGGCCTCCGGAAGGCAAGATTGGTTTTCCCTTCACATCTGTAGCTCCAGTGCCTGCCATAGTGCCTGGACCATTGCTACTGCCTCTTTTCTGTCTGTTGCATGCAAGCTGCTGCTTTTCCCTCTTTCTTTTTTCTTCTGGTCCTCATCTTAAAAATGGCTTGTTAATAATTTCTGTTGAGTGCCGGGAAGAGTTGGAAAACCAGCTCTGACACATTCTACACTCTTTTTTTTTTTTTTTCGGAAGAGGGTGCAGTCCTCTGATGGAAGTACTGGTCCAAAAACTCACCTCCGTTCTGATTTTGTGTGACATTTCCCATCATGTAGAACATGATTAGTTGTCTTTTTAAGTGCTTCTTTAGGCCAAGTCTATTAATGAGATTTTGTTTAGTCCAGTGTGAGTCAGAGCCAAGCATGTTTGCTCACAGATGCGCATTAAAGGAACAGGGTCTGACTGGTAAGTGGCAGCCCAATCTTTGGGGCTGAGGTAATTTTCCAAAGCTGATTTTCTTAGTGTTCAGCAAAGTGGAATGTAATTTTAATTTGCAAGGAGAACTTTGGCTTCCACAAAACATAACTATCAGCTTTTTCTCAAAGCATTTCTCCACAATGATGCCAGAGAGGTCAGAATGGAATAGTAAGAGATACAAACAAATTTAATAAAAAGGATGCCCCAAACAAATTAAAAAGTATGTCCTGAAATTTTATGTTACAAAAGGGGGAACAAAAAAGTTCAGCAAGTATTCTTGTTTAATGATGTCCAAATACTCGTTTAGCACAAATGTAAGAGCAAAACAAACATCACAGGAATGTATACCTAAAGATATTACAAAGCCAATTTGAATAAAGTTTTAGCTCACCAAGCAGTCAAAGGCATCAAAGACATTTATTTCCTTGCAGAAGATACTTTATGTGGAGGATTCAAATTGGCAAAACTTTTTAATTGGTTCACTTCTACAGTGCAAGTTTATAGAGGCAACAATTCATTAGATGCTGTAGCATCAGACCAGAGCACCAACTATTTATAATTCAGCCCGCCATTCAGACATGCAGCCATATCAGAATGAGATATGAAAGTTCACCAAGTGGGCAGATTTTCATTAACCATTCATTTCCTTTTGTAAAGTTGAGGGCCACACAAATAATTCTTTCACCTCAATCTTCCTACGTAGGAATAATATGCATAAATAAGTATACTATTCAGGAACTAGATATAATAGAAAAATGATGGACTCCAATGCAAATAAGTGTATAATATTATAAAATCATAGATGATGTGATTCTTAATTCCCTGCTCTCTTTCTCTCCTTCCCCCAATCCTATGTTTTCTCTGAAATGTCAGGAGTAAGGCTCACAGGGATAAAAGATGACATATTGCTCTCATTTCTGATTCTTCCCTGGGACATTTATTTGTAAGTACACAGTTGGGGGGAATAGTTTAGGGATATTCAGTCATGTATCCAAAGAGGAGAAAGGGTCATATCTCCCGCTGGTCTATGGAGATGAGGGCTTTACTGACGTTGCAAAAGGCAACAGAACCCAGATCCAGGGAGACATTGTTTTGCGAGAGTAACCTTGGGAGCATGAGCTTGTTGGTTTTTCCTACTATTCTTTTTTTTAATAGAGGAAACAAAGTAAGTAGGACTAAAATATGAAAAAGTAGGCATTGTACAACACCAACAGACATTTGCTAGAACTTAAGAGCCCTATTTATTTTGTTTAACGAATTAAGACTACCTGATGACAGCTACTGTTATGTCTCTTTCACCTTGTAGGAACGACAGTCTAGGGGTTGGGATGAAGATGACTGGTGTAATTCCGTCTGGTGAGACCATTGACTCAAGAGGATCAGAACTTTGCTTGAGGGATAGAGGCAAGAGTAGTTCTCAGTGTTAAAGTTGATAGAAATGAGAGTCAGCGTCTCCCTCAAATAACATGGATATCTGAAGTCCACAGACTTGGTGGCATGATTTTTTTTCTTTCAAGTGTGACAAGTTATTCTGGTGAGTTTAGATGAGAAGGTTAGTGAGAACTCATTTCTCTGTTGTACACCCTGTTCTGCAGATGGGATTTCTTAGAGAATTGCTTGCCTGTGTTTGGCATACAATGCCATGAAATGTGTTATGTCCAACAGATGTGCTAAGAAGTGATACAGTGGCACACTAAGAGAGTCCTGCAGCTTCCTGTCCTAGTCTACCCAGCGTGGGGGCGAGGCGGAGCATGGGCAGGACCAGCCCACTGTGCAAGGAAGTGCAGCTGTTTGGAAGGTATTTATCATGCTTCATAATTAATAAAGCTTATTATCATCACAATCAAAATAATTAGTGTTTATTGAGCACCTACTGTGGACTGGGTTCTGTGCTGGGAGTTTACATAAAGTATCTCATCATTATACTGAATCCTTTGTATCACCCTGGGACATCAGCATCAGAAACCCCATTTTGTAGAAAAATGAGCCTCAGAAATCTTGAGTAGTGTGTCTACGTCAGACTGTGAGTAGAGGGAAGCAGGGATTCAAACCCCTGCAAGTCTGCCATTGACCTACTTCAGAGTATGATAACCTTTGCTGGCAGTCCCTGTCCATATTCCCTTGCCTCTCTTGGAGGTCACCAGAAGTTCTTTTACCTACAGGTGGCTTCCCTGCATATCTCTGGTCTAGGGTGTTGTCTGGCTACTGAAGTGTGTTTAGTTAGAACACAGGGCAGGCTGGAAGTACTAAGGAGTTAATGCCCTTGGGAGCAGCCCTCAGTTCTCAACCACTGAGGTTTAGAAAGATTAATAACCTGTCTCTTGCCCTTCAGCAATTCTGAGGTGTTTTCTACACAGTCTCTCAGAGAGTCCCCGATGGGACAGAGTCCCAGTTGCCCATGGAGTTATCCCTCTTTAACTCACCTTTTACTGGTCTTCCTTCCTTCCTTTCCTCTCTTGCTCCCCTCATTTGCTCATGATTTTTTTCTGAGATCACCTCCCAAATACCACCTCTACCCAAGATCTAAGTTAAGACAACTATATGTCCCGTGGGAGGTCTTCCACCTGCTGGTTAATGACAGAATTGTGCATTATTTAGAATGGAAAATTAAGAAAGATGAGAAAGACTCATTGCATATGTCTAAAGACACCAGGAACTCTGAAACCTAGCTGTCAGTTTTGTGCACAGACAGAACAGGGAGTTTTTAGAACAGCACAGACGTTTCTCCCATTTTGGCACAGTGGTTGTGTGGAAAAAATATATTTTCCTAAGTGTTTACATATGTCTTTAAGCTAACAGATTTCAGAATTAGTCCTTCAAGTTCACTAATAATGTGGGAGTAGCTTAGGAGTAATAAAATAAAGTTTAAACAGGACTGTGTACCACATAAATGCTCCCCTAAACCAACAAGACTGAAGTAGAAATAATATAAAGAAAAATGAGCTCACTGTATCTCATTAGGGGTGTACTGCTAGATTTGCATTTTTGTTTAATACTCAAATGCTGCCACGTTATAGCTGACTCATGACTTCAACTTCCTTTAACAAATTAAAATGAGATTGGGTAAACAGACATCTAGAACACCAGGCAAGCATTTACGAGAGTCTGAAAATGGTACAGGTGATCAGCTAGGCCTTACCTAGGGAGCAGTGAGTATCCAATTTCCTTCTGATTCTTTGGATTTGTTGTATTTATTAAATAGAGTAAATTCAAGTGGTATTTCATTAGTTGGGATAAATGGGTATATCTGTTGGGAAGAAAAATTGGTTTAAAAAAAAAAAAGAAAGAAAGACCACAGGTATATAGAAATGACACCAGGGTCCTGCTGATAATGAAAAAAAGAAATAACTTCTTCTGGAATTTCTAGTTTCCTTTCATTATCAGGAAGGGAATATTGCCATATTCCAAATACTACTTATCCTCTACTGATAAGATAATAGTTCATTTACACCAAAGATTGTAACATGGTTTAGAATTATCCTTTCCCTTTCAATTTGCTTCCCTCTTCCAATATCCTCAGATTCACAGTTAGTTATAAAAGAGATTTATGGTTTTAAAACATCATCTTCCTTTTTGCTAACGAGTTGTATAAAATAAGTATGCTTTTCCTAATATTCATTTTGAGTGTAAAAATATACAGTTTAGCAAAGAGCATCAAAACACTATTAATGCTGCAATTTAGTGACAGAACACCTCTCAGTTTTCAAGTACCTCTTGCTATATTTCTTCATTTCAAAGGATTTATTGTATTATTTCCTTGGCTGTAATGGTTGGGTCCGAGCGTAATAGGCTTATTTTGATATTTTCTCCACAGTTTAAGTTATTTCAATAATGACCAACTCTACCTTTGAATGATGCTCAGCAAACAGGAAAACAGTGGGTGTTCCATTTTGCCTTTTCCATCTCCACACCTTCAAGGGATCATGTTATCATTGGCAAGTGTGAGCGGCATCTGAATACTGGCTTGGAAGAGTCCTTCCTCCCTCCGTTTGAGGAAAACTGTGGCTCCTGGGCCATCCACTCTAGTTTTAAAAAAAATTTTCAAACAACCCTCACCACAAGAGCCTGAACTCCTAAGCTGTGAATGTAAGTAATGACATAGATCAGAAACTAGTTGTAGACAAAGTAGCCTACTCCTCTGGCTTGGACAATTAAGCAGAATCCAAGCATGGAGTGCTTGGTTCTAACTACTGGTTAAATCAGAATTTGGCCCGTGAATCTTTTTGGATTTTACTAGTATGTGATAACAACCATAGGCAGAGAGACAATCAACTCTATTCAGCCATTTGTAACTGAAAAATAAATGTAGTGTGTCCATGCAGGAATGTATTTTCTGGGCTTACGTGAGGACTGGGACAGAGAGATTTAAACTGAAGCATTAAAGGTGGTTTTTCCTCCCAGCTGGCTATGTGGGCATCATGCTAATACCCTAGGGAGTTTCGGTGGTAGACGTGAACTGTGGATGTTTATCTCAGGAAGGTCAACTGTAAATCTCTCAGTCCCTGTTGCAGTTGGCAGGCCTCTAAGGAATATTTATATTTTTATGCATCCAAAATTTAGAGAAATCACAATTCTACAGGCAGAAAATTAGGTATTTAAGGACCCCAAAAGTGGATTGTGTATCTTTGGAATTTCTTTTTAATGTAAATATGATGTTAAGGCAATATGAAAAAAAAAATTTTAACAAAGAAAGAATTTGAATACTGTGATACATGTTCTTTATCCATATTCAATTTTGTTTTGAACTTAATCATTGGTTGGAAACAATAGTGCTCTCAGAACCGATGGTAATAACTTTGTCTGGCCTGGTGGCTCAGAAACATTCCTCAGGAGGACCAAGCATCATTGGGCCGTAGGAGGAGAGCTTCATCCAAATAAATCACTCTTTGTGGTCCGTGGAAATAGCCTCCTGACTGTCTTGCTCCTATCCTTGACTCCCCTGTCTATTTTCAAAACAGCAGCCAGAGCGATCCATCTACTAAGGTCAGATCTGTTACTCAAAACCTCCAATGACAGCTTGTTTCATCCGGAGTGAAAGCCGGTAGGCATGTGAGCTGCCTTCCAAGTTACTGCAGGGACAATTTTACCAAATGTTTTGTGGATACACATCACATGATCTCTAGCTTTGCAACCTGAGTTTTGTTTTGTTTTGTTTTTTCTCTTCTATCCAAAACCCAACTGTAAATCAATAACATACATTTTAGGATTTTGATGATAGCATTCAACTTCTATATTCTATTAGTTAATTTGATATTAGTTGATTTAATTAGTTGATTAGTTTTATTAGTTAATTATTAGTTTATTAGTTAATTAGATTAGATTATAGTTTATTAGTTAATTTAATTAGTTAGTTGATTAGTTAGTTATTAGTGCTAGATGAGATCAATTTGAAATCTCCATGGCTTAAAAAAGTACAAGTTTACCTCTTGCTGCCACAATCCTTTGGGTCTTTTCCTGGTTGGGCAGCCTTCCACATGGCCAATCAGGAACCCAGTCTTCTTTACTCTTTGGGCTCTTCTCTCTTCTGGGTTCTTGAAGGCTCTCCATTTAGCCGGGGTGTGAGAAAAGAGGTATGATGGTGCTACAAGACTTTCTGCCATAGTCCACAGGCCAAAACTCAGTCACTTGGTGACACTTGACTACAAAGGTTGCTGAGAAATGCAGTGTGTGTCTGGAAAGAGGGGGAAATAGATTTGTCAATTAGCTAGTAGGCTCTGACATATCTGTCTGCCATTCCTACCCTTAGTTAGTAGACCATGTGGCCTATTACATTATTTCTCATTTCTCAGTTGTTTAGGTATTGCCCTAAATAGACATTATGGTTGGATGTTGTGATATATTCTTGGAAGCAAAAGGGAAGGATCAAGTCTCTGGAGTCAGACACTCCTGAGTTTACATCATAATTGGGGCACTTAACTAACTGTGTGCCTTTGGGTAAATTATTTAACGTCTCTGGTCATTAGCTTCTTCATCTATCTAAACAGGTGTAAAATACCTCCTTCATGAGATGACTGGATAACAAATACATCAGAGAACAGAATAGCAGAGGTTAGGAGCACAGATCCTGGCACCTGCCTGTGTGTTTGAATCCTGCCTGTATCACTTAGTTGCTAGAGGATCTTGGATAAGCTTCAGTTTCCTCATCTGCAAAATATAAATCACGACACTATCTATCCCACTGAGGTTTGGAGAATTAAATGAGTTAATATATGTAAGACACTTAGAATGGTGGCCTCAAACATAGAGTAAGTAGTATGTGACCGTTAGCTCTAATCTGAGTATCTGGTGCATCTTATAGGCTTTTGATAAGTGGTATTCTCTGCAGGTTGTTGCTTGACATAGCTTATTCTTTTCAGCATCTATCAAAGACTGAAAAAACCCCCAAAGATCCCCCAAAAGGGCTCTTCAAGCATAGGATTTCAGACATACTAACGGCATGTCAAGGAGGTTTGTGTAGAGAGCCCTGCCAAATGACCACCTGCTCTGATTATTGCAGTGTTGGTTCTGGGTCCTGGAGGAAATTGCTCAAGAGAGAATATTTACCCAGGGCTCTTTGGAGTGATTTTTTTAAAAAAAAATGTGTGATGTGAGGTTAAATAGCACAGAACTCATTATCAATTTGGGTGCACAATGGAGAGGGGAGGTTATTCAGGGTATCAGGCTCATTTAAGTAGAATATTACGGTCTGAAAAATTGTTTAAAGAGAAATATAATTGGAATAATGGGACAACATAATGGGAAATCAATGCTATTAATGTAACTGCTAATTACTACATTAGAACATTTATCCAAATCTCTTCTCCTTAAAACTAAAAACATGAAATTAAGTCACCACAGTAGACAATTTGTGTAGAGGGACTCAGGGATCTTGGATTACTCTGGAAAATCTGCCCAAAACAATTTGTCATTGTACCAAACATCAAGCTGGATCTTCTCAGTTTCAAGGAGAGAATGTGCTTGGGAGGACTCATATTTTCACTCTATTCATATTGCTCATTTTAGGTCTCCTGGGTTCTGAGCATTGAGAGTGCTCTAATGTTTATTTTTTAAATTTTTTTTTTTACGTTTATTTTTGAGACAGAGAGTGACAGAGCATGAACGGGGGAGGGGCAGACAGACAGGGAGACACAGAATCTGAAGCAGGCTCCAGGCTCTGAGCCATCAGCCCAGAGCCTGACGCGGGGCTCAAACTCACGGTCTGTGAGATCATGACCTGAGCTGAAGTCAGACACTTAACCGACCGAGCCACCCAGGAGCCCCAGAGAGTGCTCTAATGTTTAAAATGGACTTTTTGTTTCCTGCCCTTAGGAGTGTTATTTTATTGAATGTGGGTCTTTTTGATAGTATCATAAAAGCTCGGGTTCTGAGTGTTCTGAGTACCCTCTAAGAAGGTGGAATGAGGTGGAATGAAGAGCTTTATTGGATCAATTTGGGATTGTTTGGGGTAGAATGCACAGTGCAGCCTGCCTGGCAGAGAGAGTGGTGGTCCCACAACAAATGGAAGGGAATGTGACCACCCAAGTTTCTGGGACCGGGGCTAAAGGCCAGCTGTCTTGATTTGAGATATGGTACAATAAGACACTGCCTCTTTGATGTTAGTGTAGCTTGAGGTTGGAGACCAGAGAGTTTCCCATTTAGGGGGTTAGAACAGTCCAGAAGTAAGGTGTAGAGCTAGACACCAGGAGTAGGAGTCTCAGACCCCTCAGGTAAAAGGTATGGATGGGATGGAGTTTGTCTTCCTTTTAATTGTGGGAAAAAATATCTAACATAAAATTTGCCATTTTAACCATTTTAAGTGTATAATTCAGTGTGATTAATCATATTTACAATGTTACGCAACCATCACCACTATTTCCAAAACTTTTCCATTGCCCAGAAACTATAACTCCCCATTCTCTCCTCCTTTAGCCCTTGATAACCTCTAATCTGCTTTCTGTCTCTACGGGTTTGCCTATTTTAGGTATTTCATATAGGTGGAATCATACAATATCTGCCTCTTTGTGTCTGGATTATTTTACACAGCATAATGTTTTCAAGGTTCATCCATGTTTATAGCATGTATCAGAATTTCTTTTTTTTTAAACTTAGTTTTTGAGAGAGAGAGAGAGAGAGAGAGAGAAAGAACAAGTGGGAGAGGGGCAGAGAGAGAGGGAGACAGAATTCGAAGCAGGCTCCAGGCTCCAAGCTGTCAGCACAGAGCCTGACATGGGGCTTGAACCCACAAACCTGAGATAATGACCTGAGCCAAAGTCAGATGCTTAACCGCCTGAGCCACCCAGGCACCCCAGAATTTCTTTGCTTTTTAAGGCTAAATAATATTCCATTGTATGTTTTTTTGTTTTTGTTTTTGTTTTTTAGGTTTTAAATATCTCTTTGAGGCAGATAATCTTATTTACATTGATACAGAATCATTTCACATTTGTAGATCAGACACTAATAAATGCCTTATTTTAGTAAATTATCAAGAAAAACGGAAAGGAAACTAGTCAGAAGTGTTCTCCATTAGCCTGTCTTACCACAGCAGGAGGATCTGGAACATGGAGCCCGTACAGCTGAGGCTGGGCAAACTGTTTTTCTCTGGCTGGACAGTAGGGAACTTCAACTGGTTAGACTATGCTTTCCTTTTCTGAGCAAACATTTATACAAGAAAAAAGGATGGTTCCTAACATTGAATAATTCAAACACACTTCTGAAAACAGTGTGAACAGTGTGAGTGGGCAGAACCAAGCCCCTGGCAGGCAGGGTGGACAAGGCTCCAGGTTAACGAGGCCCTTAGTCGGCTGCCTGTAGTGTGAGCCCCACTCACACACATGCATATCTATATTTCACACGTGGATCTGTCAATAGACATTTGGGTTGTTTCTACCTTTTGCCTGTTGTGAAGAATTCTGCAAGAACATCAGCTGTAGTGTCTGAGTCCCTTCTTTTGATTCTTTTGGGTGTATACCTAGGAGTGCGATTGCTGGGTCCCATGGTAATTTTATGTTTAGTTTTTTTGAGGAACAGCCAAACTGTTTTCCTGGAGTTGTTCTTGAGATCCGTGAAACTGGTGACAGGTGTGCAGAGGTGGGGGGTGGGGTCTAACACTAGGAAGTGGAGTGAAGGGGAGGAAGATGGACCACAGGAACACAGCAGAAGCCCTAGTGAGTGGCTCGACCATGCACAGAGTTGGCTCTGCTAATATGTTCTCAAGTGTGGTCTGTGGACTGGGGTGGCTTTACCTGGGTGCTGGTTAGAACTGCAGCATCTTAGGGCCTGCCGCAGAAGCACCTGTTTCTGCCTCTCTAACTTCTATGTTCATGGGCACATCGCCTGGGCATCTTGTGTGTGTATTTTGAGTGGAGTGGTCAGAGAATCTGCATTTCCAACACTGAGCCCAGGTGATACTGGGCTTGCTGGTTCCTAGACTACATCTTGAAGAAGGGAGTGTCAGGACCGTTTGCATTTTGGAATTACCTGGTAAGCTTTTCAAGCATCCCAATGCCTGGGTGCCACCACGGAGGTTCTGACTTAATTGGTTTGGAGTAAACCTGGCTTTCGGTATTTTCATAAAGTTGACAGGAGATTCTACCACGCAGCCGGGGTTGAAAGTTTCTACTCTGGGTTTGGACACTGTCTTATCTGCCCTCCTTCCTGTTTTCTTTCTAACCCTTCTGCTTAAAACTGAGTCAAATTCTCAATGGATTGATGTTTCTTGCATTCATCATTTACACTGCCTGCAGATTAATCTTTCTAAACCAGTGGCGGACAGACTGCTCTCTCGCAAAAACTTTCGGTGGTTCCCTCCTGCCCTCCATGAATCAAAAATACCTTGTGTTTATCTATCTTTTAGGGCCGTCCTTGGGATAGCTCCAATCTTCTTTACCCCCATGTCTCCCTGTTGACTGAGCCCTATATACTAATTTCCCTGAATATACAGTCAGTGTTCCTATCTCTGTGATTTTGCTTCGGTTAACTCCCCATCCGTTTCATCTTTTCTATATTTGTGTCATTCAAAGACCACCTTATTTTTACTTGCCCCCATGAAAACTTTCCCTAATCTTTGCAACTGACGAAATCCTTTTTCCTCTAGCATTTTTATTGGTTTTCTTACGGCATTTACTTTTTTCCCTTATATTTCTGGAATTTGAATTCTTCTCTGACCCTCCTTGCTGGATTATAAACTCTTTGGGGGCCAGAACCTCTTTTTGTTCATGTTCGTATCCCCTGCTGGGCCTACCACAGTGCCTCACACATAGTAGGCATTTCCAAAGATTGGTTAAATTGTATTGAATTGAGTAATTTGTCTCCATGTTATTAATTCTATTTTGGCCTCTCTGCCGTGTATTGATATTTTAACCACACTGTCTGACATTTAGTAAATCTTTAGGGATTTTATTTAAATAAATGCTTTTCCAAAAGCTCCAAATGTTCTTTATGAACACTTGATAGAGTTTCCTCACTGTCTTCCAAAGTTTGCAATGTGTTAATTGTTCACTCTTTGTACCAGTTTGTTTGTATTTTGGCTTCCCTGTGTCCTGAGACAGTGTGGGATCTAGTAGGAGGTCAGAGGCTACATTCATTTCACTTTCAAAGACTCATTATATTCCTAAAATCTTTGGGGTGCACTGGTAATGAGCCATGATTCTGGAAAGCCCATTCGGCTCTGATTCCACCTCATGTTCGGGTGGGAACTTCTGGGGTACTTAAGTGGGTGATGGGACTTGGAAGGTAATGATGTTTCCTGCAATTAAATCATGTCCATAACAAGTTGCTTGCAATCCTGTAGGAACAATTATAAGGAATCCCCTCTCATTTGGCACAATGAGATATGAATATTTTCTAACGGGCTAATTAGTGCAGTTATCATTTTTTTTAGCCAAAAATGTCAATGTGTGGGATTTAATTAGTCTGCCCTAGGATTACGAGATAACTTCTTAGCTTAGTCAGTCTGTCAGCATTTTCAGGATTTGGAAGGATGCCAGGAACTATCACCTACACACTTGCAGAAACTTTTAAGACTTCTAGAGAAATTACTATGAGGAGCAGGTAAAGTTTCCAGAAATAAAATCTAAATTATATGGGTGGAGGCATTGTGACCAAAGGAATATTTAGTTAGTGGAAAGTGTAAAAAACAGGCCTTGACATCCCATTGTCCTTATTTCTATATTGCAGGATGTAGGTGGTTTAGAAGTTGCCATCTCTGATTTAACTCCTTTGGTTTCTGGTAGTGGAACTTGATTCTACCTGGCTAAGCTACATGGGAATTGACTGGTAGGATATTGGGTAATGCGCAGAACAAAGGAGACTTTGAATAGTTCGGCCATGCAACATGGGGGATTAGGGAGGTTTCTGGGATGTCGGTAGCAGGCACTAGTAGGGGGATCTCTTCAGGATTCTGTTGGTGGAATGAATGTCTTGCAAATAGTTTCAAATCTTTTGACTTTCCAGGGAAAGAGAGTTGTGTTCACTTATCTTATGTTGTGGAATGGGTTCTGTAATATCCCTTCAAAGTTCATATCCATCCAGAACCTCAGAATGTGTGACCTTATTTGGAATAAGGGTCTTTGCAGATGTAACTTAGGTAGGGTAGAGATGAGGCCATACTGGATTGAGGTGAGCTCTGCATCTAATGAGAGTGTTCTTATATGAGGCAGAAAATGAGGAGACACAGACACACAGAGAAGGAGGTGATGTGCCATGGAGACAGATATGGCAGTGATGTGTCCACAAGCTCAGGAACACCAAGGATTGCCAGCAACGACCATAAGTTGGAAGGGAGGCATGGGACAGTTTCTCTTCCAGAGTCCTCAGAAAGAACCAACCCTGCTGAAAGCTTGATTTTGGACTTAGGTCTGCCTAAACTATGAAAGAATAAGTTTTTCTTTTTTTTTTTTAGCCACCAAGTTTGTGGTAATTTGTTTCAGTACCTTTAGGAAACTAGCACAGGTTATATGTCCTGTGGCAGGCACCTTGATTGACAACCTCCCTGTAACTGTATGCATTGGGCTTAGAGGGACTTCCCAAAAGGAAATCCAGTGGTTGTCTTCAAGGAAAAGAGCATGGATAAGTGGAAAGAAACCATAGGAATGTCTATTATGTACCATAAACCTGAATTTCTATTTTACCTGGGAAAGCTGGGGAACAAGGATGGGAAATGTGCTGTCTAGCACCTGACTCAAGTAAAATGTGAAGCTCACCCTCAGATTTTGCCAAGTTACAAGTGGCAACTAGTCTTTTGGGGGAGAATTTGTGGTGTCGTGGATGACAAAAAATAAAGGCAGTGTTAGGACAAAGGCCTTGTTTATATGGTCAGGGTATGGTATGATATGGGTCTGGAAGATAATCTCTGAAATAAATGAAAATTTACTACTGTATGGATTAAAAGGAACCCACAATAATGATTTTGCCTTATTCCTGGACTGGGACACTGTGATACATGTGAGTTGAGCATAGTCAACAGAATAAATTCTAGCATGTGTGCAGAGAAATCATAATGGGCTACATGGAAATTATTGATCTTGTTTGGATGATTCTGTATTCCATTCCCTTTATGTTATTAGGTATTTGGTGGCCAGAGAGACATCTTTGTGTTTATTTCCTTTGCAGCTCTGACAACAACAACAACAACAACAACAACAACAACAACAACAAATATTTATCTAGGGCTTCCTATGAGCCAAGAACTCAATGTGTTACACAGGCATCAATGTTGTTCATATTGTTAGTGGCTCTGACTTTTGGATGTGGAAACAGGTTTAGGGAAGTTATGTACTTGCCTAGGGTCCCATAGCTGGTGAGTGATGGTACCAGGATTCAAACCCTAGAGTCTTGATCCCAGAGCCTAAATTCTTGAGTAATTGTGTAGCTATTGCATGTACCTTTACTGTGAATATATGTATCATTTCAATAAAGAATTACCATCTTTTCTTTTTTTGGTTGTTGTTATACTATTTCCTTAAAAGCCCATGTGGCATATTGCTCATGTGGCATATTCCTTGGAAACTTTCAAATGTCAGTCAGTGGAATGAACCAGAACTTTCTTTGTGCCGTGAAGTATACTGTCTGCTAAGCTAATCTCTTTCCTACTGGGGAATATGTATAATACGAACTGGTTTAGCTAGACTGAAAATCAATCATCAAGGCCACTGACGATGCTTAAAAAAAAAAAAAAAATCAAAAGCAGTTAGCATACAAATGAAAGTGATTCCCTATAACTCTATGTGGGACAAATTTCCTGAACCACCACACCAATAAATCAAGGCTGTGGAGGCTCAGTTATAAAGGAAGATAGATTGAACAATTTTCCTGTTATAAGCAAGCTGTTTTGTACTATGTATCTATTAGCTAGTTATTCAGGTCTAATTTAGGAATGTGTAAGTAAACATGGACAATATATTTCACTTGCATTAAAAATTTCCAAATAATGCTCCATATCAACACAACCAGATTATTTCTGGAATCTTTAAAGTGCCTTTTGCATAACTGTAATTAGAAATTCTTTGCTATAAAAAAATAGTCTGTGAGGGTCCCCCTCCCTCACTCCTTCCCCCAATCTTTGAAGTGAAATTTTTGTTGTTGTTTGTCCACAGAAGGCTTTTTGAATTCATTGGACCCACTGTTGGAGCATACCTTCTCAGTTCTGTTGAGTGACTTCCCTGCTGGGATTCTAGAGATACAGATAAAGCCAGAACAATAAAGCAACTAACTTCCAGTTTCTCTTATCCGAAGAGGCTGGCTGACTGCAGGGCTTTGGGACTCTATCAAAATTACTGAGGTAATTTGTATCAGGACTTGGGGGCTATAAATCAATAGAGAGGATGCTTCTCTTGACTGGCTGTAGGTTCTTTCTTCTAATCCACTCAGAGTTGAACCAAAATATGCAAGTGTCATGGGAAGGCCAATAATGCGATGCTCTGTGCAGGAAAATTTTTGAGCATAGCATCACACTAGTCATATCAAATAATCATTCAACATTTATTTACAGCTGTGAAAATATTGGAAGTAGAGGGCCACTGGTGGTAGCTCTGAATTTTTCCTCTCCTATTCCAAGACCTGACACAATGTACTTGCCACTCTGCATGGGATGGCACCCTGGGTAAAAGCCAAGAGTATGGACTCTAGAATCTGACTGTCTGGCTTTCGATCTTGGCTTTTTTATGTCCTGGTTTATGACTTCGGACAAGTTACTTAAGTTCTATGTATCACAGTTGCCTCATCTATAATATACATATAATAATATGTATTTATTTTATGGTTAGTTAGTGTTTAGTTTATAGAATTGTTTTGAAGTTTAAATAGGATCACCCATATAGTACCATTACCATGAGTCCTAGCACGTAGGGATCCTGTAAAAAATGTTGTCTATTATTACTAAGCAAACAAAGTCCTTCCCTGTAGAATCCCCCTTCCTCCAAATTTATGCCTTGCTTTTCTGTTGGGGAAATCATCTCTTGCCTGAGCTTGGCCCAGGTGGTTTGGTTGGATGATTCTTCTCCCTTATCCCCAAATCCAGAAATGATTTATGATCTGGATTTGACCAACCAGTCTATTCCATTTCCTCATGGCCACAGTGACTAGATCAAGGATGGGCTTGTGATCCAAGTAGACCAATGAGACCCTATCCTGGGACTTTGGTAGAGTGTTAGGAAGGAAAAGAGGATGTTGCTAGAATGTACGATGTAAGTCTGGAGGTGCTAGGGGCCACTGTGAGATAGTAGGTGGAAAGAGAGGCTGAATCCTGAATAAATCACTAGGTTCTGGAATTCTTGAAGCCAGATTTACCACTGGACTTTTCAAACATTGGCACCAATAAATGCCCTTTTGATTAAGCCAGTTTGATTTAATTTTCAACATCTAAAACAAGGGTGAGCATATGTCGTTTGGGACAGCCTTAATTTATACCTATTGTCTTAGCATCATTATGAATAGTGTACTTTCACTCTCAGAAGTATCCTGATTGAGAGGATAAATTATATGGCCATCTTATTTAAACCCAAAAAATCCAGATTAATACAGCAATACTGGAGCAAAGACCCTTGTGGAGTCCCACCTCTCAAGAGGTTCTCAAATTACTCAGCACATACTGTATTCTCACTAGGGAAAGTTCTGGTGGATACACTCATCTTCATCTCTAATGAGGGTGTAGGGCCCCTTTGAGATGGCCACTGCCACAGTGACCTCCTTAGTCTAGCTCTGATCTTTAGGCTATGGCTGCTTAGACCTACTTGGGACTCTTGTCCTTTTACTGACAAGCTGAACTTCTCTAGTTGAGCAATCAGCCTTCCTAGTCAATCTGTCTCTCTCCCCACTTCCTCTCCTTCCTCCTTGACTACTCATACATGTGTGCACACTCACACACATGCACACACACAACATTGGATTGGGTGAAAACCACCAGCTCCCTTGTCTTACCCCATGACCATGTTTGTTCATTCTCTAGTCAGTTGTGCTAAAGGGGAGAGGTTTGTGCTGGGAGTTTGCGTGGGCAGACGAACAAGATCACTGGGATCATTTTAGGTAGTAGAAAACATACTGGTGAAGATCTGACTTGCATTAGGTGATGTTAGCTTCTTTGATTCTCTTGATTTTCCTTTGATGAAGCGTCCAAAGTGAGATATCAGAGGCAGAGCACTGGTCCTGAGCCAACTGTATAACCTTAGGCAAGTCACTTACTGCCTCTCTGAGCCTCCATTTGCTTCACTATTAAATGGATGTAAGAGTGTCTCATCTGCCTGTGGCACAAGGTTGTTTAATGTTGAAACACAATGATATATTCCATTGTGGTTTATAAGCTGCTATGTCAATGCAGGAGAACTGAACACAGTCATCATGCTATGGCAGCTTTCCTCACGTCTCACATGGGGTCTTGTTTGTTATCAGCAGGGTTCAAGAGATAAGTTGGCAAGGTCCTATTGCACTGTCAGGCTTTACAAGTGTGTATGTAGGTATATGTATATATGGGGAGGGAGAGTGGGAAACATTAAGTTATTTATCTGCACAAAAGTTCTTGTTTAGGCAACATGAGTTGATAATAATATCCATTGTTAATATTTAATGTTTACTTTTTTTTTTTTTGCCAGGCCTAGAGCTGTGTACTTTATGTGCATTGTACCATTTTATTTAAAACATATTTTTAGTTATTTATTTTGAGAGAGAAAGAGAGTGGATGCTAGCAGGGGAAAGGCAGAGAGAGAGAGAGAGAGAGAGAGAGAGAGAGAATCTCAAGCAGGCTCCACACTATCAGTGCAGAGTGATGCAGGGCTTGAACTTACAAACCGTGAGATCATGACATGAGCTGAAATCAAGAGTTGGACGAGAGTGGGTGGCTTAACACACTAAGCCACCCAGGGTCCTCTGGATTATATCATTTTAATCCTCACAGTGATGTGAAAAAGTCTGTATCATTACAGACTTTATGCATTTTTCAAATGTAGAAATTAAAGCAATAATTGGCAGAATCAGGACTCAAACCTACGTCTGTTTGATCTCAAAGCTTTTGCTTCTAGAGGTGGTATTATTCTGTTCATTTTGTGCGTTGGGAAGAACACTTAGCCTGAAGTCAGGAGCTCTGGCTTCCATTTCCCTATCTGCCCTTAATGAGCAGGTGACCTTGGACAAGTCAAGCTACCAAATGGGCCTTTATTGCCCTGTGTGATAAATGAGGGGTAGATAAGATGATTCCTGAGGTCCCTTGAGGTTCAATGATTTCATGACTCTAGGAATTTGGGCTTGGGATCAAGTTCAAGTTTTCTTTAATGTCATAAGGTCTAAATCTTTCCTTTGGGGGAGCTGCATTTTATCATAAACATCAGTCACCAAAGCCTCCAGCTGCAAATTAAGAACGAAGGAGAAGGGGTGGTTTGTAGGTGCAATGAAGGAAAAGTTCCTCCTGCCAGATATTTAGAAAATGGTGAAATTTCCATTGAAAGTATATTATTAGTAGTAGAAAATAATGATTAATGCCATTTCATGTTCCTTTCACAAGTCATGGTAGATAATGAACAATGATAACACTATGCATGATTGCTGATCCTTGTGACATTCAAAACAGATTCAAAATTCCTCTTCCACATACAGGACTCAGTTAGGACGCTATATTAAATTCAAACTTAGGGATCAGATTTAAAATTCAAATGCATATCCTTTTTGCATATCTATTTTGACACAGCATTACAAATTACTCACTGTAATATGAATTAAAGATGGACTTTTGCACAATGGGGGAAACATTAAAAAATCCTATTTAAATTTAAATCCCCTTTTTCCCTTTTCAGATTTCCCCCCATATTTATCCCTCAGTATATCTGCTAATTATCAAAAGTATTGCTGTTTAAACAGTAATTTGTTCATTCACATTTTATTATTTTGTGCTGGTAGCGACTGCCAAGAAGCAATGTTGATATCTTGAATCACAATTAGTTCATTGTGATGTTCTTAAATGAGAGAATTTTAAGAGTACTTTGTCCTATCTACATTTTAGTATTTACCTAATGTACATAGTGTAGAAAGAACTGATGTCAAAAAGGACAGAGTGGCAAATGTGCTTTTAAGTGTATTATAATAGAGCCAGTGAAATGTGCAAAATGACAAATTAAATTTAATGTTCAGGTGCATTGCCAATTTGTTTGGGGGGTAAAAAGCAGCACCCTTTGCTAACCTGATAAGAATTAATCAGATTTTAATTACTCGATGTGCAACCTGGACTGTTTAGCACATTTATGCCGAGTAATCACTGGGGCATCTCAAGCCAAATGGCTGAAAATTTCCATCTTTTAAATTATGGGTATGGTTCTCTGTTAATCATTTTTGGACCTTCTAATTTTTGTTTTTTTTGGTTTTTTTTTGCAACTTCATTTCTTCTATGACACTAATAATTTCCTTCAGGTTTTTCTTTTTTAGTGGAGGGGAACAATTTGCTATTTTGTATAAATGGAAGTGATGCCCATCTCAGTGTTGAGGCCCTAAGGTTGTATTTCCAGTTTTGTGGAAATATCCTCTTTGCTTTCATCTACCACGGAAACTCCTGGAGGTTAGGGGCGCAGTTTGTCATCACAGAGATGGAGTCTGACATTTTGGCCTCATTAACGCGGTGCTGTAACAAAGCGAGTAAACCTCAAACCTAATTTAGCAAAACAACCAAGCCCATAAAAAAGGGCAGGATAAGAAAATCAGAGGTGCATTCAATAAAATTTTATTATTGAACTTCAAAGTCTTTCTTAAAATTGCCAGAAGCTTCCCAGCTTTGTGCTGGTGCTTAGGAATTGCCACTCACAAATGTTAGCAAAGTCACCACGTCAGGCTCAGTAGATACGATGAAATCCAGAATCACATTCATTTTTGTGTTTCTTCAATTCCTGGAGGTCCTTGTTCAGCCTTCAATAAGATCAGCCCTGGACTAATCAATGAGAAATTGCAGAGAATATGAATCCTGCAAAATCAATAATTCGTATAATAATTACACAAACATATTAGAGAAGCATAGTAGTGCATAGCCAAGCAAATCCCAGGGAACATGCTCTTGACATCTTTTAAAACTCAGCCAGATATGATAAAGTTTTGCCTACCTTGCTTTTGCTTTAGGATGAGCCTAGAGTTTAATAGAAAGAGTATTGCAAGGTTTTCCTCTAATGTATGCAAGTTAAAAAATTAACACATATAAAAGCCAAGTTGTTAGTAGAAAAGTTTAAATGAATTTTAAAAGAAAAGAGACATGATGGTTCCAGATACAGGTTCTTGTCATATGTCTGAAATACCAAGTCTACTGTCTCTCCTGACATAGTTCACACAGGGAATCCTAGTAACTGCTCATGGCTGCATTTTTGTGGTCTGCCCCAAGACTTCTCCTTCTACCAGCTCAGGTTACCAATCTCATTGCTTTCCTCACCCCAACACCATGGGGGCATGAGGAGAACTGAATCAGAACCATGAGACTGGAGTTCTGGTTATGACCATGTGCAAAGGCCTACCAATCCCTCTCACCTTCAGTTTCCTTATCTGTAAAATGGACATTACAAGATCGCTGAGTGTATAAGGTGAAATGTTACTAAAAGTGCTTTCTTTCTTTTATTTTAGAAAGAGAAGGAATGGGGAAGAGGGGAGGAAGGGAGGGGAGAGGGAGAGGGAGAGGGAGAGGGAGAGGGAGAGAGAGAGAGAGAGAGATAGAGAGAGAGAGGATCTTAAGCAGGCTCCACACTCAGTGCAGAGCCCGATGCAGGGCTTGATCCCATGACCCTGGGATCAAGACCTGAGCCGAAATCAAGAGTCAAACCCATAACTGACTGAGCCACCCAAGCACCCTGGTAAAAGAACTTTCTAAATTGTTTACCTCTGTAGTCCCTGCATGGTTTTCTGACCTGGAATAACTTTATCTTTGAGTAGAGGAGTCACAGAGAAGGCCTGTGATGGTTAATTTTGTGTGTCAACTGGACTGGGCAAAAAAGATGCCCAGAGAGCAGGTGAAATATAATTTTTTCTGGGCCAAGAGCCTACAATGAATCCTCACTTTTCTTGTGAGCCTCACTTTTTCTGTGTGGATTCCTCTTTCCATTACCTAGCCCTGCCAGTTTCAGTCCCTTTAGCCACCTGGAGCTCCACTCATTGCTTCCTTAGCTCAAGGAGATTGTCCATCTCCATTTGCCCTCACTTTGTGTATTTCCCTCCTCTCAAAGAAGACAGCCCTGTGCTGTTTGCTGTTCGAAGTCTTGAAAAAGTTGGGACACCTGGGTGGCTCAGATGGTTAAGTGTCCAACTTCAGCTCAGGTCATGATCTCGCGGTGAGTTCAAGCCCTGTGTTAGGCTCTGTGCTGACCCTCTGTCTGCCCCTCCCCCACTCGTGCTCTGTCTCTCTAAAAAATAAACAAACATCAAAAAAGAATTTAAAAAAAAGTCTTAAAACAATTGCTTTATGTACTTTGTCCAGTGTTAGAATTGTCGTTAGCAGGAAGCAAATCTCTAATAGTTATTCTGTAATAACTGGAAGTGAAAGTATTTATCTAGATTATTTTGCTCTAAATCATACATGAATTATTTATTCCTGACAGTTTCAATACATTAAGACTTTGTCTAACATTACTGCTAGAACCTACCGAACCAAAAAGTGAATTTGATATGAAAAATAAATCCTCAGAACAATGAAAGATGCTGATTTCAAATTGTAAGTTTCAACTACTATAGAATGAGGGTGCCCTAATTTAAGAACAAAGAGAAGATAATCAGACAGTGTTTCTACTCAACAGGAGTTTCAGGCATAATTGTGAAATCAACCAACACCTCTAAAGTTTTAAATTAAAATCTCTAAATTTAAGCTATGACTTCACACATGTAGCAACATCCTTGTGATTCCATATAATATAAACCATTATGTTGAAAGTAAACATTGACTAAAAGCACTCTCTCCTCTCTCTCTCTCTCTGTATATATATATATATATATATATGCACGTGTATATATATATGCGTGTATATATATATATATATATATATATATATATATACACACATATATCTATCTATCTATCATCTTCTATCATCTATCTTTCATCATCACCTACCTCTCTCTCCTTGTCTCTTTCTGTAACATTTATTGAGCAGTTGCTGTATGTTAAGTACATTATATACCACATCATGTTTAATCTTCACACACACAAAAAAACCCTATAAGGTTAAGTAAACTTTCCAAGAGTAGTAGTAATCTTGGGTAAGTCAAGGATCAAATCTAGACAGTTGATACTGTTGTTATAAGTGCTTCAAGTAATAGGGTGGATGCTTTTAGTGAATTCTGAACAAAAGTTTACAGCTTGTACAGTAGATTTTTGATGTTTGTTCTACCTTCTTGACAAGTTGTGTTTTGTGGATCCACTAGTAGGGGTACCCCCAAATAGAATCCACTAGATTTATTCTCACATTGTACAAAAATGACCTAAAATACAGATAAGGAAGGAAATTTTCCATTCACAGTTTATTGTTTGCTTGATTTTATAACATTCCCCCTCCAAATATGTCTTGCCTCCTAGGAGAATCTTTCATGACATATTATGTCATAAGAACATACTAACTCAAATACAAACATCTGGTCTTAAAATAATGTCTCATTTCTTATTTCTCTTCTTTTTGTATGCTTCTTCATCTTGCCTAGTCCCACGGTTGTATCTTGGTTCAACCTTATAACATACAACATCACTCACGTCCATACAAAACAAACAACATGCATATACTAAAATACATCGTACAATAACTTCTTTTTTCCATCAAAGTATCAATAATGATTGAACAGTATTTAGGGAGTTTTGTGCCAGTATTTTTCTAAAAAAAAAAATACCAATTTATGGTTACTGGTGTATACTATAGCAAAAAAAATTGACCATTGCCTATGTAATCTGACTTAATGGTACTAAAGACTATTGGGTTCATTTTTAAGAAGTCTCCCACATTTTCAGCTTATGTTTTTTTCTGATTTATCACTTTCTTAGATATTCCTAGAATTCAACTGCAGGAAGAAAATAATGTTTGATGATGCCAGTAAAGTAAGCTAAGGAAATAGTATAAAACCAAGAATCACAAAGAAGAATGTAAAGATAGAAGTTGCTCTTGTTGCTGTCTTACATCTGCAAAGAAAGGACAATGCCTAGAACTATTTGCTGTTAATTTAGTAAATAATGTACAGTTTATAAAAATATAAATTGTAAACTGTATGATATATCTTTTCTCTTAAAACTCTCTTTGTGCAGAAGGAAGTTGGGGGTTGAGATCATGTCAGCTGTAACATTGTTGTTTTACTAGGTTTGTCTTGATTGGTTCTCTGGAACTCCATTAACCTGCTTTCCATCGAGAGCCAAAGACATTATCTGCTGTTGAACTTAAAAAGAATTTTGCTATTAGAGACTGTAAGAAGTAGAGGGTGTTTTTTTTTTTTGTTTTTTTTTTTTTCTAATTGAACCTGTTAGAGGACTGGGACCAAGTCTTATATTGCTTTTCTTATTTCCCCACAGTTCTCAGAACTGGCCTCAGTACCCAATTAGTATTTAATAAATACCTGCCTATTGGCTGACTTTCAGATTTGGAAATGTAGACTACCGTGAGATCAACAGGGGATTATGCACAAGGAAGAAACAGCTCAAAAAAGAGAGTATCTCCTTGTTTTATTTTTTAGTAAGCTTTTTGTTTCAGAAGAAATTATTTTAACTTCAATCTGGGGTAATATGTAATTTTAATACATTTATAAGTAGTATAAAAGTATGACTTCACATAGCAAATTGTGTTAGTCATTTCATTTTAAATAACGTTTTACTCAAATTGAGGGTTGATGAAGGGAGGTAGGTGGGAGATGGACCAGATGGGTGATGGGTACTAAGGAGGATGCTTGTTGAGATGACCACTGGGTGTTATATGTAAGTGATGAATCACGGGTATCTACTCCAAAATGAATGTTATGCTGTATGTTAACTAAGTAAAATTTAAATTAAAAAAATAATGTTTTACTTGTCCTTGGCCTGGGAAAGTATCTAAATGCATTTAGGTGCTAGCCAAATTCATTTTATCTTGGTAGGTAAGATGCTTATTAGATATGTATCCTTATAAATACAATAGATATCTCTTACAGTGAGAAGAATTTTTTCTCTATTAAAAACTAAATTCTCAAAGAAGTTTCTGTACATTTTCAATGAGGTTTGAATGTTCATCTCATATGTATTCTTAATATTCTTTTGGGGACCTTGATGTAGTACTGCAACGGGAATTTTTTTTCTTTCAAGGTACATTGAATTACAGAAAAAAAAATCAGTTGAGGGTAACATCATTAAAAGCCAACAGAGTATTATACTCATTAATTCCACAAGGATTGAAAAAGCATAAAAAGTTATATTATCAATTAACACAGAGAAGCTGGGGGAGGAAGGAATAAAGGCTTCCAGTCCCTGTCAGTGTTTTTTCACAAATGTCTACCCATAAAACTTCAATAGCAAGACAAAGTGATCCATTGTGGATCCTACTGTCAGCTATCCCAACTTGAACTTTGCATTGTAGACTAAATTATAAAAATAATATTTATCTATTATCACTTAAGTAGTACCTAAGTTTTGGGGTGCCTGGGTGGCTCGGTCGGTTAGGCGACCGACTTTGGCTCAGGTCATGATCTTGCAGTTCAGATTGTGGGTTCCAGCCCTGCATCAGGCTCCGCACTGACAGTGTAGAGTCTGCTTGGGATTCTCTCTCTCCCTCCCTCTCTCTCTCTGCCCTGACCCCACTCATGCTTTCTCTCTCTCTCAAAAATAAATAAACTTAAAAAAATATTTAAAAAAATAGTCTCCAAATTTTCAAATACAATTGATGTTGTGGGATAATGAACCATTTTTACACCATGAATTTGGGTATTTTCTGGCATCATTTCTTGTACCCCTGTAGAATAATTATAATCCAGTTTGAAAAACATGGTATTATGGGACACCTGGGTAGGTCAGTCGATTAAGCACCCGACTTTGGCTCAGGTCATGATCTCATGGTTCATGGGTTTGAGCCCCATGTCAGGGTCTGTGCTGACAGCTTGGAGCCTGGAGCCTGCTTCGGATTCTGTGTCTCCCTCTCTCTCTGCCCCTCCTCCACTCATGCTCTGTTTCTCTTTCTCTCAAAAATAAACACACATTAAAAAAAAAAAAAAAGAAAAACATGGTATTGTAACACCTTACATAAATATTATTACAATGAACTTTCATTATTTTTTCACATTGTCTCCTCCTACATTTTGAGTTCCCTGAGGTCAGGGACTAGATCTCATTTTTCTCCATATTATCAGAGGCCAGTTTAGTGCATAGCAAACAATAGCATGTAGTATTTGTTTGCCAAATTGAATTAAATTTGTGCATATTTTATACTTGGGCTTGTGAAAGTTTCATTCAGACTGTATCTTTGAAGAAAATGATAAACAATAACAACACTACTAGTTACATGATGTTTACCATTGTCATAAAACTCTAGTCTTACGTATTTACATTTGGATAGAATTTAACTTGCAGACATGGTGCTTTGTTACCAGTGCCTCACTAGTGTGCTGTGATCTGGGATGAGTCACAGCATCTGGTTGCTGCTGTTACATAAATACGTAAAAGAATGTTTAAAAAGATTTTGCTTTGATTGGTCATTTTGGAAAATCCCTATCTTATTGTCATGTTAAATGTCATTCAGTTCTGCTCTAATTCTTCATTTTCATCTTTCTTTTGTGCAAATGCTAAGGATAGGAAGGTCATGGGGGTTTTTCCTCTGCGAAAGTAGGACCTGGATCAAAAATTCAGAGTACCCTTGTGTTAGAGGGATGGTCCACTATGCCCCTGTTTTTCGGATGCTGATCCAGAATATATTTAAGCACGAAGGACTGCACCATCTTGTACCCAAATATTGACAAAGCAAGGAAGACAGAAAAACCAATCTTTTGCTTAATGAGTAACCAATCCTTCTAGGGACAATAAATACTCAAGGCAGTAAGATGTCTTTTTTAAAATTTTGACTTAGAAAAAAAAAGCCCCCAAGGATGCTTTGCTTCTATAGCTGTGGAGATGCTCATGGTCTTAGCCAGTCAGGACCAGGCACCATGTAAAGAGGGAGTGGACTCTTTGTGTAGCTCTGGAAAGCAAAGGATTGCCATAGGTGTCTATGATGGTGGGGAGTGCCAGCGTGGGCAGAGCTTCAGAGAATTAGAAACCACCAGTACTTATTAAAAACAAAAATAGAGAAATAGAATAGATTTTGGTGCTAGAAGCATATAAGCTCTAAACTGTACTTTATTATGGTAAAAAAAATTTCCCCTTCAAAGGCTAATTTTAGTTTTGAAGTATAGAGTGATTCTACATACATTGCCTTATGGAATGACTGTCAAATTCTTGAATGTGAAAAGGTAGACTGTAGATCTAGGGCTACTGTAATGGGTAATATTGCTACCTGTGGCCTGTAAGCAAGCTACAGACTCCTAGGGCTTAGGAGTATCTAAGCCTATCAAACAAAGTATCTAAAGTATCTAAACCTATCAAAGACAATACAGTAATTAATCCCACCCTTTGTTTTTTATTGTATTATCTTTGATCTTTAGAAGGTTTCTTCCACTTAACACAGTTCTCTCAATGCTGGATATTAGCTTTGCTTCTTCTGTTTTCAAACTCTAAATGACATTTTTAGAGAAAATATTTATTTCCATGGAACAGAGTTTGCTCACGTACCAAGTAAGATTTAAGTTTTTAGAAATTTGCGGTTGAGGTCACAGTTCCTTAAAAGGGCTATAGAATGCACTTCTTGATCGACAATTTTTGTTCTTTGCGAAAACAAGGGCTGCTTTATCCAGGCTATATTTGAAAATTAAATTTCTAAACCTGAACCTCCCCCTTATCCCCCAAATCACTTTCTTTTGTGTTATAGTTGATCTCATTGTTTATGATTCCTCAAACCCTTCCAAGGATTTTAAGAACACGAGTTCTCTGAATTTAAATTCAGTCTACTTGAAATACTTAGAGTGGTTTCCATTTTCTTACATAAATGCCAACTGATATAGAGCATGCGAGCATAATATAGCAGGATACAGAAAGAGGAGGCTAGGCATCTCAGACAGACTAGGGCTGCTGTGTTTATCTTCAATCAGATGGGGACAAGTTAAAACTATGTGTGCAAGACATTTGATATGGGCACACATACAGCTAACCAAGAACAACATTCTTAAGTGAACAATTGCTAATTTAAATCTATAGACCTAGATAACATTAGTCTTTCATTTTTGCCCTGCAGAATAATTGAAATCAAGCTTTGTCCTGGTGGATTCTTTAGCCTTGCATGAGGGACAGGCAACATCCATTGTTCATAGGCTTTTTTAGTAGTTGTTTCGTTGGAGCTGGGTGGTTTGGAGCATGTGTTTCTTAAAGGGGCAGAGTGCAAGGCTAGTCAAGTTGGTTCACCAAACTTGAGTAGACAGAATTGGCTGGTGGGATGCCCACTTCTATCATACCATGCTTATTCTTCCAGAAGTTGTTCATTTGGCTAAAGAGGATGACCTTCAATTGTATAAATAGGAACTATTTTTTTAAAGTTTATTTCTTTATTTTGAGAGAGAGAGAGATAGAGCATGGGCAGGGGAGGGGCAGAGAGAGAGGGGAAAGAGAGAATCCGCAGCAGGCTCCGTGCTGTCAGTGCAGAGCCCGATGCAGGACTCACTCATGGACCATGAGTCTGAGCTGAAATCAAGAGTCAGACCCTTCACTGACTGAGCCACCCGGGCACCCCAAGAACTTTTTTAAAAAATCAAGAGTACACTAGTAGCTATGGCAAAATAAATTATTTTATTTATATATTTACATTTCCATCCCTCACCACACAAATGTAAGCTTCTCGATAGCAAGGTCCTTAAATGTCTTACTTTATCTTTAGTAAATAATACGCTTTTACCTATTCAAATCATTCAATGACTAAATATTGAATAGGTACAGTGACCAAGACATTAGACTAGGCCCTGGGGTTATAGCAGTGGAAAAACTTGGCTTCAGAGTTTCGTTGGTAGTAATAGGGAAAAAAAATATCATTAGCAAGACAACTTTCCTATAGTTGGGCTTTGAAAATTAAAAAAAAAGTCACATCTTTTTATTGTGTACAATGTGTAATAACACTGTTGGAGACTGATAGGGTGCCAAATATGGCTTTTATTTTACCTGTTAAAGCAGATTTATAGAGAGCTCATAGAGGCTCAACAGCTAAACATTTTGATTTTAGTCTAATTGGAAAAGAGAATTTAATTTTACTGACAATTACAGGGGAATAAAGAGTGCACTTAAGTTGAAATTAAAAAGTAAAATAGTAAACTAGTTAAGTTTATTGTAATATTGTTGCTTTCCCCTGATAATTTGCATTGCATGATCATGTTCATGATCTCATAGAATACATTAAATTCTATGGTTTATTATAATAAGAATATTTTACTGTGTAACTTGATAAATAGACAGATGTAAAAGAACACTTTGCGTGTGTGTGTGTGTGTGTGTGTGTGTGTGTGTGTGTGTGTGAAAAGATTGAGCTCTTTACCTTGGAAAGGATTTGAAAATTGGGTCACCTTATCCATTTTCTTCATATTGATGGAATACAGGTCACTGAAGTCTAGCTTTGTTTAGCTCTTCTTGCTCCATTTTGACAAAGTGATAAAGAACCTAATTACTAAACTACTCAGCTAACAAAGATGGGGGAATCACCTTCTCAAAAATGGAAAAGCACCTTTTCAAGTATATTAAGGGCCCATCCATTTCAGACTTGAAATTTATCCCACTTAGAGCCTGGATGAGGAGATATGTGTTGAGGGGGGCATAGCTCCTAATTAGCTCCCCAGCCTGGGTGTTGGAGGGTGGAGACCTCTGCACTTGGTTTCCCATTTCTTGGAAAAATGCTCAGTGAGAGCAGGGATAATGTCTCTGAAGCATTAATTATATATTTACTGAATAAATGAAGGAAGCTTGATAGCAGCATGCAAAGTAGGGATCCTGATTGTTCTGAACCTATCATTCTATCTGCCTATACCTGGATTTTTGTGTGTGATCTAGTATAACAGGGTCAACTTACTTCTGTCAGCCTCAATTTCCCCATCTGTAAATTGAAAATTCTAGCATTCTTCTATTGCCAAGAAGAAATAAAAATTCTTAGTAAGAATGACCTAACATTTTTGCCTTTGTAAATACGGTTAATTCACTATTACCCAGATTCCCTTAGTAAACAAATGCTGAATACATTTAATTAATACATCTTGATTACTAGAAGAAGATTCTACTTTCTGTGCCCCCCCCCCCCCCCCCTTGTCCCTGGTGACTTTCCGTAGTGGCTTTCTCAGTGGCTCTTCCTTCCCTGGCTCTTTAAAACTTAGTGTTCTTTAGATTTTCCTTCTTTTCTTATGCTATATGCTCTCCTTGGTTGATCTCGTAGACTTTTCTAGGCCTAAGTCTTGACCATGTCCAAATCTACATTTACAGTTCAGTCTCATGCCTCTTACCCTGAATCCTACACTGATATATTCAGCTGCCTACTCTGTTACCACTTAGATGTCTATGGCAGAGACAGGCTAGTTGCTCATCCAACCAGGTTCCTCTTCCTGGCCACACAGTTAGACTATAGCTGCTAACTTCTTCTGCATTCAGTTGGAGATTACATGAATGAGCACTAGCCCATGGACTGATGTGAGTGAAAATGATAGGCACCAATTCCATACATCTCTCTTCTGTCTTCATGGCTGGAAGCAAAGTTCTCCCAGATGGCAGTATTATCATATGGGAGAAGCCTGGATTCCTGAGTCACTCCTTGAAGGAGAGCTTCCCAAGAGAGCTACCCAAACTGCCTTGAGCTGTAATATGAGCCAGGAATAAAAGTTTGTTAAGCCACTGAAATTTGGGGGGTTATTTGTTGCCACAGTAGAGCTTGACCTTTCTTTATTAATATTGTGTCCCCTAGGCACCACGAGCTCCGCAGGTAGTCTACTTTCCACCTCAGTTGGTGGTATCATCCTCTTGTTAGCCACCCAATTCACAGCCCCCTAGTCCTCAGCCAAATCCAATTACTAACCAACTCCTGTGGATTTTAACTCCCTTATTTTTTTTCTTGGAATTATCTATCTTTTTTTAAAAACCATTATTCTGGTCTAGGCTCTTACTATTTCTTACCCGCTTGTTGATTTGAATGAAGTTAAAACAAACCAGGAGGTATCCTATTAGAATAGTCAGTCATTATTAAAAGGCCTTCCCAGCAGGGAACATGAGAGAATGTGGTGACAACGTAACGATACAGTTGATGTCTGGAAATAAGTAAATCTCCAGATCACTGATGAAGGAAGTGGGGACCTCCCCGGCCTTTGCTCTGCGCTGATGATGCCTGAATACAAAATAAAAAAAAGGACCCCCTGCAGTGCACAGATGGACAAGTGAGGCTTAATGCAATTAACCATGGACACCTGGATACTTCCTACCTACTGTCTTCCACTTTATCTTTTCATCCACTCACACATGCTTTTGATAAAGGGTCACAATGCCAGCTGCTTACTGAGTGCAGATCAAAGCTGGAGCGATAGTCTGGCAGGGGTCTTCTTGCTAAGCTTAACCTTACCTGGGAGAGTCAGTTAGCTCAAAACACTTCTAATCACCTGTGATCCCTCCTTACGTCTCCTGCAGAGCGTGGGACTGTAGTTGACAGCTCCCACGCTCCCCTGTCCATTTAGTGATGCTCCCTTTATAAAAGCAGCTCTTGGTTTTATCAACCTATATTCCCTCTACCACGAAAAGGAAGCCCCACTTTGATCACACTCCTCTTGCTTAGAGGCCCCTCCTGTGCCATGGTCCTTCATTTTCTTCATTTCTGTGGCAGCTCTCTCTCCTCCAAACCTCAGCACACATTTCCATTGTATATTTTAAAAAAGAAAATTAAAATAATCCCATGTTTAAAGAAATGGGGTTTGCCTTTAAATAATTTTTCAGCAGTCCATAGCTTTGTTTTTTCATGTAGAATAAAAAGATCCTATTGAAGCTTGAAATGGCTTCAAGGAACATAGAAGTGATTTTGAGGTCCGGATGGACATCTTTATGCTGGGTTTTATAGGAAAGCTTGTGATTATTAGAGGCTTACGCCAAAATGGAGTGACTAAATTTTCCCTGCCCTCCTCACTCAAATGTCTGGGGGGACACTTCTGCACATAGAACTGATTCCCGTATAAATAAGTACAGCATTGGCCACACTAGTCATTCTTACTACTGATTCTTCTTCTGGACCCTCTTCCTCCCTTCTTGTTTCCTAACTTGAACCTAGACCTTAGCCTGTTTCTGTTTCAGGCCTGCTGTTCTGTTACGTTGTCTTCTTCCTCCCTCTGTAGCTAAACTGGTCACATGCAATGTCATCTATGCTTCCAGGGGAATGATGGCCATTCTGTAGCCCCTTCTAAGAGTATTTGCTTTTATTAAAAAAAAAAAAATTTTAACGCTTATTTTTGAGAGACAGGAAGAGACAGTGTGAGCAGGGGAGGGGCAGAGAAAGAGGGAGACACAGAATCTGAAGCAGGTTCCAGGCTCTCAGCTGTCAGCACACAGCTGGATGTGGGGCTCAAACTCACAAACTGCGAGATCATGACCTAAGCCGAAGCCGGATGCTTAACCGACTAAGCCACCCAGGTGCTCCTAAGAGTATTTGCTTTTAAAGCACTATTACCAACTGTAAAATGAAAGATTGTACTCCCATTAGAGAAATTTAAGGTGAAATGAGTATCAAGGGATTGAGGATATTTTTAAGAAGAATATTTTCCCTGAAATCCTTTCGTAACCTGCACCTCTATGCAGGTGGATCTTCTCCATCTAGCGTGTTGCTGGGTCCATTAGCATCTCATTATCTGCCATAGGGAAGTAGATACTGTGCTAGCTTTCATCCTGTCAATAGTCCCTATATGTAAAAAGAACAAAGACTTATAAAAAAAGGGAGGACAGAAACGATTTCTCTGTTTTCTTCTTTTCTACCATGCATACTGCCAAGTAACTTCCTACCTCCATCCTTTGTACATGCCATTTCCCGTGTCAGGAATTCGTCTCTTCTTACCTTCCTACTCATCTTTCAAGTGGTACTCCCCCAATGTGGCTCTCCCTGGTTCCTCCAGCTGGAATAACTTTTCTTTGTTTCTATCTTGAGCAAAACACTTAGCCACACTTTGCATTTTTGTAGTCTATAGCACACTGAGGCACAACAAAGGCTTGGCACTTTGCAAAATTCAGTGCTGTGGGCTACTTGTTTGGTTTTACAAGCTCTGAGCATTAAAATCTTGATCACTGCTGTTGGGTGGGGTCCACCCAGTTTAAATTTCTGCATATGTGACAATATCTAAAACGGGCTCTTTATCTTAGGACTTTATGAAGGTAATAAAAGTGTGCATCAAGTTATTTTTGAAATAATACGGGGGTATAAATAAGTAAATAATAACTGAGCCCATGCTATGCAATGACAGCTATGTAGAGTTAGCAAGCAAAATTATTTATAAATAAGGAATTATACATTATATATAGGGAGATTCTGATGTTGGCCAATTTTCTATTCACTAAGGGATTGAAAAACTGCTCAGTAGTGTGGCCAACAGAAAGGTTTCTGTTCCATGCTGAATATTTTTTTTTTCCTTTTTGTATCATCCAAGTTCTATGTGCTCTAGGATTCTTTCTGTGAATTTCTTGTTTTGATCCCTCATCTTCACTAAAATGTTCTTTTCTTCTATCAGAGCCCTTAATGCTATTTGCAGAAAATCTGTAGTCCTTGATTTTTTCATTTGCTCTTATATTCTGCAAAATTACCCTACTTTCCCCTTCCTGTCCTTAGCTTTTCTGCAGAAACGTGAAGTCCCCACTCCACACCCTTGTATTGTTAGACTAGCTTCTTGACTGGGACCTAAGCTGAAATCAGATTCTCTCTTGGGGCACTGACATGGTATCTGAGACACCCCCACTTTTTCTCATCATTCCTCAAGGAGCTACGAGGCGCAGCATCCAGGGGCATTGATGCTTAGGTTCGCCATCCTCTATCTCCTGTGAAGCCATTCTCATGATGGTATTTGTGTCTGTGTCTTATCTTCTCTACTAGACAGTAACCTCTTGAAGATGTCAACAGTATCTTATTCAATTTGTACCCTCCAGGGTTCCTAACAGTCTTGCATAGGGCAGATGCCCATGAAATGTTTAATGGATTGAACTACATTAGCTATTACTCTAAGTGCCCAAAAAGGGGTACTAGAGCTCTGAAGAGCCTTAATTCACCTCATGGGGTTACATGAAGCTCTGTCAGACCTAGTTTATACACCCCAGCTCTCGATGGGTAAAGTCAATGCCAATTAATGAGCTTCTGCATTGGAGAGAAAGCACATTTCCACCTAAAGGCTGATCAGTTTCTTTTCTGCAGTATATCTCAGTGATCATAAAGCAAGAAGACCCCTGGGACTCTATTCTATTTAGGCAAAGGCAGGTGTGCTGGGAAGCTTTATATTTACACACAAACAGAGAAAGCGGGGCTTATTTTTGCAATTACTTGTGAAGCTTGCCCATGTTTTCCAGCATGTAAATTAGGACTTGAAGGAAAACATCTAATTGCATTTCGCTCTAACTAATTGCCAACTCAAAATTTTAGATTAGTGTGCACACCATACTTAATTTTTTTGTTGTTGTTATTAATAACACATTTAGCTTGGTAGGATGAAAAATAACGAGACAGTACTGAAAAGACTTGAGGGCTGGCCCATTAAGGAAATGCTTTGGGTAGGGTGGTAAGGAAACTTTGAGGCAAAGTCATGGCTAAAATTCCGGACAAAGATTGCCTGGGTATTATACTCCTCTGTTGGTTCGCTGGTAAAGGTTAGATGGAGAAGAAAAAACCAGAGGTGGCATTTAGAGTCATTGCATGTGTTTTGCCACAAGGAGGGGCCATGGTTACAACCATGGAAGTGTCCTTGACTTGTATTATACCAGTAGCCTTTCCTGCATGAAAAACAAAACCTACTTAAAAGAGCTTTTTTTTTTTTTTAAAAAATATGCTGCACATCCAGAAAGAATGGTACGGTCTTTTGTGAGTAATATAAACATACTGTGATATCCTTACATTATTAAATGAACATTACAAAGCATGACAGAATCACAGCCACACAAAAAAATAAGGACAAGCTAGTGTTGACTGGAAATAAAAAGGGAGAGGCTTTTTCACATGTTGTCATGAAAAGGTAACTGGAGACCTCAGAATTCTCCTGTTTTCTCAGCAAGAGTTATTCTCCAAAGGACACAATGAACTTTTTGTCCTTCTAAACACAGAAGTCAAAAAATGTATCCTTGGAGCTCAATTTAGCAACAGCGGGTTTGTGAATCTATTAACCATCCGGGAGAATTTATTCGGAGGGGGTTAGTTCTGAGTTTCTAAATGAAGGGTCAGAAGTCAGATTGGATGGACCTTGGAAAAACATATGAACTAAATAATGTGATCTCATCATAGCATCCCTCTGCCTTCATCATCTGCCATTCTTTAGTGGATACATGTCTGTGCCAGACAGGGTGCTCGACGCAGCAGCTGTCCCAGAGACAACGCTCAGTAAGATACCTACTGTTGCTTAGTTTCTAGACAGGTGGAGGGCAAAGATTCAAAAATCAGAGACATAAGTAAATATATACTTATAAATTATGTTAACGTACCACGAAGGAAAAGCGCAGGAATTGATTAAGACCACAAACTTTGCATCTCATTGAAATAAAGAAAGCTTGGCAAAGCCTCTCTGAAGAAATGACATTTAAGCTGAGACCTATATAGGATGAGGAGGATTTAACCAAAGCAAGGGGAATAGATATTTCCAGACAGATGGAAGGACAGGTGTGAAGGCCCTGCAGGGACTAAAAGACAGCACTTCCTGTTGGAGCTTGGTGACTGAGGGGGAGAGTGGCTTGAAACGCGGCTGGAAGATTGGCAGAGGCAGAACCACATAGGGCCCTGTAGACCATGGTAGGGAGTTTCTGCAAGCAACAGAAAGCTGCTGAAGGGTAGAAGTGATGAAAATCAATTTATAGAGATCTCCGTGTAGAGAGAGGATGGGAGAAAGGCAAGGATAAATGCCAGGAGACCAGTTGGGAGGGAATTTCCGTGGGGATGGGGAATGCGTTGCTCATTTGCCTATTTGTTCTGAAATCTGTTCTTTATCCTTCCCGTGCAAAACAAAGTATATTTCCGAAACTCTCTGGCCAATTTGCTTTTGGGCGGGCTGAACCAACGTGAGGCAGTGGAGCGAGACTGCAGAGCTGGATGAAAGGAGAAGCCAGGATATTTCCTCTTGTCTCTCCCTGCTTTGTGGGGCATCCCTAGCAATGTTGGTCCTTTTAGGTATCAGCTGCTCCTGGACAGCCCCGTTGGACAGACCCACTGGATGGTCCCATTGTCTCTGGACCTGGATCCTTCAGGGCACTTTTCTCCATGGTTCCTCTTTCTACCTGGCTTCCCAAGTTCTTACACTTCAGCGGTACCGTCTCTTCCTCAGTCCCTTCAGTCTTGGCGGTAATAGTGACTCCCTGCTACTGCTAATCTCTGGGTTGTATCACCATTCTCTGGCTTTTTGAGCACCTTTATGACTAGCTCTCTACATTAAAATACCTCGAATCAGAGCTTGGACTTTGTTTTCCTGACTGGTCCTGACTGATGCAATGAGCAACAATGGTAGCTTCGACCCTGGGTCATAGCAGTTGGAGGATGAGTACCTATATGGATTTGAGATAGCTTCTTGAATTCTGGGTGAACTGAGTGAAGACAGGGGAGGAATTCGATAGATCTGCAAGAGTCGAGTTTCCCAGCACCCTGAGAAGGATTAGTTAATCTCTAGCTAAATTTAGCTGGCATAGACTTGACTGAAGAAAACAAATGACCATTGGATCACCTCCTACACATTATGGATATGCCCTGAAGCCCTCATTAGTGGTCATGAAGCGGTCAACAATTGGATCCAAGCTAATATCACTCCACCCACAGACTCCCACCTTCACATTCTAATTTCTATAGCTGAGGTCTGGATAACTTTCCTGGGACCACAGAACCATGTCTGACTATAGTCTATGCAAGACTGTTTTCCTTAAAACAAAGAAGGGATAGTTTCATTTTGTTAAGAAATGATTCCCCCAATTATTTTTTAGCTTTTCTTTCCTTTTTCTTAGAAGATCGATAGCCTTTCTTGTTTCTTTTCCTTTTTCAAAAAAAGCTGTTCTAGCAGCTTCTCTAGACCCTGGCTCCCCCAGTAGCTCTTCTCCAGCACCCCCTGACTGAAGGAGCATTTATCTGTGTTGACGCTCCCCTCAGAGTGGGACAGAGCAAAGCATCAGTGGCATTCTTGCCATGGCCTGTGTGCATTAAGATGGTGAGAAGCCAGGTGCTTCCGTGTGCCTTCCTTTGGATATCTCAGGCTGTAAACCATTCAGGAAGATTTGGGGAGTTTTTCAAAGATCATATTTCTGTGGCCCCAATAGTCTGAAAATAACTACTGGGAGATTAATGTGCGTGGAATGATGCAGGTGTGGGTGTTGGAAGACTTCGGTGGTTTCAAGGCCTGTGGATCTATGAAAGCTCCCCACCTTCATCCTTTCCTGAGTCCCTTCCTGTATCCATTCAATCCAATGAGAATTTTGAACACCTATCATGTGGGTATTAGGGGTGTGTGCCAGGTGCTCTGAAGTACATGAAAGAAGTACAAGGCAGAGACTTGCTCTCAGAGGTTGGGTGAGACACACATCTGAAAAGCGAATTTGCTGTTAGTAAATAGCAGCATAGGGTCAACATAGGATCAGAAATCAGGAGGTCAGTATTTAATCTTATTGGTGCTTTTGATTAACTGTGGTCTTGGGCAAGTCACATAGCCTCCATAAGTTAATCCATATTGAAAAGATCGAACTAAAAGATCTCTAAGTCATATTATTGTTCTATGATTAATGGGGACATTTATGAGTGATCTAGAGCAGAGGTCCTTGGACATTATGGTTGCAGGTTCCCTTTATACTCTTAAAAATTATTGAGGGCCCCAAAGAGTTTTTGTTTAGGTCGGTTGTACCTATTGATATTTACCATACAAAATTGACATTTAGTACAAAAATGTGACTTTAAAATATGTATTAATTGATTAAAATATAAACCTATTACATGTAAACATAAAATTATTTTCATGAGAAATAAAATATTAAAAAAATTTTTAATGTTTATTTTTGAGAGAGAGAGAGAGAGAGAGACAGAGCATGATTAGGGGAGGGGCAGAGAGAGAGGGAAACACAGAATCCGAAGCAGGCTCCAGGCTCTGAGCTGTCAGCACAGAGCCCGACGTGGGGCTCAAACTTATGAAGTGTAAGATCATGACCTGAGCTGAAGTCAGACCCTTAACCTACTGAGCCACCCAGGCACCCCAAGAAATAAAATATTTTTTGACCAAATACTCATAATCACCTATTACTTATCCATTGAACTTTGGCTTAACCACATTTTAATCAGATTTCTTTCTTCCCCACGGGCCTTTAAGATCTGGCTTGCCCCCCATTTGAGCATGCACTAATGCACTGAGGTGAGCACCACCCACCCTTAACAGCTCATTCTGAGACTGGCTAACTCCAAAAAGAAACATTTCTTATTGAAGTGTCCTGATTTTACCACCTTCTCACCCCATCAGCTTGCCCCCCTCCCCCCATGAAGTCCCTGGTTACCCCTCCCTACATAAGAGAAGCCTCTTTCAGCGTGATATTGAGACATGCGCAGGTCCTGAGGTGAAACCACTTCCCTCATTACAGTAGTCTTTCTGAATAAAGTCTCTCCTTATCTAAGTCCAGTTTTGTTTTTATTTGACATTTTCGAAACAAAATCTTTAATGGAAAGAGTGACATTGTTTTACATTATTGCAAACCTCCTTAATGTCTGATTTACTATCTACTTCTGCAGTTCATCTGCTGCGATATGTTGCTTTGGTTGAAGGATATGGAGGAAATCTGGACTCACCAGCTCTGCAGCTGGAAAAGGAGGACCTCACAGACCCCTCTGACAGGGTGTCAGGACCCCAGGGGCACACTTTGAAAACTGCTCTGGAGGAGCAGTTTCCTGCTATGGAGGAAATAGCTGAATGTTGAACTGGATTCTACAGAATTGACTTTGGATTTGTAAAGATGGGACAAAGAGGACAGGGTGAGAAAAGGCAAGAAGGAGAAAGTGAGCAAGCTGTGCTTGGGAAAGAGATGAAAGTGGAGTATGGAGAGAGAAGGTTTGAATTCACATTAAGTTCAAGTTATAGAGGAGCTTAGGGCCTTGAATTCCTCTTCTATCAAGGACTATGGTCTTGATCCTTTATGTCATAGACATCCACTGGGAGCTTGTAAACAGGGGAGTAACACTATGAACATGATAACTGAAGGCAATCATAATGGTAACTATGTTTGATGGATTGGTACAAGGAGAAACAAAAATTACGTGCTACTGCAATAGTCTAGGCATGAGGTGGCAAAAATCTATGGCAGAATAGTCATGTTAGGACAGTAAAAGGATGAGGAGATGAAAGGATGACAAGAGAATTGCGATAATTGATTGATTATACAGGGTGAAGGGGTGTAAGAAGTGAAACTAAATTCTAAATTTTGAGCCAAGTGATAGGTAGAATGGAGGTAAAATCTCCATTCTAGGTTTTGGCAGAGATGGGAAATTTAACAAGAACAGTTTGAGGGCAGATGATGCTTGAAATAATTATGATGTAATTTAGGAACTACAATTCATAATCTTCCTAGGCCTGGAAGATCCGTCTTGATCTGGCCTCTGCCCAGCTCTGTAACTTCCTCACTCCATTCTCTGTCTCATTCACTGTGCTGCAGTCATTATGATTTTCCTTTACTCCACTGCCAAGTTCACTGAAGCCTCTCTTACCTCTGCCAGGAGTGCTTTTCCTGTGCCCTGTCCTTCTTCCCCTCTCTACCAGCTGCCCCAAGTTGCTACCTACCAGCATTCAGGTTGTAGTTCACATGTCGTCTCTTCCAAGAGACCCTTTCTCTTCTATTACCATCAACCTTTTCACCTTGTTTCATTTTCCTTCTAGCACTTACTATCATCTAAATTGATTATGCTTTTTTGGTTGTTATTTATTTATCTGTTTATTTTCTGCCTCTCCCCACTGGGTTGTAAGTTCCATCAGAGCAGGATTTTTATATATTGTTTACTTTTGTGTTTCCAGTACATAGTAGGTGCTCAGCAAATATCTGTAGAAAATGGAGACATACAGCAGACTGTAGAAATTTCAGGGTTTGCTCTTAGGAGTGACGCACAGATGTATGAGTTTGGAGGTCATGTCAGAGAGGTAGGACTTGCAGCATGACTAGGGCTAGAGAGTGGAGGACATCTGCTCTTTCTGACAAGGGAGGTAAGACAGTGTCACAGCCAGGATGTCCAGGGCCTACGGAGTCAATGTTGCCAGGATACCTGGAGATACAAGGAGTCCTGCCAACAAAGACTGTGCACTGGGATGAAATCATACCTATGAGGTAGAAAGGATGTCTACATGACTACAAGGAGATATCATTCCTGTGATTATGTTATGTTATATGGCAAAAAGCCTTTTGCAGATGCAATCAAGGTCACTAATTAGTTGAGTTAAGTGAAAGGGGGATGATCATGTGGGCCTGACCTAACTTGGTGAGCCTTTAAAAGGAGGGCTGCAGGTGGCTCTTAGGAGATGCAAGTGGCCCCTAATTGGCAACCAGCAAAACAGGAGCTTCCTTCATGGGACCACAGAACTGGATTCTGCCAAAGGCTACGTGAGTTTGAATGAGAATCCTGAGCTCTAGAAAGGAACCCAGTCCAACTAACACCATGGTTTCAGCCTTACGAGATTCTACGCCAAGGGCCCAGCTGAGCTATGCCTGGACTTCTGATCCACAGAAATGGTAAGATAATAAAGCTGTGTTTTTTTAAGCTGCTAATTTTGTGGAAATTTGTTACACAGCAATAGGAACCTAATACATATTTCAATAAGCATTTGTATGTTTAATTGCCAACCTTAACTGAACCTTGCAGCCTTCCTAGATTTCCCCATGACTATGTATCATAATGATAATAAAAAAAAAGCAGGCTAATGATCAAAACAGTTCTGCAGCATTACCACATGGGGACCCATACAGGTTGTTTCTCTGTTTAAATCACTTACTGGTATTGTTTTAAAACGTCACTGAAAAGTGGATAATCTAAGTTGCCTTCTGCTCTGGTTTTCCTTCTTAATACACCAGATATTCTTTTTAAAAAAATATTAAGCAAGATTTTAAAAAAAATATCTGGTTAATCAATTCTTTCACCTTTTGTTTCTACCCACCACGACCACGACCATCACTACCACCTTGGTCATTGTTCTCCCTGTTCAGGATTCCTGGTCCCTGTTTCTTCTCCTTTTCCTAATGAGCCACACACCACATTGTAGTCAAAGTGACCTTTAAAAAGTGAAATTAAATGGTCAGATGATGTTATTTCCCTGCTTTAAACTTGTTATGGACTGAATGTATCTCCTCCAAATTCATATTTTGAAGCCCTTTCTCCCCCCCCCCCCCACCCCCCGCCGTGTGACTGTATTTGGAGACAGGATCTTTATAGAAATAATTAAGATTAAATGAGATCAGAAGGGTGGGTCTCTGATCTGACAGGATTAGTGTCCTTATAAGAAAAGACACCAGAAAGTTTGCTCTCTCTCCAAGCACACACACTGAGGAAAGGCCATGGTAGCCATCTACGAGCCTGGAAGAAGGCTCTCACAAGAAATCAAACTGGCTTGCACCTTGGATCTTGGACTTTCCAGTCCCAGAACTGTGAGAAATTTCTGTTGCTTAAGCCAGCCAGCGTATGGTATTTTTTTTTAAGGCAGCCTGAGCTGACTAATACAAAGTGGCTTTCCATTCATCCCAAAATGGAATCAGGGCTTTTTATCATGGGTCCTCTCTCCAGCCTCATCATCTCCCTTTCTTACCCGCTTTGCTCACAATGGCCTTATTTTAGGATTTAAAACATGCCACCCTTTCCTACTGCAATGCCTTGGTCTTCACTGTGGCTTCTCTTCAGGAAGCTCAGTCCTCTACATCTTATTGCAAAGGTTAGTTCCTGAAAGACACTGTCCCTACCACCCTTTCTTGGTAAAATTCTGCCTCCCCCATTATTCTCATTTGATAGTTCACTTCATTTGACTGTCTGGCTTGCCCACTGGATTTTGAATGCCAAGATGGTGGGGACACATCTCTCTTTTATACACCATTGTATACCAGTGCCTGTCTCAGTGTCTGGTGCATAGTAGGTACTCAATAAATATTTATTGAATGAACAAAGAGCTGACATTTGAAGGATGTTTGTTTTAATGTATTCCACATACACTCTGGAAGCCAGAGCTCCACATCCTGGGCCCAGGTCTTCCCTTCACTTTCTGAGTGCCTTGGGGATATCCTTTACTATTGACACGCATGTGTGTTTGCTATTAGAGGGAAAGCAATATTAATTAACTTCCAGGAAGTTGGTGATGAGTGAAATATGTGGGTTTTTCGTTTGTTTTCAGAATACAGACTAACTCTCCATTTCAAAGACAATGGATGGCATGCTTGGCTTTCAACTAGTTGCCACTTAACTAGTGATTATGGTATAAAGCCATCTAGATTACAACATTTACAGGGAGCAGTTTCTTATTCCACAGTGATATCCTTGAAAACAACGTTAATAATATGGTACAAAGGGATTGTAACTGAAGGGTTTTCATTCATAATTTCTCTTCAGTTTGCCAAAGACAGTTCTTATGGCCCTGAGTAATGCTACTGTCTTTAAAAAAAACCTTCATTTTTATGTTCCCTAATTACTGCTCCTTAGGGCATTTGAATGTCTTCCTAAAAATGCATTTCTTTTGAAAGCATTAAAAAAAAATGGACTGCAAGTATTACATTTCTTCAATAGAAGAAAGTGGGGAAGTGGGGTGTGGGGTGGAGTCAGGGGAGAAAAACCCCCAAATTGTTACGGGATAAGATTTTCAAATCTGGGTGCATGAGGAATTATTTGATTTGATTTGATTATTATTTTTTAAATGTTTTTATTTATTTTTGAGAGAGAAAGAGAGTGCAAGTGGGGGAGGGGCAGAGAGAGAGGGAGACACAGAATCCGAAGCAGGCTCCAGGCTCTGAGCTGTCGGCAGAGAGCCCAATGTGGGGCTCAGACTCACAAACTGTGAGATCATGACCTGAGCCAAAGTTGGATGTTCAACCTACTGAGCCACTCAGGTGCCCCAGGAATTGTATTTTAAGTATTTCACTTAAGCTCCTTAAAAATTGAATGTGGATGCAGAAAAGATTGCTTTATTCATAGTGGAAGCCCCACAGGAACAATGAGATACAATAGCCATTATATATACATCATGTGTTCTCTCTCTCTGATGAAGGATAAGGGATACACAGAATTCCCCTTCTAAGCCCTCTCTGCTTTAGGGGAGCATTCACACTCTCTCCTTAATCACAGTTGAGACCTGCCTCAAAACTCTTTTCTCACTCGAAATTTCTCCACTCTGAGGAGGCCTGCTTCAGAGTTTTCAACAAGGTCTAGGTGGTTGATTCAGGGCTTACTCTTTAATCATATCATGCCCACTCCTATAGGTAACAAATATTCTCGCAGAAGTCTAGGAGGAGCACTGTAGAGGATGCTGTCCCCCTTCAGAGCTCAGTCCAGACCCCACCAGTTCCACAGTCATGTCACCTGCTTGTGTGTCCACCTGGGTGCATCAAACTGCAATGCGCACAGGTACCGGAGAGAAAAAAGAACTTTGTGATTTGAGCAGAAGGGAGATAATAGGGGGTGGTAGGGCCTGTCAACAGAGAGTGCTTGGCTCGCTCAACAATACTATGAGTGCTTCCAAAAATTTGCATTGCTGGCTGTTTATGACCCTCAGTGATGGACAATGATCTCTATCTATAGCACTTTCTAGTCTTTTTTTTTTTTTTTTTTTTTTTTTTTTTTTGTATATTTTATTTTATTTTATTTTATTTATTTTATTTTATTTAATTAAACATTTTGATGTTTGAAATAATAGGAAATAACTTTTTGCCTCTTAGAATTTATTTTTATAGATTAAAAATAATGTTAGCTTACAATCACTTGTTTCTTTTATTTTTTAAGATAAGAGTCAAAAGAATTTAAGGTATCTTCAAGACAAAATAAAAAATACTCTGCAATAAATATACCTAATATTTCACTAATAATTTGTAGAGCTTTTGGAAAAAGCCCATGAACTTCAGGGACTTCTCACACATTCTGTTAAAAAAGTTTAGCATACTTTTTCTTTAGAGATACATTGTAATGACTTCCCTACTGTTCAGAAATACTACACATAGTTTTATGTTCCTTAATCGATCAAATAATAATTGCCACACCCCTCTCTTCAAAGAAATTCTGATGTTTTATGATTCATACCTTCACTCCACGGATTCTAATAGATGCTTTGCCTCTCATCTTTTTTTTTTTTTTTTTATTTTTTTATTTTTTTAATATATGAAATTTACTGTCAAATTGGTTTCCATACAACACCCAGTGCTCATCCCAAAAGGTGCCCTCCTCAATACCCATCACCCACCCTACCCTCCCTCCCACCCTGCCCTCCCTCCCACCCCCCATCAACCCTCAGTTTGTTCTCAGTTTTTAACAGTCTCTTATGCTTTGGCTCTCTCCCACTCTAACCTCTTTTTTTTTTTTTTTTTTTCCTTCCCCTCCCCCATGGGTTTCTGTTATGTTTCTCAGGATCCACATAAGAGTGAAACCATATGGTATCTGTCTTTCTCTGTATGGCTTATTTCACTTAGCATCACACTCTCCAGTTCCATCCATGTTGCTACAAAAGGCCATATTTCATTTTTTCTCATTGCCACGTAGTATTCCATTGTGTATATAAACCACAATTTCTTTATCCATTCATCAGTTGATGGACATTTAGGCTCTTTCCATAATTTGGCTATTGTTGAGAGTGCCGCTATAAACATTGGGGTACAGGTGCCCCTATGCATCAGTACTCCTGTATCCCTTGGATAAATTCCTAGCAGTGCTATTGCTGGGTCATAGGGTAGGTCTATTTTTAATTTTCTGAGGAACCTCCACACTGCTTTCCAGAGCGGCTGCACCAATTTGCATTCCCACCAACAGTGCAAGAGGGTTCCTGTTTCTCCACATCCTCTCCAGCATCTATAGTCTCCTGATTTCTTCATTTTGGCCACTCTGACTGGCGTGAGGTGGTATCTGAGTGTGGTTTTGATTTGTATTTCCCTGATAAGGAGCGACGTTGAACATCTTTTCATGTGCCTGTTGGCCATCCGGATGTCTTCTTTAGAGAAGTGTCTATTCATGTTTTCTGCCCATTTCTTCACTGGGTTATTTGTTTTTCGGGTGTGGAGTTTGATGAGCTCTTTATAGATTTTGGATACTAGCCCTTTGTCCGATGTGTCATTTGCAAATATCTTTTCCCATTCCGTTGGTTGCCTTTTAGTTTTGTTGGTTGTTTCCTTTGCTGTGCAGAAGCTTTTTATCTTCATAAGGTCCCAGTAATTCGCTTTTGCTTTTAATTCCCTTGCCTTTGGGGATGTGCCGAGTAAGAGATTGCTACGGCTGAGGTCAGAGAGGTCTTTTCCTGCTTTCTCCTCTAAGGTTTTGATGGTTTCCTGTCTCACATTCAGGTCCTTTATCCATTTTGAGTTTATTTTTGTGAATGGTGTGAGAAAGTGGTCTAGTTTCAACCTTCTGCATGTTGCTGTCCAGTTCTCCCAGCACCATTTGTTAAAGAGACTGTCTTTTTTCCATTGGATGTTCTTTCCTGCTTTGTCAAAGATGAGTTGGCCATACGTTTGTGGGTCTAGTTCTGGGGTTTCTATTCTATTCCATTGGTCTATGTGTCTGTTTTTATGCCAATACCATGCTGTCTTGATGATGACAGCTTTGTAGTAGAGGCTAAAGTCTGGGATTGTGATGCCTCCTGCTTTGGTCTTCTTCTTCAAAATTACTTTGGCTATTCGGGGCCTTTTGTGGTTCCATATGAATTTTAGGATTGCTTGTTCTAGTTTCGAGAAGAATGCTGGTGCAATTTTGATTGGGATTGCATTGAATGTGTAGATAGCTTTGGGTAGTATTGACATTTTGACAATATTTATTCTTCCAATCCATGAGCAGGGAATGTCTTTCCATTTCTTTATATCTTCTTCAATTACCTGCATAAGCTTTCTATAGTTTTCAGCATACAGATCTTTTACATCTTTGGTTAGATTTATTCCTAGGTATTTTATGCTTCTTGGTGCAATTGTGAATGGGATCAGTTTCTTCATTTGTCTTTCTGTTGCTTCATTGTTAGTGTATAAGAATGCAACTGATTTCTGCACATTGATTTTGTATCCTGCAACTTTGCTGAATTCATGTATTAGTTCTAGCAGACTTTTGGTGGAGTCTATCGGATTTTCCATGTATAATATCATGTCATCTGCAAAAAGCGAAAGCTTGACTTCATCTTTGCCAATTTTGATGCCTTTGATTTCCTTTTGTTGTCTGATTGCTGATGCTAGAACTTCCAGCACTATATTAAATAGCAGCGGTGACAGTGGGCATCCCTGTCGTGTTCCTGATCTCAGGGAAAAAGCTCTCAGTTTTTCCCCGTTGAGGATGATGTTAGCTGTGGGCTTTTCATAAATGGCCTTTATGATCTTTAAGTATGTTCCTTCTATCCCGACTTTCTCAAGGGTTTTTATTAAGAAAGGGTGCTGGATTTTGTCAAAGGCCTTTTCTGCATCGATTGACAGGATCATATGGTTCTTCTCTTTTTTTTTGTTAATGTGATGTATCACGTTGATCGATTTGCGAATGTTGAACCAGCCCTGCATCCCAGGAATGAATCCCACTTGATCATGGTGAATAATTCTTTTTATATGCTGTTGAATTCGATTTGCTAGTATCTTATTGAGAATTTTTGCATCCATATTCATCAGGGATATTGGCCTGTAGTTCTCTTTTTTTACTGGGTCTCTGTCTGGTTTAGGAATCAAAGTAATACTGGCTTCATAGAATGAGTCTGGAAGTTTTCCTTCCCTTTCTATTTCTTGGAATAGCTTGAGAAGGATAGGTATTATCTCTGCTTTAAACGTCTGGTAGAACTCCCCTGGGAAGCCATCTGGTCCTGGACTCTTATTTGTTGGGAGATTTTTGATAACCGATTCAATTTCTTCGCTGGTTATGGGTCTGTTCAAGCTTTCTATTTCCTCCTGATTGAGTTTTGGAAGAGTGTGGGTGTTTAGAAATTTGTCCATTTCTTCCAGGTTGTCCAATTTGCTGGCATATAATTTTTCATAGTATTCCCTGATAATTGTTTGTATCTCTGAGGGATTGGTTGTAATCATTCCATTTTCATTCATGATTTTATCTATTTGGGTCATCTCCCTTTTCTTTTTGAGAAGCCTGGCTAGAGGTTTGTCAATTTTGTTTATTTTTTCAAAAAACCAACTCTTGGTTTCGTTGATCTGCTCTACAGTTTTTTTAGATTCTATATTGTTTATTTCTGCCCTGATCTTTATTATTTCTCTTCTTCTGCTGGGTTTAGGCTGCCTTTGCTGTTCTGCTTCTATTTCCTTTAGGTGTGCTGTTAGATTTTGTATTTGGGATTTTTCTTGTTTCTTGAGATAGGCCTGGATTGCAATGTATTTTCCTCTCAGGACTGCCTTCGCTGCATCCCAGAGCGTTTGGATTGTTGTATTTTCATTTTCGTTTGTTTCCATATATGTTTTAATTTCTTCTCTAATTGCCTGGTTGACCCACTCATTCGTTAGTAGGGTGTTCTTTAACCTCCATGCTTTTGGAGGTTTTCCAGACTTTTTCCTGTGGTTGATTTCAAGCTTCATAGCATTGTGGTCTGAAAGTATGCATGGTATAATTTCAATTCTTGTAAACTTATGAAGGGCTGTTTTGTGACCCAGTATATGATCTATCTTGGAGAATGTTCCATGTGCACTCGAGAAGAAAGTATATTCTGTTGCTTTGGGATGCAGAGTTCTAAATATATCTGTCAAGTCCATCTGATCCAATGTATCATTCAGGGCCCTTGTTTCTTTATTGACTGTGTGTCTAGATGATCTATCCATTTCTGTAAGTGGGGTGTTAAAGTCCCCTGCAATGACCACATTCTTATCAATAAGGTTGCTTATGTTTATGAGTAATTGTTTTATATATCTGGGGGCTCGGGTATTTGGCGCATAGACATTTATAATAGTTAGCTCTTCCTGGTGGATAGACCCTGTGATTATTATATAATGCCCTTCTTCATCTCTTGTTACAGCCTTTAATTTAAAGTCTAGTTTGTCTGATATAAGTATGGCTACTCCAGCTTTCTTTTGGCTTCCAGGAGCATGATAAATAGTTCTCCATCCCCTCACTCTCAATCTAAAGGTGTCCTCAGATCTAAAATGAGTCTCTTGTAGACAGCAAATAGATGGGTCTTGTTTTTTTATCCATTCTGATACCCTATGTCTTTTAGTTGGCGCATTTAATCCATTTACATTCAGTGTTATTATAGAAAGATACGGGTTTAGAGTCATTGTGATGTCTGTATGTTTTATGCTTGTAGTGATGTCTCTGGTACTTTGTCTCACAGGATCCCCCTTAGGATCTCTTGTAGGGCTGGTTTAGTGGTGACAAATTCCTTCAGTTTTTGTTTGTTTGGGAAGACCTTTATCTCTCCTTCTATTCTAAATGACAGACTTGCTGGATAAAGGATTCTCGGCTGCATATTTTTCCTGTTTAGCACACTGTAGATATCGTGCCAAGCCTTTCTGGCCTGCCAAGTTTCAAAGGAGAGATCAGTCACGAGTCTTATAGGTCTCCCTTTATATGTGAGGGCACGTTTATCCCTTGCTGCTTTCAGAATTTTCTCTTTATCCTTGTATTTTGCCAGTTTCACTATGATATGTCGTGCAGAAGATCGATTCAAGTTACGTCTGAAGGGAGTTCTCTGTGCCTCTTGGATTTCAATGCCTTTTTCCTTCCCCAGTTCAGGGAAGTTCTCAGCTATAATTTGTTCAAGTACCCCTTCAGCACCCTTCCCTCTTTCTTCCTCCTCTGGGATACCAATTATGCGTATATTATTTTTTTTTAGTGTATCACTTAGTTCTCTAATTTTCCCCTCATACTCCTGGATTTTTTTATCTCTCTTTCTTTCAGCTTCCTCTTTCTCCATAACTTTATCTTCTAGTTCACCTATTCTCTCCTCTGCCTCTTCAAGCCGAGCCATCGTGGATTCCATTTTGTTTTGCAATTCGTTTAAAGCGTTTTTCAACTCCTCGTGACTGTTCCTTAGTCCCTCGATCTTTGTGGCAAGAGATTCTCTGCTGTCCTCTATACTGTTTTCAAGCCCAGCGATTAATTTTATGACTATTATTCTAAATTCACTTTCTGTTATATTATTTAAATCCTTTTTGATCAGTTCATTAGCTGTTGTTATTTCCTGGAGATTCTTCTGAGGGGAATTCTTCCGTTTGGTCATTTTGGAGAGTCCCTGGCGTGGTGAGGACCTGCAGTGCACTTCCCCTATGCTGTGGTGTATAACTGGAGTTAGTGGGCGGGGCCGCAGTCCGACCCGATGTCTGCCCCCAGCCCACTGCTGGGGCCACAGTCAGACTGGTGTGTGCCTTCTCTTCCCCTCTCCTAGGGGTGGGATTCACTGTGGGGTGGCGTGTCCCGTCTGGGCTACTTGCACACTGCCAGGCTTGTGTTGCTGGGGATCTGGCGTATTAGCTGGGGTGGGTAGGCAAGGTGCACGGGGGCTGGAGGGGCAGGCTTAGCTCGCTTCTCCTTAGGTGATCCACTTCAGGAGGAGCCCTGTGGCAGCGGGAGGGAGTCAGATCCGCTGCCGGAGGTTTGGCTCCGCAGAAGCACAGAGTTGGGTGTTTGCGCGGAGCGAGCAAGTTCCCTGGCAGGAACTGGTTCCCTTTGGGATTTTGGCTGGGGGATGGGCGGGGGAGATGGCGCTGGCGCCTTTGTTCCCCGCCAAGCTGAGCTCTGCCGTCCGGGGGCTCAGCAGCTCTCCCTCCCTTTGTCCTCCAGCCTTCCCGCTTTCCGAGCAGAGCTGTTAACTTATGACCTCCCAGACGCTAAGTCGCGCTTGCTGTCGGAACACAGTCCGTCCGGCCCCTCCGCTTTTGCCAGCCAGACTCGGGGGCTCTGCTTGGCCGGCGAGCCGCCCCTCCGCCCCGGCTCCCTCCCGCCAGTCCGTGGAGCGCGCACCGCCTCGCCGCCCTTCCTACCCTCTTCCGTGGGCCTCTGGTCTGCGCTTGACTCCGGAGACTCCCTTCTGCTAATCCTCTGGCGGTTTTCTGTGTCTAGCACTTTCTAGTCTTAACTCATTTTCTGCTCAGTATGAATTCTGGTGTCTTAAATTTCTGGGGCCTAGGCCTATAGGTGTTTCCTTCAACTACACTGTAATCACTCTAGGGAAAGGGGTTCTGCATCACACATTTATTGTGCAGACTGGAATTGGCCTGCTCGCCGCCCCAGGGCCCACCATAGCGGCTGCTGCAGAGGCTGGCTGAGTTCACGTTTATTGGTTACTTGACTGACATGTTGGCGCACGTGTGAATGCTGGGTGACCCCAGCTTGCTGTGGCGCAATCTCCCCTGAACGTGTTCTGCTTAATGAAGGGCTGCCAGATAAAGAGCTCCATGGTCAAACAATTTGAGAAAAAGCTGAGTTTAGCAAGGTTAAAGTTTAATAGTTTCCTTTACTGCAGGATTTTTTAAAAAGGCTTAAAATGTTAATGAGCACCATACATTTTTAAAAGGGGAATGATAGCATGATTGGCGCTCTCAACCCCCTCCGAGAAACGACATTTTTCAGACTCCCTTGCAACTAAAGTTCTGGATGAGAATTCAGTTCTGCCAATCACGTGCATGCCTATGAAATTTGGAAAGTGAAAGTGAGATGTAGTTAATTTTCTTGCTATTGATGCTGGTAAGCAAGGTCACAGGGATGTGATTATTTATAGGCAGTTTTGGCTCAGTCATGTGACAGTTGCAGCTTCCAGAAGTCTGTATTCTGGCAACTGTGCATGTGGGCTCTTGAGCTGAGCAGCCTGGGGCAGCCCCTGACTTCTGTTCCTTCAGTCCTTCTGAAAATTTTGTAATCACCAAATTTCTTGTATTAAATTCCTTTTCTGCTTGAAACACTTAGAGTGGTTTTTGTCTCCCGCCCTGAACCCTGGCTGATACGAAAGGTATATAATGTGTGTATATCATACACATTACTGTGTATATATATGTCTGTGTATATATTTGCTCGGAAACAATTTTGTTTTCACAGCATAACTCTCAAGACCACGGTTCTTGAGTAACAATTTAGGGTAATTGTCTATGGAAAGAACACTGAAATCAATATCAGAAGGTCTACGTTACAGTTAGGACTTCACCATTTACTTGACTAGGGAGGTGATCCCCTTGGAGCCTAGAGTTCTCTTCTTCATTTGAAATATAAGAACAATAATTCCTGCCCTCGAGACCTCACAGGGTTGTCATGAGAATCAAATGAGATGATCAATGAGAAAGTGGTCTGGAAACTGTAAATTGTTATAGAAATGCGAAGCATCATCATTAGTCATGCTGCCATCTATGAAAATGAATGTTAGATTCATAATGCAGGGACATCATTCTCCTAACAATTGTCTGAGTAGTCTGTGGTTCCTTGAAAACATTGGGGGTTTGATAGATTAATCAGCTGGGAGCAGAAATACCTCCAGCCTTGTTGAATAGACCATAAACCAAAGGGAACATTCCCTAGCTCCCAAGGTGGCCTCTTTAACAAAGGATGAACACAGACTTCTCTCTCTTCCCCATCTCTTCCAAATTAAAGCCTTTGGGGGAAACATTCCTAACAGAATCCTTTACATCTTCAAAACAGACCAAAGGAAGTGCAGCAAAAATATTTCCTTCATTTGATTTTCTGTTGGTGAGATGGGTCGTTTCATTAGCAAATTGAGTACACACAGCCCCCACAGTCTGCTCCAGTAATTTCCAAAATATGATTTACATAAATTTAACTTTGTAATCTTGTGGTTATATTACTGCATTAAAATGACAAATAATGTGCCACATGATGCAGTTTCAAATGTTGATATGGTAACTGTTTACCAACAGCTGCTCAAATGGAGGTGTCTCTTATCATCCTCTCTTTTCTCAGGATTTGGATATTCATGAAGTATCCCAAATTTGGTCTTTATTTATTTATTTATTTATTTACTTAGTTAGTTAGTTTGTTTATTTTTATTTATTTATTTATTTTATAAATGAGGGAAGTATATCCCTGTGCCCCACAAACAGAAAATTTGAAGTTAGCCAGTGGCTACAGTTTACCTGCTTCACTTAGGATTCTTTGAAAAAACTCAATGTTAAGCAGCTCAACACGACAAATGTCTGCTCACAACTAATGTGTGTAGGACCCTCTTAAATAGAGTTGATGACCAAGGTCCAGGATTTTAGGGAAGCAAGCGAGAGATTCTAGAAGTTATTTTGTTTGAAGGCTTCCTTCTGTTTTTGCCACAATCTAAAATTGCCTGTAATAAATAGAAAATAACCCCATCACAGCACCTCACATGCCATAGGTACCTAATGGTGATCTGTTTTGTGAACGAATGGGTTGAATCTTTTTTTAACTTTGCAATTTTTATCCTAACCATCAATAACATAGGAGGTATTGGGATTCATAATTAATGTCCTTTCTCCTTCCCTTCTGTCCTCTTTCTTTCTTCCTTTCTTTTCTCTCTCTCCCTCCTTTCAGAGAGTCAGTGCCCACTACACGTCAAGCTGTGCTCAAGCCACCGGGAATATACAGGATACAATACTCTCTCCTGGTACTCTTTCCTTTAACTACCACTCATCACATTTGAAATTATATGTTAAATGTCTGTCTGCTGTTCTGGACTATAAGCTCCCTGAGGGCAGAGAAATGTTCTGCTTTGTTCACTCCTATGTCTTCACATCCAGGACAGTGCTGTGTTCACAGTATTTGCTCAATGACTATTAATCAAAAGGCTCGGACCCTTCTAGGATTGTGCATTCTCCTTCACTGTCTTATGTGTCTTATGTCTTATTTGGCTCCTGCTGCTCCTTACTCCACCCGTCAATTATTCCCACAAGGTCACTGGTGACCATAGAGTCAACTTCAGCCTTTCCCAATGCTTACAAGACCACTCTATCACAGCTGTCCCTAATATAAGGGCCTCACAATCTAAGGAGGGATTCTGCTGATGTTGGACGGTCAAAGCCCTTCGTGGGCTTACAGCTAACTGATTTAGGGAGCGGGAACATCAATGTGAGTGGGTGAATAATTACATTAGTCAGAAAAAATGAAGACCAATATCAATCCTACATAAATGCCATAAAAGGAGTAACTGCTGAGAACTGAGGTGGTTAGGGAAAGCTAAGAGGAAACTGAACCTGAGGTAGGTCTTAAGGGAGAAGAGAAAGAAGTAAGGAAAGGCTTCTAACATCATTTTGAGTAGGACTTGAGGGATGTAATGTGGAAGAGATGAAATCAGACCTTGAGGAGATCGTTTAAATGCAAAGCTGAGGATTAAATTTTAACCTGTGCACAATAAAGAATTACTGAAGGCACTAGAAGTGAAGGGGGTGAAGCTCACGCAAATCTGTGTTCTTGATAGAACACAGCAGTCGTGGGAAGCTTAGCCAGCATTACCACCCTCCCCCCTCTGATTCCTGCGTTTTCAACTTCTAATTCCGTACTGCTTTTACTTCCTTTAGTAAACAGTCTCAGATTTCTCCCAGCTTAAAAACTAACACCTACTCCACCAACAAAATAAACCAACATTCCCTTACCCCTCATCTCCATTTAGCTATTTCAGCTCCTTCATTCAAGCTCTTAAAAAATGGCTTTATGGGGGCACCTGGGTGGCTCAGTCGGTTAAGCGTCCGACTTCAATTCAGGTCACGATCTCGCGGTCCGTGAGTTCGAGCCCCGCGTCGGGCTTTGGGCTGATGGCTCAGAGCCTGGAGCCTGCTTCGGATTCTGTGTCTCCCTCTCTCTCTGACCCTCCCCCGTTCATGCTCTGTCTCTCTCTGTCTCAAAAATAAATAAACGTTAAAAAAAAAAAAATGGCTTTATGTTCTCTATATCTGCTTTCTTACTTCTTATTTACCTCCTAACACACCAGAGTCTAGTTTCTGCCCTAACCACAGAAATGTCTCTGTCAAGATCACTAACGAGCTTCTAGCTGTTAATTTGAAGGCATAGTCGTTAGTCCTTACGTTACTCAATCTTGCATGTCATAGTTTCATGCCCTCTTTCCTTCCAAAAGACCTCTCTTGCTTTGGCTGTTGGGACATCTCTCATTCTTGGTTTTCATTATACCTTTCTGAGCTGTCTCAGGTGTTCTTCTTTTCCATTACATCTTTTATATATTGCTATTTCCCAGGGCTTTTTTCCTTGTTCCATTTTGAATAGTCCATTCAAGTGTGGGACAGTTTGGTAGAGATGTCCAGTGGCACTTGGATATAGAGGTCTGTGCTTGAAATAAAGATTTGGGGGCTGTCAGCATATGTGGGCAAGTGAAGACATGAGATTAGGGGAGAACAGGTAGAGTAAGAACAAGCCCAGGGAAGACAGATAAAGGGCAGGTGGAGGGATGGAATCACCCAAAGGAGAGGGGAAATCCGGGGAGACTGATGAGATGGAAATCAAGAGGGAAGGAGAATTTCCAGAAGCAGAGAATGCTACAGACACATTAAATAAGGTAAAGACTGGTAAGGATCTGTTGAGCTTAGAGAACTCTCACTACTGATAAATACAGAAACTAGATTTTCATGAGCTTGAATGGGGGCAAGGGCAAGAAAGTAGAAAGAGCTGGGATAGTCTGCTTTTTCTAGAATCTTGGCTGTGAAACAAGAGAGGAATTGAGTAGTAGAAAGAGAAAGATGCTGTGCTTAAGATGGGAGAGACTTGCATTGTCAAGTTCTTTAGGCAAAGGGAAAGGTAAAAAGCTATTAATTTTATATATCACAAAGTTCATAACTAGTCAATAGAAACAGACAGGGATGCACAGAGACTCATATTAAGGAAAGCAGAGTATGTGAGATTCCAAATTTTCTTGTGTTGTGGGTTCATTTCTATTCTTTAAGTTTAATATATGTCTGGTGTTTCATTTCATTTCTTCACAGCAGTAGATCATAATTTAATTTTTTTCCTTGATGTAGGTATAAATGGAGATGCTAAAGCATATTTATGCGTACAGGGTCATTTCTAGGTGCATGCACTAAATATTAATATTCCAATCCTCTTCTGAGCTCATGAGCCAAGCAAGAAATGCATTTTTCTTGCTTAGTGAAGAATTTTTTTTTCTGAAGCACAAGGCTATTTGAGCAGGCTCTCTATCCTCAGAGAAAGCAGTATTATTATTACATTTTTCCAACAAAAGAAACATATAGGAAACATAATTCGTATAGGAGCTGGGTTCTATATTCTATTTCTGGTCTATTTGGAGACATGACACACAGTCTAGCAGATCTAGATGAAACAATACTAACTGAACTTCCATACTGGTGGGCTTAGTTTGCTTTTGTGATCTTATATTCTTCCTTCTCACAGCAGCATTTTGGTTTTTCCCCTGGGACATGACCCTTTTCTCTCTCTCTCTCTCTCTCTCTCTTAGTGTTTGTAGATCAGTTGAGGCTGACTTTTTCCCTGGCTCCCAAAGCAAGGCATATGATCTAAAGCAGGCAAATCAAAGTGCAGAATTGCTTTGTCCATAATGACGGGTTTAGAGTGGCTCCATGACCCTGTCCAGGCCAAGGATGGCCCTATTAAACCTGGAGTTGAATTACGGTAAAAGAGCTCTGTAACTGAGGATTTGAGTCTGGAGCTGCCAGCTGCCATTTTGTTCCCTCAAGGGAAGAGCCAATCTGAGTTTAAAGTTAGCACAAATGAGAGCATGGCCAAGAGATGGAGAAGGCCAGGTTCTTTGTGACATCAGTTGAGTTCTTGCCTCTAGGCATACCTAAAGCACTAGCACTACGTTTTTTAAATTCATGCAAGCCAATAAATAACCTTTGGAGTTGCATTTCTGTCCCCTGCAGTCGCAAGAGCTCTGACAAAAATGGTTGCTTGATGCCACATTCACACTTGTGACCTTATGCAATTCCACCCCCGCTGGGTAAGGATTATTAACTTCCTTTTATAGATAAAGGTCACAAAACTGCTAAATGACAGAGTCAGGATAAGAAAGTCTTAGGTCCTGTGCTTGATCCATTATACCATAGCTCTTTCCCACAAGGTCTCTCTTTAAGGTTTTTTAGGAAGAATTTATAGTGATTAATGCTATTGCCCTACTTCACCTTCCTGAACTATTAAGGTAATGGCGAACACTCTCTGATTTAAAACTTAATGCTGCCCTTAGTTTTAAATTTAGTTTATTTACACCTCCTGTGTCCTTTATTTCTTCTTCCTTTCCATATATGAATATTTTTTTAGACTCCATTGAAGTAATAGATCCAACAATTATTAATAGGATATTCTGTTCTTATTTAAAACATGCATTTCTCAGCCTGCCACTGCCTACTGATTTTAATCTAACATATCTTATTTTCATACAAAGTAATGATGACTCCCAGCACCTAGCACATAGTATAGTAGACACTCAATAAGTTGAATTTGTTGAATGATTTGTTGAGTGCCCATGGCATGCACAGTTTACTGATTGGCTTCATGAATGATACTTTTGCCGTTTTGCCTGGGACTCTCTCTCCTCTATCTACCTGGCCTGATATTCATACCTTTAGTTTTTCTTTCTTGAGTCGAACAATGGGAGTGACGATGGGTACAAAAGTCTAGGCAATGTGGTTTCAGAGAAGATGGGTTCTAGATTCCTATTCTGTTACTAAGTAGCTACCTGACATTCACTAAGTTATTCACATTTTCTGAGGGCTAATTTTCTTCAAATAGGTTGTTTTGAGGATTAAAAGAAATAATATGATAAATTTATCACTTTTATTGGTGCAATGTACACACCAGTGGGAAGGCAAGGAAGAAAGGAAAAGGATTGCTTTCTTCCAGCAACAAATCAAGCCGAGTCAGTACAGCTAAGAAGCACAAAGGAAAACAGAAGGAACAGGGAAAAGTTTTTTTGTTCAGTCCTCTGGCTCTTTCTCATCCCCTTCACCTTGTTTTATTTTTCTCTGTAGCACTCAGCACCTTCTAACATACTTAATTTGCATATATGTTATGTTAATGAGCTGTTTTGCCCCACTTGAGTTTAAGCTCCATGGGGGCAGAGACTGGTTGAGAGGGCACTAAAAGCCATTTGTTCAGTGAATGAAAAATTGGAGGAGTGTAGAGAAAAACAGGTGTGGGAGACTGCAAAATGGGTGGAGAAGTAAGAATCTGGGGCATGGGTATTACGGAGAAGGAGCAGAAGGACCATACGAAGAGAATATCTTTGATAATATCCAGGATCTGGAGTAGGGAACATCTTTCCCATATTTATTTTCCAAATATGTGTGTGTGTGTGTGTGTGTGTGTGTGTGTGTGTGTGTGTGTGTGTTGCTTTCAACAAACCTTATTACAAAAGCCACATTAAATAACCTTTACAATTCAACATTCTCCTTACGTGACAATGCATTCTCAGAACAAAAGGATGGTGATATATCACTACAATATTCTGAAAGTTAGGACACCTCAAATCTTGTGCCTCTTCTGTTGAGCTCTGTAGTCCCTGAAAGACATTGAGCACATTGTGACACTCCTGTCATGTCATCTCATCTTGTCCTTTTTCTTTTTTCTTCTTTTTAAAATGGTAAGACCTAATAGGGTACATGCTCAGCAATTTAAGTAGCTTTTTGTTGGCAAGTAAACAAATACTTCAAGTTTATAACAGATGCACAAGTCCACTTTGGGAGAAATGCATTATAGGCTCAGGTGCATCCTAAGAGCTCTTATAATCACATTTTTTCATCTGTTCATGTGGTGTACACCTGTACAAATTTGGCATGGGCTTGGGTAAAGTGTAGGAGAGTCCCAGGTTCAAAGCAAACTTCCAATCTTTGTTCAGTTCTCTGAATGTTGTAGATTATTTTCCTCTCAACCCATAAAAAGGTAGGATTCTTAGCATATCTAGAAGCTGCCATTGCCCTTTGGTGAAAGTATTAAATACAAATGCAAATAAATCAACCTGGATCAAAGAGCACAGACCTAATTTGTAAGCACTTTAAAGTAAGCAGGAAAAAATGGATAAAGGTTTTCAGAGTTTTGTATTTAATAAACTCACAGATTTCACAGACCAGCGTATAATCTGAGGGAGTGAATTGTCTTATGTATATTAGTCTCTCTTTAGACGAATTGTATTAAGATGTTTTTACTTGCATTTGAGGCCTCCCAAAAGTTCAACACTAGATATTTCTATGGCACATACATTAAAATAAAAATCTGGGGGTGGGGACGCCTAGGTGGCTCAGTTGGTTAAGTATCATACTCTTGATTTTGGCTCAGGTCTAGATCTCAATCATGAGATGTAGCCTCGCATCAGGCTCCATGCTGATAGCATGGACCCTGTTTGTGATTCTCTCTCCCTTTCCCTCTCCCTCTGCCTTTCCCCTACTCTCTCTTCTCTCTCTTTCTCTCAAAAAAAAAATCTGATAGCCACATGTATGGAAGAAGGAAAGAAAATACTGAAAACCAAAGACTGTTTCCAGGCTAAAGATTATTTCTTGACTTTTCAAAATGTTTAGCAGAAGGTTAATTAGCCCAGAAAATGCTGAAAGACTTGCGTTTTCATTCTTGTTTTTTGGCATATACATTATGCTCCTCTATTACATGCGGGATTGCAAAGTATTGTGCTTTACAGACATCAAATTGTGAACTCAAATGTATGTATGGTTGGACTTCAGTTTTGGCCTCCTCCATAAGAATAAAGAAAGTGGAGACCCCCAGAGCATAGCTCCCTTCCCCTCATGGAAAGACAAGCGGGAATTTTCCAGTGAATGACCTTGCAAGTATATCCTGAGTTGCTTCTCTTCGGTGTGTAAAGGTTTGACTCAGCAGGTTTGGGATGTTCAAACCCTGCACATTCCAGAGGAAGGTCTGGCCCTTGACTGGCTCCTGAGAGATAACCTCTAAGACTTTGGTATATCCTACTTGACAAGAGTGTCTTTGTTTACCTGTGGCCTTGACCTACACCAATATGATTTATGGAGGGGGCCTTGGACCATGTGATATCAGTTTGAGCTCTGGTGGTCCTGGAGGCTGGGTAATGAGGGTCAGCTTCATACTCCATGACTATGTGACTCCCAGTAAAACCCTAAACTCTAAAGCTTGGTGAACTTCCCTGGTTGGCAATACCCTATGTGTTGTCACATATTGGCTCTGGGAGAATTCGCTGCTGTCTGTGTAACTCCACTGGGAGAGGCCAACTAGAAGTTTGTGTTTGGTCTCTCTTGATTTTAATCTGTATCCTTTCACTGTGGTTAGCCATACAGTGGGTATAACAGTTTTTCTGAGTTCTGTGAGTCCTTCTAGTGAATCGTTGAAGCTGAGGGTGGCTCTGGGGATGCTTGACAACATCCTCCTTCCAGTGAGAAGGGCTGTCCTTATACTCACCATTGTGGCATGTGTACCTAATGACTATAAACAGCAGGCACCTACACACAGACTATTTGGCAACCAGGCTTGGACTGTTTTGCTCTGCTCAAAAGGCTATTCTTATGCTCGCCCCTTTAAAAGGGAGAACAACAGAAGCCTACCATCCTCTTTTTTTAGAGCACGGCCTCACAGCAAATGTAATTGAGTTATAGACCTAGCAAGCCTTTCCGAGAGATGCTGGAAGACTGGGAGAGAATCACTGACTTTTATTCTTACACAGTCTCTCCCTGTGGTCCTTCTCGCAGCCTCTTGAAGATGGCAGCTTTCAAAAAGTCATTAATCTGCCACAAGGAGGAGAAGCGCATGTCTCTCTTTGTGACCTATGTATCATGTTTTCATAGGGAGGTGCCAATCATTATCAGATTCATTAAAATCACCCTCAAAATAAATGTTGATTTTCTTCACCATTGTCTCCACAAACTTGCATTAAATTTAGACTCTGATGCCAAGGAATTTAATATATCTGTCCTCTGTCTTTTGGAGAGGGAGGACAGATATATTAAAAACAAATAGCAGGACTGACAAAGCTGCACAGGTGACACTACACATAGCCACCAGTGAGGGCCACACTCCCTACCATAGGTGGATGCCAACCCCAGTTCTGAAGTATGGTAGGCTGGCGGGATAGTGAGGTGGAGTCATCTCACTGTAGGGAGAGAGAAACTCAGAGAGGAAAGGCGCAAGTCTAGAAAGGCTGTAAAGGTCAAGGTCTAATGAGTTTGATCTTCATGTGTAGGTTCAGGGGCTTTCAGTGGCCTTGGGATTCTGCCTTCAACTCAACTCTTCATTCCAAAAGCAAATGCTTGTCGGTCATACAGCACATAATAGGCCATTTCCCTTGCCATCTCTTCTGCATTGTTTTCTCTTTCTTGTCCTCTGCTCCCCTAAACCCACCTCAGATTCAGTCCTGTCCAGGAGTGTGTTTGGCCCGACTAAATGTGGTTATTCCAAAGATTCCTCAGTAATTCTGTGCTCTCTTCACTCCAGAGTTAACCTCAATTTTTTTTGTAATAGATATGCTTATAAAGGTGGTCTGTGGAGTCAGTTTTGGTATAATGGCTCTCTGCTTTTCTATACACTTTCAACATAAAATCATACATATGTTTCTCTGGAATACTTTTTAGCATCCAAATCCAATCTAATCACATTTACAAACTCAGTAACCTTTTTGAAATCATATTTAAAAGTTATTTGAGTCAAGTTTTTCCTGATGAAATAATAATGCAAAAATAAGTCTTAATATAAATGCAAAACAGCTGAAGTTATTTTTAAAATTACAGTAACTTAAAGGCTTAAAGAAAAAAAAATACAGCAGTCGCTTATCTGAACAGAGCTCATTGATATTAAAAAAATCCCAAATGGTTTCTGAAACCTGTAGGTGAAATGCATGTCCCTCTGAATGCACAGATCTTTTTTATTTCCCCTGGAATTTTGTAGGCATGACTGGTTTTTAAAAATGAACAGGTGATGTAGGCTGAGGGAAGAGGCTGCACTAAAGCAAAGCAAAGGATTCAGAACATATCAGTAAATGAACAATTGGTAACCCCCTGTGTCGCCATTTTCTTCTCTGCTTTATCCTCATATTTTTACACAGTTAATAAGGGGAAGAGCTGGGACCCCAGCAGTTCTAGCTCCATATTCATGGCTCTTTCCAATTTACCACAACTGCCCTAAGCAGTGTTCATTAATCTTTGGAAATTTTCTTCTTTATATGGCAGATTGCTAGATCTCACTATTATAGCAGATACCTGTAAACCAACGTGCCAAAACCAGAACCTGTCCTGTCACTTTGCACCCAAGCCTGTTCCGTTTCATGACCTGTACTATCATTGTCATCAACTCAGGTTCTCAACATACTGTAGCTCACATTTGATTCTTCTCTCTTCCCACTCTGATATCCATTCATTCTTATAGATTCTGCTCTCATGATGCCTCTGAATCCCTCCCCCTCTTGCCTTCCCTGCTGCTGTCACCCTAGCTCGAGTCCTTATTATTATTATTATCAATTAATTGTACAACTGCAATAGCTCCTAACTGGTCTCCTAGATCCTGGTTCCGTTCTTTCTTCCAGTCTCTATTCATCATATGAAAACCATCGCACATACTCTTTCTTCTTTCTCCACTATGGTAGGGTGATTGCATCAATGACCCAAATTAAATGGCATCCCTGTGTCTATGTCCTTTGTTCTGTTAGTTAATGGTTTCTTCCCAAACCGATACTGGGCTTGTTCATTGTGACTTGCTTTTGCAAATGGGAAAGTAGCTAACTTGATTCAAGCAAAGGTTTATATATAGCATGGGGCAATTTCTGCTTTCTTTACCCCTTGATCCTCTGAATTTTTTCCTGAGGACACATCCACGGAATCCTACTGGAAAAGGAGACTAGTGTGGAATAGAACAAAGTCAGCCCAGGTTGATACAACCAAGGCTATCCTGGACTAAACATCCAACATCTGACCACAGATATGTAATTGAGCCCAGCTAAGATCAGCAGAATCATTCAGCTGACCCTTAGACATATGAGCAATTATCAATTGTTGGTGTTTTGGGTATAAGTTTGGGGGTGCTTTGTTATGTAGCAGTAGCTAGTTAATACATCCAGTATGTTTTCTTCTGAAATACTTCCATATTGTATGTACTGTTATTTTAGCATTTATTATGTCTGACTTCTGTCGGACTGGCTCCTTTATGTCAGGGGCCACATTTTTAAAAACTGCAGTATCTAGCACATAACCTAGCACACAGTGGGTACTCAATAAGTATTTATTTATTTTATATTATTTTACAGTAACTCATCCCTCCCCAATCTTTTACAAAACTGAGTCAAAATGTTTTTTTTTTTTTTTGCCATCCTTTCAGATTTAGCAAGAATATCTGTTTCAGTCAAGTCCTTGCTTAAGCTGTGAAAGAAAAGGCTTACTCTATAAGTGCTTGAAAATTAGTGTTTGTTTTTAAGTTTCTTTCTTTTAAGCCTGACATTTGGATAAGCCTCTTGTTTAAGAGGAGAAGTAGTCCGTCGGTTCAGCTCCAGTTCATGCCTTGTGACTTCCAAGGTGGGGGACATGTGCTGGATCTTGGATTTGGGGAGGATGCTTCCAGGGTAGGGAAAGTATAGGGCTTTTGGAGAAAAGAAGGGGAATGGGAGCCCGTGAGGAACATCTACACAGTCTTCCTTTCCCCGTCACCGTAAACAATGGTAAAGTATGCATGGAATTTTAATTCAGCCATCTTTTCCCTTTTGGCAAACTTGAATCAAATTTCATAGAGAATACTCTACAAGTAACACTGGTGGTTGTTTCCATGCAGAGAGGTGAAAATGACTAAAGACTTTTGAATTTTTTTCTGCATGTTTGTGCATATTTCTGATAGTCTATGAATCTTCTGTAAAGATGTTAGTATTTTTTTTTAGTTTATCTATCTATCTACTTATTTAGAGTGCTCGTGTGAGTGGGGGAGAGGCAAGAGAGATAGATAGAGAGAGGAATAAGAATCCCAAGCAGGCTCCACACTGTCAGCTCAGAGCCAGATGCAAGGCTCGATCTCAGGAACCGTGAGATCATGACCTAAGCTGAAATCAAGACTTGGACAGTTATCTGATTCAGTCATCTAGGTGCCTCTATAAAGAGACTTCAGATAACACAGTGAATTTGTCTTTCCTATTTAAAATTCAAGCTACAGGGGTGCCTGGGTGGCTCAGTTGGTTAGGCATCCAACTTCAGCTCAGGTCATGATGTCATGGCTTGTGAGTTCGAGCCTGCATCGGGCTCTGTGCTGATAGCTCAGAGCCTGAAGCCTGCTTAGGATTCTGTGTCCCCCTCTCTCCCCGATCCTCCCTACTCATGCTCTGTCTCTGTCTCTCTCTCTCAAAAATAAATAAACATTAAAGAAGAATAAAAAAATAAGTAAAATATAAGCTACAAAATATTTAAATTATGCTTGTACGTTAAGTACCAGTTATTGATTTCACAACCAATGGCAAGTATGTCGTATATATATGACATATATATGCTATATATATGTCTGCTCATATTCAGTTGACCTTTGAACAACATGGGTTTGAACTATGCAGATCCACTTGTATATAGATTTTTTTTGGCAAATACAGTATAGTACTATAAATGTATTTTCTCTCCCTTAAGATTTTCTTTTCTCTAGCTTCCTTTATTGTAAGAATACAGTATATAACACATGAAACATACAAATATGTGTTAATCTACTGTTTATGTTATCTGTAAGGCTTCCGATCAACAGTAGGCTATTAGTAATTAAGCTTTGAGGGAGTCAAAAGTTATATGTGGATTTTCAACTGCACAAGGGGTCAACACCCCTAATCTCTACATTGTTCATGGGTCAACTGTATACCCTAAATTATTTTTGGGTCCATTCTCTCAATCTCTACACCTTCCCCCAAGCCCATAGCCTGCCTGGTAGAGCATTGTATGCATAGTAGACATTTAGAAAATTTACCATTTCTTAGCCAACCCTACCCTCTGCTCCTTTGAGCTTTCTGAAACATTAGACATTCCTAGCTCCAATCTCTTTGGTACTAGAATTGGCACATTTGCTATACATCAACACTTGGACAATGACTAATGGCATCATCTAGGGAAGAACAAGTAGCAGATTCGTGAACTTCATTTCTTTTCAGCCTTTTATGCCAAGGCTAATTGCTTGTTTAAGTAAATGCATCTGACTTGAATAGCAATTGAAGATGTTTGGGGATAGTTTGAGTATTGAATTTCACATGCAGTGACCAAGGCTAAGAAAATACAGGTTAATGTCCTGAAAACTTTTAATCAATACAGAGGCTTTTCCTTACAGAAAGAAATTGGCCTTGGCAATAGACAAAATCAAGGGTCAGAAATTGAAATGCCCATAGAGGTCAGACAGGTGACAGAAATCAGTCAAGTAGGTGGGGATTGTGGTAAAGTGGCCAGCCGCTCCTTACTTTGACTATTGTCATGGGGGGAAGGCAGGCCCAGGATGGCCAGATCACCCAATTTTTAAAGCCAATCTGAAAATTCAAGTTTTATTTAAATGTGATATTTGAGTTTTAATTATTGACAGCTAATTCAAGAATATGGATTGCTCTCAAGGCTATCATTTTGTTTCCTCTAAACTAAACAGAGACGATTTATGGATTTTCCAATTGTTCTATCCTCACTACAGGAATTAACCATTATTCCGTTCTGACCTGTGACAGCTGCATCACAGGGTGTGATGGGAAATTACCTAGGGGACACCTGGGGCTGAGTTCTGAGTGAGCATCATCTATTGAGCAGAAAATCTGTTTGTATGAATGTCTCTGAATATATTTGTTTCCTGTTAAAGTAGTGCTTCCTGTAAACATGCTGCATCTTGTGTTGGAAATAGCTGAGAAAACTCCTCCTTTAGTGAGTGAGGGGCTAATTATTTAGTGACCTATCCTCGGCCTCAGTTGAGACACTCCTCACATGGTTGGGTATGGTCCCGGTAAAACAATGCCACAGATCAGAGGTTTCATAGGACCTTGGGGAGCTATAGCACGGGACAGCTAGGAGAATTCACATCTTACCCCAAAGAAAATCCCTACTCATAGGGATTTTGGTAAATTGCATCTACAGGTTATTACATTCAAGGTGAGCTTTGAGGTATAAATTTGTAGGATGTTGTTCTCTACCTTCACACTGACAACAATTGATCAACTGATAAACAACCATGCCCCTATGTCCCCAGAATGCTCCTTTGTTACTGTGGACACCTTGTTTCTTTCCCTGGATTCCTCAGACCTCCTGCAAGATCCAGGCACTACAGTGTTAATGCATTTCCCTGTACAGCAAAGGGCAGGCTCTGTTCTCTTTGCTAGTGCCCAAGCCATACCAGCTTAAAATATCTAACTGTTATCTTGGAACACTTGAACTAGAATGCCAGGACTCCATAAAAAGCAACACAGTTCAGATATTAGAATGTTTTATTCTTACTGCTTTCCTTCTGGTAGCCATGGGCTAGCAGGAAGCCTGAGATGAGTGGGAACAAGCAGCTCAAGGAACAGAACACATATTTCACTAAAAGCCAGAGGTCCTTTGTTCCAGTCCCAATATGTAGTAGATGCCCTGAAGCATAAATTCGTGAGTTTCATCTTGCATTTTTCTATTACTGGAAAATTTCAACTGGCTAATTTTAAAACATAGATTTCCGCGTCCCCCCCCCCCACCCCCCGCAAATCTGCAGGCTCCGCACACATACTCTGTGGTAGCTGCGAAACAGTTGGAGAATTCCCCGTGTTCAGTGACCTCAAACTCACACTTCAAGCTGTGCTGTGGTTTCTTGCTAGTACAATAAAACATACATGAGTTGTGACTGGCTGCAGAGTCAGGAGCGGGTGTTTCAGTGTTAAATAATCTGGCTCCATTAATTTTGGCGGTTGCTGTCCATGTTTCTATTTTTGTCCCCAGTTAGAACTGTCAAGAAAGGAGTCCACCAGATTTCCGCAAGTGCTTTTGTAAAAATGTCATTTGCCAAATCAAATGTCCGAGGCAGTGATCACACTTTCACAGTTACACACGCCCATCACGTGCTTTCCCATAAATGACTACCCGAGAGCCTGGGCAGAGAGCAGAGATGAGGCGCGGAGTGAGAGAGGCAGTAATGAGGAGACAGAGCCTGGCTTTCACAAACAAGCCTTTCCCCTAATTGCTCCCTCCTGTTGCAGCCACCATGGCAGCAGCAGCAGCCTCTGACCTCAGCTGCTGTGGTCTCCCCGGGCGATGAGAAACCCTGCGAGAGCAGAGAGAGGAGCAGGGCCAACACAGGCATGCAGAACATCCCTCATCTGATAACTAATCAAAATCACATGTTGTAGTTTCGAGATTGTCAGGGGTTGAATTGTGCCCCCACCATGTTCGTGTTGGAATCCTAACCTTGGTACCTGAGAATGTGACCTTATTAGGAACTAGGGCATTGCAGGTGTAATTAGTTAAGTAAAGAGGAGGTCAAACTGGAGTAGGTGGGCCTTTGATCCAAATGACTGGTGTCCTTATAAAAAGAGGAGATTTGGACACAGACACACAGAGGCGGCGTGTCATGTGATGATGGTGGGTTGAGACTGGAGGCATGCATCAGTAAGTCAAAGAACACCAAGGGTTGCAGGAAACCACCAGAATTTAAGGAAAGACAAGGAAGGGTTCTCCTCTACAAGTTTGAGAGGGAATGTGGCCCTGAAGACACTGTGATTTCAGACTTGCAGCCTCTGGAACTGTGACATAATAGATTTCTGCTGCTTGAAGCCACCCACTTTGTTTTGCACACCATTGGATACTAATACAGAGACCATGCCTCAATTTTTGCGTCAGGAGTCAAAGTTTTGAATTTAAGCGTCTGTTCTACTTAGAGTGCTCCAAATATCTGAATTCAGGGGAATAACATCTGTTGACATTATCAACTGTGATGTTGATATTTTCCTACCTGTAGAACTCCCATCAGAGGGGCATGAAAGCTCAGAGATTGAGAACGTGAGCCATGGGGTCATTCACGGGCTCGATCACTTAGGGGCTGTGTGATCCTGAGAATGTTACTCAATCTCTTTACTTTTTAGGTTCATCATCTGTAAAATGAGATACTAATAGTGTCTTCCTCACCTGATGTTTCATAAGGATTTAGTGAGGTAAAGCAGTAATCCATGTTCACTCGGCAACTATTTATTGACTCATGGTATGTGCTGCATTTACAGTTAAGGAGGGAAAATAAACAAGAGCAAAGACAAACGAGATAATTACAAATTCTGACAGACTTGGGAAGAGATCAACAGGGTCTTGAAAGAAAGTGTAAATGGTGGTGGGGAGGGGACACACTTTATTTTTTATTTTTTAAAGTTTACTTATTTTGAAAGAGTGAGAGAGAGAGAGAGAGAGAGAGAGAATGAGTGGGGGAGGGGCAGAGAGAGAAGGAGAGAGAGAACCCCAAGCAGGCTCCAAGCTGTCAGCACAGAGCTCGATGTGGGCCTCGATCTCATGAACCATGAGTTCATGACCTGAGCCAAAAACAAGAGAAAGATGATTAACTGACTGAGCCATTCAGGTGCCTCTGGACCCACTTTGGATAAGAAATCCAAGGACTACTTCTGGGAGAAGGTCAGATTTCAGCCAACACCAAAAGGATGAATAGTGTTAGTAGAGTGGAAAGTTGGGGAAAGAAATCAATGGCAGAGGGAGCAGCTTGTACAAAGGCCCTGAGGTAGAAAGAGCATGGCATGTTCAAAATGTCTCTTTAGGTAAGGGGTAGATGGCTACAGTGGTTTTCTATTGCTGTCATAACAAATCACCACAAATTTAGGAGCCTAAAACAGCATCTGTTTATCATCTCACAGCTTCTGTGGGTCAGAAGTCTGGGCACAGCTGAATTCTCTGCCTAGAGTCTGTCAAGGCTGAAATCGAAATGGCGGTCAAGCTAGTTCTCATCTGAGGCTCAGGATCCTCACTGGTGCTTGGAACTTCTTTTTCATACTATCCATGTGGCTCTTTATATTTTTAAGCTGGCAACAGCAGATGAAGTCCTTCTCAGATTTTCAATCTGACTGCCTTGCTGGCCTTTGCTTTAAGGGCTCATGTGATTTTTATTGGACCCACCTGGGTAATCCATGATACTCTCCCCATTTTAAAGTCAATTGATTAGCCCCTTAAACCTATTCACTGGAACATATTCACAGGCGTGACAGATTCACAGTCTTGGGGATTTGGGTGTGGGGTCTTCTCTCCCCCTGTAATTCTGCCTACCACATCATATGACTTGGAGAGGAATCTGATGATGTAGGGCCTTATGGATCATTGTGAAGGTTTTGAAATTTAATACCAATAATTGTAGTAATTACTATCATGTAGTTACTATGTATACCATCTATGTATTAGATTCCAAACATTACAAAATATAATCTTATTGGATCCTCCTAATAGCCTTTTGAGAAAAGTACCACTATACTCAATTTACAGATGAGGAAATCGAGGCTCAAGTGATCTACCCAAGATTTCACATTTCCTGGTGACTCCCTATTTAAGGCCAGATATGTCAGTTTCCAAATTCCATCAGCATTTTTTAAATGTTTATTTATTGAGAGAGATAGAGATAGAGATAGAGATAGAGATAGAGATAGAGATAGAGATAGAGAGATAGAGAGAGAGAGAGAGAGAGATTATGCAAGAAGCCGGGGGGTGGGGGCAGAGAGAGAGGGAGAGAGAAAATCACAAGCAGCTGTCAGTGCTCAGCCTGATATGGGGCTTGATCTCATGAACCCATGAGACATGATCTGAGCTGAGAATCAAGAGTCTGACACTAACCCACAGAGCCACCCAGGCGCCCCCAAATTCCATTAGCATTTTTATTTTAAATCCCCCTTACTTAGACGTGCATTTAAGATATATTTTTAGAGGTTTCAATAGGGACTTTTCTCTTCTTATGGGTGAAAGCATAATTGATCTAACTAGATGTTTTTCTTTTTGAGTCTCTTAACCATGCCTAGGGGAAGGCTGGTGATTCCAACCATCAGGTTGTAGCCCAGGACTACAGCAGATCTGGCGTCTTATACATTAAAGAGTTTTAAAGAATTTCTGGAGCTCCATGAAGCAAAGCTTATTTAATTTTTGATATACTTTTCTCAAAATTCAGTTTGTGGGCTTTTCATTTTCATGCGCTCAGTATGAGTTTGAATACTATCACCTGCTTTGCCTTTGGAAATACCTTGATTTTTATTGAGGGCATTGAACTTTGAAATTTTTCAAAGCAGAAGGACACATATGCCAGTAAGGCAGTGTTTAATAACGGGGCCATAGCATCCACATTCTAATCTTCTTCAAGTATCTCATTAATTATCTGTATTTTGATGACAGTTAGAAACCTGGCCATTTCCACAAATTGTTTCATAATAGCTAGGCAGAATCTTGTAGTCCTGGGGATTGTAGAAGAACACATTTTTACACGAGGCTAGAGAATATGCCTTGCTCTTATCCCATGGGCCTCCTTGTTCACCCCTTGGTCCATCCTGCCAAGGATAAAGTTCTAGAGATCTGACTCCATGCTGGGGACAAGAGGTGATTAGTCACATGTTAGTTCCTGTTCCCCATCAGGCGCCTACATATACAATGGCCCCTTGTGTTTAAGGGTCTGGTAGACAGGAAATATCAGGGACTATTAATTGTGGAGTCACCTCTAGGGGGTAGTCAAACCTTTTCCAAGGACTGGGTGGGGGGCGGGGAGGCGGTGAGGAGATGGACTCTGTTCTCTAGGAAAGCGGGTGGAAATGTTGCAGGAGAGGAGGGAGTTGGGGAAGGTATGTCCCACTGATTGGAGCTGTGTCCTGGGAGATTGCCCAGCAGGCATATTTTGCAAAAATGGTCCAGTGCCAGTTCCCAGGTGTCTGCTGACTGGGGGCAATTCATCATTAGTTAATATTTCAGTGCCCATTGAATGCTGCTTCCCTGTGCCCCCTGTAGCTCCAGAAATGCTTGCTTGAGGATATGCTGCTAGAACCCAGGACTCCAGGAGAGAATAAGAAACACACGTGCATTCCCGTTGCCAAAAACCATTGCTTTGCAGCTGCAGTACAAAAACAGGTATCAACACATTTAAGCCATGCAGGAGGGGGAAAGAATTCCACCCAGAAGGAAACTTTGTTTGCCAAGTTTCTTGCCAGTTTTTCCTATACAGGGGGTAGGAAGCATTCCCAGAAAGAGAATGGCAAATGAAGTTACAACAAACTTAAAAAAGGCAATTCGCAAGGGAACAAGATCTTCAACAAACGAAAAAGTGTAAATGGTAATATTCCAGCAAATTAGCTCCTAGAGAAGCCCTTAGGCAGAACTGTAAGCCATTATAATTAAGGATTTGGAAAATATCAGTATTTAATTAGAGCCTCTTCTCTTGGTGAAATGCTGTTGCGTTGCTGTAACTTCAGGTGTAAACAACTAAACATACCCATTTCTAAAACGTGTTTTGTTGCAAAGCCTAGAATCGGTGCTAATGTTAATTTGCTTATCTTGCGTCTTCCTCGCCTGTTTTTTTGTTTTGTTTTATTTGTTCGTTTCTGATCAGAGCTGAATTTTAAGAGCATTTTTATCTTTAGTTCCCAAATACAGCCATCTCCAGTTCCCAGGCTGTTCTAGGTATTTATTCACAAACACTGGGGATCATCCCATAAACATACCAACTCCTCTGTAATCTAATAAACACGGTTCCTCCAATATTTAATGCATATTTGTGGCAGTTGTTTCAGACAAGGAGTTTTCAAATCCATTCCCAGCCTAATCAAGTATCTTGACAATAGCAAAATGTTTCAGCTTTATCCCTTAACAGCAGCAAACATTATAGAAATTGGTTTGTGCCGCATGAAATGCTGATTAAAACACACACACACACACACACACACACACACACACACACACACACGGAATACCTGGTGCCTGACTCACATCAGTCTTAGCCCCCACTTTTTGCACCTGCAATATTCCTGACAACAGATAAACCTTTATTCCTTTGCCTATATAGAGACGCGTGTAACTCAAAATGTTTTCCTGCCTTGATGGAGAAGATGAGGCATTATCAAGACTAACACTACAATTTAACGCTTCAGAGGAGCAGTGTATATCATTACTCCCTCTGTAGCCAAGCACACTAATTAATATTTATTGCACCTGTCAAGCCAGTAGCCACGGCCAATCCATTCCTGTGGCAGTTCAATGGGATACTGGACACCATATTTCTCCTTGGCAGACACGTTTGGGTCATCAGCAAAGACAGAAGCCCCTTTCCCCAGTGAGACATCGTAAACGCTCTCTTTGCTCTTGCAAAATTAAACCATTAATTCTTTTCGCGTTAATTTTTATCCTTGTTGAGAATTGCTGTAAAAAGCAAGTGGGGGGAGGGCGGAGAAAGGATGAGAAACCACTGCATGTTCAGGATCAGCTGTCTAACATATTTATTAGAAGGGCTTTTGGAACCCATGACCTTTGCTTTGTATCAGACATCCCTTAAAGGTTACAGACATGTGGGGGGAGACATGGTTATAAATCCTCATGAAGTTTAATCAAAAGTGGCAGACCACCCAGCAGTAAACATGTTATTAAAACTCTTTGACTTAAGACTTTGTTCAGCATTGCCAACAGACCCCCATCATCAACAGGTAGCTGGCAGTGGAATTAATTAAGCGAGGGTAAAATAATAGATGAATTCTCATGTTGCACCTACAGCAAGGCATTTGGCACCGAGAGCGGAGAAGTTTCTATCAAGGCTGTGAATCATTCTATAGTGCATCTGAGTAAACCCAGCACGGCTGTGGAACGAAGTTTACTCAAAAATTTAATTAGGAGAACATGTAAACCGTACTGGAGAAAAGTAGGGCACCAAATGCTGCTTTATTTTACTTTCCTTTTTTGCTAATTCTGTCAGGAGCACCTGTGTCATTAGAACCACGTGACCCAAACTGCCAAGCTTTTGATTAACAGGAGGAATACTGTGAACTGATCACTGAAGATTATCAAGGCCATTATACTTTCCCTTTGAAATAATTGCTCTTCCCTTGAGGATGACAACATTAATGCTGATGATAACGAAGCAACAATAGCAATAATAATAAAAGAGCCAGCAGCTTCTGAGCTGGTATGATGCCCCAGGTACTAAGTGCTTTACATACATTATCTCATTTAATTCTTACAAGCCGTGGAGGGAGGAATTATTAGGTCCATGAAACAGATGAGTAATTGAGCTATAGAGAAGGCTTGTAACCCCTGGCACCCACGTATAGTCTGTTGTACTCCAGAGCTGTCCTCTAGGATGGAGGCTTCTTTGGAGGGCAGTGGGGGTACCAGGAGAAGAACCCATTTACATAAGAGAGCAGCATCTCTGTAACCTCTCTACTGCTGTCCTGTGGCTCCTGCTTGGGTCGGTGTTTCCCACCAGCAGTGTTATCCATGTCCTGACCTCTGGAATTAGACTTTCCACACTGGACTGGCCGGTTAACTCATGCCTCAGCCTCAAGTTCCTTATTATAAGTTGGGGATATTTATTCCCCTTTCATAGTGTTGTTATAAAGATGAGATGAGGTGACATATGCAAAACCTTCAGCACAGCGCAAGCACTCATTATTATTAGAAGTTTTGTAGGTGGTTTTCAAACGGTGGTTTTCGAAGGGTGGTCCTTAGAGTGGCAGCATTGGCATCACCTGTGAACGTGTGTTAAAATGCAAATTCCTGGGCCTGCCCTAGATTTCACCGAATCAGAACTTCTGGGGGGTGGGCCCCAGTTATTGCATTTTATTCTTTTATTTTTTTAAGTTTCCTTATTTATTTTGAAAGAGAGAAGGAGAGAGGGCAGGTGAGTGTGAGAGGGGGAAGGGCAGAGAGGGACAGGGGGAGAAAGAATCTCAAGCAGGCTCTGCGCTGTCAGCATGGAGCCCAATGCAGGGCTCAAACTCACTAACGGTGAGACCATGACATGAGCCGAAACCAAGAGTCAGATGCTTACCTGACTGAGCCACCCAGGCGCTCCCCAGTTATTGCATTTTAACAAGCCTTCGTGTGATGGTGATGCTCTAATGTCTGGGGACCACTGGTCTACATACCAATGCTTCTTATTGATGAGTTACATTTTGACTGCTGGACATCTGTTTTCTCCTTCCTTTGGATAACGATTTTGGCAGCTTGCTCACCATCTTTCTCCTCTTTAACTCTTGGTGGGTGGGGTAGAGAAATCAGCTGGCTTCCCTATTTAAAGTACGATTTTGACTGGGAAACTTTGCTCCACTAGTGGCTCACCTGTTTTTCTAATAAATGTCTCCAGCTTTTCTCTGCTGTTCTAGTGAAAACTGTGAGGCCCTCTGGGTAGGAGCTAATTCTATGTTCTGTGGATTGTCTGCCTCACTTTTGAGTCCTAATGATTATTCCTAATAATAATAATTACTGAAAGCTTTTCTTTGACTTGATTACTGCTTCATGCTGAAGAAAAAAATCCCTTCAATTTTTCTTCCCTTTTCTGAGGCCTGACAAATGACTATTACCGTGTTAAGTCACTCACCTGTGTAAAGCAGAGATTTTTATTTATGTCTCTGATGTTTGTTCTTTAATATCTGTAGAAAAACATAAAATTTGTGTTAAATTGTAAATGGGGACTTTCATTCTAAAGAAGGGTCGGCGGCTTTTCCCTTTTACTTGCTTGCCGTATTTAATTCAACCTTAGAAGACTGGTACACGCATCGTTTCCTCCTCATCTCTGTTTCACTGTTGAGTGAAGTGTTCTGAATTAATTTTGTTAAATTATTAATAGCTCACTATTGGAAAACATTCCAGCACTGGAGTTTATATTTCATCATGCGCTGTGAAGTAATATGGTAGATTTCATGCACACGAATGAATATGCGTCTAGTGGTTAGGGGAAATTTTGGTTCTGGCCTACCCACAATGAATTCTCATGAAGACATAATTTAATAATGAAGTGGATATTTTAGTTTTCATTAGATCAGGACAGTTTCCTGGGAATCAAATGATTAGAATTACAGAATGGGCTGGGTCATTCATCTATTTCACAGAAATGTGCTAAGCACTCCATTAGGCACTGGCAATACGAGGGGTTAAAAGGAGATATGGCCTTTGCTCCTAAAAACGTTATAGTCTAGTGGGGAAGACATACATTAATCAAAGAAATACCAGAATAAATATAAAGTGATAGTCATGATAACTGTTACAAAAGAAGGGTGAAAGGTATGTAAGTGTGAGCATATAAGAGAAATCCACCCGGTCTTCCCTGGGAAGTGGTGTCGGCACTGAGGTGAGGGAGAAGCATGATTTCCTCAGGTGGAATTGTCATGGGAAAGGGTACTTTGGAGAGAAGGAACAATGTATACAAATGTCCTGGGGCAGGAGGGAGCATAATAGCTAAGTGGGGCTGAGAAAAGGTCAATGTGGCTAGGGATCAGGGAACAATGGGGACCCATCAAGGGGTTTAAAGAAGAGGAAGATGTGAATAGATTTAGGTTTTGGCAAGATCACTCTGGTTGCAGTGGGGGTATGGGTTGTCAGGAGACCAGAATGAATGTAGGCAGACTAGCCAGTGGGCTATTTCAGAAGTGATAGCACAGAAGGGCTGGATTGGGGTAGAAGTGACAGAAATAGAATGAGTGAATGTAAAGATAATGACAGGATGGTGATGGGCAGAGAGGTGATTCTCTGATTCTGGTGTCCATAGGAGTACTGGTAAGCAAGCTAAGAGACCCCCGGAAGAAAACCATGTTTGCCAGAGAAGCTCGTGTCTGCTTTTGGGCTGTTGAGTGTGGTGAGCCAAGGGAGTGCTGGATATTTGGGTCTGGAGCTCAGAGGAAATTCTAAAATGTCACATGTACACTTGGATTTATCTGTATATATGTGATGAGGCAGCTATAGGCATGGATGAGAAGAGGGGGCGTAGATTCCTATTTTAACGAATAGCAACATTTAATCCTAAGTAGAGGAGAAGACAAAGAAGGAATGGCCAGAGGGAGGGAAGGAGAAGAGAGTGAGGTATCATTGGAGCTGAGGAAAGAAAGTATTTCAAGAGAGTAGGAGTGGCCAACAGAGCCAAAGTATGCCCGAGAAAAGACCAGCAAAAGGTCTATTGGATATGGAGAAGCCCATGGCTTGGTTTGCTTGACACTGAATCTTGGGAAAACCATGAGCGATAATAACATAACAGTGGTCCCTGATAATAATCGAGATATGTGCTGTTGAGGTTATCCATCTCTCCCTGCCTGAACCCATCTGCCTATGGCCCAAGAGGAAGGAGAACAGAGAAGAGGACCCACTGAGGTATGAAAGGTCATGAAGCACATGCAAAAGCAGGCTCTGGAGACAGACATCAAAGTTTAGATTCTGACTCCAAACTACTTAGTTTGGCTGGATTTCTTCATCTTCCTAAGTTTCAGTTTCTTTATCTGTAAGATGAGCATAACTATTTTACAGGTACTTGTGAGGATTAAGGAGAAATGGATCAAAATCTTAGCAAGGTACCTGACCCACAGTAAAGGTTAAAAACAATTGTTTATTTAATAACTGAATGATGAATTTCAGGCAAGGGAATAAGGAAAAGATGTGTTTTAGCAAGATGACTCTATCTATCTATCTAACCATCTATCTATCATGTATCAATCAATCAATCATCTATCTTCTACCTATATAAATGACTTCATAATTGGAAGAATAACAGTAACTAAATACAAAGAAAGTTCTTTTTGTTATCTTGGAAGGGAGTTTCTAATAGTGTGCTGTAGTCCTTTTCCCCAGGTGATTTACCTTTTCAGTTAATGCCTTTCATGAGGACATAACAATATTCTTAAGAAATGTACAGATGGTAAAGTGACATGAATATGGAAGTGATAGCAAATATAACTTGTGACAGAATAAAGATTGAAAATAAAACAAAATAAATGGTCTGAACCAAATCAGACAAAAATTTGACAAATCAACTAATAAACGAACTGTACAAATTCAGGACAGTATGATCCATGTGACTTTTCTGGGCAAAGGCAGTTAAGAGCACCAAGCCTTCTCCATAATTTCACTTTTCCCTTGACTTAGGGCTGGATGTAGTGGGGCCCTCTGAGGTCCTAGGAATGTGCCAAAGCCTTGGTCCATGAAGGACTGTGTTGAGGAGAGCCCTTCCTCTGCCCTTGCCTCCTGATCTGTGACTTCATGTCACCTGAGAAGTGCACAACTATTACAAACTATTACAAGTTAAGCCATAGAGATTTGGGGACTGTTACCACAATAACCACCGTTATTCTTTGCTAAAAAACCAACAACAAGCAAAAATAGAAACAAAAAACCCCACTTCAGTCTTCAGTAATATTAATAGAAGTATGGTGTCTAGTTTAATGGGAAATGGTATTCTGGAAGAAATCATCTCGGAAGCTACCAAATGACTTGACCACATTTTTTGTATTCTGTTAGTAGAGCTATATACCTGATCTTTAGGTTCTTGGCTTCACATAAGAAGAGATAGACCTGTTGGGAGAGTTCTTGACATACCCGAGGCACTCAATAAGTATCTGTCAAATGAATAAATATTAAAATGTATACATTCAGGGGTGCCTGGGTGGCTCAGTGGGTTGAGTGTCTGACTCTTGATTTCGGCTCAGATCATTTATGGGATTGAGCCCTGCGTCTGGTTCTGTGCTGAGCTTGGAGCCTACTTGAGATTCTCTCTTTCTTCCTCTGCCCTTCTCCCCTGCTTGCAGTTTCTCTCCCTCTAATATTAAAAAAAATTAAATAAAGTAAAATAAAATAAAATAAAAATGTATACATTCAACGGCATGGTCACAAGGAGAGGTGGTAAACTGAATCCATGTCCTATTAAGGGTGGTTAGAGGAACTGAGATTGTTCAGCTGGGAGAAAATGAGACAGGATAGGTATCACCAACTATAAAAGTACTGTGTTATAGAGGAAGGATTAGATTAGTTCTCTGGGAGTCCACCTTGGAAGTGCAATAATAGGTTGAAGTTACACATTTCTGTTCACTGCATGATGATGGAACTTATGGAGGTCCCTCATCAGTCAGAGATGTTCAAAGGAGAAGTGGCCCCTTACTGTATTTGAAGTGTTTAAGCCAAGAGTGAGTGACAATCAGTTGGGGGGATATTATTGAAGAAAGTCAAGCACTGGATGGAATCCTGCATAAGATGCCCCTTAAGACCTCTTACAACCCTAAAGTTCTATGTTTACATGGTTCTAAATTAAACTTCATCTGGAGATAGTCGACAAAAGGCACTGATCCTAGAGAGTCCTGTGGTGGGCCACACATGACTTGTCTATAGTAAGAGTAAATGTCCTTTTCATCTTTTAAATAGTAGTCACTGTTTTGTTCTTTATAGGGCAGAGATTATTAATGCTTTTTCCCAGCTGTCTTCTCCAGATTTCTAAAGGTGGCTCTGCCTTATAATTTTTTTTATCATGAAAACAATATTCATAGGAGGGTTTTTCTTATAGGTGGTCTTAAACCACTGTAGAGAAGTTTTAGCTGAAGCTCAGGTGATTTGAAATCTATTGCATATCAAGTTGTGTTGCTCTGAGTGCCCAGCAAATGCCAGGAGCTCTATGGATTATAGGCACCTTCAAGAAGGTTCCATTCTCAGCTGTTAAAGTCAGTTCTGCCACTGAAGTTGATGAAGACCCGGAGTGTGATCCCAGCTTTGTGCACACCATGACTTGTAGGAAAGCTGTGACTATCTCTTGAGTGAGCGTTTCTATTCACAAAACAGAGGCACAGCAATTGGTTTTCCTGAGAGGGATATTGTAAAGATAAAAGAGAACAGGTGTGAAATTGCCTTTACTTTTTAGGAGAAATAAGAGAAACTTTGGACGGTAGAGCCCAGGTTTATATTAGTTATTCTTTTAAGAAAGTACTTGGAGTCTAAAGGATGGGTCTCATTCTCTTATAGTCTCCACATTATGCTTACCAGCTACGTCTTCAACTGAAAAGTTAATATGGTACACCTAAAACATCTAAGGTTCCCTCATGCTAATATGTGAAAATCAATGCTCATTACTAAGAAACAATTATTTGTCTGAGGGTCAGTTGACTAAATGGTTAATATTTAATAAAACCAATAGGGGTAAAATTAGAAGTTTAGTAGAAATTCCCATCTGGCACAATTGTAAAGAGATATAGAGGAGAATAAGGTACATACCATCTATTTCTCTAAGAAAAGATGTAAACGTAAAAGAAGTAGTGTGCCAAAGCTTGACGAGAGTTTTTGGGTAAATATTTAGATTGTTTCCATGAGGTCACTGATATTCCTTAGGGACTGTTAATTCCCTCTGAAACTTTAAATGCCTTAATATGTTCTGCAGATATTTTCTGAGTAAACACCAGGAATGAATACATTGACTTTTAAAGTGAATTCTTCATTTTATTTGCAGTTGTCATGCATTCTATTTCAAATACTACTCTGTCAGAAAAAGCTCTAATTTGAGAGAAATACCAGATAGTTCTACCTAATATAATGAAATCAGCAGGACTTGAGCCTCTCCACACTCTCATTTGCTCTGCTAACAAAGTCTTTGCCTCTGTTCAGGAAACTCTCACCACTCCCCGCCCGCCAACCCCTGAATGTGTCAGGTCGTTGGTTGGGCATGAGAGACACAAAGGATGTGTGACACAGAGTCCCTGCCTTGGAGGAGCTCACGGTCTAGAGCCGCTGTGAAAAGATGTATCTGGTGCTCTAATACTGGGCTTAGAATGAATTTGAGGCTAGATTAACCAGGAACATCCTGTGAACAGTAACTTAGCTTTGATTATTCTTTTCTTGAATCTTTCTCTTTCTTAAAGATAATGTCTTGGGCTGTGAATCCCATAGATTTTCATGTAGCCCTTTCAGGCACAGAAATAAAATACTTCAAGTCCTAAGGATGGGCTTTATTCATGTTGTCCAGTGGGGTGCTTTGCATCTTGGGCATATTGAATTAATTTCCCCACGCTGGCCGCTCTCACCACATTAGAGCATTTGCAGTTGTTATGGACTTAACTGTGTGCCCTTAAAATTCATATGTTGAAGTCCTAACCCATCATACCTTAGACTGTGACTGTATTTGGAGATGAAGTGTTCAAAAAGGTAACGAAGGTTAAGTGAGGTCATATTTGTAGGCCCTAATCCAATATGACTGATGTCCTTATGGGAAGAGGAAGAGGCATTATGGACGCACACACTCAGAGGAAAGGCCATGTGAGGACACAGTGAAAAGTGGCCATCTGCAGGTGAAGAGAGAAATCTCAGGAGACATCAAATATGCCAACACCTTGATCTTGGACATCTAGCCTCCCGAACTGGGAGAAAATAAATTTCTGTTGTTCAAGTTACCCAGTCTGTGGTATTCTGCTATGGCAGCCTGAGCTGACTAAGACCGCAACTATTTCTGATACTTCAGTTTTGGTAAAGTTGCCAAATTGAGCAGTTATTCCCAAATTCTCCTCCAGGTTCTGCACATGGCTCCTCTGAGTCCCAACCATTCTTTCATGCCTCTATGATCAAAGTTCCCTAACTTTTTCTCCAGACTTCCCATAAGATTTGAAAATTTTCAAGGCTAAAGAAAAAGAGGAAATCCATCTTTCTATTTGAACTCTGCAAATGTCACCTCAGGAAAGGCTTGACTGTCACCTCGTTCTCTCCCCAGGAGACAGGGATGGAGAACTTGGTTGAGATGTAATGCTGAGGCCCCACAGTGATGTTTAAGTTTCAAAATGTCCCAAAGAAAGCTCACAGTGGGAGTAATGGTCTGGCCCCGCCCATCTGCAGTGGGGCAGTATTGGGTTAACTTCTTAAAATCCCAGGTGTTGGAAATGTACCTGCAGGAGCTTCATAAAGACAGGTATATTCTAAGGCAGAAAAACTAATACGAGTTCAAATTAAAGAAATGACATGAAATTGCATTTCTTAAGGAGGGAAATAACACTCAGGAACATTAAATGATTTAATTATGCTTGAAAGAGCTTTTTGAGCTAAAAATGCAGCAAAAGCAAAGTGTGTTGGGATATAGAGTTTGAGAAAGCAGCCACAAGAAAAATCTTGAAAGCAAAGCATGCAAAGTCTGTAATCACCCATAGCCATATTGAGGGCAAGGAGGACCCTCCATTAACATTCATTTTGCTTTTTCTGGGACAAGGACCTAGAAGAATAGGGCAATACTTTTATGTATTCTTGAGGCTTAATTGTCACCAGTGGAAAGAAATACCGCGAGTCTCAAGATTCTTCAACTTAATAGATCTCAAATATGTTAATGTATATTTAACATATAGCATTAAAATTAATCAACATTTATTCTAGTTTCCTTAAGGACACACATATAGAAAATGACCACTATCAGAACCAACTGATTATTGATATAGCAAATACTTTGTCATTAACACCTGATACATTTTATGTGTGTGTGTATAACATAACATAACATAACATAGTATATATATATATATATATATATATTCCCTATATATATATATTCCATATATATATATATTCCCTATATATATATATTCCATATATATATATATTCCCTATATATATATATTCCCTATATATATATATATATTCCCTATATATATATATTCCCTATATATATATATTCCCTATATATATATATATATATATATATATATGGACACTCCATACGTGCCAATTATTTACTAGATTCTTACTTTGTTTAGAAGAGGGTCATGGGCATATTTACCCCCAAATGTTTTTCCGGTAACGAACTAGCATTCTGAATGGAATCTGTCATTTAAATAGATTCTTTAGCCATCTCTGAATCCTCAGGTTTTAGTTCTAAACTTTAAACAGAATATAAAATGGTCCATGTGGAATGGGACGCAATGTCCCCCTGACTGAACAGTTCCTGGTATGGTGCAAATTTTCTTTTATGGTGCCAATTAGTGTCTGACTTGTCTTTTTTGCCATGTGATGAATTAAAAATGCATGATTTGGATGCTGGAAAGCTAACCAGCTTCTGGATAGAATCCCCTGGACACTGCCATTCTTCCAGTTGATCTTTTTGCCCTCCCTGTGTTGGCAAGTACTGCCTCTATCGCCCACTGCTTACATTTTTCCCTAACAGATGGTTCTTTTTACTAGTCAAGATCCAATCTGGTGATTTACTTTAATATGCTTTGGCCTAAAGAATACCCACGACAGACAGCTAGCACAGCCTCCCGAAGCAAAATTTTGCAAAGAAAAAGTTAAGTCGACACATGCTATCTAGACTGCGTTCCATTTTGTGCACCCCATAAATCAGAATATTTGTCAACAACAATTAAAATGTAGTTTCCCCGGTAATAAACATTACAGGGGGGAACAAATCAAGTTTCATTTATTCTGTCAGAAACCGAAGGCGAGCGCTTCATATTATTTTGTGGATAATCTCTGAGGAGTAAACTAAGCACAATTACATTCTTGATTTTAATTAAAACTCTGGGTACCTTTCAAGTTCCGTTAGGGAGATGTCCTGGGTCTGCTTAGCTGAGGTCTGCACCGTGAAGTTAATTTGACATATAACATATTTTTCATGAGGTAACTGTCGCAGGAAGCGGTTTGTAAGAGCAGCCTCTCCAGTGCCTGTGGGCCCCACAAAAAGTAATGACTTCTCCTGAAGCAGCAACTTCGCCAGGAAGTACATCTGCATAACGGTCCCCGAAGCCCTCCCAATAATGTCATTAAGGTGGAAAAAATCAAAGGAAAAGGTGCCCAAAAGATGCCGTTAAAAATGTTTCATTACTCACTGTACACAGAACAACAATAGAACTGAGTCATGGAATCATTTCAAATCACAATAAAAGTGAAACCATCCCCACGTACCGGAAAGGGTGGTGGAGGCAGACACGACGGAACGTGAGGCTGGACCTGGGACTCTGGAAGGCCACCGGGGAAGGCCCGTGTTCTGCTTCTGTCTGTGAGGACCCTGTTCTTCAGGACTGGGCCTGAGGCTCCACCAGCCATTAGTTTTTGTGTTATTTGACCAGGGGTTGGCTTACAATCTACTGATTTTCTCCTTGGCCTATTTTTTCAACTTAGTTCTGCAAAGTAATGAGCAGAAAGCTCAATGAGCATGTTCACTGGTGTGAGCTGAGTTGTGAGGGGCAGGGGACTGGACTGTCAAGGGGCCGCACACATGGAACCTCTTCCCCATCCTCACTGTAGCCCTCCTCCTCACCCATCCTGACCAGGGTTTCCCTACACTGGAGTCTGAAGAGTAGATGCTCCTCCGGGGCGTTTCTTAAAATCCGAGCAAACCTGAGCTGCTATTGGCCTTTGGAGACCGTCTTCTCCAGCTGGTCTGTTGATTCACAGATGGCGAGGCTAAAGCAGGAAAAGAGAAACAACAGCCTTTCTGGGTCTCTCCAGCCACATGTATTCACTGCCACCCTTGACTCTGAAGGGCACCTGATTTATACTTTCATTTTGGAGCTTTTCACTCTAAGCAATGATTGCTGTTGCCGTGATATTTATCACACTATGTAATTATTATATAATATTAATGTCTATATTCATGCTACTGTGCATTAGGTCTGTATGGCTTGTTTACTACTCATTGCATGTTCGTGCCTTTACACACCATCCATCTTGTGCCCCACCTCCATCCCCTGGTGGCTACCATTTTACTTTCTGTGTTTTACAGCTTTGAATTTTTTAGATTCCACATACAAATGCTGTTGCACTTGTCTTTCTCTGTCTGACTCCTCTCACTTAGGAAAATGTGCTCAAGTTCCACCCCTGTGGTCCCAAATGGCAGGATATCCTCCTTTCTCGTGCCTGAATGATATTCCAGGTAGTGGTATTTGTTACTGTTAATAACTCAAAAGCCTGACTATAATGGATCTGTAAATAAGTGTGCTGCGTATACCATTTAGTATATACCTGATTCTGCTTTAAGTTGTTGACATAAACCATCTTTAACTTTCATAATAGTCTTCGGAAGAAGTGAGTATTATAAACCCTGCTTTTCAGATGAGCAAACAGAAATTGAGTGAGTTTAAGCAAGCTGCATGGAGTAACATAACTACTAAACACTGGCAAAACCAGCACTCCAGCCTGAGGCTTGCCAGAGTCAGTGTTCCATGCTGAACTGCATCATGGAGGAGAGTGAGGGGCTTGATGTGGATGCCTAACACTTAGAGAGAAATAGTGAAATAGTGGACTTGTGCTGGGTTTTGAACTGGCAGGATAGGACCCTGTGCTGTAACAGTTATGTGGGTAAGAGGATTACCCCCGCCCCCCACCCCACTCAAGGAGACCCATTCCCCTTTGGCTTCTTATTTATCTTACTTCTTCTCAGTGCAATCCTAGCACAGGGTCCCAGAGACTAGGAGCTCAACAATCATCTGTTGAATACAGAAATGACTACAGACGGATGGCCCAGGGCTTATTCCCTCATTGCTAACCTTACCTCTTACTTTGCTGCCAACATTCCAATGAGGACTTTTTTTTAGCCATGAGTGTGTCTCTCCTTCCTATCTTCCCCGAGTTTCTACAGGCTTATTTATATCACTGTCTTTCCAGGACTTATTTTGAAATTGTGGACTTCTTTCGCAAATATAGAAATCCTCAGTAAAGCTGGTAGTTATTCTCTGAGTTGGTACTGAGCAGGGTAAGGAAAATAAATAAACACACAAGAAACAAAGCCCTGTTAGACCTGATCCAATTCTGGCCACACATTTTATGCATTTCCCTGGGTAACTTCTCTTCACGAGATTTTGATCATCAGAGAACATAGGGCCGATATCAAGATGGATTACAAAAAAAAAGAGTAGATCTTAAACGTTATCGCCACATACACACAAAATGGTAATTATGTGAGGGGATGGAAGTGTTAACCAACCTTACTGTGGTAATCATTTTGCAATATATTTGTTTATAAAATCATTATGTTGTATACCTTAAACTTACATATGTTATATGACAGTAGTATCTTAGTAAATCTGGAGAGGAAAAAGTACCATGATGAATATACACTGCCACCTTTTAATGGATATTGAGGCTCTTTCTTAGTATCTAGCTGTTTGTTTTTATTACGATCAGAAAGCAAGGAGCATCCTGTACATATAACTTTGCAAATCGATGTGAATTTATCTACAAAATAAATTTATACAAGTAAAAAGAAATGGGTAGGTGATGCCCCAGGTATTAACACACAAGAATTTCCTTTAACTTGCTGTACTCTTCAAATTAACCGAAGCTTAGTGAGTAGCAGAAGCTGCACGTGGCCACTGGAAGGAATCCCTGCAAAGCTGGGATTCTGGAATATTCAGCAACTACTGCCACTGTTGCAAAGTCCTTTATTCCTTTGGGGGACCCTCCTTTTTTCCTTTAAGCCTACTAACTCCAGGACATAAAATGGCTTGAAAGAGTTAATGCAATTCTTCATCAATCTCTCTCTCTCTGAAGCTTAGCTTTTTCATTTGTAAAAAAAGGCTGCTGAGGTCTGAACTTTTGTGTTCCCTCCAAATTCGTATGTTGGAATCCTAATGGCAGATGTGATGCTATTGAAAGGAGGGGCTTCTGGAAGGTGCTTAGGTCATGAGGGTGGAGGCTTCATTAATGGGATTAATGGCCTGGCAGAGCTCCTAGCCACCTCCCTCCAGGAGGCAGATCTTCACCCGACATCAAATCTGCCTGTGCCTTGATCCTGGACTTCCCAACCTCCAGAATTGTGAGAAATAAATTTCTGTAGTTTACAAGCCACCTAGGCTTTGTGGTATTTTGTTATAGCAGCCTGAACAGATGAAAACATTAGTTCAACAAAGTCTGCCTTCGATGTTGTAAGAATTAAATGCAACATTCATAATAATAATAGCTCATGTTATTATTCCAAGATATATTTATATCTGTATCAATGTCTACCTATCTATCTAATCATTTGATCCTTATAAAAACCCTATGAGGTAGAAATCATTTTCTCTCTAACAGATAAGATTAGAGAGATTGCCTGAGATCATGCACTGAGACAAATTTGTGAATTCCCTGAGATTGACTAACTCTGGAGCTTGTAAGGCATTTTGGAGCCCGGAACAGTGCTAGGCACAGAGGCACCTGTAAATGTTCCTTGACTCTGAATTTGGATGCCGGTATTTTTCTCTGCAAAATTGGAACTGAAAAATGAAGAAGCATAAGAAGAACATGCAGGGGTGCCTGGGTGGCAAGGTCAAGCTTCCGAATCTTGGTTTCAGCTCAGGCCGTGGTCTCTCGGTTTGTGAGTTGGAGCCCCACATTGGGTTCTGTGCTGTGCGGAGCCTCCTTGGGATTCTCTCTCTCCTCTCTCTGCCCCTCCCTCCCTCAAAAATAAATAAATAAACTTAAAAAAAAGAAAAAAAGACAAAGAATATGCAATCAGTAGTGCCATGTTGTGGCTTTATGTTCTCCAGCTTGGCTTATGGGTACCCAGTCACAGTGACAAAAGTGTCTATGGGCAGCATGTCTACCCCTGCTCGGGCTCTGCTGGCATCCCATGGCTTCTTATCTGATGAAATAATGTCCCGTTCTGGCATGTAGATAAGTCCAGTGAGATTTTTAGTGGGCAGAGGGTGTAAAATGGAGAAAAATAGTCAGGGCTGACATGGTGTGCCGGAGACAGCCATTATGGATGAAATCATCGTCCTCAGTATGGCACTTGCTTAGACTTGAAAAACTTCCTAGTTTCCTGCTACATGCAGTTCAGGCTTGCCTTTTAACCTCTGCAATGTTAATGTGTATAGCCACAGGATATCTTCTGTCACAAGAGTACAAATCCCTGGTCTAGAAGGTCAAAAACCACATTGCCATCACTCTAGACCCTTCCTCCAGCATCCCTCCCCCTCACCACTAGCTCCCTGGCCCTCATCACTTCAAATCCCCTGAAGAAATGGAACATGCAGTCATTCAAAAAAATATGTATTGTTGCAAAGGTCAAAGCAGTAAACTCCAATTCAACAGAATCTAAGAAGGATTACAATTCTGATCCCCCTGTCTGGTGATAGACGTCATCTTTGGAGGAGGAAAAGGCAGCGTGCCATCAATCCACTCTAGTAGAGAGGGCAGGTGGAGCCACGAACTTAACTATTTTGATCCCAGGAAGACTCGGGGAAATCTCCCAAGGACGTACTGTGAGCTGATATGGCAGCACCTCTGGCAGAGTGTTTTGGTCCCTGTCCACCATTAGCAAGGAGACTGGCAGTGGCTAATGAGCCTCTTTGAAATGACTTCTTTGCATTGTGGAAAGAAGTTCACTGTGGCTGGAATGTCATCTCCATTTCTGAACAGAAATGAAAAAGTACTGCCACATAATAGTGAGTTGTAAAAGATGGGAGAACAAGAGATTAAACAGAAATTCTATTGCCCTCAGTAGGTTTGGGTTGAAATTTAAAAATAATCAAACTAACCATTATGGCTCTTCTAATTGAGTGGGTTGATTATTCTTGTGTCCCTCCCCCCCCCCCCCAATTTTTATAAGTAGAAGAGCAAATGCTTTAAATGATACCTTATGTGTATCTGAGAGTATCTTATACTTATAAGAAGTGAAGAGAACTTTATTAGGAAAGAAATCATGAAACGAATAAAGTACTAACATCACATTAGGCTCATAGCTCATGCACAATCCGGGTGGGATGGAAAACTCAGAAACAGAAAAAACATGGGGGTGATGGAAGAGGAAACGCTTTGAATCAGCTAATTTTCACAGTCTGAAATCTGAAAGAAAATTGGGGCATGTGAGGACTATGTGTCAAAAGTTTTAGCAAGAAAGGAGAATGTTCTAAGAAGACTGATTTATAATGCTTTGGGTGGATCAGAACTCATTATTCAGGTTCTTGCTCCTTTGCAGTGGCACCAGGGGGGAGCTTGTTAGAAATGCAAACTCTCCGACAGGCTCGTTGAATCAGAATCTGAATTTTTAACAAAATCTCCAGGTGACTTGTATGCACATTAAAGTTTGAAAAGTTCTAATATAGTCTAATACTTTGTACTAGTACTCTGGAGTTATTATTATTATTATTTTTACCTGTTCCACTATTTATTTACCAAATCCACTTACACAGTAAAATTGCAAAGAGAATTAAGGCCCATATTATCTGGCAAATGTTTTTCTTCAAAAGACTGAAGATAAAGGCCGAGGCTGTCTAATGAAGCTTTCCTTTGACCCTTCCCCTAAGATTTCACCCTGTGTGTTAGCAAGTCTAGTCATAAATAGAAATTGCATTGTCAAAACACAGAGGCCATGCCAAGGGGCAGCAATAGCATTCGCTGAACTCTGTTAATTGTACAAAAGGCTAGTTAGGCTAGTTGTGACCCGAAGGCCAGCTAACAGCTATGCAGAGAGAACGTTCCTTGGGAGTGTGTATCTTTCCAAATGACAAAATATAATTAAAATTTGAACTATTAAATGAACTGTCAAGAACACAATTATTATGACCATGGTCTCTCTCTCATTTCTTTTTAAGGCAAAGTTGGACTACATTAAAGGCCAAATTCAGATATTCGATCTATATGGTATTTCTGGCTTGGGGTTTTTCAAATAAAAGGGTTTCTCTAAGTTACTGTCTCCTATAATAAGCAGATTTTCTGAATCTTGAGATTGTTATAAGCATACGGAGAATGTGATATGCCTGTGGTGAACTGCTGAGAGCAAATTTTTGTTAAGCATCTCCAATTTGCTTACAAGCTGATATTAAAAAAAATGTATTATTCCAAATTCTCTTGCTCAGATGATAGGAAATATGTTGAATAATCCAGATTGGCACTAAGACGGTGTTCATGTAAAGCTCTTTGGGCTTGTGGATTTTCTTGTCTCTAAAATTTGGACACTTAAGGGTATTTATATCTCTGATATAAAAACTGGCTCTGGCTAAAGCTAAGGAGAGAAAAGATGAATAAATGAAAAAAATGAATAGGGAAAGGGGCAAGAAATTGAAAAGAGGGAGGAAAAGGAGGGAACTGATCTTAATACTTGGGATAGCTTAAAAAATTCATGTATTCATTCATACATTCATTTTTCAGACCATTATTGAGGACTCTCTTTTCAAAATACTCTGCTGGGCCTTGAGGACATGTAAAAGAAATATATAACAGAGAAGTCCCCTCCCTCATGGAGGTAATAGACTAGTGAGTGGTGATGGGAATCAATCAGTAAAATATATGTTGTGGTCTCACTCTGTGTTCTGCACCTACTTTGTGCCCAGGTGCTCTGGGGAATGACAGAAAAATATGGTCCAGAAGCCTCTTTTTTTTTTTTTTTACTAGGTTGTTTTTTTTTTTTAATATATGAAATTTATTGTCAAATTGGTTTCCATACAACATCCAGTGCTCATCCCAAAAGGTGCCCTCCTCAAGACCCATCACCCACCCTCCCCTCCCTCCCACCCCCCATCAACCCTCAGTTTGTTCTCAGTTTTTAACAGTCTCTTATGCTTTGGCTCTCTCCCACTCTAACCTCTTTTTTTTTTTTCCTTCCCCTCCCCCATGGGTTTCTGTTAAGTTTCTCAGGATCCACATAAGAGTGAAACCGTATGGTATCTGTCTTTCTCTGTATGGCTTATTTCACTTAGCAGAACACTCTCCAGTTCCATCCATGTTGCTACAAAGGGCCATATTTCATTCTTTCTCATTGCCACGTAGTACTCCATTGTGTATATAAACCACAATTTCTTTATCCATTCATCAGTTGATGGCCATTTAGGCTCTTTCCATAATTTGGCTATTGTTGAGAGTGCCGCTATAAACATTGGGGTACAAGTGCCCCTATGCATCAGTACTCCTGTATCCCTTGGATAAATTCCTAGCAGTGCTATTGCTGGGTCATAGGGTAGGTCTATTTTTAATTTTCTGAGGAACCTCCACACTGCTTTCCAGAGCGGCTGCACCAATTTGCATTCCCACCAACAGTGCAAGAGGGTTCCCGTTTCTCCACATCCTCTCCAGCATCTATAGTCTCCTGATTTGTTCATTTTGGCCACACTGACTGGCGTGAGGTGATATCTGAGTGTGGTTTTGATTTGTATTTCCCTGATGAGGAGCGACGTTGAACATCTTTTCATGTGCCTGTTGGCCATCCGGATGTCTTCTTATTTTTTTTTTTTTTCAACGTTTTTTATTTATTTTTGGGACAGAGAGAGACAGAGCATGAACGGGGGAGGGGCAGAGAGAGAGGGAGACACAGAATCGGAAACAGGCTCCAGGCTCCGAGCCATCAGCCCAGAGCCTGACGCGGGGCTCGAACCCACGGACCGCGAGATCGCGACCTGGCTGAAGTCGGACGCTCAACCGACTGCGCCACCCAGGCGCCCCCCGGATGTCTTCTTTAGAGAAGTGTCTATTCATGTTTTCTGCCCATTTCTTCACTGGGTTATTTGTTTTTCGGGTGTGGAGTTTGGTGAGCTCTTTATAGATTTTGGATACTAGCCCTTTGTCCGATATGTCATTTGCAAATATCTTTTCCCATTCTGTTGGTTGCCTTTTAGTTTTGTTGGTTGTTTCCTTTGCTGTGCAGAAGCTTTTTATCTTCATAAGGTCCCAGTAATTCACTTTTGCTTTTAATTCCCTTGCCTTTGGGGATGTGTCGAATAAGAGATTGCTACGGTTGAGGTCAGAGAGGTCTTTTCCTGCTTTCTCCTCTAAGGTTTTGATGGTTTCCAATCTCACATTCAGGTCCTTTATCCATTTTGAGTTTATTTTTGTGAATGGTGTGAGAAAGTGGTCTAGTTTCAACCTTCTGCATGTTGCTGTCCAGTTCTCCCAGCACCATTTGTTAAAGAGACTGTCTTTTTTTCCATTGGATGTTCTTTCCTGCTTTGTCAAAGATGAGTTGGCCATATGTTTGTGGGTCTAGTTCTGGGGTTTCTATTCTATTCCATTGGTCTATGTGTCTGTTTTTGTGCCAATACCATGCTGTCTTGATGATGACAGCTTTGTAGTAGAGGCTAAAGTCTGGGATTGTGATGCCTCCTGCTTTGGTCTTCTTCTTCAGAATTACTTTGCCTATTCGGGGACTTTTGTGGTTCCATATGAATTTTAGGATTGCTTGTTCTAGTTTCGAGAAGAATGCTGGTGCAATTTTGATTGGGATTGCATTGAATGTGTAGATAGCTTTGGGTAGTATTGACATTTTGACAATATTTATTCTTCCAATCCATGAGCAGGGAATATCTTTCCATTTCTTTATATCTTCTTCAATTACCTTCATAAGCTTTCTATAGTTTTCAGCATACAGATCTTTTACATCTTTGGTTAGATTTATTCCTAGGTATTTTATGCTTCTTGGTGCAATTGTGAATGGGATCAGTTTCTTTATTTGTCTTTCTGTTGCTTCATTGTTAGTGTATAAGAATGCAACTGATTTCTCTACATTGATTTTGTATCCTGCAACTTTGCTGAATTCATGTATCAGTTCTAGCAGACTTTTGGTGGAGTCTATCAGATTTTCCATGTATAATATCATGTCATCTGCAAAAAGCGAAAGCTTGACTTCATCTTTGCCAATTTTGATGCCTTTGATTTCCTTTTGTTGTCTGATTGCTGATGCTAGAACTTCCAGCACTATGTTAAACAACAGCGGTGAGAGTGGGCATCCCTGTCGTGTTCCTGATCTCAGGGAAAAAGCTCTCAGTTTTTCCCCGTTGAGGATGATGTTAGCTGTGGGCTTTTCATAAATGGCTTTTATGATCTTTAAGTATGTTCCTTCTATCCCGACTTTCTCAAGGGTTTTTATTAAGAAAGGGTGCTAGATTTTGTCAAAGGCCTTTTCTGCATCGATTGACAGGATCATATGGTTCTTCTCTTTTTTTTTGGTAATGTGATGTATCACGTTGATTGATTTGCAAATGTTGAACCAGCCCTGCATCCCAGGAATGAATCCCACTTGATCATGGTGAATAATTCTTTTTATATGCTGTTGAATTCGATTTGCTAGTATCTTATTGAGAATTTTTGCATCCATATTCATCAGGGATATTGGCCTGTAGTTCTCTTTTTTTACTGGGTCTCTGTCTGGTTTAGGAACCAAAGTAATACTGGCTTCATAGAATGAGTCTGGAAGTTTTCCTTCCCTTTCTATTTCTTGGAATAGCTTGAGAAGGATAGGTATTATCTCTGCTTTAAACGTCTGGTAGAACTTCCCTGGGAAGCCATCTGGTCCTGGACTCTTATTTGTTGGGAGATTTTTGATAACCGATTCAATTTCTTCGCTGGTTATGGGTCTGTTCAAGCTTTCTATTTCCTCCTGATTGAGTTTTGGAAGAGTGTGGGTGTTTAGGAATTTGTCCATTTCTTCCAGGTTGTCCAATTTGTTGGCATATAATTTTTCATAGTATTCCCTGATAATTGTTTGTATCTCTGAGGGATTGGTTGTAATCATTCCATTTTCATTCATGATTTTATCTATTTGGGTCATCTCCCTTTTCTTTTTGAGAAGCCTGGCTAGAGGTTTGTCAATTTTGTTTATTTTTTCAAAAAACCAACTCTTGGTTTCGTTGATCTGCTCTACAGTTTTTTTAGATTCTATATTGTTTATTTCTGCTCTGATCTTTATGATTTCTCTTCTTCTGCTGGGTTTAGGCTGCCTTTGCTGTTCTGCTTCTATTTCCTTTAGGTGTGCTGTTAGATTTTGTATTTGGGATTTTTCTTGTTTCTTGAGATAGGCCTGGATTGCAATGTATTTTCCTCTCAGGACTGCCTTCGCTGTGTCCCAAAGCGTTTGGATTGTTGTATTTTCATTTTTGTTTGTTTCCATATATTTTTTAATTTCTTCTCTAATTGCCTGGTTGACCCACTCATTCGTTAGTAGGGTGTTCTTTAACCTCCATGCTTTTGGAGGTTTTCCAGACTTTTTCCTGTGGTTGATTTCAAGCTTCATAGCATTGTGGTCTGAAAGTATGCATGGTATAATTTCAATTCTTGTAAACTTATGAAGGGCTGTTTTGTCACCCAGTATATGATCTATCTTGGAGAATGTTCCATGTGCACTCGAGAAGAAAGTATATTCTGTTGCTTTGGGATGCAGAGTTCTAAATATATCTGTCAAGTCCATCTGATCCAATGTAGCATTCAGGGCCCTTGTTTCTTTATTGACCGTGTGTCTAGATGATCTATCCATTTCTGTAAGTGGGGTGTTAAAGTCCCCTGCAATTACCACATTCTTATCAATAAGGTTGCTTATGTTTATGAGTAATTGTTTTATATATTTGGGGGCTCCGGTATTCGGCGCATAGACATTTATAATTGTTAGCTCTTCCTGATGGATAGACCCTGTAATTATTATATAATGCCCTTCTTCATCTCTTGTTACAGCCTTTAATTTAAAGTCTAGTTCGTCTGATATAAGTATGGCTACTCCAGCTTTCTTTTGGCTTCCAGTAGCATGATAAATAGTTCTCCATCCCCTCACTCTAAATCTAAAGGTGTCCTCAGATCTAAAATGAGTCTCTTGTAGACAGCAAATAGATGGGTCTTGTTTTTTTATCCATTCTGATACCCTATGTCTTTTGGTTGGCGCATTTAATCCATTTGCATTCAGTGTTATTATAGAAAGATACGGGTTTAGAGTCATTGTGATGTCTGTATGTTTTATGCTTGTAGTGATGTCTCTGGTACTTTGTCTCACAGGATCCCCCTTAGGATCTCTTGTAGGGCTGGTTTAGTGGTGACAAATTCCTTCAGTTTTTGTTTGGGAAGACCTTTATCTCTCCTTTTATTCTAAATGACAGACTTGCTGGATAAAGGATTCTCGGCTGCATATTTTTTCTGTTTAGCACACTGAAGATATCGTGCCAATCCTTTCTGGCCTGCCAAGTTTCAAAAGAGAGATCAGTCACAAGTCTTATAGGTCTCCCTTTATATGTGAGGGCACGTTTGTCCCTTGCTGCTTTCAGAATTTTCTCTTTATCCTTGTATTTTGCCAGTTTCACTATGATATGTCGTGCAGAAGATCGATTCAAGTTACGTCTGAAGGGAGTTCTCTGTGCCTCTTGGATTTCAATGCCTTTTTCCTTCCCCAGTTCAGGGAAGTTCTCAGCTGTAATTTCTTCAAGTACCCCTTCAGCACCTTTCCCTCTCTCTTCCTCCTCTGGGATACCAATTATGCGTATATTATTTCTTTTTAGTGTATCACTTAGTTCTCTAATTTTCCCCTCATACTCCTGGATTTTTTTATCTCTCTTTCTCTCAGCTTCCTCTTTTTCCATAACTTTATCTTCTAGTTCACCTATTCTCTCCTCTGCCTCTTCAATCCGAGCCGTCGTCGTTTCCATTTTGTTTTGCATTTCGTTTAAAGCGCTTTTCAGCTCCTCGTGACTGTTCCTTAGTCCCTTGATCTCTGTAGCAAGAGATTCTCTGCTGTCCTCTATACTGTTTTCAAGCCCAGCGATTAATTTTATGACTATTATTCTAAATTCACTTTCTGTTATATTATTTAAATCCTTTTTGATCAGTTCATTAGCTGTTGTTATTTCCTGGAGATTCTTCTGAGGGGAATTCTTCCGTTTGGTCATTTTGGATAGTCCCTGGAGTGGTGAGGACCTGCAGGGCACTTCCCCTGTGCTGTGGTGTATAACTGGAGTTGGTGGGCGGGGCCGCAGTCCGACCTGATGTCTGCCCCCAGCCCACCGCTGGGGCCACAGTCAGACTGGTGTGTGCCTTCTCTTCCCCTCTCCTAGGGGCGGGATTCACTGTGGGGTGGCGTGGCCCATCTGGGCTACTTGCACACTGCCAGGCTTGTGGTGCTGGGGATCTGGCGTATTAGCTGGGGTGGGTAGGCAAGGTGCACGGGGGCAGGAAGGGCAGGCTTGGCTCACTTCTCCTTCTCTTGAAGTGGTGATCCACTTCACAGAGGGAGGATCCCTATCACAGAGGGAGGGAGTCAGATCTGCTGCCGGAGGTTTGGCTCCGCAGAAGCACAGAGTTGGGTGTTTGCGCGGAGCGAGCAAGTTCCCTGGCAGGGACTGGTTCCCTTTGGGATTTTGGCTGGGGGATGGGCGGGGGAGATGGCGCTGGCGCCTTTGTTCCCCGCCAAGCTGAGCTCTGCCGTCCGGGGGCTCAGCAGCTCTCCCTCCCTTTGTCCTCCAGCCTTCCCGCTTTCCGAGCAGAGCTGTTAACTTCTGACCTCCCAGACGCTAAGTCGCGCTTGCTGTCGGAACACAGTCTGTCCGGCCCCTCCGCTTTTGCCAGCCAGACTCGGGGGCTCTGCTTGGCCGGCGAGCCGCCCCTCCGCCCCGGCTCCCTCCCGCCAGTCCGTGGAGCGCGCACCGCCTCGCCGCCCTTCCTACCCTCTTCCGTGGGCCTCTAGTCTGCGCTTGACTCCGGAGACTCCCTTCTGCTAATCCTCTGGTGGTTTTCTGGGTTATTTAGGCAGGTGTAGGTGGAATCTAAGTGATCAGCAGGACGCGCAGTGAGCCCAGCGTCCTCCTACGCCGCCATCTTCCCTCTCTCCCAGTAAAGCCTCTTAAGAGGCATTTAGATCACCTGGAGCTCGTGTCATTTACTTTATTTCCCTTTTTACTCCTCAGCCTCTGTTTCTGCTCTTTTCTAGTGATAGCACCCCCCTTTATGTTGAGGAGCTGCAATGAACCCGTTAGGTAAAGTATGGAGGGATTGTGAATTGAGGCTCTCTGATTTCCCTTATAATGACTGTGCACAGGCAAAAGCACAACCAGTTGGATGTTCTATCCTTAGAATTTCAATCCCAAGCCAAACTGCAAAAAGCCTGAATTGCTGATTCATCCTCAGTGGTGGTGGCCTCAAGGGCTAGTTCTCAGGCTGCTGGACCCACATTCACAGGGCTTCCCTGGTTTCTGGCCTTTTTGAGCCAAGTCCTTCATCTGGGAGTCCTTCCATGTCCTTTTCAAATAAAATACTTTTCGCTTAAGTTAGCAGATTTGGTTTATGTTTCTTGCAACCAAAGAAACTTACCAAATGAAATTAGTACCAGAAGTGGGGAAAGGGATTCTGGGTAACAAAGAAAAGTACACCACAAGTCTAGTCACAGCCCTCAAGGAGAATACAGTTCCTCTGGAGCTTCCCACGTGGGGTCTGAGAGCTTTTGGCTTGCTAGAATTATTTCTACAGGTATCAGTATTAAACCACAGATCTTAACTTCCCTACTTCCACAGGCAATTTCTATAGGGTTTCAGAGTTAAGTAAACTTGAAGAGAGAAAGATCTTAACAGGATCATTGAAGAAAATAAATAAAGGAGAGAGAGAGAAGAAAAAACAAAAGGGCAGGAGAGAGATTGGGGTTTGGGGAGAGAGAGACATTATTATGTGTCTTAATTTTTATTTTCTGAAATTTTTTTGTGAAGATTTGTGGGAAAAAAGGCCTCTCTGACACAATACATCTTGTCAAGTGTGAAGAGCATTTTCAGAAGGACGAAAAAGACCCCTTCATACCTCATTCATAGTCTGTAGCTTGTGGACGATGCCTCACTTGTGAGAGACTTAAAAAATAGAATCAGTTTCAAGACTCTTCAGCCAGTAAATAACATTTCATACAGAGGGATTTCAATCACCCAAAGGCATCTGTCTTTATGACTCTATTTGTGGATAGTAAAATTACCAATGTTTATCAGGGGGTAAAATATTGGCAAGTCCATTCTGTACTTTACTATCTGAAAAAATTCTATTTTTCAAGCAAAAATGTCTGACAAGCAAATCACATATAATGACATATATCAGAATCTCACTGAACAATCTCTGTTTCTGGACGATTTAAATCAGATTTGAGCAAGGAATACTAGATGCTGATAAGAACATTAGCCAGTGATTTTAAACAATGAACTTGACCTCATCTCTCCAAAGATGTATGGTCTTTGTGGGACAATTAGCCAGGAACATTACCCGATGTTATTATGTTGCTTTGTGTGTGGAGGTCCACCTATACTGTGCCGGTGAAAAGACTCTTCTTAATCTGGGCACCTTCTCTTGATGTACTTCTTTCTCTTTCTCTTGTATTCTATGGAAATAAAACAGTTGCCTCCAAAGCCTGATGTTTCTTTTTATGTGGCTGGATGTCTTACCTGAGGAATATCATGCCCGAGACTCTCTGCCCCCCATTTTTTTACCTACAGAACTAGATAGCCTGCTTCTTTCCTGTTAGTGTTCAGATTATACAAGGACAAGCATCACAGTGTAATTACTAATTTTAGCTTTTCTCAGAAAGATAGCTTTGGGCACTGCCTTAGTCTTTCAGGCTGCTATAACACAATACTATAGATACTACTACTATACTGGGTGGCTTATAAACAGCAGATATTTATTCTCAGTTCTGGAGGCTAGGAAGTCCAAGATCAAGGTGTTGGCAGTTTGGGGTCTAGTAAGGGCCAACTTCCTCATATGCCTGTCGTTTCTCTGTGTCCTCACATGGCAGAAGGGACAAGAGAGCTCTCTGGGGTCTCTTTATAAGGGCACTTATCCCAGCCATGATGGCTCCACCCTCGTGACCTACTTATCTCCCAAGGGTCCCACCTCCTGATACTATCACAGTGGGGGTTAGGATTTCAACATATGAATTTGGAGGGGAGACAAATTCAGTCTATAACACACGTTATAGAAACACTGATAACTTCTCTTGATAGAGTTATGTGGACAAAGTAAACTGAATGATCAGGGAAGAAGGGTGCAAAGAGACTTTGTATTTTGAATGGCAGAAAAGAGGCCTCATCCTCTGAGAAATGTAGGGATGGTTTTAGACGCAGTGATGATTTTGTCCTTATCTCCTTGGGGGGAAGGGGTAGGCTTAGGTCTCCTTATGCCAACTTGTGCCCTAGTAAGTGGGAATTATATGAATTAAGAACGATGTCCACTAGAGTTACAATCTCAGAACACTGAGGGAATGAGACCAGAACCTGCACATGGCATCACCTAGAGTGGACATGAGCCCATGGATTGTGGTACTGTGTAAGGATGAGCATTGACATTGACACATGAGGAGCAGTGGTAGTGGTGACCTTCAGAGTTCTCTGTGCACCTGGAAAGGGAGGAGAAGGGAATTACCTTTGGAAGCTCTCAGGAGTTCTTGAACAACTGGCAGGGGCACCTTGACAGGAGAATATTGAACTTCCTGCTTATATGGCAGGTGGGAATTTAAGGGATTATTTGTAACAATAAATGATGTGATTTTACTTGTATTGTTATTTTTTTGGAGCATTTCCTTTTGTGGCTGTGATCAACTACATCGATTTTTATTCTCTTATGCTAAAATCAGTTAACATTTTTGTATTCAAACAAGCATGTCATAATTTCTCTTCTTTATTGTCATAGAAAAAAGAGGGTGACTGAATATCATATCCTCCAGCATTTTTTTCCAGTTTTATTGAGAAATAATTGACATACATCAATTTAAGGAGCACAGCATGATGGTTTGATTTACATATATTGTGAAATGATTATCACATTAGGTTAAGCTAACATCCATCTCGTCATATAGTTACAATAACAAGAAAGAAAAAACAAAAAAAAATTCTCTTTCTGATGAGAACTCCTAGGATTTACTCTCTTAACAACTTTATATATCATACAGCAGTGTTAGCCATAGTCATCATATTGTACATCACATCCCTAGTACTTATTTATTTTATAACTGAAAATTTGTACCCTTATTTTTAGTTTCATGTGTTTTTTTTTATTTTGATTTTTTTTAAAGAGAGGGACAGCACAAGTCGGGAAGAGGGGCAGAGGGAGGGACAGAGAGAGAGAGAGAGAGAGAGAGAGAGAGAGAATGAGAATCTTAGGCTCCATGCTCAGCAGGCTCCCCTCCACCAACCCTCAGTTTGTCCTCTATAGTTAAGAGTCTGTTTTATGGTTTGCCTCTCTTTTTCCTCCTCACGTTTATTTGTTTTGTTTCTTAAATTATACCTATGAGTGAAATCATATGGCATTTGACTTTCTCTGACTGATTTTACCTAGTATAATACTCTCTAGCTCCATCCACATCATTATAAATGGCAAGATTTCATTCTTTTTAATGGCTGGGTAATAGTCGATTGTATGTATGTACACACACACACACACACACACACACACACACACACACCAATGTTCTTTATCCATTCATCAGTCGATGGACATTTGGGCTTTCTCCATAGTTTGGCTATTGTTGATAATGCTGATATAAACATTGGAGTACATGTGCTCCTTCGAATCTGTATTTTCGTATCCTTTGGGTAAATACTGAATAGTGCATTTCTGGGTCACCGTTTTCCAGAGCGGCTGCACCAGTAGAGTTCCCTATTCTCTGCATCCTCACCAACACCTCTTGTTTCCTGAGTTGTTAATTTTAGCCATTCTGACAGGTGTGAGATGGTATCTCATTGTAGTTTTGATTTGTATTTCCCTGATGATGAGTGATGTGGAGCATCTTTTCATGTGTCCGTTAACCATCTGGATGTCTTTTCTGGATAAGTGTCTACTCATGTCTTCTGCCCATTTTTTTTTCACTGGGTTGTTTGTTTTATGGGTGTTCAGTTTGATAAGATCTTTATAGATTTTGGATACTAACCCTTTCTCAGATATGGCATTTGAAAATATTTTCTCCCATTCTGAAGGTTGCCTTTTAGTTTTGCGGATTCTTTCTCTGTGCAGAAGCTTTTTATCTTGATGAGGTCCCAATAGTTCATTTTTGCTTTTGTTTCCCTTGCTTCCCGTGATGTGTCTAGTAAAAAGTTGCTGTGGCCGAGGTCAAAAAGGTTGCTGCCTGTGTTCTCCTCTAGGATTTTGATGGTTTCCTGCCTCACATTTAGGTCTTTAATCCATTTTGAATTTATTTTTGTGTATGGTGTAAGAACGTGGTCCAGGTTCATTCTTCTGCATGTCACCGTCCAGTTTTCCCAGCACCATTTGCTGAAGAGACTGTTTTTCTTTCCATGGGCTGTTCTTTCCTGCTTTGTTGAAAATTAGTTGAACATGTAATTGTGGGTATATTTTGGGGTTTCTGATTCTGTTCCATTGATCTATGTGTATGTTTTTGTGCCAGTATCATACTGTCTTGATCACTATTGCTTTGTGATATACCTTGAAGTCTGGAATTGTGATGCCTCCAGCTCTGCTTTTTTTTTTTTTTTTTTTTTTTCCAAGATTGTTTTGGCTATTCGGGGTTTTTTTTTTATGGTTCCATATAAATATTTTGATAGTTTGTTCCAGCTCTGTGAAAAGTGCTGGTGCTATTTTGACAGGGATTGAATTAAATGTGTAGATTGTTTTGGGTGGTATAGACATTTTAACAACGTTTTTTCTTCCAATCCATGAGCATGGAATGTTTTTCTTCCATTTCTTTGTCTCATATTCAATTTTTTTCTTAAGTGTTCTATAGTTTTCAGAGTACAGATCTTTTACCTCCTTGGTTAGTTTTATTCCTAGGTATTTTATGGGTTTTGGTGCAACTGTAAATGGGACCAATTCCTTGATTTCTCTTTCTGCTGCTTCCTTACTGCTGTATAGAAATGCAACAGATTTCTGTACATTGATTTTGTGTCCTGAGACTTTACTGAATTTGTGTATCAGTTCCAGCAATTTTTTTGGTGAAGTCTTTCAGGTTTTCTACATAGAGTATCATGTTGTTTGTGAAGAGTGAAAGTTTACTTCTTCTTTGTTGATTTGGATGCCTTTTATTTCTTTTTGTTGTCTGATTGCAGAGGCTAGGACTTCCACTACTATGTTAAATAACAGTGATGAGAGGGAACGTCCCTGTCTTATTCCTGACTATAGAGAAACTCTGAGTTTTTCACCTTTGAAGATGATATTAGCTGTGGGTCTTTTGTACATGGTTTTTATGATGTTGAGGTATAAGTTCCCTCTATTCCCTATTTGCTAAGGGTTTTTTAAAATCAAGAATAGATACTATACTTTGTCAAATGCTTTTTCTGCCTCTATTGAGAGGATCATATAGTTCTTTTCTTTTATTAATGTGGTGTATCACATTGATTGATTTGGGAATATTGAACTACCCTTGCAATCCAGGAATAAATCCCACTTGATTGTGGTGAATGATTCTTTTAATGTACTGTTGGGTTTGATTTGCTAGTATTTTGTTGAGAATTTTTGCATTTGTGTTCATCAGGGATGTTGGCCTGTAGTTCTTTTTTAGTGGGGTCTTTTTCTGGTTTTAGAATCAAGATAATGCCTCATTGAATGATTTTGGAAGTTTTCCTTTTTTCTATTTTTTGGAACAGTTTGAGAAGAATAGGTATTAACTCTTTAAATATCTGGTAGAATTCTCCCGGGAAGCCATATGGCCCTGGACTTTTGTTTGTTGGAAGATTTTTGATTATTAATTCAATTTCTTTGCTGGTTATTGGTCTGTTCAAGTTTTCTACCTCTTCCATTTTCAGTTTTGGTAGTTGATACATTTCTAGGAATTTATCTATTTCTTCCAGATTGCCCAATTTGTTCACATATAATTTTTCATAATATTATCTCATAAGTGTTTGTATTTCTGTGGTGTTGGTTGTGACCTCTCTTCTCTCATTCGTGATTTTATTTGGGTCCTTTCTCTTTTCTTTTTGGTAAGTCTGGGTAGGAATTTATCAATTTTGTTAATTCTTTCAGAGAACAAGCTCCTGGTTTCATTGATCTATTCTACTGTTTTTGTTGTTGTTTCTGTATCATTTATTTCTGCTCTAATCTTTATTATTTCCCTTCTTCCGCTGGCTTTAGGCTTCATTTTTTGTTCTTTTTCTAGCTCCTTTAGATGTAAGGTTAGGTTGTGTATTTGAGATTTTTCTTGCTTCCTGAGGTGTGCCTGTATTGCTATATACTTTCCTCTCATGACCACTTCTGCTGTGTCCCAAAGGTTTTAGACTGTTGTGTTTTCATATTCATTTGTTTCCATGTATTTTTTTGGGGAAATTTGTACCTTTTGACTACCTACCCACCCCCACCCTCCCATATGCTTCTGATCTTTTTTTCTATTAGTTTTGTCTTTTTTTTTTCTTTTTAGGATTCTACATATAAGTGAGATCATACAGTATTTATCTTTTTCTGTCTAACTTATTTCACTTAGCATAATTCCTTCAAGGTCCATCCATGTTGTTATAAATGGTAGGATTTCCTTATTTTAAAAGACTGAATAGGGGCATCTTGGTGGCTTAGTCGGTTAAGTTTCCACCTTTGGCTCAGGTTATGATCTCATGGTTTGTGAGTTCGAACCCTGCATTGGGCCCTGTGCTGACAGCTCAGAGCCTGGAGCCTGCTTCAGATTCTGTGTCTCCCTCTCTCTCTGCCCCTCCCCCACTTGCACTCTGTCTGTCTCTCAAAAATGAATAAATGTTAAACATTTTTTTAAATTTTGGGGCGCCTGGGTGGCTTGGTCGGTTAAGCATCCGACTTCGGCTCAGGTCATGATCTCATGGTCCGTGAGTTCGAGCCCCACGTCGGGCTCTGTGCTGACAGCTCAGAGCCTGGAGCCTGTTTCAGATTATGTATCTCCCTCTCTCTCTGCTCCTCCCCTGTTCATGCTCTGTCTCTCTGTCTCAAAAATAAATAAATGTTAAAAAATATTAAAAAAAAATTTTAAAAATCTTAACAGGAACCCATGGGGGAGGGGAAGGAAAAAAAAGAGAGAGGTTAGAGTGGGAGAGAGCCAAAGCATAAGAGACTCTTAAAAACTGAGAACAAACTGAGGGCTGATGGGGGGTGGGAGGGAGGGGAGGGTGGGTGATGGGTATTGAGGAGGGTATCTTTTGGGATGAGCACTGGGTGTTGTAAGGGAACCAATTTGACAATAAATTTCATGTATTTTTTTAAAAAGGTTTCTCATTAATTAGTTAAAAATTTTTTTTAAATGACTGAATAATACTTTTGTGTGTGTGTGTATGTGTGTGTGTATATATATATATATATATATATATATATATATGCATACATACTACATACATACCACAACTTCTTTATCGATTCATCCATCAGTGGGCACTTAGGTTGTTTCCAAGTCTTGGCTATTGTAAATAATTCTGCTGTAAATATGGAGGTGCAGATATCTTTTCAAGTCAAGTTAGTGTTTTTATTTCTTTTCAATATATTTGCAGAAGAGAAATTTTTGGATCATATGGTAGCTTTATTTTCATTTTTTGAGGATCCTATGTACTATTTTCCATTGTGGCTATACAAATTACATTCCCACCAATAGTGCACAATGGTTCCCTTTTCTCCACATTCATGCCAGCATTTATTATCTTTTGTCTTTTTTTGTAATGGTGATTCTAACAGGCATGAGGTGGTATTTCATTGTGTTTTTAATTTGCATTTTCCTTCTGACTAGTGATGTTGAACATCTTTGTGTGCTTTTCATGTTCCTGTTGGCCTTTTGCATATCTTCTTTGGAGAAATATCTATTCAGGTCCTTTGCCCATTTGAAAATTGTATTATTTGGTTTTTCTCTTGACTTGTGTGAGTTGTTTATATATTTTGGAAACCAACTTTTGATCAGATATATGGTTCACAAATATTTTTTCCTATCCCATAGGTTGTCTTTTCACTTTATTAATTTTTTTCTGTGCAGAAACCTTTTAGTTATATGTAATCTGACTTGTTTAAGTTTTTATTTTGTTGCTTGTGCTTTATGTGTGACCTCCAAAAAATCTTTACCAACACCATATGAAGGAGATTTTACTCCTGTATTTTCTTTTAAGAGTTTCAGGGGTTCAGGTCCTACATTTAAGTCTTTAATCCATTTGAGTTAATTTTTGTGACTGGTATAAGATATAGGTTCAGTTTCATTCATTTAGATGTGAATATCCAATTATCCCATAGACATTTCTTTTTCTTAAAAAATTATTTATTTATTTTGATAGAAAGAGAAGATGAGCGGGGGATGGGGAGAGAGAGAGAGGGTGAGAGAATCCTAAGCAGGCTCTGCACTACTAGCCCCAAATGTGGAACTCAAACCCATGAATGGAAAAATAGTGCCCTGAGCCAAAATCAAGAGACAGACCATTAACCGACGAAGCCACCCAGGTGCCCCTCCCAGTACCATTTCTTAAAGAGACTATCTTTTCTCCATTGAGTATCATTGGCTCCCTTGTCAAAGATTAGTTGACCATATGAGAGTCTATTTGGTCTTGGGTCTATTTGTGGCTCTTGATTTGATTCTGTTGGTTTACTTTTCTGTTTTTATGCCCATACAATATTCTTTATAGCTTTATAGTGTAGCTTGAAGTCAGGAAGTGTGATGCTTCCTACTTTGTTCTTCTTTCTCAGTTGTGTGTGTGTGTGTGTGTGTGTGTGTGTGTGTGTGTGCATGTGTGTGGCTATTTGGAGTATTTTACCATTCTATATAAGTTTTAGGAGTGTTTCTTCTACTTTTGTAAAAACATGTCATTGGAATCTTGATAGAGATTGCATTGAATCTATAGATGGCTTTTGGTAGTATTGACATTTTAACAATATTAATTTTTTTCAATCTATGAACATGGGATACCTTTCCATTTATTTTTATCTTCAATTTCTTTCACCAGTATTTCATGGTTTTCCCAATAAAGATCTTTCACCTCCTTAGTTAAATTTATTCCTAAATATTTTATCGTATTTGATATTTGGAGCACTTCTTGCCAGTGACATTTGACATTTAGAAATTATATTGCAACTGCTAACTTATATCTTCTTTCAAATAGGTAGAAACTTTTTACATCTTTATAACAATTACACTATAATTCATATATAAGTATTTCATAAAATAATATGTGTTACCTAATATGTAATGATAAAGCTATGACTATGTAATCACTTTAGAATTAGGTTTGGTTTTTTTCACCAGCCTTCTTGATGATTAACACAATTTTGGCATGGGAAGGAATTCAATCTTCACCAACTTGAGGCCTTTGCAAGCACCATATTCTTAACAACTCTATATAATTAATTGGCTACATCATTTATTCATTGTTGGCTAAACATTTATTGAATACCGAACATATATCAAGCACTGTATAGGATTCTGAAGTTTCATATATAAAGACAATGTGATGTCTTTTCTTTTTTTTTTTTTAATTTTTTTTTAATGTTTGTTTATTTTTGAGAGAGACAGAGACAGAATGTGAGTGGGTTGGGACAGAGAGAGAGGGAGACACAGAATCTGAAACAGGCTCCAGGCTCTGAGCTGTCAGCACAGAGCCCGACACGGGGCTCGATCTCACAAGCTGCAAGATCATGACCTGAGCTGAAGTCGGATGCTCAACCGACTGAGCCACCTAGGCGCCCCTGATGTCTTTTCTTAAAGAGTTTACAGATTATTAGTATGGATAGTTACATGAATAGGAAATCATATTCTTGTGGTCATTGCTTTAGCAGAGATATGTTCAGCATGCTAAGAAAGGAAATATACTCAAGAAACTGAGTGTTATGGGAAGGGCTTCACAAGGCAGATGAAATTTCATCTCAATTTTTTCAGGTTGAGGAGTCATTTACTAGGTGGATGAAGAAAAGAGCAGGTCAGACTGAGGGAGAAAATTAATGGGTATAAAATAACTAAAAAAAGCTAGGTCACTATAGCCTATAGAGTGGTTTGATAATACAACTCAGAGATTGTGTGTATGAGGGCAATGGCAGAAAAACGTTCTGAGGCACTGCCCAATCTAGAAGGGTCTATTGCTACATAATCTGAGTGGGCAACAAAATTTTTAATTTCCAGCAGGTACAGTTTTCAGACTAAGCAGTAAAAGCAAGATGTATTCTCTAAAGTTCCCATATGTGCACTGACTTGGCTACGGTTAGTTCAATAAACATTATGTACAGGTGTTATCCAATAGAGTATCTGAAGCAGAAGAACACAATGAATGATGGCAGTCAAGACTCTGGTGCCATAGTGGACAGATCTAGTAAATGACACACATATTATACATATTACATATGTGTTATATGCATCACATAAAGTCAGAGAGAGATTTGAGACTACTAAAAATTTTAGTGTCTTTGAAGGGTTGGAGGTGAAAGAGATGTATGGAAAATAGTGGGTTGGTTGTATGGTATGCATGAAATCTAAACTTTATTTTGTGTTTCATTATTTCCCAAACACTTACAGACAGTGAACCCTGTCTGTAAGATGTTTGTATTGATTACAATTTAATTCACCCAGAAGTAACAGAACATCCAAAGCACAGTAGCCTAAATGATAAAGGAGTTTAATTTTCGTATAGAAAGTCCAGGGTTGCTTCATGGGTCAATGATATTATTTGGGAAACAGGTTTCGCTCGTCTTCCTTCTCTTCCATCCTTAGCAAAGGCATAAGATGGCCGCCATTTCTCAGGAAGAGAAAACAGGAAAAGGGATAAAAGGAAATACTTTCCATAACTTCTGTCTATAACATATTGACTAGAATGACACTTAGGCACACCTGGCAGCCAGGAAAGCTAGGGAATATTATAATTTTTCCAACTTCCGTAATAGAGAAATATAGAGAATAAAGGGATTGGCATAGATAAAAAGTAAGCCAACCCACAACATCAGATTTAATTCCCCATGAAAAAAGTCTCAAATCAAATATGTTGGGAAAGGCTTGCTTCCTCTTGTAGACTCGTCATGAGAAGTTCTGCAGCAAACCTGTTTAAATGAGTTTAAGCCAATGTTGCCCCAAATTATTTAAGCATAGGTCACTTTCTCAATGAAACACCTTCTAACAATGTAATTTGGGAGTCACTGAAGATTTTTATGAGAGTGACCTAAAATGTGTGAAAGGTGAAATTGAAGATGGTAAAGAATGTTGACAGGGAGATTATTGGAAGCAACTTCAACAGTTCAAGCAAGAAATAATTAGTTTTGCTAAGTCAGTGGCAATGGAGACCAAGGAAAAGATAAAGATTCAAGTGATGGATTCATGAGGGAGAATAAAAAGGAATTGGTGAGTATTGCAATATAAAAAACAAAAGCAAAAAACAAAACAAGAGCTTGGTGAATTAAGAGGGACTGAAGTTTCTAACTTGAGCAACCAGGAAGATTTCAGTGTCATTAAATGATATGAGGAAAACAATAGGAGAAGGAGGTTTCAGAAACAAAATAAAAAGTTTAATTTTGACTCTGTTGAGTTTTGGTAGACTTGTCAAATATAATTGACATTCATATTACTATATAGCAAACAGGTTGGAACTTCTATCATAAAAATAATTTTATTTAAGGACTGAAGGACTGTTAATTAATCTAATTTGCTTTTCTCTAGGACAGGAATAAATATACTTAACCATTTGGATATTAATTTGTCCTTTCATTTACATCTGATTAATTGAAGGAGAACTTATTGAGGCTGTGCCATATACTAGGTGCTGTGGTAGGAGATGGAAAAAGGGTTTGTAATCCATAAAACATGAGCACAACATGAGGCATTAAGAGCTCTGAATCAGCAGGATATGAAGGGGAAATAGAGGAGAGAAAGTGGCCAGCTTGGTATTTGAGCTGAATCCTTCATGAAAAGGCAATATTTCAAAAAGTAAGAATGGAGGGGGAAGGGCACTCGGAGGCCTATTTTCCTAAATTTTTTACTGTCTTACTAAATATTACTATTTAATCTTCTCAAATGTGAGTAGTTAGAACTCTTTCCTAGAATGTTAAGCTCCGGTAGAATGGGAATGTTATCTGTTTTGTTCATTGCTATATCCTTACCATCTAGAAAAGTGCTTGGAATATAGTAGATACTCCAAAAATTTTTGTTGAAAGAGTGAATAGATTAATGAACGGACAAAATGCTTGCCTTTTGTCTCTTTTTACTACACTTTGTCACATATCCATAATGTCCTTTTTGGAAGATATGTATAGACCTCCTTTTTTTTAAATGAAGTTGAAAGAATATGAAGAATCACAGAATGTGGACTGGGAATTTTAGTAGTTCTTATCAACCGGATGATTTTAGTTTTGACTCTTTCCATTTTTACATGAAAGGTAAGGAAGCACTACGTCTTGTCTGTGGTTTCATCACCAGCACCTAGCAGTGTTTGGACTACAAATAGCTGTTGAATGAATGAATGGGTAAGTGAAAAAATGAGTGAGTGAATAAAATAATAAATCTATAAATAGGAAAGGGTTGATTTTTACCTTTCAGTTCAACAATAGAGAGTGAAGTATTTAAAATCTTCCTTCTGACCAATTCAACACCCTAGTCCCATTTCCCCTAACGATACTAGACTAGCCATGGAAAGTGATTTTTTAATTTCCAAAAGTTGGAAGAACTCATCAGAAACCTGTCAGAAGCACTATCCAGTGACAAATTCAAAATGTGGGAAGCTGCTGTAGAACTCACAAATCCTCAGAGCACATGCTAATGAGTTTGGTTTACTCAAAAGAGAAGAGTTGACTCAAACAACTGGACCAAATGTCTGGCTCGTTTTTATTGCTGTATTTTTTTCTTTATAGTTACAGTGTTTTGTACAGTTTTGTACTACTCAAGAAAAAACCACATTGCTAAGTTTTAAAAGGATCTTATTTTGTGTGGGAAAAATACAATAGAGATTATTATTTCTCCATACGTATCCACATTCTCAAGCTCTCAGGGTTTTTTGTTGCGTTTTCTTTCTTTCTTTCCTTCTTTCTTTCTTTCTTTCTTTTTCTTTGTTTGTTTGTTTGTTTCTTTCTTTCTTTCTTTCTTTCTTTCTTTCTTTCTTTCTTCTCCCTGGAAATTGTACGTATTTGTCCTTGGTCTGGGTTGAGGACAAAAACATCGAATGTGCCATGGTTATATGTTCTCTGCCATAAGTATACTCCAGAGAAGGCTGATAGACCATTACTAAACTTGTACAAATGAGGCTAAATTGTTTTGGTTTTGTTAAAAATTAAAAAAAGTTTTTAAATTAAAAATTTTTTAACATTTATTTATTTTTGAGAGACAGAGCACAAGTGGAGGAGGGGCAGAGAGAGAAAGAGACACAGAATCTGAAGCAGGCTCCAGGCTCCAAGCCATCAGCAAGCCCAGCGTGGGGCTTGAACTCACAAACTGTGAGAACATGACCTGAGCTGAAGTCAGAGGCTTAACCGACTGAACCACCCAGGCGCCCCAGCTTTTAAATTTTTTTAAAATATCATTTATTGACAAATTAGTTTCCATACAACACCCAGTGCTCATCCCAACAAGTGCCCTCCTCAATGTCCCTCACCCACTTTCTCCTCTCCCCTACCCCTCATCAGCCTTCAGTTTGTTCTCAGTATCCAAGAGTCTCTTATGTTTTGCCTCCCACCCTCTCTGTAACTTTCCCCCCTCCTCCCCCTCCCCCATGGTCTTCTGTTAAATTTCTCAAGATCCACATATGAGTGAGAACATATGATATCTGTATTTCTCTGACTGACTTATTTCACTTAGTATAATACCTTCCAGTTCTATCCACATTGCTGCAAATGGCCAGATTTCATTCTTTCTCATTGCCCATAGTATTCCATTGTATATATAAACTACATCTTCTTTATCTGTTCGTCAGTTGATGGACATTTAGGCTCAATCCATAATTTGGCTATTATTTAAAGCGCTGCTATAAACATTGGGGTACATGTGCCCCTATGCATCAGCACTCCTATATCCTTTGGGTAGATTCCTAGTAGTGCTATTGCTGGGTCATAGGGTAGATCTATTTTTAATTTTTTGAGGAACCTCCACACTGTTTTCCAGAGCGGCTGCACCAGTTTGCATTCCCACCAACAGTGCAAGAGGGTTCCCGTTTCTCCACATCCTCTCCAGCATCTATAGTCTCCTAATTTGTTCATTTTAGCCACTCTGACTGGCGTGAGGTAGTATCTCAGTAAATTTTTAATGTTAAATATAATTTATACTTACATTACAAAATCTGAGCAGTACAGAAGAGCCAAAGTAAGATAGGAAGTCAGTTTGTTTACAACTAATACTCAGGCAAAAAGAGTGTGAGAGTGCCCATTTCCCATGCCTTTGCTCACACTGAGTAGTGTCAAACTTAAATCTTTGCTTGGGTGATAGATTAAATCATTCTTAAAAGCACGAGAAAGCTATTAACTGCAACAATTCTGAAAAGTATAGAATTTGATGGTAATATGGCTTAACAGTATGGGGTCTACGATTCTTGGGTTTTCTAAAATAGGCTTGACATCTCTCCTATTTGACACATTAGAAATAATAGTAGCTAATATTACTGAGCATTTGTTAGTTACTTCTAAGTGTCTGAGAGACAGTGAACTATTATTATAGTACATGTTTTACAGGTGAGAAACTGAAGCACAGAAAGGTTGAATAATTTCCACAAAGTCACATAGCTGGCAAATACACCTACATTTTTCATTTCAGTGTCCTGTTTTTATTTAAAAATATGCTTATCACGTTTAATAGCTAACACCCAGACAGGAGATGGAAAATGTACCTTTTGTGTTTTGGGAAAAGGGGAAATATAAATCTGTAATTATATTGACAAAAGAATAGCCCCAAGTCACTGAGAGAGTAATGGAAAATCAGGAGAGGTGATATAGAGCATAAGTGTATAGGTGTATCGTTTTTCTCTTGCTGCTGTGACAAATTATCACAAGCTTAGGGGGCTGGAAAAAACCCAAATTATCATCTTTGTAGTCATGTTGGTTAAAAGTCTGACATGTGTTTTACTGGCTAAAATGAAGATTTTGGCAGGGTGCTGTTCCCTTCTGGAGGCTCTAGGGGAGAATCTGTTTCCTTGCATTTTTCAGTTTCTAGAGGCTGCCTGCTTTCCTTGGCTCTTGGTCCCCTTTCTTCATCTTCAAAGCCAGCAATTCTTTGAAGGTCCTTCTCATATCACATTACTCTGACCTCTTTTTCTGCTTGCTCCTTCTACTTTTATGGACCTTTGTGGTTTCTTCAAACCCACCTGAGCAATCCAGAATGAGGTATCTATTTTAAGGTCATTTTATTAGCAACTGTAATTTCATCTCTAATGTGATCACAGGATCCAAGGAATAGGATACAGATATCTTTGGTGGACAATAATTCTGTTTATCACAATAGGCTCCACAGTCCATAATCCATCCAACCTTCCTTCCTTCCTTCCTTCCTTCCTTCCTTCCTTCCTTCCTATTCTCTTTCATTAACTAAACAAATACTTATGCATCCCTCTGTGGTTGAGCCATGGTTCTAGGTTCTGAGAATACAGCAGAGAACTTGACCAACCAAGTTCCTGCTCCCATAGAGGTTACATTCCTAGTGAGGGGAATGACTAATAAATGAATGAATACACCTGTGAAAAAATTGCAGGTAGTAAATAGTCTCCTGAAGAGAGATAAAGTAAGGAGAGGGGATAGAGAGTAGTGAGAGGAAAGGAATATGGGGTGATTTTTGAGAGTGGTAGGGAAAGCTGACTACTGAGAAAAAACCTGCATGAAATGAAAGATCTAGAAGATGAACATTCCAGGCAGAAAGAATGGCATATGTGAGAAAGTGGTATTTTTGAGAAATAGCAATATGGTCAGTGTATCTAAAGTGGAGTGAATGAGGCAGAACTTGGTAAGAGATGAGGACAGTGAGGTGGCAGCAGCCATAGAATTGATTCTGAGAGGTACAGAAATCTTGATCGAAGGAGTGACTCTGATCTGACTTGCATTTTGAGAAAATCCTTCTTCCCAGTGTTTGGTTCAATGCCTTTGAGAAGGCAAAAATGGAAGCAGCAAGACCAGTCAGATGATGCCTGCAATAACCTAAACAAAAGGTTATGTTGGCTTGGACTATGGTGGTGAGTCACAGATCTGGTAACACGTCAGATTCAAGACAGGACTTGCAGTGGAGTGTAGGGGACTACAGAGGAAAGAGAGGGATCAAGACTGTGTTTTATGTTCTCAGCTTGAGCAATGGGATAAACACTCCTACACTCTGACATAGAGATGGGGAATACTAAGAAGGAACAGATTTTGGGGAGTGGTAAAATCTAGAGAGATATTTTGGGCATGTTGGATTTGTCTATTTGAGATCCAAGTGGAGATGTTTTGAAGGCTGTAGACTGGAATTTTAGGAAGAGGTCAGGCCTACAGATATAGGAATAATTAGCTTATGGCTGGTTTGTGCATGGAGGCTGGTGTGAGTACCGGACAGCAGGAGAATGAATTGCTTGCTGGGTGGTTTTGAGGAGCCTCTGAGCTTTATGTTCATTTAAGGTAATAATGTTAGCACAGTTGTGTGTTTTCCTCTAGTCACATACACTTGGGTAGTGAATGAGGAGGCTGAAGGTGGCTGCACCAAGAACCTGGGAGCTCTGGATTTGAATTCCAGTTTTTTGCTTCCATGCTATAGTCTGCAGTTTTTCTTGGCTTCACTCTCCCGACAACGGGGACGATAGCAATGCCCATTTCTGAGAACTGCTGTGAGATGAAGGAGTGTGAAGGGCCTAGTCTAGTAGCTTGACCTGAATAAGAGCTCAGTGGTTGGCAGCTGGGATCCCAGATATGGTATCCACTATTCTCATCATCAGGATGAGTAACACTGAATCAGAGTGTCCCAAAGTACTGAACTTATTTTTAAAGAATAACATGTTGGGAATATGTCTTTAAAAATGACAAAAATAATGTGAAGTGAATAATATGCCTTAATATTGATAATAAATCACACAGGACATAATATTTTTTAGACATCCAAATAACTTCACTGTTATTTCTCAGTGCTTTAACCAATTCTTTGTATTTCACGTTTAGTTCCAATGAATCCTACTGGTTTCTACCCTCTCTTCATCTTCTCTGCTTATTTCTAGGTGCCATTAGTTACACTTAGTGTCTCTCTCTCTAGATGACTTTAAGATCTCTCATATAACTCTATTTTGAAGTAGGTTTTTTTTTATTCAACTCTCATAGAAGACAACCTCGAGAAATGAGATAATCAAAGTTCAAGTGTTTCCAGAGACTGAATGCTTGTGTCCCTCCAAAATGTATGTGTTAAAACCTAACCTGCAATGTGATAGTATTAGGAGTTGGGGGACTTTGGAAGGTTATTAGGTCATGAGGGTAGAACCCTCATGAATGCAATTAGTGCCTTTATAAAAATTGTCCCACAGCTACTATAAAAAAAGACAAAGATAGCAAGGGCTGTTGAAGATGTGGAGAAAAGAGAACCCTTGGGTTCCCTTGGTAGGAATGTAAACTGGTATGGTCACTACAGAAAACAGAATGGAGGTTTCTCAGGAAATTAAAAAATAGACTACCATATGATCCAGCAATCTCTATTCTGGCTATATATCCAAAGGAAATGAAATTATTATCTCAAAGAGGTATTTGCACTCCCATGTTCACTGCAGCGTTATTCACAATAGTGAAAGTATAGAAACAACCTAAGGGTCAGTCAACAGATAAATGGATTAAGAAAATGTGATACATGCGCGCACGCACACACACACACACACACACACACACACACACACACAATGATATACTATTAAGCTTTAAAAAAAAGAAGGAAACTCTGGGCTGCCTGGGTGGCTCAGTCAGTTAAGCATCTGACTCTTGGTTTTGGCTTAGGTCATGATCTCACAGTTTGTGAATTTGAGCCTCACGTTGAGCTCTGCACTGACAGCACAGAACTTGCTTGGGATTCTCTCTCTCCCTCTCTCTGTCCCTTCACCACTTGTGTGCTCTCTCTGTCTGTCTGTGTCTCTCTCTCTCAAACAATAAATAAAAAACTTTTTTTAAAAAAAGGGAAATTCTTCCTTTCATGGATGAACCTGAAGGCCTCATGCTAAGTGAAATAAGCCAGACAGAGAAAGACAAATACTGTACTGTATAGCATCAGTTATATGTAGAATCTTAACAACAACAGAAAAATTTAACTCATAGAAAAAGACACCAGGAAAGTAGCTGCCAGGGCCTTGGAGTGGGGGAGATATAACATGATGACTACAGCTGATAAAACTGTATTGTGTAATTTCAATTTGTTAAGAGAGTAAAACTTAAATGACCTCACCAAAAAAAAAAAAGGGGGGGGGTTAGATATGTAAGAAACAGATGTGTTAATTAACTCAATGGTGGGACTCTTTTCATAATATATACATATATCAAAGTCATCATGTTATACACTTTAAAATATATTATAATATTGTCATTAGAGCTAGGAAAAAAAAGAGAAATCCTGGAGAAATCCCTCACCCCTTCTTCCATGTGAGGACATAGCAAAAAAGCATCTGCCTATGAAACAGGAAGCAGACACTCACCAGACTGCCTGTGCCCTGATCTTGGACTTCCCAGACACCAGAACTGTGAGCAATAAAAGTTTGCTCTTTTTAAGCCATCCAGTCTATGATGTTTTATTATGGACTAAGACAAGGGGTCATTTGCTAAAGATTTGGGAATTACTCTTGAATATCAACAAGAAATAGATGACACAGATTAGCAAATTGGATCAATTTAAGTATTTAAAATTTTTTTTAATGTTTATTTTGTTTTTGAGGGGGGGCGAGGGGAAGAGAGAGAGGGAGACACAGAATCTAAAGCAGGCTCCAGGCTCCAAGCTGTCAGTACAGAGCACAATTTGTGGCTCGAACCCACAAACCATGAGCTCATGACCTGAGGTGAAGTTGGATGCTTAACTGACTGAGCCACCCGGGCACCCCTTGAGTGTTTTTTTAAACAAAGGGTTGGGTTGGGTGTGAAAACTAAAAAAAATATAGTGTAGCAACCCAGGGCTACTATCAGTGACTCTGTTAAGACCCCCAAGTTTGAAGAGATCAAAGGAAAGATCAATGATTGGTTTCAGCCCATGAAGACCCTACAGTCAAGGAACCAGGGAGATAAATATCTTGATCTCACCTTTCTTGCAACCCTACTCTGTACGTCTCCTGTTAGTCCTCCCCACTGCCTGACCTAGCTGGAAGCCAGGGAGTGCAGAAACCCACTGTTTGTGTCCACACTGCCCTGGGATAACAATCTCAAGACAGGGAGCAGGGAAGAGGAGGATTTAGAGTGTGTCTGGGGGACTCAGTAACTCAGTAAAGGTCTCTAGTATGGTACCTACTGAACACCTGCCCTCAATACAAATGTCTCCTGCAGGAAAATCCCTTTTAATCTTCTAATTTCCCCACCTGGAACACCTGCACTGCCATTATTGTGTCATACTGGCCTTAAGCCCTCATTTATCTTTTCTCTTCTCACCTCCATCTTTCTTTAAAATGGATTTCTTTAATTAGCACTTCAAATAAGAACCCTTCACTGGTGGTCTCCATACAAGTAGCTAAATGAATAAATAAAAATGTAGGAACTTGATACACTCACTACTCTCCTTCTTACCTGATGGACTTTATGTTGACAAATACTGCTTACACATGTTACTCCTGGTCCACGTCTGGTATATCTCTGAGACTATATTCAGGAGTTAGTGTTCCATAGAAGGTAATGAGAAACCAATGAATCTTAAATGTGTGCCATAAAAAGCCATTTGAAAACACTAGCTGCAAGTACCCTTCTAAAGTCAGTTACTTAAGAAGACAGTGTTTTTAAAGGAACATTGTCAAGTTAGTTCAGTCTAGCATAATTTATAGGCTTTTAAATTGTTCTGGCCCTATAGTTGTTAACATTGTCCCTGGTATAAAAATACATCTAAGAAATTGCCAACATATGCAATGGCCATGGCCTCTTAAAGACCATTTCCAGTCTTCTGTCTCCAGTGCTATGGACACTAAATAAAATGGTGGCAACAATAAACAAAACTAAAAGGCAGCCTACAGAATGGGAGAAGATATTTGCAAATGACATATCTGATAAAGGGTTAGTATCCAGAGTCTATAAGGAATTTATCAAACTCAACACCCGAAAAACAAACAACCAAGTGAAGAAATGGGCAGAAGACATGAATAGACGCTTGTCTACAGAAGACATCCAGATGGCTAACAGACACATGAAAAGATGCTCAACATCACTCATCATTGAGGGCAATACAAATCAAAACCACAATGTGATACCACCTCATACCTGTCAGAATGGCTAAGTTAACAGCTCAGGAAACAATAGATGTTTGCAAGGATGGGGAGAAAGGGTAACTCTCTTGCACTGCTGGTGGGAATGCAAACTGGTGCAGCCACTCTGGAGAATAGTTTAGAGAGTCCTCAAAAAGTTAAAACCAGAACCACTCTCTGACCCAGCAATTACACTATTAGGTATTTACCCAAAGGATACAAAACACAAAAGATTTTAAGGGGTACATGCACCCCACTATTTATAGCAGCATTATCAACAACAGCAAAACCATGGAGAAAGCCCAAATATTCATCAACTGATGAATGGATAAAGAAGATGTGAAATATTATGCAGCCATCAAAAAGAATGAATGAAATCTTGCCATTTGCAACAATGTGGATGGAGCTAGAATGTATTATGCTAAGTGAAATAAGTCAGTCAGAGAAAGACATATGCCATATGATTTCACTCATATGTGGCATTTAAGAAACAAAACAGATGAACACATGGGAAAGGGAGGAGAGAAGAGAGGGAAACAAATCACAGGAGACTGTTAACAATAGAGAACAGACTGAAGGTTGATGGAGGGAGGTGGGTGGGAGATGGGCTAGATGGGTGATGGGTACTATAGAGGGCATTTATTTTGATGAACACTGGGTGTTGTATGTAAATGATGAATCACTGAATTCTACTCCTGAAGCCAATATTGCACTGTATGTTAACCAAAATATAAATAAAAAATAAATAAAAATAAAAAATAGAAAAAGGAAACACTGCTAAATTACTGAAAAAAATGTTTGGTAGAATTAAATATAAACAAACAAACAAAATGATGGCATTCTTTTGAGAGGGATCTGCTGAATCCCCAGACTGACAAGAAACAAGCATTATTTTGGCTGTAAAAGGAAACCAGGAATATTACTGGGGCTTTTCTAGATGGAGACCAAGCGAAAAGAACTTAGTTTTGAGATTTAATTTTGTTTTCAGAGTGTCCCCTTGAACAACTGTAGGAAGAAGAGAAGGAAATGGCACCTGAGAAACACATTGTGGCAGAAAAAAAAAACAAACAGTCATCTTGTGGGCCAGAGTTGGCCTTGTGTTCAGGCAGAAGATGATACTGAGTATAGCACTCAAGAGGGGAAAGATGCAGTCAACCTCTTTGACTTCCAGCTTCAAAGGTTTGTGTGGGGGAAATGGCCTTGGAAGCAGGTGGGACTGCCATTCTTGATCCTCTTTTCTAATTACGTGAAGTGTAGGGAAAAAGGATATTGGAAACAGAGACCCAGCTGTGCAGAGTGACAGTTCAAACATAATGAGGACAAAGAACACTCAATGCAAGAGGGAAGATGTTTTAGTCTCAGGTGTCTGCACTCTTACAGCATTGTGTAAAAGAGAGAGAGCAGAAATAATGAAGGAGAAATAATAAAATGAATGGGTTCCCCTCTTGTAGTGCCTTCTGATACCAAACCTTGAATCAATCACTAAAGAGAAAGCCCACAAAACAAAGTGAGCAAGATCAAGTAGGTAGCTAGCTACAGAATGTAGAGGGTGTAGACTAATCAAATGAGAATAACACTTTGTCCTTATATTATGCAACACGGTAGTGCATTTAAAGGGACTGTTTGAGAAAAGGGAGATGTTAACCTCATGGGGAGAAATGAAACAGGTATATGCTTATCTCCTTCAGTTCCCTTCTGTCCTTCCCACCCCTTTCCCCCTGTCTCTCTGCTTCTCTCCTTCACATAGTGTTAGAAATAATTCCAGAGCCTGAACAGCTTGGGAGCTGCCCACAAAGTGTTTGAGAAGCTGGAATCTCGGGCATTAAAAATAATTCAGACTGTTCTCTTCATGTGTCATAGACACAGCTTGAACGACAGAACAAACTTCCTACAGAAATGCAGATCCATTTTGTCTAGTTACTTTAGTAGCTAAAGTTTGGATGATTACATCATGCACTATTTTTAGGAAGACTTCAGGGTAACCATGGAAACTGCTTTTGCTGAAAACTTACACTATTTCCTTAGAAATTAGCCACAGAGAAAACCTTTGCAGAAAACTAATAAGGGATAAATGAGTTAGATTCAAGGGGGAAAAACAACTTAGTAGGTCACAATAACATTTATATGTATGTAGACACCTATACCTTTGTTTGAGGCAGAGTTATAATCCATAGGCCTATATTTATATGTGAAAACACTCAAATTTTTGCATTCTCTTTTGACTGGCAACAGCCTGGGCACATGATGTGATATAGTTTATTACAATTGTACAGCACTGCATATAATCTGAAGGGAGCCCTGCTCCTGAAGGAATGGAGCCACAGCTTCTAGCTGTGAGATGTTAGAAAGTTTCACGACAATCCTTTTGTCCCATTGGGAACTTGCTGGGGTGGGTACAGTGGGTGTAAGGAGAACAATTCACTACACCATGCTTGAAAAGACTCAGCTCGTTCCCCCAAACATTGCCACAGGAGGGAAGATGGCTAATCAGATGACAGGTAGCAGAGTTAGTGTAGTTTTGTGGTCCTACTATGTGGTAGGCCAAATGGCCACCCCCAAAAGTACCCATGCTCTAATCCCTGGAACCTGAGAATATGTTACGTTACATGCCTAAGGGGACTTTGCAGATGTAATTAAGGAAATGGACCTTAAAATAGGGAGAATATTCTAGATTATTGTGTGGACCCAATCTAATTACATAAGCCCTTAAAAGTAGAGAACTTTCATGGCTGGAGTCAGAGACATGTAGCACAAAGAAAAGTCAGAGACATTCTGAGTGCATGAAGGACTTGACCTGTAGTTGTTGGCTTGAAGATGGAGGGAGTCATGTGGAAACTGAGAAGGAAATGAAATCTGCTCACAACCTAAGGAGCCTGGGAGAAGCCTGGAATTCCTCCCCAGAGCTTCTAGAGAAGAGCCCAGGCCAATTGATAACTGGGTTTTCACCTTGTGACACTCTAAACAGAGTACCCAGTCAAGCCCATTGGACTCCTGACCTAGAGAACAGTGAGACAAGGAATAAGTGAAGTTTATGGGAATATGTTATTACCATAGCAATAGGAGACTAATACATATCCCAAAACTGCTATGTTAGGAATGTGGGTTAGTAGTGAAACTTCTTTCCCATTGGTGCAAAAGGGGCCAAGAGACAGTTCTTTGAGTATCTTTTTAAAATTTGTCATTTATCAGGAACCTTGAAATTAACATTTAGAATGTTATGTATCCCAGAACAATAGTAGAAACTACCTAAAAGGTTGGCAATACAGTTCTGGTTAAACAAATTATGGAACATCTGTTTGATAGAATATTATGCTTCATTAAAGTTATGCTGCATAAAAATATTGATTGATCTGGGAAAATGTTCATGTTGTATATAAGTTAGAAGTGGGGAGAATGATTGAAAAAGATGTATATGTATTAAAAAGATTTGAAACATGTTAAAGTATTTAATGCTCTTCCCCTCTAGGTATTGGGAATGTATGGTTTTCTATTTTTCAACTCTTTCTGTGATAAAATATATAACTTTCATAATGAGAAGAAATACTAATAAATGTCATTAAAATCATAAAAATAAATAGAGGAGCTTGATATTGAGCAGTAAGGGAGCAGTTTGAGGCTATGCATCAAATAGAACTTTCAAAAGCTGACCATATTGCTGCCTTGGAAATGGGACATTATGACTTCAACTCTCTCCCACTTCTTTTTTTATATTAAATATAATTTATTGTCAAATTGGTTTCCATACAACACCCAGTGCTCATCCCAACAGATGCCATCCTCAATGCCCATCACCCACTTTCCCCTCTCCCCCACCCCCATCAACCCTCAGTTTGTTCTCAGTATCTAAGAGTCTCTTATGTTTTGCCTCCCTCCCTCTCTGTAACTTTTCCCCCTTTCCCCTCCCCTATGGTCTTCTGTTAAGTTTCTCAGGGTCACACTTCTTAATTATTTTTCATCAAGTGTGGTTTAGGAGTGCACTTGGAGGGGCACCTGGGTGATTTAGTTAGTTAAGCATCTGAATCTTGATTTTGGCTCAGGTCGTGATCTCATGGTTCATGAGTTCGAGCTCCGTGTTGGGCTCTGTGCTGACAGCATGGAGCCTGCTTGGAATTCTTTCTCTCTTCCTCTCTTTCTCTCTGCCCCTACCCTGCTCATGCTACCTTTCTGTCTCTGTCTCTGTCTCTTTCTCTCAAAATAAGTAAATAAACTTAAAAAAAAGGAGTGCACTTGGAGCATCTTTTCTTTCATATTAGATAGGATTTGTGCAGTTGCCAGTAACTAAAATCTAATTCGAAGCAGCCCAGTCTCTAGTGATGAAAAGTCTACCTGGCTTCAGGATCCAAGTGTTCCAACAATGTCGTTATGGATCAACATTTCTTTCTGCTACTTGGCCAGCCTTTTTCTCTAGCCCAGCAGAAAGAGAGCTCTGACCTAAGTCTCTGGTTAGTCTGGACATAGGAACCAGGGTGGTCAGACTTAAGGTAGGGTTAGTCTTGACTTAGTCACATGGAATGGCTTTTCTAGAGGAAATAGCGTGGGGTTTTTTTATTTTTTGTTTTTGTTTTTGTTTTTGTTTTAGCAGGAGAAGGGAGATGAGACACTGGAAAGGAAAAAAACAAGAGCCACCATCAGAAGATCTGTGCAATGTGAGAACCAGAGTCCTCATCTGACAAGGAATATAGTCAGTCTGCTTCTTGCATTTCCAGTGGAGGCACCATATCTCCAAGGGATGTTGGCATCTTCTTCCTCTCTAGCCATGCGTGGGCCAGAGCCACCATCTGTTCCATTGCTTCTGCCATTGCCCTGGTGCTCCACTACTTCTGAAACTTGAGGAAAATTATTTCCACATTTGAGGAACACCATGCAATGTCACATTAAAATGCCTCATACTATAATAAGGGTTAAATCTTTGGGCTCCTTCCTAACGTATAATGAATTCCTTGCCTTTATAGCTCAGTGTTTGGCTCATAGTGGGAAGTCAAAAAATATTTGTTGAGTGATTGGAGGTTTCTGACTTCTGCAGTTGGTGTAAATATTTGTCTCCTTTCTTTGGGTCTCAACCTTATTGTCACAGGATCTTTACTGCCAACCCTAACATCTTCCTCACAGAGGCTCCCAGGAGGTTGACGGACGCAGCTTCTGCATTTCATAAAACACTGAATTCATAGGTAGTCATTCAGATTATGCTCCCCATTCAAACCTTACAATAAGCAACTCAATCATTACTATCAGTAGTCTAATTGTCTGGACAACAGAAGCCCATTTTTCCATACATCCTTCTTCTTTATAATCCTCAACTACTAAATTATTGCTGGAGAATTATGAATAAACCATTTTAAAACTGTAATAAATTCTTACCAGTCTTTGAGGACAGAGAGGTCCCTCAAAGAGTCTTTGATAGGCAGAGTCCCTGGGATAGGAAGAGGAGAGATGGAAGGATCTCTCAGATGGCCTTTAGATACCTTGCTTTTCTAACCTTGCTTGTATTTCTTTACAAGTGTCATTATATTTCTAGATATTCTCTGCTATCAGAAAAATTATGCATTATGGACTGTAATATTTAAGGTGGTAAACAAACAAGAGGAAATGAGGAGTGGAGGGTCTGATCTATGGTTTACATATTGGATAATGACCTGCCCTGCTGCAGAGAACAGGGCTGGATGACCTCTGGTCTCTCACTTAAAAATTCTTTGTTTTTGATGCTCTGTGAGGATCTTTGCACAAAACCTTCTCATACTGGCAGCAACCGTTTGCACTTTCTTGAACACTTTTAAAAAATACTCTTGAGTATATGAAAAGGCCTAGAAATCAGAGGCAGTGTGTACTTTCAGATTATTACCCATTCCTTGAGTTCTCTTTGGAGGATACTTGCTAGATAATTACCAGAACAAATCACTGAGTGACTGGAGGACCCGAAAGACAAAGGCTGTCCCTAGACAGAATGGCAAAGTAGGCAAAATTGTCATTTGGTGCCTTTGGTTTTCCTACCCCATCCCCACCTCCTGCCTATAGTTTGCTCATTGTTTCATGCTACCTCCTTCCCAACACCCTGGCTCTCAAGGACCATCACCTGTGCACTTCACTAAAACATAAGCTGGTCTTGCCTTGAGTTCTTTCCTAGTAAACACAGATTCATGCTATATTCCAGTCCCTCAGGCATCCTTCTTGAGTGATAGCTCTTTCTGAGTGACAATTAGCTCATCTGGCAAAATGTATTTATAGTATGAATTAGTGTTTCCCATATCATTTGCAGGTTAGCAGGGGCTCTCTGGAGATAGTATGTTAACATGCTGAAGCCTGATCAAAGTCGAAAGGACCTTTTCTTCACACTGCTTCACTTCAAGTTACATTTTACACATTACTCTCTTTTACCAAAATAATCTTAAGGGAGTACATTGTACTTGATATGTCTATTTCCTTTCTTACCCCATTATAATTTGTATAACTCCTGCATGCTATTCCATAGCTGACAGACTATCAAAAATCACCAATTGCCAATCAACAAATTCTATTAAGCCTGTTGACCTGTTCATAACACTAGATAGTATCTCCTATTCTGATCTCTAGCCTTCTTTGGTACTCCATTAGCTCTCCTCAGCTCTGATGAAATTCTGGTTTCTTTTACTGGCTTCTCTTCCTTTGTTTAAACCCTTAAAACTGGAGCTTCCCCAAGAGTTACTTGGACTTCTTTCTCCTGCTCCCTAACCCATCCAGATAATCACAAAATCCTCAGCCCAGTGTCTGCTAAATCTCAACTCTGTTGCCATTGCTTTCATTTCATCCCATGCTACTTTTGCTTGAACTTTGGCAAGCTTCCTGTCTCCAGTCTCTTCCTCTGCATGTCTCTCTCACCCACAACCTGAATTATCCAGTCTTGACACTCCTACTATGGTCTCAAATGTATTTGTTTTTCTCTATTCCTGTTCAAAGAACTTGCCACGTCATTTGTACCTTTCTGTGAAGTCTTATCCTCTTATTATTCTCTTTCCTTTCTTCCCTAAGTCTCTACCTCTCCAATGAACATCACTCAAGAGAGAGCCCGGTGGGCCCCTCATATCCATTCCTGAAAACATATCTTGTATTGGTTCCCCAGGTCTTCTGTAACAAATCACTACAAACCACATGGCAAAAACAAAACAGCAATTTATTCTCACAAAGTTCTGGAAGCCACAAGTCACCAAAATCAAGCTGTTGGCAGAGCTTCACACCCTGCTGAAGAATCCTTCCTTGCTTCCGGCTCCTGGTGTTCCTTAGCTTGTGACATTACTCCAAACCCTACCTCTGTCACCACGTGGCCTTTTCCCCTTCATCTCTGTGGGACATCTCCTTTTCTGTCTCTTATACAGATACTTGTCATTGGATTTAGGGCCCATCTTAACCCAGATCCTTACTTCTAGATCCTTAATATATGTAAAGACCCTATTTCTGAAGGTCACATTCGCAGGTACCAGAGGTTAGAACTTGGACGTATCTTTTTGAGGGGATCTTTTTGTTCAACTCATTACATCTTCTTTGTGTGAAATGTTCCTTTACAATAAGAACCTTTCCTCTTGGAATGGCCTCCCAGCCCTTTCAACTTGTCTTCTAGTTCAGTTTTGAAACATAACCCAAATTCCAATTTTTCCATGGGAATTCCATAGAGTCTCCTATAATTACTGTCATTTGCAAACTCACAGAGTACCTTGTACCTCTCCAACAGAGCTTCGCATAATATGCCTTAAGACAGAAGTATGTATGAACCTAGCTATCTTTTTTATTCTCCATAAGACTCTTGGTTTCTGAGGGCAAGACTTCCTCTGTAACACCCACCAGAAATTTCCAAGTTCCATTAATGCATTAGCTGAATCAAATGGACTATAAAAGTGTGGTTCTAGTGTAGGGGACTTAATGTCCATGGATGGGCAGTGGGGATCTCCATGGACTGACTGAGACTATGTTTTTTTTTTTTTTTTACCCTTTCCAGATAGGCGATTTTGGGAGAGGGTGCAAATTAAACAAAGCAAAGCAGATAAGCAATCATCATTAATCTTGAAGACAAAGGTAAAATTTCAAAAGAAGAATCCGGAAAAATCCTGTTGAAACACCTACATCCAGCATCATAAATTTTTAAATAAAATCAAGCAGTCTTATAGTTAATAGACTGCTAAGTACTATAAAAGCTCAGTGGTCTTACAGTCTAATCATAAAGATGAGTGCATGATTTGCCTAAAGCCAGATAGCTTCTCCATGACAGAATCAGGAATGCAAAGTCCAGATCTTCTCACTCAAAACCTAAAGAATAGTTTCTTCTATTATTTTTCTGTTGAGATATAGCCAATCTAACCTCCTTCTGTGAACCCCTCTATACTCCAATTAATAGCAAGGATTACAAAATTTACTTTGTTTCAAAGGAGCTTTAAGCATAAAATTCATTTATATTTTTATTTTTAAGTAGGCTTTGCACCCAGTGCAGAGCCCATCATAGGGCTTGAATTCACAACCCTGAGATCAAGACCTGAGCTGAGTTCAAGAGTCAGATGCTTACCTGAATGAATAACCCGGGTGCCCCCCACAAGCTTTGGATTCTTGAATGCCTTTGGCCTAACTATCCTAAACTGGAAAAAGAACTAAGTACAAGTAATACAGAGATGTATTTCTAATATTTTTAATGTATAAAATAGCCTGTTTATTTTTCATCGCATCTTTTCACATTCTCACTAATAAGCAGAAGTCACTAGATCATGTGTTCATTGGGTCTTGTGGTCATTAGTGTGAAGCAGAAAGGTTGCATTCTAATTGCTTACACACTGTGTAAAGCACTCTGTTGACCAAGGTGCAAACCAGCTTCCTTAGCGACAAAGCAAATCTCTAGGTCAAAAACCCTCACGACATTTTCTTTTCTGTAATTTTTAGATGTGTTGTTACCAACATGGGAATCATTAGAACCTATTCTATAAAATTACATATACTCATTATAACCATTTTCAGAATGAAAAGTCAGGACCAAAAGACTTCTGCTTGATTTGTAAAATTATGTATTTGGAAACCTTGCAGTGATACAAAAATTAAATCTTATTTAGCTATGTATTTAGCAAATCAAGGTATTTTATGAAAGAAAAATAAAATTGGGTTATCCAACAAAATCTGGGACATGTGATCATTGCACTATGCTTTATCAGCTTTACTAAAAGCCATACATAAATAATATGTACATATATATTCAAGAATATACATACATATATACATATATATTCCAGAATAAATGAAGGTTAGTCAGAGAATTAAGTAAGATCATGGAATAATTGTGAAAAATAGAGTTGAAAATAATACACAGGAGTACAGAGATTGGATGGTCTCTTACAATCTCTTTTATGATTAAACTGTTGCCAATATTAACAATAATGATAATAATAACAAATATTTACTGAGTTCTAACTATATGCCTGATTTATGCTATAGCATTAGATGAATCCACTGACTTAAATAGCTTTATATCTGTAAATTTAGTCTCAAAATAAGCCTATGACATAGGTAATAATAATAAAGTTGGTACTAATATTATCCACATTGTATGATTTTACAGATGAGGAAATTGAGGCACAGAAAACTTATGTAACATGTTCAAAGTCACATAATTTGATAAATGGCAAAATGGGATGGACTGTGGTATTTAGGGTCCAGAACATGTTCTCTTGACTTCTATATCATCCAAATTTACTTAAATATCACCACACATCTGACAATATAAAATGTAATAAAATGTAAAGTAGGCCGGGAGGATTGGTTAAAATATCTCTGAAATAGTGCATATGGGTGACTAGGATGCATATATTCACTTTCTGGGTAGGGGTTATTGGGCAAGGTACATGAGGAGGAAATCCTTTTCTTTCCCCAATCTTTTATTTATTTCCAACCCTCTAGAATGACTGGGTCATTTGACAGCCATGCATGAAAACACAGCATGAGAAGTTTAGGCAGTTACTCAAGACTCTGGCACCATGTGGTTAGAACATACTGATGGCTGAGCTGATCCACTGTGAGGCCAGGTGCTCTGGCACCATGCAGGTGCAGTAAGACAGCAGGCCCTGGGTTCTTGGCTCCACACTAATTGCCATTCTTGCCCCTCCTCTCGTCTTTCTAATCCCTTCTACTTCCAGCACATGCTAGAATGGCCTCATCACAGAGAGCAGGAGGAAGAGCCCAGTGAGATTGGGGATCAACTGTGAAATAGTGATGCTTTGGGACTGTTTTCTTCCAGTAAAGAACTCTTCTGCTTTTCTTTCCTCTTCCTCTTCTCACACCTAAGTTTCCACAAAAAAGATTTCTGACACTGCTTATTTATAGATTCCTTTTTTAGTGTAAGGCAGGTTGAGTTTTTCCTTTGGTGATGTGCAAGATCCAGGTGAGCATAGATCTCACCTCATAAAAGGTTATTTTATTGGCAAAGTCATCATTTAGTATTGTCCGGACTGCTAAAGCAAAGCAAATCTATTTGGTAAGTCAAATATATCTCTCACTCCAAGCCTTTAGAAATCGTTTTCTTTTGTTCCTCAAAAAGGGACAGGAGGGTGGGGAGGGGGGTTGCTATTTATCCTAGGGGTTTCATGTGCCATGCGGTCTATGTACCTTGTTTTTTTTTTTTATTTCTTGTAGCAATTTTGCAAGATAGACATTATTACTCCATTTTACAGATATGGAAATAGAGGTTTTGAGAGGCAAGCTCAAAGACCTAAGGAGTAAAATGGGATTTGACTCCCAGTTGGGCTGAGTCCTAAGGCAGCATCCTTTCCCAAGTGTCATTGCCATGGAGGTTACCTGCCTTTTAACTGAGATAAGGGACTGAGCCTTTTAGTAGAGTTTTGGGCATCGATCTGATGCTTCTTGTGAGGAGTCCTTGTCCTGAAATCATAGCACAGAGGTAGTGATTTGGTGTTATTCTGTGGATAATCTGCCCTGGTGGTCCAGTACAACTACTAGTCTGGTGCTACATGAAGGGAGAGGCCTGCCCTGGGAAACACAAGATTGGTGCATTTCATACAGGTTGTAATTCTTAGAGGCAGGAATGACCTCATCAATTAAGGATATCTTTGTCTAGGCAATTGATTGCAATTGACAACAGCCAGAAATAGGACTCTTGCTAATGAACTTGCTAACAGTTGCTTCCTGTTGACTCATATTGGTTTAAATTCAGTCATTGGCATTATTGCCTGAATGCTTGGCCATTTGAATGGTGTGATAGAGGTACTGCTACAAGCAACATACTTGTGTATTTCCCTACCCGGAGTGGCTGTTGACTAGATACCTGCCCCCTGCTCATCAGTCCTCATTCTCTCCCCACCGGAGAGCTCATTTAAATTCCATTGCTTCAATATCCTTTCTATGCAAATAACCCCCAAATTGGCACCATCCCAGCTCCATTTCCACAAATATCCCCCTGCCTACCAGATATTTACAACTGGACATCTCACAATCACTTCAAGGCCAGAATTTCCAAAGCCACTAATTATCTCCCCTCGAAGCAAGGTCTTTCTCCCAAACAGTCCATCTGCTGGTGACTCAACAATGTTAGTCATCTTCACTTTGGGATCCTTTAGAACCCATCTCTCTTCTTTACTTCTTAATTTTCTTCTTGAGTAAAATGCCAGGGACCTGTTTCTTCATCATGATCTCCATGAACACCAGTTTTCCCTGAAATGGTAGACCCCGATTCTTCTGCATCTGCAGACTATATTCTAGCTTCAAATTCTGGGACCCATCCCATTTTTAGACAAAGGAAAATTAAAGAATACTGGACTAATTGTTTTCCTCCCCCTCAGGAGAAAGCATCACAGTTTTAATCATGCATTTAAAATTTTTCTAAATTAATTTTTTATTAGCCAAGTAATATGTGAATATTCTCCTTGTAATAATTAAAACATTACCATTAAAGCTGAGGTCCCTACTGACCCTCTCTGCTTTGCCCCCAGTGAATTTCCAGTTTGTTTGTATCCTTCCGGATCTTTTCCTAAGCATTAACACACATGCATACATGTATCCATAGAAAATACTATTTTTCTCTTTTTTTCCAATACAAATGATCACATGTAAGAGTATCATACTGAACATATTCTGTGACATGCTTTTTACTAAACTTCCATTTATTCAACAAATATTTATTGGGTAGCTGCTAGATGCCAGGGACTGTTCTGAATTACAAGGGATACACTGGGGAAACCAACAGAAAAAATTAAACCCCTAAGTTCAGAGAGTTCACAAGCAATCTATTTGTGTGGTACAAATAGATACATCTCATGCTTTTCAATGACAATGTAGTAACCCATAGTATGAGCATGTTGGAGTTCATTTAGCCATTCCTGCATTGATGGACATTTAGATTGTTTTCAGTGTTTGGCTGTGACAGTACTACGGTGAACACCCTCAAACGTGCCTCCTTGAGCATACGTCTGTGTCTCTCTAGGGCAAATGCCAAGACATGGAACCGCTGAACCAAGCACCCTCCAAGAAGATTCCAGCACTTCCAGCAGTGTGTACATGACAATTCATTCTTATACATCCTTGCTAATGCTTGATATCATCTGAATTGTATGCATTCCCCCATCTCATGAATGCAAAATGATATCTTGCTCTTGCTTAAAGTCAATCAAGTTTTCATAAAATTCACATCTATACACTGTTGTGGGTAAAATGTATAGACTGAGTTAAATTAGTACAACCCCTTACTTTTTAAATTTATCACTTCAAACATTGATGGGGACGGATATGAAGTACAATCAAGTAAAAAAAAGAACATTAAGTGGACACATACAGTAAATAAAGTAGCTGTATTTGGTCTCCCTTGTCTCCTTTATGGACAGGTTTCATGACCTTAAAGCTCCCATGAAACCCAGAGATTTGCTTCCCTGGTGGCCTTCTCTGATCTTCCTTGGTCCTCTATGTCTGAAACTCAGCTCTGATAATCTGCCCTTGAAAGAATACTTAACAAAGTCAGAGGGAGGTTGGTAAAGGGAAGAAACAGCACATGCAAAGGTCACCACAGGAAACTACTTTGCTGGGCACAGAGGAGGTCCCACTCAGTATTGGCAGAGAGTAGTAGTGGGGGTGGAGGAGGAGGAAAAAGCAGGAGGCTGATCATGATGTACTAAGGATTTGGCCTTGACCTTATGGACAATGGGAAGCACTTCCATGTTTATTAGAACTCATCTATAAAACTGTTCTCTGTTTTATGGGTCTTATTGTTAAAGTAAAAAAAAGAAAAAAGGAATTCTTCAGAGAAATCTCTTCCTGGCAATAAGAGCACTGAATTAGGACTACAGGTTGGTTTCATGAACACAGAATTAGAGCAAAGGGATGGTGATGGCTTTCAGGGAGTATACGACTATATGAATGATGCATTCCTTTGTTCAACAAGCATTTATTGGTGCTTACTATGTGCCAGGTACTGTTTAACTTCTGAAGTTTACTGCACACACACAGAAAAACATTTCTATTCTCATGGAATTTATATTCCAATAGGGGTGAGGGAGATAGGGGGAAGAGAGTAAACAAATAACCATGTGTTATGTCAGGTGGTAGGTGCTGAGAAAAGTTCAGATAAGGAGAAGGAATTGGCAGTGATTGGAAGGAAGAGAGAGAGTGAACAATGCAGATGGTAAGCTGAGAATATTGAGGTATAGTGGGTAACAAGTGCAAATGTCCTGAGGCCAGGAGTGCTTGGGATATTCAGGGAATAGACATTTATGGGGTACCTGCCTATACATCATTCTTGAGTGCTAGAATAGAAAAGTAAACAAAGAAGGCAAGATTGCTGCTCTTAATGAAGAACACCTTTTAAAAAATGTTTATTTATTTTGAGAGAAAGAGATGAGTGGGGGAGAGGCAGACATAGAGGGAGAGAAAATCTCAAGCAGGCTCTATATTGACAGCACAGAGACTGAAGTGGGGCTTGATCTCACAAACTGTGAGATTGTGACCTGAGCCAAAATCAAGAGTCAAACACTTAACTGACTGAGCCACCCAGACACCCCTGAAGAACATTTTCTTGGTATACTATTTTTTTGAAGTCTCTCTCTTAGAGGGTATATTAGTTTTCCAGGGCTGCCATAACAAACTACACAGACTGGTTGGGTTAAAAAACAGAAATCTGTTTCCTCACAGATCCAGAGACTAGAAGTCCAAGATCAAGGTGTCAGCTGGGTTGATTGCTTCTGAGGTCTCTCTCTTTGGCTTGTACATGGCTATCCTATCTCAGCGTCCTCACATTTTTTCATCTGTGTGTGTCTATGTTCTAATCCCCTCCTCCTCCTCCTCTTCTTCTTCTTCTTCTTCTTCTTCTTCTTCTTCTTCTTCAGAGATAGAGACAGCATAAGAGGATGAGCAGGGAAGGGGGGTGGGGGGAGGAAGGGAGAGAGAGAGAGAGAGAGAGAGAGAGAGAGAGAATCTCAAGCAGGTCCCATGCCCAGTACAGAGTCCAACGCGAGGCTCAATTCCACAACTGTGAGATCATGACCCTAGCCAAAATCAAGAGTCAGGTGCTTAACCGACTGAACCACCCAGGGGCCCTAATCTCTTCTTTTAAGGACACCAGTCATATTGGATTAGGGCCCACCCATATGATCTCATTTTACCTTAATAGTCGTTTTAAAGGCCCTATTTTCAAATACAGTCATATTCTGAGGTACTGGGTTTAGAACTTCAACATATGAATTTGGGGGGAGACACAATTCAGCCCATGATAGAATTATGTTATTTCTAAGTTAAGAACAATTATTGGGCCATTAGTCCATGGTCTCATTTTCTCTTTTCCAAACTAATATTGTTTTAAGTTTATTTGTTTATTTTTAGAGAGATAAACTGTGAGTGGCAGAGGGGCAGAGAGAGAGAGAGTAAAGAGCGAGGATTCCAAGCAGACTCTGCACTGCCAGCACAGAGCCTGATGTGGGACTCGACCTCACCAACTGTAAGATCATGACCTGAACAGAAGCTGTACGCTTAACTGACTGAGCCACCCAGGTCCCCCAAACTAGTATTTGTCTTTTAAGACTCTTTTTTCTTTTTTTTTTTTTTTTAATTTTTTTTTTTAACGTTTATTTATTTTTGAGACAGAGAGAGACACAGCATGAATGGGGGAGGGGCAGAGAGAGAGGGAGACACAGAATCGGAAGCAAGCTCCAGGCTCTGAGCCATCAGCCCAGAGCCCGACGCGGGGCTCGAACTCGCGGACCGCGAGATCGTGACCTGAGCTGAAGTCGGACGCTTAACCGACTGAGCCACCCAGGCGCCCCTTAAGACTCAATCCTCACTTCCAGGTGCCTCTTCTTAGCCCTGATCTGATTTGCTGTCTCAGTCTGTCTATGCTCATGAAATCCATGCCTGGCTGTCATAGTCCTTACTGCATTTTCATATAATACTCTGATTATTCCTCTCTCCAACCAGTCTGTGAGCTCCTTGCCATGGTGAGGACTACATCTGTGGTGTTTTTTATCCTTACTAACATTTTCTTTTACATCATATTTGTTCCCTATAGACCTTTGCTAAAGGAATGAATATATTTCCTGAATCCATATCACAGTCGTCTCCAGAGGCAGGAAGGACCATCTCACACTGTCCCTCCAAGGAAAGCCCAAGAGAGTGTGGGAGAAGCTGATGGAAGAATGTTGGAATGAGGGGGCTTTCTTGGTGATGGGTCTCTGGTCTTTTCTTCCGACACAAAAGGGAAATAACTGGCCTTTCAAACTACTCTTCCTAACTCTGGACAGAGAAACTAATTCCTCACCAGGAAGATAGGTGTGAGAGGGCCTTGGCTCTCAGCAAGATATCAACTACAAAGGCTTTGATGTGTAACATTTCTCTCCCATCTCCCCACTGTTGGGAAGTATAGCTTTGGATTGGAAGTGCAGACATGGCTGCTGATGAACATGGGTCACATCTTCTCTCCTCTGGTCACAGAAGGTCCCTAAGTATTTGTTCTTCAGGAAGTAGCTACTTTACATCATTGTGAGACCTCAGAGGACCCCTAGTCCTTCAAGTAGTTGATTGTAATTTTAATGGCTTTCCTGGCTGTGCTTATCTATATCTATGGGCATGGCTGGAAATTTTATTAGAAGGAAGGAGGGAAGGAAGGAAGGAAGGAAAGAAGGAAAGAAAGAAAGAGAGAGAGAGGCAAAGAAAGGACGGAAGGAAGGAAGAAAAAAAGAAAAGAAAAAAGAAAAGAGAGAGAGGTGAAAGAAGGAAAGAAGCAAGGAATGGATAGAGAAAGAAAGAAAAAGAGAAAGAATAGAATTGCCTCAACAGATGACTGGATCCCCTCTGGGAAGTAATCAGGGTGTGAGGCCTGTGTATATTTGGTTTGTTTTCTTTTAAGATGGGCCATCTCTTGCTTGTGGCAACGATTGCCACTTCTCTGGGCTTACTCTAGAGGGTCTGTGTGGTTGTTTTAGTCCAGTTAACAACTCAGTAATTGGAAGTGTTCAGGGTGAGAGGAACCAGTGACCAGAGGAAGGGATTAGCTATTGAGGGATAACTGGGGATGGGGGCACAGAAGGAGTGGGGAAGTTATTAAAAATATCATAGAGGATGATGTTTTAAAGAAGTGGCTCCACTTTTTGATGATTCCACAGCAGAATTAAATGGCCATTATAAATCATCTACCTGTCAGCTATAAGATACTTGAGCTTCATTGGGTCTTTTCTTGTGTGTTAACACACCGGTAGGTCTTGATGTCTGCATGTGTCTTTATTACTCTATAGGCAGCCCCTAGTGATGAATGAATTATGCTCTCAAAGTTGGGTCTTATGTTTTTTGGTAAACTTTATAAGCTCAGTTTTCTCCACCAAAAAGGCATACCCTACCACTTAAAAAGTACACACTGGAGTCAGATTTCTTGATTTTAAACCCTGCTTCCATCACTTAGCACTTTTGGGTCTTGGAATGAATCTAGCAATTCTTACCTGGTAGGATTTTTGTGGAATGAGAGGGTCCCAGGGAAGTGCATCCTGCCTGGCACTTAGGACAGCCCTTTGCGCCAATCACTGCATCCTTCTGCCCCTATCTTCTCAACTCTCTATTTGAATGGCCACTGCACATGGGACTTTTGCATTCAGAGGAGTCATTTCCACAATGCATCTTTTCCAGGAGACAACACCTTTGAGAATCTTGCTATAGGTTATAAAACATTAAGCACCCCAGGTTGGCTTTCAATTTATCAGAACTAGTTAACTTTATCCTTGATAAAATTCCTGTGAGGATACTCATGATCTTGTACCTGACCAGGCACGGGCCTTCAACAGAACCAGATCTGAATGGTTCTGCAGGAGAAGTTGATGGTACTGACACATGAGGTGCTGTCACTCTCAACACTGGATGTCTATTTAATCCTCTGTTCCATCTCTTTTCCAGAAATCCCAATGGCATCATAAAGGGGTGTTAACTTACCTCAGGACCAGACCCCTTAGGAAGACAGCTGGGTACACAGACCAAGCTGCAAAATGCATTCACTCATTGGAAAGCATTTCTTACTGCAGAAAACTGGGCATCTTCTGAGATGAAAGGAAGATCTAGGATTCATGGTGGAGGGTGTTTCTTCTCTTCTAACCATTTTTTTCCCTAATGTCTCCTACCCAAGCACATTTATTTTCTCCCTCACCTTCTACCTTTTTCCACTCCAAAGAAACAGGCTAACAATGTCTATAGAATTATTGAGCTTTCTTGTTCAAATTCATTTTCAGGAATTATTGACCCAATAGAACTTAATGACACTTCAGAGTTGAGGCCCTTTGTGTAAATCTTTCATCCTTTGCAGATTAACAACCAGATGGGATCTGAAAGGGCTCCTATGTCCAAACGCTAAAATCTATACCAGACTTTCAGCTGAAAGAAAGTTACTGTTCCTGCGTATAGCTTGATTTAAAAACAAAAACAAAAACCTGGAACAACAACAAAATTAAACTGATGTCCTTTTCCTTTAAAAAAATTTTTTTTTAAGCCAACAGACTGATCAGCTGGCTCAAAGTCAGGAACACAAACTCATAGCTGTCTCTCAAATGTTCTTTATTCATGGCCTGTAAAATCTGATTTCTAACATCGAATTAATTATGTGCAGATAGCAGATTTTAACTTTAATTCATGAAAGACAGGGAGCAGTGCACTCCTAGGTCCTGTACAAAAAACCATCCCTCTATTGCTACATTGTGTAGTGTAATTTTAGTTGGCACCTTTTAGCAGAGAACCCTCTACCCCTCCAAAAAAGGGGGTATAAGATGCTGATTTTGTTTGCCTTCAGACAGGTTCTAGTGAAAGCATGAGATTACAGTGCCCGACTCTTCTGGAATTAGAAGGTATTGGGATGTGAGGGAAGGAGTGCAGTCCTACTGTGGGGGCCCATTCCTCTTTAAAATGAGCCCAGATGCACAGCCTGGGCCCTGTCTGACATGCACAGCTTGGGCTGGCACCGTTATTACCCTATCAAGGCATCTGCCCATTTCTAATCCTTCAACGCAGAAGAGACAATTCCACCATCCCACATAATATGTACCAGCTGAATGGATCCCAATTTATCAGGAAAACTATAAATTGCAGAACACCAGGCTGAAACTAAAGTAATAAACCCTGTGATCTTTGTACCATACATTTTAGGCTGTTATTTAAAGTCTCCAAGGAGATCGGTGCCATAAAAACCATTTCTCAGGAATTCTGCCAGCTATAGGAGCGTGCTGCAACTGTTCGTGCTAATATATTACAACTTGTTTATCGCACTCCCGGAGCAGCCTCAGCATCAGCAGCGTTACCAAGGGAGGGGAAATGATGCGCATACCCTCTCCATAGGCAGCCAGATTTTTGTTTCCTATGTACACATAAAAAAGGATGCTTTTCTTTTTTCATCCTGTTACTACTCTGTACCTGCTCCCCAGAAATAGCTCTTGAGCTCAAAGGAGATGGAATAGGGCCTCTATTAATCTTCATACCTCCTTGGGAGACTTCACCACTGTCAGTGCAAAGATAACATGCAGCTACGTGGAAACCATTGTGCAAAATTTGGGGAAAACGTAGAAGCTCGAGAGCCATGTAGATCTAGATGTTCTTTTCACAAAGCATCCATGTGGCCTTGGGCAGGTTATTTAACTGCTCTGAAGCTCAGTTTCCTTATTTGTGTTTTGTTTGTTTGTTTGTTTTTTAAGGAACAGCGATGCCTCTTGTGAGGATTAAATGAGACAGCAGATGTAAAGTAGCTGTTTCAGTGCCTGGTGGATAGCAGGGACTTGAAAAATGTTAGTCCTTTTCACCTAATTAGTTGGTGCAATGAACAGAATATAAGATACCAATCTGCTACTTTTATAAAAGAGTTGAATATATTGGGAACAAGATCACAGTACATTATTTCTGACTCTTTGCCTAGTAGAGAAATCTTTAGTGCAGTTTCTAGGGTGCTGATAATGATCGCCTCCTGTATTAGTTTGCTAGGGCTTCTGTGACAAACCGCCACAGGCTGGGTGACTTAAACAACAGATATTTACTTTCTCCTAGTTCGGGAGGCTAGAAGTCTGACATCAAGGAGTTGGCAGGTTTGGTTTCCTCTGACATCCCTCTCCTTGGCTTATGGATACCCATCTTCTGCCGGTGTCTCATATGGTCTTCCTTCTGTGCATGTCTGTATCCTAATTTCGTCTTCTTAAAAGGACACCAATCATAGTGGATTAAGACCTACCCTAATGGCCTAATTTGAACTTAATTGTCTCTTTAAAGGCCCCGTCTCCAAACACAGTCACATTCTGAGGTACTGGAGGTTAGGACTTCAACATATGAATTTGGAGGGGGGAAGAAATTCAGCTTATGACAACCTGCCACCTTGTCACCCCCATGTTAGGCAGGGAAGGGGGCTGGAGAGGAGACTTATCACACTTCAGGAGGTGTTATGTGGCTCTAGGTGCCATTATGTGCTCATTATCATCTGTTAAAACATGAAGTGGATTTGGAAACTCAGTTATTATATTGTTTAACACATAACACAAATCTAGAGGACACAGAAGTTTCAATAAAAACATTATCAACTTAAGATGTCCTCTGCTTAATTGGCTACCCAGTGAAGAACTTAAGCAAAAATGTCAAGCCTTCCCAGTAATGGATTAGTAATCTGATGACTGAAACCCTTTAGGTTGCTGAGAAGTTATTTCCCAGTTAATAGAGCTGGTAGTTATCTAGCGTGCTGTCACGGTTGGTTTGGCCCGTGATGGATAATGGCTGGATCACAGAGTTGGACAGATGTGCTGTGAAGAGGCTCTGCACATTAGTATCGGGACTTGCTCCTCTGCTCTAGGGACTAAGGCTTAAGAACCCAGAGTGGCTTCTTATCTCTGTGTGACCAGTGTAGCAAGGCAAGGCAGGGAGGATCCCGGCAGCCAGGCCATGGGGCTCATTCTGGGGAGGTGTATTAGTTTCCTATGGCTGCTGTAACAAATCATTACTAATAGAGCAGCTTCAAACAACACATATTGATTGTCTTCTATTTCTGGAGGTCAGAAGTCCCAGGTCTGTTAAATGGAGCTAAAGTCAAGCTGTTGGCAGGCTGGTTCCTTCCTTCTGGGGGCTCCAGGGGAGAATCTGTTTCCTTGCCTTTCCCAGCTTCTATAGACCACTTGTGTTCCTTGGCTACTGGCTCCTTCCTCCGTCTTCAAAGCCAGCGTGATAGCATCTTCAAATCTCTTTGTGATTCTCTGACCTTGCTTCCATCATTACATCTTCTCTGTCACTCTGAACTTCTTGCTTTCACTTGTAAGTATCCTTGCGGTTACATTGGCTTCACCTGGATAATCTAGGATAATCTTTACATTTCAAGATCCTCAACTTAATCTATCTGCAGAATCCCTTTTGCCAGGTAAGGTGACATATTTACAGGTTTGGGGGATTGGGATATGGACATCTTTCAAGAGACCATTATTCTTCCTATCACAGGGAAGGGGCCTGGCAGATGGGCCCTCGATCCAGGAGGTAGGACGTTGTCAGCAGCTCCAAATTCCAAGCTAAGGGTTCTTGGCTTGGGGGTGGAGAGAGGGGTGGTCATGTTATGTGTGGGAGTGGGAGTTAGGGGGAGTCTGTGCGTGTATGTGGGCTGTACAAAGATAGGGTTCAGGAGGCCATGAACTCTCATTCATTCATTTCTATCAAAGTGTTCCTCTTTTTAGGATCTGAAAAGTATCTTTACCTCTACTAGGTTAACACCTGTGCTTCAAGCCTCAAATAAACAGACAAAAAGAACAGCCAGACCCTACAGATCTCAGAGCTCCCTAGAGCTGCTCTCTCAGTGTGAGCCACTCTCTCTGCTCATCATCACAAATTCTATTTCTTTCTTCTTTTTTTTTTTCCTGGTTACCATTTATTTAGTACTTACCATGAGTAGATAGAAGGCTACATGCTTTATCTGTTATTTATCCTGTAATACTTACTGCATTTGTGAGCATGAGGCCTCCTGCCATTAACAAATAAACAATGGTTCAACACCAAAGAGGCTTATTTCTTGTCCATATAACCCTCCTTAGCCAGAGCTCTGGTCCCAGGGCAGCGTTCCTCCACACAGTGGTTTGCTACCCAGGCCTTGTCTGCTGATCCACATTCTCTAGGCTCCCAGGATCCTCTGAATCCAGTAGCTGGTTGGGGAAAAGCAAATAGAAAAGGCCGATGTGCCCCTTAAAAAATCCTGGCCGTAAGAGGCATGTGTTGTTCCTGCTCACATTGTCTTGTACAAAACATGGAATACTTGGCCATATAGGGTCTAAGAAATGCAGCGCCTGGCCAAGCAGTATCCTTTTAGTAACAACTCAGACTACGCAAATTTGAGGGCAGTGAGAATTTTTGGTGGGCAGCCGCCATCTTTTCCATCCTCTGAAAACCCCATCTGGTAAGATGATCTCTATTTTTCAATGAACAAATCAGGACCTAGAAATGTCTAATAATGTGACCTGGCTAAGTAAGTGGCAAAGTCAGAATTCCTGTACAGGTCTGTTGGAATTCTCTGTGATTGTCTTTGTAACTGGTGTCTCATTGCAGCACTGTCCCGATGCAATGCTTGTCAACCTCCTTTTCACTTAATGGTCCTGGAAGGGGTCAGTGATCCTCCAGAACCATAGGGTGTCACATCTGCATGGCGTAGTCCCAGAGGCAGCCTACAATCAGCCTCTTGTTGTTCTCCTTTCCTGCCATTTGTTCTTCTCCCTCCAAATTCCCAGGCCCCTTATGCTGTCCCCAAGCCCCACGTTCCAGATATTTTCTAATCTTCCACCTCCCTCAGTCACACATGGATTTGTCACAGTTCATTTTCTCAAACCTGTTCCAAAGAGGTTCCCAGACATGTAACCCCAAACATAGGCCGTCTTTAATTCCTCCCTCTCCCCCATCCATCCGCTGATCCGTCTCTGACATTTATCCTGTGTCTACTCTGTGCTACGACCTGTGCAGTCTACTTGGTAGGAATATGACTCAGGACTTGGGCTTAAGGAGCTCATGTTGTCTATTTCAGAACCAATAATGCTAGCATTGTCCTTCTCTCTGTTCCCACTGTCAAATGTTCCAACTCACACACTTATTCCTTCTTACTTAGAGCATTCAGTAATTTCCTCACCACCTCCTGCCTTATTTGTCTTTTATTTAAATGCTTCCACACATTGTTGCCAGGTTAATCTTCACAAAGCAGATTCTTGATTATATTAATTGCCAGTTCCCTATTGACTGTAGAATAAGGGATAAACTCTTGAGTGTCATATACAAAACCTTCCATGATCTGACTGACCCTTCTTGATCTTTCTAATTTTATATTTTATATTCCATTTTCCACTTTCACACATCCCATCCTAAATGGAATTTCTTATGATTCCCTTCATATTCTCCTTCTCTAACCCTCATATGCATACTTATACTATACCTACCCTTTTTGTCCTTACATTAAAGTCTTTGGTTTTGCATGGTCTCTCATATGAATGGGTCCATTTGTGCTCAATAAGTATGTGCTGAATGAATGACTAGGTCCTAGCCTGGTCTTTAGCACATCTAAATCCCAAACATAACACTTTATACCTTTGTCATGGCAATAAATTCACTGTACACTGTATGATATTTATTTATGGATGGATTTTTCGCTCCTATTAGATGGTGCTCAGGGCCAATATGATTTACCTTTATCTACCACATGTAAGTTCCTCCACCTGAGCACAAAGTCCTGTGTATAATAGGTTCTCAAAAACTGTGTGTGTGTGTGTGTGTGTGTGTATGTGGGTGTGTGTGTTGAATGGTTAGACCCTGCTAGAATGTTTTCAGGATTATGGAGTGCATTTAAGGCACCTAGTACAACTCATGGCATACAGTAGGCTGTCATCTGGAAACATGTCACGCAAAGGTGTTAATGACTGATGACTGTACCAAGCCATTTCTAAAGGGCATTTAATAAGGAATCTAAAGAGGAGTGCCTGGGTGGCTCAGTAGGTTAAACGTCCGACTCTTGATTTTGGCTCAGATCGTGATCTCATGGTTTCGTGAGTTTGAGCCCCGCATTGGGTTCTGCGCTGACCATGTGGAGCTTTTCTGGAATTCTCCCTCTTTCTGCCCCTACTCCATTCGCACTCTCTCTGTCTGTCTCAAAATAAATAAATAAACTTTAAAAAGTAAGGAATCTAAAGAGATGAGAGGCTAATTTTAGGGTTCCTGAACCACATGAGAAGTGTTTGGGGGTAGGGCTCCTCAAATGCTCCCACATGGGCAATGGAACCCTCAGCCCAGGGTAACCATCTGCCCACACTTGAAACAATTCATGCTTGCTGGAATCAGCAGTGCAGAGTGAGGTGCCCCACTATCCATCCTGGCAGAACCTGGGGTACTAGAGTGGGGGTGACTGTCTCACCCATTATTCCGCACAGGGCTGGGCAGACAGAATATTGGTTAAATGAGTTAAAGGTATCAGAGCTGGAGTGTGAATGAGAACTCTAGTGTAGGGTTCTTTGCAATAGTCACCTCACTGGGTGCTTCTTCTCACAAAAGTGAGGGATTTGGGGTGCCAAAGGAACAAGGAGCTTTGCTGCTTCTTTGTTTGGTCAGTGGGCAGCACTCTAATTGTGCCCTTCTGATAACCACAAGCGTTCCCACCCTTTTTATTTGGTGCCAGTCCTGGGGAGCACAGACACAGGCTGGGGGTTGTGTCTTTATTAGAGACATTAGCCACCAGGGGAGTCTGCTCAGAGTTTCACATGGTTTTCTGCTGAGCAGGAGGCTAGCAAAGTCACCAGACTCCACATGATTTAATTAGAGACAAGATTTCAAGCTTTGCTTGTGTTCCCAGGATTTGGCATGATGGTACAGCTGGGACCTTGGTATTTCGGCTTCCTCTGTTTAGGTAATTGGTACAGCAGGGAGGGCTTTATTGGACCAACGGTAAGTTTTCTCCACTGAAGATTTCCAATACCCAAAATACTTTTCACTGTCTTTAAATGAGTCACTGGATACAATGCAGCCAAGGAAGACACACGTCTTAGAAACTCTGTGGCTTAAATTCTTTGCTAAGGCTTGGGAAAGGCGGGATTTGGAGCCCAACACACCCAACTCTTACGTTAGAGCTGTAAAGTTAATTCTTTTTTTGTCAGGCTTCTCTATAGATTATCTCCTTTGTACATTTCAGAATGTTGTCAATCCAAACGAGGAGTATGACACAGGGATTCATCATATCGCTAACCCCCCACCATCGAGTTTCTCCCTCTCTCTGTTCTGCTGTAACCTGTTCTCATGGCTGCTGTTGCTTTCTCCTTGCCCTCGGCCATCTCACAGTCAGGTGACCCAGTGCTGCTCTGAGTGGCCTCTGTGCTGTCATTGATCCTTTCTGCACCCATGGCAGACGGCACTAATTAATCGATCACAGCATACTTTCTCAAAGAGCTGGGTCTTGTGTGTGGAGTTCTACTCAGGAGAGCCCCAGGCAGCACCACTGATCAGTGAAGGTTAGCATGTGAGATAAAACCTATTTTCCCAATTAAGCAGTTTCTATTGAGTCCCAGAAATAAAAAATGAGGAACTAGCTCACTTACACTATTCCTTCTCCTGCCTTTTCTCCTCCAGGATTTTTAGTATTTCTACTGATCATCTTTGTAACTTTCAATAACAGTTAATTTCCCCTATTTTGTTCAATCAAGTTTTAGCGGTATTTCTTGATTTTCCACTTTGCAATAAGACAGTGATAGCTTTCTTATGGTTTCCTCCACCTTTCCTCTCCCATTTTCTATATGGTCATAGTGTTAACATTTACATCCTTTCCTGTATGGAGAGTGTCCTGATCACTTCTAATGAGACAGTCTACCCCCACCAATCTATCCTTGTTAGCCCGCTTTATTTTTCTTTATAGCATTTTTTACCACCTAAAATAGCACATATTTATTTTTTAAATGATCTCTCCCCAACTGGAATTTAAATTTCATAACAGGAGGGAATTTGTTTGTTTTGTTTAGTGCCGTATGCCTTAGCACCTGGAATACTGTCGGCATAGTAAGGTGCTTAATAAATACTCGTGTAAGGAATAAATGAATTCTAATCATGCTCCATACCCCAGTTAACTTTTATTGGCGGAACCAGCCCAGCCTTTGTGCCTGAGGAAGATACCTGACCCTGTGATATGAAAGGATAATCTCACCTTTGGGTCCACTAGGGCAGTGAAAACACCCATTGAAGGCATTTGCCAACCCGGCTTCCCATTAAAAGAAGATTGTGTAACTGATAATCTAGCTTTAGACTTAAAAACCATATTGGCTTCCTGAGGGAATGGAACCCAGAACAGGCAAATTTTTATAGGAAGGAGGAAAAAAGAGAAGTTTCAGAACACGAGTTTCCTTAGGGACGTCAAAGTTTGGGAGTTGTGAGATTATGCGGTTTAGAGTATAAGCTTAAAGGAGAGACAGAAAAGAAAGGGGGATTTTATCTCCTTAAAATATTTCTTATTGGACTGGCTAACAAATACATGTGAAGCAGCAGTGTTTTGAAAAGACTGGCCTTTGAGGCAAGCAGACCTGGGTTCCAATTCTTTGCTGCCATTCTTGGCTGTGTGACATTGGGTGAGTTACTCACCCTCTCTGAACATTGATTAGTGTTATTCATAAAGGTAAATATATGTTGAATATCATCTCAATATTCCTGCTCAACTGCTTAAGCACAAAATGGAAAGAGTCTGTCAGTGCCTTGGGGGAAGACAAGAAAACAAGAACCTTTTCAGTTATAAAGAGAGGAGCTTAAATGATAAAAGCACTTCATTATCTCACATGACAAGGAGTGCGGTGTTAGGTCATTTCTGGCTTAGTTCAGTAGCTCTGTGATGTCAGTGAGCAAAGCCAGAGTCTGTTTTAGCTGTTTCCTCAAGATTTAAGATGGCTGCAGCAGCCTGAAGGATATCCTTACATGACAGAAAGGTTAGAGAGTGAAAAAGGGTTTTCTCATGTTCCTTTTCTTTTATCAGAGTGGAAGCTCCTTTCCAGAAGGTTCCAGCCACTTTTAGGTATGCTTAGCTCAAAGGATGATGGGAAGTGAAGAGAAGGCATTTCTCCGCCCATAGGAGGCAGGGGGGTGGAACTAGCTGTTGGCTAGACAATTAAACAATATCTACTCCAGAGATCACGTGACTAAAGGAATGTTTGGAGCAGATATTTCCATTCATCTTCAACATGTAGTACTGATCAGGTAACAGACAATCCTAGGAGAATATCTTTATGTAAATCTGAACAGTAAGTTCTTAAGGAGAGTTACCACTTCCTACTATGTACCAGACACTTTACAAACATAAACTTCTTTAAAGTTTTCCTGCAACATCTGATAAAGTAGGTGATGTTATTTCTCTATTACAGAGATCTGGAAATGTATAGCAGGTTGCCTAAGACCCATTAACTAGTAAGTGGCTGAGCTAGGATTTGAAGATAGATTTTTCCGACTCCTGTATTTATTTACTCCTTTGTCTCTACCAAACTCTTCCCCAAATGCCCATCTTCTCCAGTCTTTCAGAGGTAATAAGATGGCTAAATTACTGCCTCTGAGGCCCTTTCTAACATAGTCATCTATGAAGTGAGCCTTTTTTTTTTTTGGATGGTTTTTAAGAGATCTTTCAGTTATTTTTATTTTTCTCCTATTGACCTAACACCATTTTTTTTAAAAGTGTGTTTAAGTATGATTCAGTGATTCTGAATACTTTTTTTTCTTCCATGTTTAATTTTTCTTTCTGACCGCTCCACTCTTGTTTGCAGCTCCCGTGGCTGGATCAAGCCAGGGCAATTCCTTGGATGTCAATCATTTTGAAAGGCGACTTTCTTGCATGACTTGGTAAGATCTGAAAGGAGGATAACCACAATGGAGAGGCTGTGGTGAGGCGTCCCCAGGCAGCTGGCAGTCTTGAGCATCCAAATGTAATTGCTCTATTTTATTCACCACAGCCTGCCCGCTGTGTTCATCAGACTGCCCAGTGGAACAGAAGGCAATCAGGGCCGAGATGGCCTCAGAAAGTCAGGCATACACGACCAAAGTTAAAAATATGTAAAAAATTACTTGAATGTGATTTGCTCTCATAGAACTCAATTCCTGGGTAAGAACAAGAGGAAACAGTGCAAAACTGGGGCACTAAAATTCATCTTCACTGAAGAAAATGTAGGGAGAGCTGTGAACATTTAATAACTTCAGTATCCAACCGCCCATAGTAAGTGCTTGCTTAATGCATAGACAAGACAGGGAGATTCAGAAAGCAGGCAACTCAAGGCATTTCCAATTTATTTAAGGAACTCTTTGATCTGTTTTGAAATTTAGGATTCTGCCTTTGACTTTGTTAGATAAAGTTGGAGTAGAAATGAATTATTCATATGAAATATTGCCTCAATAACACTGCATCAAATAAACATAATGAAAAGCTGCCCATGTTATATAAGGGAAGCTAAGTCACAACTCTTTTGAATTGCAAAGTTAAACACTCGGGGCTAGACTCTTCTCCAACATTACTCTATGGAAGAATCTGCTTAGGAGGATGTAACGTTCAGATCCTTTTTATTTCCGGTCAGACATGCATTTGTGGTTTATGGGTTTAAACTACAGTTGTAACCATGCTGTTATTAAATCTCACAGTCCTTGTCCCGATTCCATCCAAGTCATTGGAGGCCAGAGAGCAATTTCCATGACAATGTATCCCACACCATGCCAGCATTTTAAGTTCGCCATAGAAATATGGTAACCAGGATTTACCCCCCACACTCCACAAATTGTGCCCAGTATATTTCTAGCAACCGCTGAAAGCATACCTATATCCATGTCTTGAAGGGAAAATTTTAAGGCAAATAGAACCCTCAGTTATCAGTGATGTTTCTTTTTGGCTAAAAATTAAAAGAGAGAGAAGGATAAAGTAAGCCTAAATAAACAGTGCACGTCTGGGGAATTGAGCTTTGCTGAAATTCAATAGATAACACTTGAATTCTTGCTGACAAGCCAACTTTAAAGAATGTAGTTCGATAAATGTATGGGAAGTGGCCAGAGTCAGCCGTGGGCAAAATGGTGAGGAAGGCAGTTTGTCTTCAGAGTTGCTCTTCCCCTTCCCGTCCTCTGTCCTTTGGACACTCGGGACTCCACAGGAGCAGGCCCACCATGTAAGTGGGTGCTCTGTGATTCCTAATTACTGGCTCAGGGCTGCGAAGGGGCTTTGTGAAAGTGGGTTCCTGAATTGCACTCTCGGCCTGAACTGGAGCTTCTGAGTTGGGGAGCATCCAGTAAATGGATGTCCCCTCCCTCCACCACACCCCCTCCCCCCCCCCAGGGCGGGGTGTTGCCCTTACCTTCAGGGCTGAGAGCACAAGCTCTACTGTTGGCCTGCAGGTGAGCCTTGGGCAAGGTCATGAGCTGCTCTGCCTTAATTCCTACATCTGTGAAGTGGTGATGGCCCTGCCATATCTTGGGGTGTTTATGAGAATTCAGTGAGAGATTTTCACACCCACGTGAGTCCAGGGTCTTGGCGGGGGGGTGGGGGGGGGTCACATCTTCAAGTGGAAAGAGGAGAGCATGGATTTGGAGTCACTTATTGGTCAAGCTTGAGTGGAGGTTTCTTCATTCTTAAAATGAGAAAGATAATTGCTGCTGATTCTGTCATAGACAATTGTTCTGAGGAATAAATGAGACAGGAATCATGGTTTAACTTATGTTTTACATTAAGTAAGTATATGTAGAAATATAATATTATATTAAAAATAAAGTTAATATAAAATTTGTAATATAAATTATAAGTATATGCATATAGAAAGGAATTTATAAATGTAACACATAAATAAAATAATAATTATGGTAGATATAATTTATTGAGAACAGGTGCTGTATTTGATATTTTAAGTCGGTGTTACTACTTCTCAAAGGAAAACACTTCTTGTTTACTGAGGACTCTTACTGGCTCAGCGCTGCGTGAGGTGATCTCTAACATTCAAAACAAGCACCTGTAAAACACTTTTCATGAGCCGGGCATCATTCCAAGTGCTTTACACACGTGCGTCAGTTAAGTCCTCACAACTGCTAGGAAGCCCCTGTTAGCGTTGCCATTTTACAGATGACAAAAGTGAGGCCAGGAAGGTTCAGTAACAGGCCCAATATCACATAGTAAGTGCTGTTACTGTGATTAGAACTAGACATCCTGGCTCTGAAATTGGCTGTAAGCCACAATTCTAAACTGTATTTATGATATGAAATATTTTTTGTAATATAATACCTAACAAATATTTGTCAAATGACTAACCAAATCTTCCTCAGAACTTTGTGTCTTCTGTGAAGGGCAACGTGAGACCCTGAGAGAGAATTGCCTGGCCTCCTTTTCTCACTTTTCCTGGAAGATCCCCTCTAGTCAACTGTGCTTAGCTCTGGATGATGAGTTTTTTTTTTTAATATGGAATGTATTTCAAATTGGTTTCCATACAACACTCAGGGCTCATCCCAACAGGTGCCCTCCTCAATGCCCTGGATGATGTATTTTACACGGCATATGACACGTCCCTCTCCCTTCCTGCCTTCCCTTCTCCCTTCTTCCTTCTCCCTTCAAAAATATTTATGAGGCATGCACTATGCTCCAGGTACCACGCTAAGCTCTGAGAGTTCAACAGCAAACAAGACCACATGGGCTTCGCCCTTAGAGAGGACTAATGTTTTAGTGAGGGAGAAAAGCAACACAATAAGTACTTACCAGCATGTGTGATGAGCATGAGGCCTGGAAAATTGCAAGAGGCCATGGGAGTGGTGGCTGGGTGTCCGAGGCAGAGAGAGGGTGTCCTTGCGGAAGGTCACTGGAAGCACACACTGGCCTGGTGATGAGGTTGTTGGTGTAGACCTAGAAGAGAGTGTTTCAGGCACAGAAAATAGCATGGACAAAGGCCTGCACGCGAGATAGAGTGTAGCTTGTTGCAGACACTGAAAGAAGTTTATTTTTTTTTAATTTTTAAAAAATGTCTATTTATTTTGAGAGAGAAAGAGAAAAAGAGAAAGAAAAAGAGAGAGAGAGAACATGAGCAAAGGAGGGACAGAGAGAGAGAGAGGGAGAGAGAGAACCCCAAGTGCAGAGCCTGATGTGGTGCTTGAACTCATGAACCATGAGATCATGACCTGAGCCAAAACAAAGAGCCCAATGCTTAACCGACTGAGCCACTCAGGTGCCCCTTTGCTGAAGGAAGTTTTCTATGCCTGGGGCTCATATTTCCAAAGGGAAGATTGGAGGGAGATGAGAAGAGAGAAGTCAAGGAGAAATCATATTTGGAAGAGTTTATATTAGAGAAGACAAAGGCTTTGAACCTCATGCTCAGAGCCATTGGGAACTATTGAGGCTTTTCAGCAGGCTGCGGCACGGCGAGAGTAGTGTTTCGGAAGCGTCACTGACAGGTGTCTAAAGCCAGGACTGGAAGGCAGCAGCAAGGAGGGAAGTCTAGAGATGTGTGAGGAGGCTGCTGCAGTAGCCAGGGAGGGACTGTGGGCTCAGGAGAGAGCTAGGAGGTACATACAACTGGTAGGACTTGGCCACTGGTTGTATACGGAGTGACCAGATACCTCCAGGAAACTCTTTTGGAGAAGTGAGAATAAATTCATTCCAAGAATTGTGTGTTCGGTCAGGAGAGGTAGACTGAAGAGGAAACATGTGAGGTATTTTCAAATATTTAGTATCGAATCACTTTAAAAATGTTTTGATTAAATTTATTGTCTCCCGAAAGAGCGATCAACTGAGTGCATCTATCAAAATATTACGTTGGCACAACAAAACAAGGTGTTCTATGAACTTACGCATGGCATCCTACACCTGTGTGAACTGTGAGTATTTCTCAGCCCCAAGACTCCCCACTATGAACTCAGGGATGAGGAAGGAGAGTTGGGGGTGCTGAAGAAAAGGGCAGCTGCGCTCCAGTCCTCTGATGCATCTGTCAGGCACCCATGGGTACAGGGTAAGTCCTTCCTGAACTGAGCTGTGGGGCTTCCAGGGGTGGGACTAAAGGGTCAAAGAGGCAGATATCAGCAAGGCTTAAGGAAGAGCTCTCTGGCAATTGTTTCAGAGAGGTGAACTCCTCATTCTCAGATATGTTCAAGCAGATCTGTTATAGATCTCTCAGGCAGGGGCGTCCTACTGAGGGCCACATCACCTGATCTCTAGTGTTCCTTATTACCATTTGTAAATAAATACTTGTAAGGAATTACACTTCCCTCCACTGACGGGAAGCCGTCCATCTCTCATTCATGGCTGTACCATCACAAGCCAGTATAAGGAGCAAGATTATTATTACAGGAGCTGTGAGTCTCCAAAGAGTATCATTGTTCTGTCATCCCAGACATTTGCCATCTTACAGCTTTATTACACTGGCCTCTAGATATCGTCTTTGCTTTTCTAAACAAAATTGGAAAGAGAAGTCACATTTTATCAAGTGAAAGCTACCTCGCCAAGTTCTTTTACAGAGAAGTTTGTCTTGTAATTCAATGCATGCTTTCAATTTGGGGATAAAAATTAAGAAAGATCCAGAGGAAAATGTTGTATCAACTCTATCTCTAGCTTGACCACCTTACAATAAAGATTCAGAGAGTCAATCTGATGTTAGGGCTCAAAGTGAACATGAGTTATATGTGTTGTTTACAATTCCTTTTGAGAGCACTTGCATGCTCTTTATAATATGAACAAATGGCTGCTAAGGACTTCCTAATGCTGTCAAGTTCACTTTACTTATGTCCATGTTTTTTTCACCTGGGTTTGCTAAGTAAATAGAAGCCTATCACCCCGTGCCACCTTGCTTCCTCAGGGTTACGCTTTTAAAAGCATTCTCAACAGGAAATAAGTTTCATTAGGGCTTGGAAAACAAATTGGTGAGGTGACAGATTCTGTGGTTTGATGGAAGCTCAATTATAATTGTGTAACATAATATAGCAAGTGCAGATGAAATCCTATTAAGGTCTAGAAAGCCAATATCTCATCTCTATGACTTTTAATTGATCTTTACACATATTGTCATTGCAGTCAAATATCTGAGCTGATTCTGGTACACATAAACAAATGTAAGCACATTAACTCTGTTAATAATTTTAACAAGTAATCTGTATTTCCCATTAGACCATCTCCAGTTTTGCCTTGGCATAATTAAAGATATCATCAGTGATAAGCCTAATTCGTTATTTAAAGTATGCGTGTATTGAAGTCTTGCTTTTATCGTTAACTGTATGGTGAGGCAATCTATGTAGCCATCATTCAAAAATTAGACCTTTTCTTTCTCTGAAGTATATATGGATAGTGGGGGGGGGGGGGTGAAGGAGACCCCGTGGGGTGGTGTAGAAACCACAGATGAAGAATAGAAAGTCTAAGTTTTAATCTTAACTTTACCACTAAAATATCCAGGTGGTAGGTATCTTTAACCTTTTTGATCCTGTTTCATAACTTAGGTAACAAAGATGCTGTCCTAATTTTTTTCTCTCAGTGCTAGCATTCTGGTTTATGTGAAGCAGACCTTGACTCCCTACTTTGCTAATTGGACATATTGGATATTGGATATAAAAACTGTGGGCTTTATGTTTATTTTCGCTCAAGTTTCATAGAGCTGGACAATGTAAGCTCCCGTGTAGAGGAAGGTGCTCCGGGAATGCATCTTTCTTGCTGATTGTTATATCTGTAACATCAGGTTCAGGGCCTGGCACTTGCTCAATGAATATCTATTGAATGAATGAATAGGTGAATGAGTGAATGAGTAAATGAATGAATGCATTGTAGTCATCCTGCTTTCCCGTGAAGATGGATTGGAGAGATGGGCTGGATATCCTCATTCAGTATCCTTTGTGTTATTATCCTTGGGCTAGATGAAAATATCGTGGTTACCTCTGAAAGTACACCTTTAATGACATGACATGACACCAGATGCCTTTTCCTGGTCTTAAGGGAATGGAAGAATCAGAACAAACCACTGCCTCCAAGACCGTTCCCCACTCTTGCCCATTAGTCAGAGCACAGTGTGGAGATGCTCTCCTGTTAGTCAAAGGCAGGCAGAGACTCAATTTGTTAGTTTCCAGCTCACTCGAAGTGGGAACTATTTGCATGTGCTACAAATATGACATTTGAGGATGTTCTTTGAATGCTCAGAGAATGTTAAAGTCTAAATCATGCTGTAAACAAAAACAACTTTTAATACCAGCTATGACTAATCCAGTGCTTTTGTTCATTAGGTAGAACAAACATTGATTTGCAATCAAATATCTACAATTACCTTGAAAGCCTGAGAAAAATCCTCCCTGGCATGAGATCTTATCTCAGCACACAGAACAGGTAAGATTCATTCCTTGATAAACAATTTCCATGCACAGGTGATTCCAGTAAACAGTCTTTTCAGAGTGATTTTTAGCTATGAGTAGCTGTATTGTGTGTGTGTGTGGGGGGGAGGGTTATCTGTTTAAGTTCATCACTTCCTGAAATCGTCTTTGCATATATTAGCATACATTCATTTCACTGATTCTTTGTTTCTTTTGATGGGGGATACTTCCTCTGCTTCTTATTTCATTTGATTTGCTTTTGAAGTGAAGAACCCTTTTCTTCTTTAGGTGTCCTTTGAAAATAAATAGAATTTCCTGTACCTTAAAAAAAAAAAAAAAAGAGTTCTAATAGCAAGCCTTCATTAAGGCCAAAAGCCCCATGGAAAAATTATTAGCGTACTTCCTCCTGCATTAAAAAGAAACACAACAAACTTCATTCAAGGCAGAAGCTCCACAGAAAAGTTATTAGTGCACTTCCTCCTGTATTAAAGACTTCTAGGAAGAAGATGGAGAGAGGCTGTTGGAGAATATTAGGGATTCCTGAAGTGAATGAGATCAACTCCAGGGTGACACCAGCCTCTCTCAGATTAGTGACCTTTTGCTTGGTTTTTCTTGTTTGCACAAGCAAAGACTTTTGACATATTCCCCAAGACCCTTAATTCCCCTCTGCTGGCACATTACCAGTGACATAAAAAAGAGAGAAAGCAAGAAGCTCTCATTTTATCTTTGAGCTGCTTAAATATTTATGTTCTAATTTGTTATTGACTTCATGTGAAGTTTTATCAAAATATAGATGGAAAAGTTTAAAGATCGCTCCTGGGAGAGCACTTAATCCATTTAAAAATAAATTTCTAATGGCCAGATTTTCTGGGCTTAAAACATGAAGCTATGGAAGAAAGCAAAACCAAAGAGGCCCAGTTTATGTGCTGACATTTGTAGACGAGGATAAAGAAACTTGGTAATGAAAATGCTAATCAAATATCATTGTGAATGCTCATTTTTTTTTTCATTTTTTCTAATATTTGATGGAAGCCTTTACTAGATTTCTATTTTAATTACTTTTCATTTGCAAAAATGGAAACCTAATTAAAAAACACCCTAGGGTAAACCCTTGGGGATGAGTCTTTGTTGCATTTCACCTCCCATTTCTATCTCACTTTTAGCCTACTCATGCTTCCTTAGACACTTAATATGTTAATTCTTTCAGAAATAGTTAGATGTTAAATGTGGGGACTGGCAACATCTATGAAAATGGCTGAATTTCTAATAGTGAAATATTGGAGAATAAAAAACGAGGTAAACTTAAACAGATCATATACACATATATTCTTTCAAATCCAGCCATACAGATTGATGCTTGAAGATGTATCCCCTATCACTGCTACCTTTATGATATAACTAACATTATGTACCTTTCTATTCTGAGACCTTGCTGACTTGTTTTTGACCAAAGTTCTTACGGTAGGAGTTCCATATTACAAGGAAGAACAGCTTTATCTGAGGAGATTGTTGAATAGCTATTTCAAAATTCTAGCCCACTTAGATTTATTTTACTGGCAAAAGTCGTATATATTTTGATTATTTTATAAAGGCTAAACACTACTTTGTTTATTTTGATGGATCAAAGATTTCCTCATTTGCTGGGATCAGAGTTTCCCATATTTTAGGCCTCAGATTAGGTCTAGTTCACAGAAAACTGTTATGGATTCTCAAAGCAAACTTAAATTTGAAAGGAGAAAGAAGGGAAGGAAGGAAGGAAGGAAGGAAGGAGAGAGAAAGAGAAAGAGAAAGAGAAAGAGAAAGAGAAAGAAAGAGAAAGAAAGAGAAAGAAAGAGAAAGAAAGAGAACTCTGTGTAGCTCTAGATTTTTGTCTGACCTCCCAGAAGTGGGATCCAGCTTCCTGGGGAATGAGTAAGCTCCCTGCTAAAGAGACAGAAGCAGGAAACAAACACTTATGACATCTCATAGAAGCAATGTTTACTCCTTCCAGATCCAGCAGGCCCAGGCTTAGAGCTTAGAGCTGTCTTCAGTCAAAAAGACAAGCACAGCCCCTGTCCTGAAATTGGCCCACACTCCGACATATATTTTCTACCAGTTACATCTTTTTGAGCTACGCACAAATGGTAGAGTTTTTAACACAGTGCATGAGATGGCTTCCAGCTTGGAAGTTTCTAGATGAGCAGTTGGATGTCGGATGAGCAGTTTCTAGATTTTGCCAATTCCCTTGTGAGAGATTTCATGATGTGGTGGTGATGATTGTTTCCTGTCAAGAATGGAAACCACCAATTATTGGAAGCCCTGAGATGCTTTATATAATTTGTGTGTCACCCTGATCTAACACCCAAATTCTGGCCTAATTTCTGACTACTGTAACAAGGCTGCTATTCATCAGAAGCATCACATACACACAGCATATAGTCAGGAAATGGAACCAATAGAAGGTCTAGAGCTATGTCTATACATCTACATATCTGTATCTGTATCTGTATCTGTATTTATTATAAGGATTGGATCATGTGGTACTGGAGGCCCACAGTCTGCTGTCTGCAAGCTGAAGGCCCAGGAGAGCCGGAGTATTGTTTGGAGGCTGCTTCCTGGAGAGCTGATGTCATAGATTCCGAGTCTGAAGGCCTAAGAACCAAGAGTGTTGAAGGAAGATCTGTGGACAAGCTCACTGATATAGTTGGGCAGAGAGAGAGACTACGGAACCTTCTTCAGCTTTCTTGTTCTATTCAGGCCCTCAACAGATTGGATGATGCCCATTCACCCTGGGGAGAGCCATCTGCTTTACTCAGGTCAGCACCAATTCAAATGCTCATCTCTTCTGGAAACACCGTCTCAGACTCACCTGTACATAATGTTTAATCCAGTGTCTGGATATCCATGGCCTAGTCAAGCTGACATGAAAATATTAGTGGTCACATGCCCTCACCCTTATTGTGGTTGTGGCTGCCTTGTTGTGGCCCAGGAGAGACTGAGTTAGGCGAGCCTGGCCCAGGCCTCCTGCAGCTCTTGGAGACTTGCAATCTACAAAGAAGATAGGCTGCCATGTTGCCTGTCTCCAGGAAGTACCAGAGTGAAGGGCGTCTATGGATGACCCACAGTGCTCTGCTTCCACAGCCATATGTGGTGACAGAGAGCCATGATCAGATTTGTGCCTTAGTGGTGGTGAATTGATACATCAACAAAAAACATCAGAACCAGGTTACTTAGCAATATGGAGGCAACTACCTAAAGAAATAGCTAAGGGTCAGAAGCAGTTGCTTTAAGAATTGGGTCTAGAAGTGGGAGGTGTATGGAGGGGGGCAGAGAAGCTTGCTTGTCATTTTAAGCCTTTGATTTCTGTTTGATTTTTTTTTAATTTCTTAAAATTTATTTACTTATTTTGAGAGAGACAGAGACAGCACAAGTGGGGGAGGGGCAGAGAGAGAGGGAGAGAGAAACCCAAGCAGGCTCTGCGCTGTCAGCTGAGAGCCCAATGTGGGGCCCGAACTCATGAAACACAAGATCATGACCTGAGCTGAAAGTGAGAGTTGGGCGCTCAACTGACTGAGCCACCCAGGTGCCCCATGATTTCTGTTTGATTTTTAAAAATCAGGTATGTGTATATATAAAGCAATATCATAGGCACATGTATGCATAAATGTGTGTGTGTGTGTGTGTGTGCATATGTCTGTGTGCAGGTATATATCAATGCACACATACATGCATATGTGTATGTATGTGTGTACATACATCTATAAATGTATGTACACATTCTTTGAGATTAAGGAGGGAGATATCCCTGGGGATAGTGTGGATCAAGTATTGGAGCAGGGAGACCAGTTAACAGGTGACTCCTGCACAGACTGGGGCCAGAGAATGCTCAGACCTGAACCCAGGCTGTTCACAGAAATGGAATCAGTTGATCTGGGAGATGCTAAGGAGATGGAAGGAACAGGACCCAGTGCTCATGAACACAGGCTTTCTGCCTCATGTCCTCGTCTCCTCCCCCTGCCTGACCTCCTGCTAGCCTCGCTCACCTTCATTGGGAATGGATGGGTGGAAGCAGGGAGAAAAGGGAGGCAGAGTAGATAGGAGAAGCCATGGGAAGGAAAAAAAGGGACCCATAGACTTCCTGCTGGGACATGGTGTTTCTTTCTCTTCTGTCTATGGATGCAGAGTATCTCCCACATTCAAGAACAGAGAGGTAAACAGATACAGTTCATAATGATCTTCCCCATGTCTATTTTGTACCCCATCCCCAAATATACACACACGTACAAGGTTTGGGGTACACTGGCTGTCTTTAATGTTCCCACACTTCTCTTTACACTTTCAATGTGACATATATTTGATGTGTATATGTATGTTTTGTGGGGTTGGGTGAGTGGGAGAGGATAGTGGTTTAGGGGGCCTGAGCTGGATAACAAAAAAGGTTTTATTTTGTTTAATAAAGAATATATGCTTTTTATTATATATATGTACACACATCATCATCCATCCCTCTCATTCCCTCTTACATGTATTCATCTATTTATCTGATTTTTGTGTCAGGGTATTATCTGTATTACTGACTCTCCCCCAATTATAGTTGCATTTGGAGAACACTAATTTGGATCTGACAAAAATATTTCTAGAGGTTACAGAATTTTGACTCTCCCCCAGTTACTGGTGAGGCAAGAATCAGTTCTGATGATCTCATTCATCTACCAAATGTTAATTTAGAGCTTATAAGACAGTTGCTGTGTTAGCTCTCTTAGTACCCATTTCAAACTCTTTTCCCTTGCCTCCTTCCATAGAAGTTGCAAAGCTAAACACTCACATTTTTAGGCAAACTTGAAGCTATGGGTGGCCATGTAACACTGTTCTGGCCAATGAAACATAAGAAGGAAATGTTGCTTGAGATTTCAGAGAAGGCCTTCACTTTCTTGCTAACATGGATAGTACCATCTGCCTTTATTCTACACCCTATCTTCCTTTATCTTGCCTGGGATAAAGATGTGATGTCTGGAGCTCTAGCAGCTATCTCATGAGCATAAAGTAAGACCAAGAGAATTAGCAACTATGGCCTTAATATCCTCCACCTAATGAATCCACGCAAGCAATTACCCTCAGATTTCCTGTATAAGCTCAGACAATTGGGTTTTCTAAGACTCACAACAAAATGCCATTTCTGACTGATATAGATAGGCATTGGGAAAATAGTGGAAAGAGGACAGGATAGAGTCTCTGACCTATAATTTTGTGGGCAAGACAAGTCTATAGAATTTGAGGTCTTTAGGCAGTGTCCTCCACAGACATGTCTTGGAAGCTCAGGGCTCATTTTCTGCCTGAGAAACTTGGAGCACAGAGACCAATAAAACACATTTCTAGCTATTAATGCAGAATCAGTGGCAACTCCAGTGTTAATCCTGCAGCCTGGAAAAAAATTATGCTCTGTCTCCACTGGACTGAATCTTTACTAAAACAGCATTAAATACCTATTTATATTTTTCTATCAATATTTCATAAATTTGAAGAGAAACAACTTGAAAGAATTCAGATGATTTTTTTCTCTGTGTGTGCTTTCAGAGCATCAATTATTGCTGTGGGGCACCTTCAGCATTGCCTAAAGCTGCAATAAATTCCAGAGTTCTAACTTTGAAGATTTTAGAAATGCTAATAGTGAAATGCATATGAATTATTACTCTTGCTTTAACACAGTGATACTCTCCTGAAGAGTAAACAAAATCTTCATTCAATTTAAGAATGAATGATAATTTTTTTGGCTTGAGTTAGAGGAGGGGTGAGTGGAGGGTGGAAGGGACTTGTGAACTTCTTCATTGTTTTAAATTCAGTGTCTCACTGAGTAAAGAATATAGATAAGTCAAAGAAGATTGTTAGTGTAATATCTTTACATTTTTTTCCCTAAAAATTTCACATTTTCTAACTCATCTGCTTCTTATGAAAATATTGTTGGCAGGCAGGTGAGATATAACTATTTCCATTTTGCAGATGGGAGATTAAGGCATAGAATATATTTTCATCATGGGCTTCTCAGTGTTCCAGGAAGACAAAACTCATTATTCACAATTGGTATCAAAATGGTGATCTATTGGTCATGTCTGTCACTTTGTTGTCCTTCAAGCCTGGTAATAAATAAATAAATAAATAAATAAAAACAGAACAAAATAAAACAAAAAGCCAAAACAAAATAAAACAAAAATAAAAGAAAAAACAAAACAAAACAAAAAAACCTGACCAACTTCCCTCATTCCATTCTTGAAAACAACAACAAAGAACGGAAATATTTGTGAATCCATTTACATTTGATCCAAAGTGAACCAGGAGAGGTAAAGAGGGAATGAAAAAGGGAGAAAGGAGGATCAGAAGTAGCATTAAAAAGATAAATATACCTTCATCTGCCCCCTTAATCCCTCTCCCAGATCTAGAAAAAGAAATGGGAGGAATAACGAAAAAGCAGATTCCATATTTTTTCCCACTTCACATATTTTAAGTTCTAGTTAAATCTGAAAAGAAAGGTGCATGGAGAGGGTGGTGAGAAGAAGGAGATGAGATTAAAATCAAGTTTGAGGAGAACTTCTGCAATAGTGGTGTGAGAATCTCCATGGATCATCTCCCCAACAAAACCATAACTGGTGAAGTTTATTTTTTAAATAAAGTCTCTGTAAATTGTCTTAATAGTATATAAGAAATGGAAAAAGATTTATTCAAGGAAATCTAATTAATCTTGATAAGAACAGCAAGAATCTGTGGCATTTGAGCCATGACCCACTCCATTACCTCACACACTCCAGCTCATTTCAATGGAAGTGTTATCATGAAAGGAATAAGCATAAGAGAGCTAGAATGACTTGTACTAATACCAGACAAAATGGACTTTAAAACAAAAATATGTTACTAGAGAGAATCACTTTATAATAACAAATGGATTTATTCATCAGTTAGATGTAACACTTATAAACATATATGCACCTAACAAGAGAGGTTTCAAAATTCAGAAGCAAAGTTGACTATTTGAAGGGAGAAGTAGACAATTGAACTATACTAGTTTTAACTTCAATATTGTACTAACAATAGTATATACAACAACCAGGCAGAAGATCAACAAATACATAGAAAAATTCATGACATTATAAGTCAACTAGATCTAGCAACAATAGAACATTCTACCCAACAAAAGCACAATACACATTCTTTTTAAGCACTCATGGATCATTTACAGGTATAGATCATATGCCAGGTCATTAAAAAAAAAACAACTCAATAACAATTAAAAGGTTGAAAGTATACAAGGAATGTTTTCAAACCACAATTGAATGAAGCTAGAGCTCAACAACAACAACAAATTTGAGAAATTCACAAATATGTGGGAAAAAATAAGACACTTCTAAATTACCAATAGGTCAAATAAGAAATTACAAGCAAAATTAGAAAATACTTTGAAGTGATAAAAACAAAGCAAAAAAGGAAGATATCAAATTTACAGGATACAATTAAAAAGCAATACTTGGGGAAAAATACATACTACAACAGTATTTGGAAAGAAATTATAATAAATGTCTATATTTAAAAAAGAAAGATCTAAAATCAATAATCTAACCATCTACCTTAGGACACTGAAAAAAAGAAAAACAAACTAAATCTGAAGCAAGTAGAAGGAAGGAAATAATAAATATAAATATATGTAAATATAGAATAGAAATAAAAGAAACGGAGAATAGAAAAAAAAAAAGTAGTGAAAACCAAAAACCAAAACCTGATTCTTCAAAAAGATCAACAAAATTGACAAATTTTTAACCAGAGTGGTCAAGAAAAAGAGAGAAGACTCAAATTACCGGACTCAGAAATGAAAGAAGGGGCATTACTACCAACTCTGAAATTCACTATGCTATATACACTGCTTTATCTTTCCTTACTGGGGGACAGGTCAGCCTTTTTGTTCTATTCAAGCTTTCAACTGACTGGATGAAGCCTACTCATATCAGGGAGGGAAATCTGATTTGCTCATTCTACTGATTTAAATGTTAATCTCATCCAAAAACACCACACAGAGACACTCAGAGACACTCAGAATAATGTTTGATCAAATAGCTAGTCATCTTGTGGCCCAGTCAAGTTGACACATGAAAATAACCATCACACTCCCTTCCTTCCTCTCTTCCTCCCTTCTTGTCCCATCTTGGCTGTAGGAACCCAGAGTTGAGCTTCTGTTGCACTGAGCTGGATGTAGAGTGAATGAGCAGGTTGTAGGTCAAATGCCATGGATTCTTGATTCTTATCAAGATTTATTAAATTTCTCTTGAGTAAATGTTTCTCAATTTGCTATAAGCCATAGGAAAACTTTCAGGCTTTAAAATTTTAAACCCATTGGATAAAATGGAATTCATTCTCCCTCCCTCCTTCCTTTACTTCCTCCCTTCTTGCCAGAATTCCTTCTTTTCCCACTAACTTCCTTTCTTTTTTCTTTCCTTTTTTTCTTTCTTCCTCCAACACATGTTTGTTAGGGCCTCTAGCTCTACATAGCCATATCAAACTCTTTGGAGAAATAACTTGCAAAGACTGGAGATCTAAGAACTCTGAATGTGGGAACTGAATGCCAGATCTTGGATTCTCAGTGGGAAGTGTGGCCTGGAGAAGAAGTTTACAATGGTAAGGGTCAGAAAAGGTCTTTTTATAATAGAATGCTTACATCAAAAATCATCGGTATTCTGTGACTTAGAGGAGAATACTTATTGGAAATTATGCATTTATTGGTTTCAGTGTTGCACATTCTGGATTTGGTCTCGATTTCAAGATTTTAATTATTTTTAATTAGTATACATGACTTATACTATTGCCTTTTCTTTTAATGAATTTAAATATTGGTCTAAACCAATAACCAAAAATCTAGTAATATAGTTATTGTCTCCTGCAAAGAGTGGGGTTTTGTTTTTGATCATAACCTTATTGAATATTTTTATGCTTAGATATAAATAAAATTTCATTTTATGGATATCATACATTGTATATATTGAAGTAGTGATTTGTTTAGATTTTCCATAAATTATTTGTGCTGCTACATCAGAAAATTGAATAATGATTTTGTAATTTTCTTTATTAAAAATAACTGAAGCAATTGTTTTGAAACTAGTGGGATATGAACCATCTCTAATTCAACATGTTAATCATGGATGCTTAGGGGGAATATTTTGGAATCAGAGTATTAAGAATAATTATTATCCCCAAACGATAGGCATTCATTTTGTGTATGCGTGCACATGCTTTTTTGTTCAATTTAAAAAAATGGAGATTTAATGCCCCTTATTGTCCAAGAACCTGTATCAGATACACAAGTCTTCCATCATTTTTTAGCCTACTTTGAGGGTGGGAGACATATAACTGAGGTAGTAGAAAGTCTAAGAAAATTCCTTCAGAGGTTAGAATTAAATACTACAGAGTTTTGGAGAAGAGAGTAAGTGCGATTTGTTTCAGGGTCCAGGAAATACACAGGGGAAGTGATATTGAAATTAGAAATATAGGGGCGCCTGGGTGGCTCAGTCCGTTAAGCGTCCGACCTTGGCTCTGGTCATGATCTCGCAGTCCGTGAGTTCGAGCCCCGCGTCGGGCTCTGTGCTGACAGCTCAGAACATGGAGCCTGCTTCTGATTCTGTGTCTTCCTCTCTCTCTGACCCTCCCCCTGTTCATGCTCTGTCTCTCTCTGTCTCAAAAATAAATAAACGTTAAAAAAAATAAAAATAAAAGAAATTAGAAATATATACCCTTTACGTTGGAATTGTTTCTGCTTCCATGTTCTTTGCATCTTTATTATGGTATTTGTTTCATTCAGTTTTAGCATACTTCATTATTTTTATTTGCTTATCTGACTAGTTTTAAAGCTTCTAGAGGACAGGGACCTTGTCATAATCATATTTGCCCCAAATACTCACTATTCTTCTGTATCCTTTCATCTAATCCCCATAGTAGTGGCTAAACAAATGTTTGTTTCATTAAACTTGGCACTACTACGAAGAGAAAATTATGCAGAAGCTCAGAGTTCTAGTCTATGAGTCTAGATGAGTCTCCCAAATACCTTTGGTAAGAGGTTTAAGATTAACGGAAAATTCCTATGGAAGTAATTAACACTTTGCTCTGAAAAGAAGTCAGGGTCCACATAGACATGAGTTCAGAAACTGAAAATATTTTTGAGAAGCAAGGGGGGATATGGTAGGACATACTTGTTTACAGACACCAGGAGAAAAAAATGTAAGTGGGTCTTGTTACGATTAGTGACTGGAGGTCTTAATTTGTACCTATGAATAAAGATGTATTGTAAATTTTGCTAAGGATTAATTACAGTTAATCCTACCTACCTATGCAAACCTGTGTTATAAGATATGAACAGATAAAGAAGACTTGGTTCCTGCCCTCAAGCAGCTTTTCAAAATATATTTTTAACAGAAACATATCATCAGCATCGTTTCTCTTGCTTCTGCCTTCCCTATTTCTTATAACTAGGGCTATTGATTCACCATATCCAGCACCAACTATTTCCTGATTCTGAGGCTAATCTTGAGTGAGGCAGACATATTAGCCTCATGTGCACTATTTAGGAGGACGTGAAAATGAGTCTCATTTCTGGACCTGGAATCCAGGACTCAGCCCAGCCATGGGTGCTAGGCTCCATTGCTTCCTTGAATCTTCTGAACACTTAGACTTGGGATGGCCACTGTTCTGTTGTCACATGGGTAGAGTTATAGTATTTGCTACTCTCTCTTTTACCTGGTCTGGCACCTTCATCCTCTCAAGTTTTTGCCTTAGCCCATACCTTGTCAGCCATGTATTTCTCTGCCTATTTCCTCTGACCCTCTGGCCCCCAATACCAGACTGTTCCTTCCAGTCTCTTTCTTTGAGAGCTGGGCGCTGTCCTGGTATATCAGACTGCAGGCCCCAACTCTGTAGGGAATGGGAAAATCTCCCAGGACTGTCCTCTTCCATTTCCTGAGATTCTCTGCTCTCTTCCTTTTTGAATCTTCCATTCCTGTGCACTCTATTTGTAAGACCAGACCATGCAGTTGTAATGGTTTCCTGAATAGTGCCATGTTCTCTATACCCCTTGGATTCTAGGCCTTAGACTATCCAGCTTCCTTTCCCTGGGCCAGTCTTTGTAGCTGGACCAGATTCTGTGCTACCCTCACATCCATTTTTACTTTACTTAGTTTCTCTCCTCTTTCTTCCAGTTACATGTTTCTGAGGACCCTTCATACTTCAAGCTCAAGTCCAGGTAGGTACTGCCACATTGATCTTCTTGTATTAGATGATGCTTCTAATCTAGTTAGAATAATTTTCTTAGCAGATATGGACACACACACACACACACACACACACACACACACACACACATTCATCCATAATGCATCCTATGTAAGTATTAACTTTGTGTCCAAGTATTTTTCTTCATCCGTCCATCCATCCATTTATCCATCCAACAGATATTTAGTAAGAAACTACTGAATTTAAGCCATCTGGCTCAAATGATGATTGGTAAATTCAAACCATACAGATACTCTGAAGGTAAAACTCTGCTAGCTTTAAAATTTCTAAGATAACATGAAACTTTTGTGCTATATAATCATTAGTGATAAATTTTAGACCATGGATATAACTTAAGACTAAGTGTATTTTAAGTTCAAGTAAAAAAATATGATTTCAAGTCTATTATATGGGATTTTAAAGCTAACTGTTATATATCAGGTACTTTACATATTTTATAAGATAGGTTTTTATCAGTATCCACAATTTAAGATGTGAAAATAAGAAATGGAAGCTCAGAGAAAATTAAGTAACTTGCCCAAGTCAATTGTCAGAAAGCAGTGGAGAGAGATTGTATAGTTAGTTATTTCTAGGTCTAAAGTCCAGGTTCTTACCATATCACCTCTCTGATATTTAATAAAGAATAAAAATAACATTTGAAATTTTACAATCTGATCCTATTAGAATTTTGTATTGTTATTATTTTTAAATGGTTGCTTTTTTATTCTTCCTGATAAGTCTGTCGTTACACAGAAATGTTTTATGTGTGTATCCAACTCCCACCAAGCCCCCAGCGTTTGTCTAGATTTAAATAATCAGGATACAGTTAAAGAAAGGGGTTTGACCAGTAAAGGGAAAACACATGGCTTCCCTTCTGCTCAGGAACTTCACTTGAGGTACAGTATCTCAGCACCTCAGTTAATGTCTAAAGCTCTAAAGTTTTACTGAATTCTAACAATACTTTAGGTGGTTTCCCAACCCAAGGCAGAAAGAAGAGGGGGTGATGAAGGCATATAACTGCAAGAAATAATAGTTGCTGTGTTTTGATGAGAGGAAAGATGGGAAAACTACAAAAGTAGGCACAGGGACTAAGAAAACTAAACTAAGAAATTTAATGACCCTTTAAAATGGTGAGACATTAGACATACCTGCCCGAAAAATGCATTGTATGATAATTGCTTCCTTACAACCATTTAGAAGGGAGCTGGTACATAGGGACACACAAAATGATGATTTGGGGAACTAAGTGAAAGATTAAAATATATTCCAATTCTCTCTCTTGGAAGGCAAGAAAGTGTGTACGACATACGAGAGTATTGAAATCCAAAATGGTTTTAGGACTTCAAGGAATAAACTTCTATTTTCTGAAAAATTACACTCATTCGGAATATGCATCCCAGTGCTACTTCTTACCCTCTCTGTGACCTTTGGAAAGTCATTCAGTTTCTCAGAGACTGTTCCCTTCTCTGTAAAATGAGGCTAATAATAATAATAATGATGATGGGTTGGTCGTGAGGATGAAATTAGATCAAGTGCTAACACAGCTCCCAACATATGGTAAGCACCTAAAAAAGAGTTTGCTATTGTTTTTTAGGTTCTGTCCATTTGCATTTTGCATTTCCTTGGATCCATGGATTTAGGTTTTTGCATTTTAGAGCTTAAGAAAATTCATCAGCAGAGATATGTTTATTAGAGAGTTTGTTGTATCTTGAGATCCATCTTTGCCTGAGTTTCTCATTACTTTTTACAATTACATGAGACTCAATTATATTTCACATCTCTTTTTTTTTGTTGCCCAGACACTCCATAGGAACCACATGGCAGCCATGATCCAGTTTAAAGAACACCAGGCCAGCCTCTGGAGACCTAGATTTCATTTTGTCTCTCTCGGTACCTCACTGTGTGAACTCAGGTAAGCAGCTTAACTTCTCTGGGCTTTCTTGGTCTGAATTTCTCCCTAATATTCCTATCACCTTCTTTTATAGCATTTTCTATCAGTCTTTGGAACTATTTAAATGGTTTCTTTGAATAAATTTAAATATATGCATAGTATAGTGTTTAAGTGTGGACTCTCTAGGGTAAGTTTGACTGGCGTCAACACTTACTGGCTCCTGGAGGGTAGGCAAATAACCTAACTTGCCTGTACCTAGTTCTACTAATTTGTGAAATGGGGATAAAAGTATCTACTTTGTATGGTTATTAGGAGGATTAAAAAATGACTAACACACCTGCAGCATTTGAAATCATGCCTAGCACATGGTATAAGCCCCATAAGGGATATGGAGATGAATGCATTTTTAAAGAGCTGGCAATTTACTGGGGGGAGATTAAGGCACATACCAAATAACAAAGAAAAGTATGATGCATATTCAGTAGAAAGAAATTGCAGAACCTGATGGAACACTAGGGAAGGAGCAATTGATTCCTACTGAAAGGACCAAGGAAGGTCTCATGAATTAGCTCAATGTTGTCTGGGCCAGGAGGAGTAAACTGGCTCTCAAGGGAAGGTCAAAGGTATTTCTTCTTGGTAGAAGAAATAAAAGGAGGAAGGGTGAAAAACTCAGAAAGTACCTGATGTGTAGCTCTTTTTAGCTGCAGTGTTGGTGGTGAGTGAGGGTGTGTACTGAGAGATGAAGTTGGGAGAATGACCTGGGATTAGATCAGTAAGAGGTTTGTTTAGTGCTTCGGCAAGGAGTATGGGGTTGACTCCACCAGCAACAGGAAGCATTGAAGATTGTTGAAGTGATATCATCCCATTTGTGAGCCTGGGAAAAGTCTCAGGTGATTCTATCAAAGAGAAATTAGAGGAAAGAGAAAATGCAGTCAGGGAGAACATTCAAGGACCACTGGGGTAGTTGAGTAAGAGATTTTAAGGGTCTAAATTGGAGAAGTGGCTGTTGGGATAAAGAGAAGGGCTAAGATTGAGAACTGGGAAGATAGGTGTTGTCTTAGAAACTCTCTTACCTGCCCACTGTTCCCCCCCGCCCCCCCCCCCCCCCCCCCCCCCCCGCTTGGTTCTCTTTGTCCACCTTTTGAGCTCCTGTGGAATTCTCTCTATGGTGATCTACCTGTACCCAGTGGCCCACATGGGCCACTATCTAGTCATGGAAGCATTAAATGGCAAGCCCTCAGTGAGCTAGCAAGCCATCAGCTTTTATTCCTGTGTTTAAGGGAGAAGATATTTTAGAAGCAGAAGACAATCACACAACAAACAGCTTTTGTTTAATGGGGGAGAGGCTTCCAAGCAATAATTAATCTGAAAGCCTTCCTTTACTTGCAGGAACCCAACTATTGAATGGTGCATTTAAACCTCTTCATTATGTATCTGCAATAGATACTGTGTAGCAGGAATTTTGTGGGGGGCATTTTATACTGCAGAATCTGTGGTATGGAGAGCACTGTCGTTCATCACTGCCTGGGTTTGTTTAATAGCAAATAGGAAAGGGACCATCTAGATCAAAAGAAATAACTATTATAGGCAGCACCTATGTATTGCAGGGCAGATATTCTCTTTACTTGAAAGAGTGCATCGTAAGAAACTGAAGGTCATGCTGATTCTCTTTAATTAGTTGTACCTGGTTTGACAAAAGAAGGTGAAATTCATGAATCTGTGTAAAATACAAACCAGAAACCAATCAGTGAACACTGCAACAGTATAACAAAAGGGGATCAGAACCAGGTAGAAACATAAAGTTAACAATTATAGAGTGACAGTGATGCCCTGTGAAGAGACCATTAATGAATCCCAGAACCACACTGTAGCAATTATCCTGCATTTACATATGTGAGTACGTATGCATATATACATCTGTGTATATATGCATAGGTATATACACATAATATAATACATAATATATGTAAATAAAAGATAATTCATTCAACAAATGTTTACTGAATGCTCAACGTGTGCCAGACACTCTTCTAGGTACTAAGGATAAAACAGCCAACAAAAACAGATCATAGCCTGAAGAGCTTCTCTTTAGTAGGAGAGACAGACAATAAATATACATGAAGTCAGATGATGATCAGTACTAAGAATAAAATAGAGGACACATTAAGTGGAGAATGAGAGGTAGAGGGAGGGCTGTGTTTTATATATGTTTAGGAAGGGCCTCCTTAGTAAGGCGAAGATTTGAGGAAAGGCTTCCAGAGATCTGGGAAGGAAAAGTGGTCCAGCCAGAGGGGACAGGAAGTGAAAGCTCTCAGGTGAATGTCTTGTGGGTTTTTTTGTTTTTTTTTTCCCAATGAATTTCTTTTATTTTTTTTTAATATGAAATTTATTGTCAAATTGGTTTCCCTATGACACCCAGTGCTCCTCCCAACAGGTGCCCTCCTCAATGCCCATCACCCACCCTCCCCTCCTTTCCGCCCCCCATCAACCCTCAGTTTATTCTCAGTTTTTAAGAGTCTCTTATGGTTTGGCTCTCTCCCTCTCTTTTTTTTTTTTTTGAGGAAAGCGATGAGGCAGGGTGGTGGGAGCAGATAGAGGGAGAAGGAGATGGTAGATGGGGTTAGAAGAATAGGTAGGTCTTTCAGGCCCTCATAGGGCACAGTAAGGACTTTGGGTTTTACTCTGAGTGAGATGGTAAGCTTCTAGAAGCATATTATTAGTATTTTTTTTTTTTTTTATTTTAGAGAAAGACAGAGCATGAGTAGGGGAGGGGGCAGAGGGAGAAAGAGGGAATCCTAAGCAGGTTCCATGCTCAGTGCAGAGCCCTATGTGGTGCTTGCTCCCACGACCCTGGAATATGGCCTGAGCTGAAATCAAGAGTCAGACTCTCACCCAACTGAGCCAACCAGGTGCCCCTAGAAGCATATTATTACACTAACCTCATAGGGTTAATTTGACTACTTCCACATATTACTTTATGATCCCACTTTGCATGCATAAATTTCTAAAATAAGACATGTCCCCCTCTTCTGTCCTGCTTGCCTTCTTCCCATCTATAGTGCCCAAGCACAATGTAAAGACAGCTCTGGATTCTGTCCTGGCTCCTGCCACTGCATCCTTGGATAGTTTCAGTAAGTTACACTTCCTATTTGATTCTCTGATCAAAACAATGGAAATACTTTCACAAAACTCATGTTATTAATGATTTAGCAAGAAAAAAATTTAAAAAATGTGCAAACTCGTAATATTACAAGATTCTTTGTCTTTACACAGTTGCCACAGGGCATAGTATGCAGAAGGCACACAATAAAGGCCTATGGAATTGAATTAGAAAATTAAATGAGGAGAGGTGTAAAATGTTCTATTAGGTAGGTAAAAAGTTTTATTAGGACTAGTATAATTTTATTCACTGAGCTCAAAAGATACTCTCCCTGGGGAGTATCACTCTCTACCCAGAAAGTAGTGCCATTTTTGTTTTCATAATGTTTCTCTAATACTCTTTTTAAAGAGCTAATTTTTTTATTTATTTATTTTGAGAGAGAGAGAGAGAAAGAGAGGGAGAGAGAGATAGAGGGAGAGAGAGAATCCCAAAAAGGTTCCACACCATCAGCGCAGAGCCTGATGTAAGGTTCAAACTCACGAACCATGACCCGAAAAACAAATAATCCAGTGAAGAAATGGGCAGAAAACATGAATAGACACTTCTCTAAAGAAGACATCCAGATGGCCAACAGGCACATGAAAAGATGTTCAACATTGCTCCTCATCAGGGAAATACAAATCAAAACCACACTCAGATATCACCTCACGCCAGTCAGAGTGGCCAAAATGAACAAATCAGGAGACTATAGATGCTGGAGAGGATGTGGAGAAACGGGAACCCTCTTGCACCCTTGGTGGGAATGCAAATTGGTGCAGCCGTTCTGGAAAGCAGTGTGGACGTTCCTCAGAAAATTAAAAACAGACCTACCCTATGACCCAGCAATAGCACTGCTAGGAATTTACCCAAGGGATACAGGAGTACTGATGCATAGGGGCACTTGTACCCCAATGTTTATAGCAGCACTTTCAAAAATAGCCAAATTATGGAAAGAGCCTAAATGGCCATCAACTGATGAATGGATAAAGAAATTGTGGTTTATATACACAATGGAGTACTACGTGGCAATGAGAAAGAATGAAATATGGCCCTTTGTAGCAACGTGGATGGAACTGAAGAGTGTTATGCTAAGTGAAATAAGCCATACAGACAAAGACAGATACCATATTGTTTCACTCTTATGTGGATCCTGAGAAACTTAACAGAAACCCATGGGGGAGGGGAAGGAAAAAAAAAAAGAGGTTAGAGTGGGAGAGAGCCAAAGCATAAGAGACTGTTAAAAACTGAGAACAAACTGAGGGTTGATGGGGGGTGGGAGGGAGGGGAGGGTGGGTGATGGGTATTGAGGAGGGCACCTTTTGGGATGAGCACTGGCTGTTGTATGGAAACCAATTTGACAATAAACTTCATATATTGAAAAAAAAAAACCAAAAAAACAAAAAAAACAAACTCACGAACCATGAGATCATGACCTGAGCTGAAACCAAGAGTTGGATGCTTAACCTACTGAGCCACCCAGGCACCCCTAAAGAGCTTATTTTATTTCTTAAAGTGAAAATGGTTAATTATACTTAGATTTGTACTTTTCATTATGCTACAGATAATACATAATTATTCCCTTTATGAAATTTTGCCAACAATTTTAGAACAATTTTGAAGCTTTGCAGAATGATCTGTGTGATACTTTTGTGTGTATATACCTTGAGTCTAGCTTTTATAGTAGATGTTTGCAAGAAATGGTCAGAAACTCTTTTTCTTCCTATATACATGTCCCTTTGATGTGACTTTGCAACCCATTAAGAGCTGATATCTATTTCTTTATGTCTTAACTCTGGACCTGGCCATGTGACTTGCTTTGCCAATAGAACATTAGCACATGTGATACAACTAGACCCTTGAAAAGTACCATGCACAGGACCCTCCCTTGCTGCTCTTGGTAACCCTGTGGCCAATAGCATGTAAACAAGGTTAAATTTACCTGCTAGATGATGAGTAACATATGGCCAATTACCTTCTTTGCTTCTGCCAAGAGCCAGACAACTACAAGATATGCCAATGATGCTATTGTCAGCCAGCTGACACATGATTGAGCCTGACCAACAACACGTAGACCAGAAATGAACCATCCTAGCTGAGCCTAACCCAGCTAATCCACTGAATTCTGAGCAAATACATGTTTTAAGCTCTAAGTTTGGGATAGAAAAATCTAACAGATACAGCTAGTATCCCTATTAATTGTTTATATTTTGTGAAATGTGTTTTCTTTTTGCTCCTTTTTGCTCCAGTGTGTTTCCCTCCAAAACACACTGTGGTAGGGACAAGTGTCTCTACCCCAACATCCATTTTCTCTTTTTTGTTTTATTAATAGACCTCCACCCTTTCTTCCAACTTTCCACATTTGAGTTTTATCCAGGCCCATGGCCGTCCAACTTAAGACTAAATTCCCTGCCTTTCCTTGCAGCTAAAGTGTGGTCATGTGACAAAATTGTGGCCAATGTGACATGAATGGACAAAATGTGTGCTAAGAAAGCTTCTTGCTGTCCACTCTTCTGCTCTGTCATTTTTCCCTCCCCATTTCCTCAGGCTGGGAAATGGAGCAGCCTCAGACCAGGAGATGGAAGCCACAGGTTAAAGACGGCAGATGTAACCCACTAGCTTGGGGCCCAGAGCACACCTACTTTGCACATCATACCTACTTACCCGTCCTGGACCACTGTCTACCACTGGTCTGTTATGTGGTAACCGTCTTAAGTGTGCCACTATATTTTCGTGTCTCTTTGTTACAGCAACTTGACTTTTACCCTAACTTGTACATAACAAATAATCAACAGATAAAAATAGCAAATACAACTGCCTACAACTTAGAACTCAGGAGCTCAATTAATGTTAGATTCATGCACTTATTCAATAACAGTTACTGATTTCCTATTGTGTATTATATTGTGTATTAAGCCTAGAGTTGCCTAGATAATAGCTTTTTTTTTGGGGGGGTGGGTGGGCAGGACAAATGAGCAGGGATAGAAAAACATAACAAACAAACAAGAAAGGAATTAAAGGTGAAGAATACTGTAACATAGGACTCTGTCAGGGGTGGTATCCAGAGAAAATGAAAGGATTTGGAGATCTTTTAAAAGTTTGCTGTAGTAGGATGAAACACAAATCATGAAACGAAGCAGCCATTCAATGCGCCTGTACAATTACTTTTACAGAATTTGGAAGCCTCCTCTCTCTTGTTTCTGGGTCACTGACCTTGAGCTGGGGCAGGGGTAGGGGCTGGCCACTGGCTTACTGCTTTCTCACTTCAGACTTCCAACACTATCTTTTCAAAGGGTTTTGTGTGTTGGGCATAGGGGTGGCAATAGGGACGGAGGTTAGGTTTAGAGGATTACTGACAATCCTGTAATAACTTTTGAAATAGCTTTTCAGATCAATTCCCATTCATTTCCCACTTTACAGAGAAAAGAGGACCAAGGAAGGATCAACAGTTATGAGAAAAACTTAGAGGAAAAAACTCCACTAACCACACCTGGAAATGGAAGATATCTCTTTGTTCCTGTGTCCCATTCCCCGCCCACCCCACCCCCAACCATATCCTGTGGCTTATTTGTGTTTTCCTTCTATCATCCACAGTAGCTTTTATTTTATATTGAGAATGTCCTGGGAAGAAGGCACTGAGTGAGAAATCATTGCGAAAGTTCAAGAAGAGAATACACATAGTATCTTGGGTGTTAACTAAGACATACTAAGCATGAGAAAGAATCTTGTCAAATTAGGTAGTCATGTCTACTTCATCTAATTGCACCAAATCTCCTGTCACGATCATTGGCAATAGTGGTATTTTTTACCTTGAGTCATAATAACCTTGCTCTTTATGAACGCCTTGCCCATATGTGCCTTATGTTTTCAGAATTCCATTCATTTCCAAGTTGTAGGTTATATGCCTTTACAGAAATCATGTATCCTCTGTAAGCCCCAGTTTTTTTTTTTTTATTTGTAAAATGACCACATAATCTATGAGATCTGCTTTGGGTCCCAAATTCGATAATTTGAGTTCCCTTGTAAACATATTGATTAAAGTCTGGTGACAACTGTAGCTACAATGACAACAGAATGACGAAGCATATTAACGTTAGTGTTAATGCAATAATCAGCTGTGTTTTATCCCATATGGCAATTTATTTCAACAATGAAGCCAAACTCCATCTGTTTTGGCATACACATTTTTTTTCAAACGGGTTCCTGAACTACATCTTTGGAAATAATTTTATGTTTTGCAAATATTGCTACCATCCATAAATGATGACTGTGTGGAATCTTTCTGATTAAAAAAAAAATCATGGGTGCCAAAGCCCATCTTATGTGACAAAGGGCTCGTTTTGCTGTTTGACCTTATGGATATGTTGCATTGTCTAATTGATAGTCCCGGAAAAGGAAGATAAATCTCAGTGTCTGCATAGAGGGAACGTACATGGGGTGCTAGTTCCTAGAAGAGACAGAGAAAGCCTCAATGCCATCAACAGCAGATTTCTATTTTTCTGACCTGAGGATCCTGTTGGGACAGGATGTGCCTCAATCTGTGATGGAGACAAGACAAATGGTAACTTCCATACATCCGGCTTGGGTTGAGCTGCATTGACAGAATAGCAATAGGGAACATTTGTCTTTATCTTTATAACGCTTGACAAGAGGCATGATTACTGCTGTAAGGGTATCAAAATAAAGAAAAAAATGGGCTGTCCTACAGCCCTATTATTTATCACATTCAGAAACGCTAACCCAGACTAGCAGGAGAGAAATTCCTTGTCAAATTGCCTCTAAAAATCATTTCCCTCCCTGAGATAATATGTGAGTCCCATGGATCCACCCATGCTGTCCCCCCACCCCTCCAGGTTTGTGGTTGGGGACAGTCTTCCCCTGAGCCAGGCTGTCCCTCCATAGACTGGAAGTTGCTTCCATGTGGCTCATTGCATGTGCCAGTCTGCCAATAAACACACCGTTCCTTGCATGTGCAGGAAATACAGAAAAAATGCTAGCTGGCAGCTTATTAACAAATATTGAATGTACACAGCAAAAATTCGATTTATTTTGCAGCAAGTGTTAGGATGTCTCCAGGCAAATTAGTGCTGGAGCCGACTTTGTTCAACCCCTTTATTTATTTTCTTATTCCTCATTTTCTAATTAGGCAGGCTTTCTTCTGCTTTACAAACACCCTCTCTGCCTAAATCATTGCAGGTCTATTGCATCCTGAATACAATAGGCTTACACATTCATAGTAATACCATGATAGGGAGGTATAATCCACCCTTCTGCATATAGGCTCCAAATTGTTTCAAGAGTGATACTAAATGCCTTTATGACACAGTATGCATTTTCCCGCTCTGACTTATAGGAGGCCTGCATGTGCTAAAGCCAATGATTTTTTCCGAAGAAATTGCAAACAGTAAATGGGTCTAAATAGTGTTTTTGTTTTTGCTTTTGTTTTTTTGAAAGGCCACCTTCTTCAGTGTGTGGTACAAAGTAGTGTTTTCCCCTCAAAATGTTCTTTTTCAACAGGTATTTGCAAAAGAGGGTATTTGCTCCCAGTTCCTCATGGAGAGAGCAACTCAGGAATTAAATCAATGGCTATGTCCTGAAGCTTGTTTGAAATTCAACATAATTTTATTTGGATTCACATTCTTTTGTAGGGTATAGAGCAATGGTTCTCAACCTTAGCTGTCCATTGGAATCATATGTGAACCTTTAAAAAATATTGATGCCCAAGCCCCTTCCCAGACCAATTAAATCAGAATATCAGAGGGTGGGGCCATATGGCACTAGCATTTCTAAAGTTCTCCAGGTGATTCTATTAGGCAGAAAGCCATTGGTTTTCAGGGTTTTTATCATGAGAATACATCCAAAGAACTCTTGTTTATTTATTCAATGAATATTTGAATAACTACTATTAGGAAAAAGACTATGTACCGTAGGGGAATCAATGACCTACCAAAGAATGTCTATGTTCTGAAAGTAGCTGGTAAGTTAATAGAGGACATGAAGTTTTCATTCATTCCACACATATTTATTGAGTCTTATTATGTGTTATGAGCATTGGGGAGTGAGCAGGGAACAAGACAGACAAAGCCCCTGCTGTCGTTGAGCTTACATTCTAGCCAAACATTGTTTTAAATAGGTACTGATTAATCATATAAAGAAATGAATACAGAGATAACATGATAGAGAGTGGCTGAAATGAGGGAAGAGTTCTGGGATGCTTATCTGAGCAGCAGATGAGAATGATGTGAAGGAAGCAGTTAAGTGAAGACCTGGAGGGATCCAGTTTTGGGTAGAAAGAACACCAGTGTCAAGGTCTTGAGGTGGGAGTGAGCAACTGCAGAAGCAGAAAGAGGCCAAAGTCTTTAGAGGAGGTAGGTGGTCAGAGAGGAGGTCAGAGAGGTGAACAGAGAGTCAACAGTCTTCATAAAGGTAATCTTAACAGAGAGAAGAAAGCAGGTAAGAGTTGGGAGATGCAGATTAATGGTTCTGAGTATTCAGAGAGAAATGACATTGCTTTGGTATGGACATTCAGTGTTCATAGAGAAAGTGGTTTTGAATTGTACCTTGAAGGAGAATACCTGAGAACTGGAGGGGAAGAACATTTTAAGTAGTAGTATTTCTCTGCAAAGACAAAAAAGGCACAGCAATCTAGACCATGAACTGAGACTAGTATATTGTTCAACTTGACTGGAATGAGGGATATAGGAAGGAGTAATGGGGACTCAGACGTTGGGGTAATAAAGGACCGTGTATGTAGAAAGCTTGGACGTCATCCTAGAGAGCTGCTTACTTCTTTAGTCTTATGTGTGGCCAATTCCTGCCTCACTCTCTGTGTCCCAGAAACTCCAAAACACTCCTTACTGTCCCACCTCCACACACATACCACCATGCTGGTCCTAGCCTTTAGGTTACAATTGTCTTTTCCTCTGTTTGAAATATCTTTCCCGTGTTCTTGGGCTCCTCTTTGTCAGGTAGTCAAACTCCTCCTACTCAGGAGTTAGCCACAGTTACTTCAGGAAGGTGTTTCTGACACTCCTTCGTGACTCCATAAAATGAGAGGCATATTTCAAGGGCACTTGCCATGTTGAGTGGATCGTTCATGAGTGCTAGGTACTTGCTCTTTATTGAGTGCTAGGTACTACTCTGTGTGCTTGCATTATGGCTTAATTGATAGGCAATAAATACTGAGCATAACAAATAAACAAATTGTATAGTATGCTATAGATGGTAAGTGTGATAGGAAAAAGTAGCCTAGGATATGGAAGGTTAGGAGTGGCGCAGGAAGGCAGTTACACTTAACAGTAGTAAGTCAGAGTGGGCCTAACTGAGAAAGCAAAATTTGAGCAGACTTTGACCAACTGTTCTAATTTACTTGAGACTATTTCCTGGGATGTGGGATGTTCAGTACTAGAACTGGATCAGTCCTGGGCAAATCAGGATGGTTGGTCACCCTAGAACTGTCTGTTAATATTTGTCTTCACTACTAGTTCTAAACAATTTGAGGACAGGAACTAGAGAGTCAGAGTAGCATGGTGGCTAAGATCATAGGCTTTGGAGTCAGAGTAGCAGGGTTCAAATCATAGCTTAGCTCAGCCATTTGTTAACATTGTGACCTAGGACTAGTAAGATTTTTAATTTTCCTGAACCTCTGTCTCTTAATCTATAAAACTGAAGTAGCTGGCACAGAATAAGCGCTCAATAAATGTTGCTGTTATTATTATTCACAGTGCCCAGCACAGACCCTGGGGGAATAGTAGCTCCTTGGTAGATGTTTGTAGAAGGAACAAATGAATTAATGATAATGTACCATGTGCCAGGCACCAGGCTAAGCCCTGGATATATAAAAATGAATCAGGCATGATTTCTGCCTTTAAGAAAATCGCAATCTAGCAGGAGAGACATACATGAAACACCATATTTGATTTTAACAACCGCTCTGTTGTTCTACCATGCCATTCTTCATTCTACTTTCTTGGTGTACTTTTCTTTTATAGAGTGTTCTTATATGTCAGTTATTCTCATCAGAATGCAACTGCTTAAAAGCAGGGACCTTGGTTTTTTCACCGAGATATCCCGAGTGCCTGGAACAGTACCTGGCATCAAGAAGATGCTCAATAATGTTTTGTGGATGCATGAATAGAAGGTCCATTTGGTGTGATAAGAACTTTTAAAGAGAATGTGCAAGGTGTGGATGACTATTTTTGGAGTCAGGAAAGGTTTCGTAGATGACTCAGGTTCCACAGATGTGGCATTTTAGGTTGATCTTGAAGGATATACAGTGTTTCTTCTAGAAGGCTTCTGGAAGGCTTCTAGAGCCTTCAAGGCTCAGAGCTCATCAAGAGGACCTGATAGGAGCAGGAGAACCAGAAGAATTCAGGGTCAATGAAGGTGGAAAGAGGGATTGATGGGTTGAAGAGAACCTGAAGCAGCTTAGTATGGGTGAAATTAAAAAAAAAATTTTTTTTTTTAACGTTTATTTATTTTTGAGACAGAGAGAGACAGAGCATGAACAGAGGAGGGTCAGAGAGAGAGGGAGACACAGAATCTGAAACAGGCTCCAAGCTCTGAGCTGTCAGCACAGAGCCCGACGCGGGGTTCGAACCCACGGACCGTGAGATCATGACCTGAGCTGAAGTCGGCTGCTTAACCGACAAGCCACCCAGGCGCCCCTGTATGGGTGAAATTTAAGAGACATTTCAGTGTGTTGTTGATGGAAAATGGATCAAAGGTTGAAGCAGTGTGTGGCGTGACAGCATGGAGACCCGTGTGTAGTTGCTTAAGAATCTGGATGGAGATGAGTTGGTAATTTGATGGAGGATGGTTTTAATTTTTAATGAATTAAGATCACTTGAGGATTAGAACACTAAGGGGAAATAGCCAACAGAGGAGGCTAGAATAAACACTGGAAGAGGGCACAACTAATACAACGAAGTTCTGGAAGAGACAGGAAGAGATAAAGTTGAGAGAACAGAGACAGGGAGGGAGGGATTCCTCTGAAAGGAAAAGAAACCTTAATCTTCTTCGGATTAAGACTTAAGCTTCTCTCACTTGTGTGGAACCCAATATTCATGAAGTCATAGGAGACAGAACTATTATAGAAGCTGAGTCACTATTGGCACGTCAGTCGAATCCTGTTACCTCACTTTATGCTGGATAGCAGTTAAGAAAGGTGGAAACTGGGAGACTTTCTTCAGCAGGAATGTTTAGAAAAAAAACTTAACCACTCAATTATTAGAAAACACAGGGTGCTGTAATGGAATTTTCTGGCCAACTCAGAATTCACCAAAACCAAAACCAAACCAAACAAAAAAACCCAACCCTTTCTGTTTCCAACATTGTTAAAAGTGATGGCATTTTTTTCTTTAATGGAGAATGACAACTGAAAAAAAAAACCCAAAACATTTGGTTTTTAACAAATTCGAAATGCCTCAGAAGTTTCCTCCTCATTTTCATTTAATTATACTGAGTTGCAGAGGTAGATGGTATGAGGGATTAGTATTAATGGGTATGGAATTTAGGATGTACCCAGAGACAGCCTTTTTTAAAAAAAAATTCCTTAATTCCAGTTGTGGCACAACTACTTAGTGAATTGAGGATCCTGGTTCTTTCTTTTACTTATTTTTGACTTTTGTTTTATATCGGAAAATTAACATCTAAGAATTAGGAAATGAAAGGTTATGAGTAGCCTGGCTTTTGCAGATCAAACTTTAGCTTATAAATTTTGTAGTGGGTGGGTAATCTTTATATTCTGCCATCAGCCAAAGAAGTGGGTTGTCTCTGAATATAACTATTATATTATCAGCCATAATAGTCTTTTCCTCAAGGGCAGTTTCTCAAACAAATGATTTCAAAATCAATAAACACCCTGTAGCCTCCTATTTCAGAATTTACTTATTCATGAGATGCTTATCTCTCTGTAAATTCCCAGGAAGAATTCTTATTGCTTAATCCCACCATATTGGATTGAATGCTTATCAGTTCAAAATTAGTTCTTATTAAATTTTCTTGGCAACTTTGTAACCATCTCAGGGGGTTCTCCCCCAGAGAGTTATTCTTACTTTTAAATCTTACATGAATAGAAACACACTTTAACATCCTAAAAATCATTAAACATTGGCTTGCCCATTTGCAGTCTGTTCCACTTCAGTGTTAGTTATGCAAAAGCCATATGCCCTCAAACAGGGCTTCCTAAACAGACTATTTTGTACATCTGCATCTTTTCATTATTAGACACCAACAATCTCCATCACTGACAGGTAGAGACACATTGGAAGCTAAAGCACAATGGAGGCTAGTATAGGCACGTCCTCATTTTTCACCTTGAAGGCTGTTCTGCCATCCTTTGGTTTGGTCCCAGGGTCATTAGCAGCTTCTCTCCCAATCTAGGGATGTGATGTACACACACATGGCCAGGTAACTAAAGAGGAATGGTCTGCTCAGACTGCCTGACTCTGAGAGAAGATGCCTGCTCAAGATGGCGAGAGCTTCCGAAATAATGCTTTGCTGTGGGCTCATTTGAATAATCTCTCCACTCATTAAACACAGCTGCAAGGCAAGAGGCAGCAGAGTTCAAAAGGCAAGCCAAGGGAATATATTAGTAATAGAATTATAGTTTAAGCCTTTAGGCATGTTTCCCCAATATTTTTGTACTCCATTAATTACAACAAGAACACTTTTGTCACTTACTGAAAAAAAAGGTTAGAGGAATATTTTGACTAGGAAACATAAGTAAAATGTATATGTTTTATAAAAGTGTTAGGTATGCTGCAATTAAATTTTAAGACAAACTCTGGAAGTCATCCAACAAGTCATTTCCCTGTTGTACAATTTAAATCCCTGGTGAGCTGGGATTAGAAACCATCAGCATGATTTAGCTTCATGAGTCACTTTACCCTCGGCCCAGTACTTTGGTGTCCTCACGCAGTCTTCTCACAGCTGTGTGTGTGTGTGTGTGTGTGTGTGTGTGTGTGTTCTGCTGGGTGATTTCTGGTTTAAATCCTAGAATGCCTCTTATACCCACTCAGAATAGCAAATTTATTATAAGACTAGAAAATATTTAATAGAAGACAGACAACAGTGGAAGTAAAAGGTGGAAATAAAAAAACCAAAAGTTTCTTTTTGAAGACCTCACTGGCAGCATTTTTCCTCTTCTCTGTCTTTGAGTTTCAGGGTCACTTGGGCACTTCTGGAGTTGCAGGCTCTAGGGTCATGTTTTTGCTCTTGATTTACCCCCACCCCTAATCTCATCCACCACACCATCTTGCCTGGATGACTCACCAACATGACATTTTAAGATATTGGGAATTTGATGTATTTAAATTCTGAATGGTTTAACTCTGAATTCAATTCTGTAACCTCCCTTGGGCTGTGGATTGGATTGAGCTGAGGTTTATTACCCCAGGGACTCATGTCCTCTTCCAATACAGAAGCAAATGGCTTTCATTTTGTCACAGTTTCTGTAGGGATTTGAAGGATATATTGGTGTCCAAGGGTGGACAACTCCATCCTTCTCCTTTCCTTGTATACCTGTCTAAATTGACAGAAAGTGATGTAAATAAATGTAGCACTATTAGAGATTGTAGGGACATTCTAGTTCTCCATTTTCATTAACATTTCCATGTTAAGGTGTTCCTAAGGCATGAGGCAGAAAACTACTGAAGAGTTTTTCTTTTTAAGGCACCTTATTTCACCCAGAGTTGGATGAATAAAATATTCCTTTCTGGTGAATTTTTTAGATAACCGAATTTATCTAAAAGTTTGAAGAAGAGTTAACTGACAGTTTATCACTTGGTTTTGGCTTTGATCTCTCCCTCTATTTGATTTTGTATGTGGTAAGCGCTTGGCAAGCAGTGAGTATAGTATACCGAAAAATGGTTCCTCGAAAGATTTCCACATCCTAATACCTAGAACCTGTGAATGTTAACTTATGTGGAAAAAAAGAGTCTTTGTGGATATTATTCAGAATCTTGAGAAGGGGAGATTATGGTGGGTTATCTAGTTGGGCCCTAAATGCAATCACATGTATGCTTACATGAGGAAGGCAGTGGGAGACTTGATACACAGAGGAAAGGTGATGTGGAGATGGAACAAAGTCAAGTTTTGAGATACTGGCCTTGAAGATTGAAGCAATATGGCCACAAGCCAAAGAATGTCAGCAGCCACCAGAAGCTGGAAGAAGTATGACTTTACCTGGAGAGACTGTGGCCCTTAAGATACATTGATTTTTGCCCAGTGATACTCATTTTGAATTTCTGACTTCCAGAGCTGTGAGGAAATAAATTTATGTTGTCTTAAGCCACCAAAAATCTAGTAATTTGTTACAGTTGCAATAGGAAACTAACAGAGGAAGGCATTTTCATAACATTCAAACACTGGGGCCACTAGCCAGGCAAATGAATCCCCACGTATCTGATAGTTCCATGTTTGCAAATGATCTTCTAGACTAGTTGCAATAGCACAAAATATTTAACAAAAAGGAAAAAAAACTAGTGACTTAGGGGCTATAGACCAAAAGAAAAATATAAATTTGGTACCCATGGGTTTATCCCTCCCTCTTATTTTCAGCCTGAAGGTACCAGTTCTTATAATCTAGATGTTCTTTCTCAGGAATGAAATAGATGGCATTGGATATTATATAAATAAGTCCTCTAAGATGAGGATCTGGCTGCTGCTGTGTCCATAATTTCAGTTCTTGCCATGTTATTGTAGGGGAAGCCATAAATTGTCACCTTAGGTCTCAGAGTAACAGGTGGTCCAGCAAGATGCATGGTATAGCATTCCTGTCCCTTACTGTGCCCTTGCCCTTTGATCTTTGGTTCTCCCCTCCTCCCCAAATAAAAGAAGCCCTGACTTTTAATGTCTTTTCCATCAAGTTAAATCAGAAGCACCTTCTCATTGGCCAATTTCCTCCTAAGACATCCTACTTTTGGCCTTACCAGGTCCATTTCAGTTAGGGAGACGAGTTCGGTAAGAGAATACATCAAAACATCTCTTTGCCTAGATTTATGAAACATATATCTTCTAAAAAAGTCTGAAATATCAGACTGTAAACATATCCGTATGACTTTTTAATTTCTCTATGGAGAGGAAGAAGTAGGCTTTTTTGGTGGATAGCCCCTGTAGCTGGGACAATGCCCATTTTCCATTTTATTCTTCTTTAAGTTTAGAAAAAATAAACAGAACTTTGAGAATGATTCCACATATCTCTAAACACCATCACTACATTGGCAGCAAGATTTCACTAGTTTAGAATAATGATGTGAGGGTGGAGAAGGACAGAGACAGCTGAAATTCTGGTTGTGGGAAATTTTTAAAGAGCGCTTTGGTGTCACCTAGAATGCATACTAGACAGTAAGGTATAAATGTATGTTAGTTATTGGAATAAAGCAATCTGAACTAATTTTAACATTCTTTCACACTGGACTAAAGAGACAGAAGTCATTTAATATGCAAGAATTTATTATGTCTCCTCAGTGGTCTGACTGAACACATCTGGAGGCGTGTTTATAAAGAAATCCTTCGTTTCAAGAGCTTTTGGTTAGATATAGCTACTGATTTTATACTGGGTTCCCTCCCCTGTGAAACCCCAAAAAGGTTTTCCAGGAATGTGTTATTTTGACCTTCAATAATAGATAAAATGGACTGATATCATCTTTGAGAATTAAAATCTCTGTCCTGCCTATCAGGACTGAGTTTATGATAAGCATTGTTTCCACGGACTGCCTGTTTATTCACCTTCTTCCCAACTTCAACCCAATGCAATGTTTCTTCTTTCTTCCCATCTCCATCAAAATTGTTCTTGGAGAGGAGCAGTGATATAGTTGCTAAACTCATTGGATTCTTTTAGTACTTATTTAACTGAGTTCTTGGAAGAAGGTTGATCCAGTCCCGGCAGTAGTCGGGTAAAACATCTTGGCATCTGCCCTGAGAATTCCACTGGACTGGAATAGTTATGGCCTGAAGCCTCTGTCACCCTGATCATTGATCCAAGCCATCAACTCTGTGTTCTCCTTTCAGTACCTCTTCTGGGCAGGCCCCATGCTGTTGAATGAGAGTAAGAGTGTAAGAATAACTAAGCTCTGATCTCAGGGTAACCATCTAAATTCTGATCTAGAGTCAACTTCTTGGGTCACCAGATGAAGTCCACGTGTCCTTTCAGGCAAGCTCCTAGAAATATGAATTAATTGTATTATTCCATTGAGTTTAGGGCACATTCCCCTCCCCTCTCCCCAACATTTTTAGCCTTTTTTACGGTTCATGGCATTTAGAATCACTGTTAGCCTGGATTGACATTGACTTCTTCCCTGGAGGATTTGAGTTTCCTTTACCAGTCACTTGGTCTACTATCAACTTGAAACCACTTTAAAATAAGTTCTCAGGTTGAGGTTTCTTTTGACCACACTGATGGTGTAAATTCAGATAAAAATCTGTGTGTTGGCTCATATTTTTATGGGAGAGGTTTTGATTTCCTTCCCAATTAGTGCCAAAATTGAGGTACCCATTCTTTACTGTCCCCTTCTGTGTGGTGGGTTTATTTCTCATTTACTCTTCTACAGAGTGTAGCCCTTTGTCTTCTAGCTCTAGGCAGAGGTGTTTTTCTCTCTTAATAATACACAAAACTATGGTGCATGTTTTTTTTCAGGGACAATAAGAGAACAAAAGGTCAGTGTTGTACCTAGAAACTTTCCAGCAGGCAGGCTGAATTCACCTCCTAACTAGAGAACTTTCCTTCTTTCCCTCAAGACCACACCTTTTGTCTGTAGCATACAACTCTCACCTCTCTCCCCTAAAATGCACTCAGATCTTCCCCTAGTTTGTTTTTCATAATAATACTATTGGTATGGGATACAGTTCACTCATGACTAGGTCAACCAGGGGTGGGTTTGGTCTTTATTTAACTTCATTAAAATGTGAAGTGTAGTCTTTATTGAAACTAACCTTAACCCTACCTGGTCATGTTCCCATTGCATTCTTGACTCATTTCATTCCTGGGCTGTCAAGAATGCACAGCAGTTCACATTTTGACCATCCTCTTCCACCTATTTTATCTGGTTTTCCTTTTGTACTAGGATGCTTTACCCCTAAATTTGCTAATTTAATTCTTTTTTATTTCAACTAGCTAGCTTTGAAGATTTTCTCTTCTGCTATGTACAACAGGTTGACCCTCTGAACTTCCTCTCTCACTGGTATATTTTGTATAACTCCTATCACAATGCTGACACTTCCTTCATTTTAGAATGCTCTCTTTTCTTGTCTTCTTTTACACCATGCTCTTCTGGTCTTTCTCCTACTGCTCTGTCCATTCCTGCCCCTTGAATGTTGGTGTTTTTCAGGCTTCTTCCCTATGCTCCTTTCTGGTCTCACTTGGTATACCTTCTCCAGGCCATCTTATCTATACTCTCATGGTTTCAATTTTAAATGCAACTCTGACCACTTCCCAATCACAATTTCTGGTCCAGTCCCTTTGCTGAGCTCTAGGCCCATCTATTCAGTTGCCCTCAGACATCATCCACAGGCACCTGAGATCAACCAAGTCTAAAAAGGAGTCAGCACCTTTTCTGCAAATGTTTGCCCCTCCTATATTTCAATGGCACCTGTATTTCAATGACACCATCATTCAGCTCTTAGCTCTGCCTCCAAAACTGGATGTCATCCTTACCGCACTACTTATTAGGTTTACAGGCTAATCACGTATTTGTCTCTGTAAGTCTTATTTCCTTCATTTCCAAAACAGGAACAGTAGTGCCTGTTTCATAGACTTGGGAGAACATTATAAATATGTTTGTAGCACTTTGTATAGTGATCTATGATAAATGCTCTATTATTTTTTTAAATTATACTTGAGTCTTTCCTTTCAGATAACCCTTATTCAGTTGATCACCAAATATTCCTGAACCCCCCTCCTAATCCATCTCTCCTGTGTCTTTCTCATTTGTCCTTTTCTTATATCCACATTGCTAGAATTTTAGTTCAAGCCACTAGTGTCCCTTAGGCTAATTATTTCAACTGATTTCTTTGCCTCCCATCTTGCCAGCTGTTTATCCATTTTCCACCATTCACCCAGAACAGTCTTCTTAAATCAAACACCCAATTGTATAACACTGCTGCCTGGAAACCTTTACAACTTTCCATTGTCCTAAAGATGTCCAAATGTCTTTATAGGATCTCCATGGTTGGGCATCTGCAATCTCTCCTGCCTTATCACCCCATGCCCAGTTATTTTGTATGACAGTGATAGGCATAAGCCAGTCTCTTTCTCTGCATGTGAACTTTGCACTTGCATTCCTTCTTGAAACCTCTTAACTTTTCCTTTTTCTTGGTTAGCTCCTATTCATCTTTCAGATCCTGGTTCCCCAGTCTGGGTTACTCATACATCCTTAACCACTTCTTTAGCATTCAGATCATACTTACCACTTCACACTGTTGCAATTGCTCATTTACTTTCTCTTAGGCTCACCAGATTTAATAGATAAAAATACAGGACACCTGGTTAAATTTGAATGTCAGATAAACAGTGAATAATTCTTTAGAATAAGTATGTCCCATGCAAACCTTTCTTCTATTAGACTGCTCTCACTTGAGGGCAGGGACCATCATTGCTTCCCAATACCTCGCATTTTGCTTAACCCACTGCACACACTTTATTCACTGTTGACTAATTGAGTAAACTACCTAATGAAGTCCAAATATATATTCATTAGTTGTATGTTAGTTGACATGTTCCAGATCTTTCATTTTGATGCTATGTTAACCATGAGACACATTCTTCTAGTTGATTATCTATCTTTCAACTGGGCTCTAAAGCAAGCAGAGAGCTTAGGAATTGACCGCCTTCACCACAATTAGCTTTTACATAAATGATTCGAAATGCTCATGTTTGGAATTTTCACTGTGTCAGAACGAAGTTAAAATTTCAACCATAGTTTTCAATAAAACAGAAGCAAAAACATAACTTCCACAACTCAACTGCCTTTTCCTTTTTGATCAGTTGAAGGGCTTTTGTTCTTTCTAATACAAGTGTTTTCTGTTCATGCATAGCAAAGACATAATCTAATCTCCAAGGTTTATTTGCCTAAAGAATCACTAGATGTGAAAAGGAGCAAAGGTTTGAATTTTTATTAATTTGAAATGCAAGTTCACCTGAGAATTAATGTGCAGATCTCTCATAGGAACCTTTTCAAAATAAGAGTACAACTAAGGGAAAGTTCATAGATATTTTCCAACCTATGAACTTAAAAGTTTAGTTAACCAAATGAAAGGGTTTCATTGTAAGACTGTGAATGGAATAGAAGCAAACCAGTTTCAAGGTAAATTCTTCATGCTCTGAATCACTGAATGCCTTCTTTCTAGAGAACAATAGAAGCCCTCAGCTATTTTATAAAATTTGAGAAAATACCATGGGGTCTGAGATTGGCTTTATTCTCTGCTGTGATTGGCCAACTCCTCTTTCCTTTAATTGTGCTTGTTCAGTGGTCTAGTTTAGAAAAAAAAAATGCTGGACTGCTTTCAAAGTATGGAAAAAACACCTTACTGTATTTTCCAATATACTATTCTCAAGGCTAGTAACCATAGGGATCACACTCTAGAATGTTATGCCAGTGAGATAAAACGAAACCTTCCACACTCATTAAACAAATCTTTTGGTGTTTTTGGTGAACAATAATTACAAGAGCTTTTAGTCATTTTGGTGACTGTGTGACTCACACAAGTCTGAGACAAAAAAAAAAAAAAAAAAAAAACCTACAAGAAAAGGGCACACACCAAATATGCTTCCTAGGGGATTAAACACATTAAAACCAAGAGGCACTCTCATTGTAGAATTTAATTGAACTATTTTTCAGTAGCTGATATTTAGTTTGCTTTATTTATATTTAATGTAGCTGTAAGTAGGAAGACTGTGAATTGGGTCTCTGGGCTAATCATGCTGACATGTTCAGGGATGAAACTCAGGGGTTTTGCATAGCGGAGTTCTGTGATCAGGTCAGCACTGGGTTATTGAGTTTCTAAGGTTGAGGATGGGCTGTGTCAGTTTATACTTTTCCAGATAAGGAAAAGAAAATTGCACCTGGAGGCAACAAGAAGAGTCAAGAGTAATTTGCAGGGAGTGAGCAAAATGAAATCCTGCAGGAGGTCAAGTTTGTTTTCGCCAGGAGGTGTCACTATTGTCAACATACATTACTGGAGATGGAGGAAAGCTAAGAGGCAGTGGCTAGCATCATTGGACAACAGGAGACAATTTTTCTGAATTTCTTCTTCTCCTTTCTTCCTTCCTTCCCTCCCTCCCCTTTTTCCTTCCTTCCTTTGATGCCGCAATTTACGTACTCTATGTTACATGTAACGGGTGTGTTAAAATGCTTTTATTAACATCAGGAGGAAAAATCAGTGGTGGGGAAAGAATGGAGAAGAATTCATGTAGTTTAGAGGCCACCAACTCAGATACATTGTAGCTTTTCCCCCCTCTTAGTCATGACTTAATGGCCTGAACTAATGAAAATTTGAGGCCATCGAGTTGTGAGAACTGACCCCTTTGCGTCTTTCTATTCCTGCACGACTCACTTTCGTGAGTATTTTATAAAATTCCTCTCGTGAGGAATTTATAGAATTCCTCAAGATTATCCATCAGAGATAGTATGGACAGTCTTCTGAGTTCATGCTCTGTGATATTGTTTAGGTTTTTTAAAACAGAGTTGGGGACTTCTGAGTTTTTTTATTTTTGTTCACGCTCCAAAGTCAGAGAATTTGGCTTGACTGGCTCTATGTAATCCAGCTATGCAATCTTGTTTGGCAGCTTATTTACTCTGACAAAAACCTTAGTTTCCTCACATGGAAGCTGACAATAATAATACTACCTACTGTCACTGGAATGCTAGGAGGATTAGGTATGAATAAATGAGATAACATATCAAAGCACCTAACACAATGCATGGCACCTAGTTAGAAGCAGTAAGAGTTAACTTTACTATTATCTGTTAATGTTGGCATCTGGGCAGTAGGGAGGCCCTTGTAGGGTTTGAGAGTCATACTGGCTTTCAAGTTGCCCTAACTTCTCTGTCACCAGTCCCTGGGGGATCTAGAAAAGACTATACGCCCTTACTTTCTTCAAAGTCTCCTATCTGGCACTACTCTCCATTTGAGTTGATAGTTTACAAAATTTATTAATGACACTTCCTTGTTGGAATATGGTGACTGCAATTGCTTTTTCTCTCTCTTCTCTGCAAGCCCAAGTGCTTCCCTTCCTTTATGCTTTAGGTCAACTTCTACCTTTCATGTGTCGTCTTCCTCATCTTTTCAGCTCAATTTCTATAGCACTCAGAGTCCATATTCCACAAACTAGATTACTGTCATTACCACTTTTTATTTTTTCGCTAGTAGTGTTAGCTGTGCAAACTCTACTTCTTCAAATAGCTTTTTTGTTTCTTAAGGGTCAGAAGGACATTTGTGTCTTCCTTTTATTCCCTGTAGCACCCAACTTAGTCTTGAACATACAGGAGGGATTGAATACCTGTGTGTGTGTGTGTGTGTGTGTGTGTGTGTGTGTGACTGGTTGACTTATTGAGAGTCCAGAATGTCAGGGAAGCATATTGAAACAAACAAACACGAGCAAGTAATTTTGCAGCTCTAAGTAGGATGAAGGAATTTAATGGGAACTTGGGATTGGAGGTGGAAAAGGAGGACTTTGAGAGAAGTTGGAGGGAGAAGCTCTGGAAGTTTAAATCTGGGAGAAAAACAAGAATTTGGCTAGAGCTACCATTGCTGGATAAAGGCAGGGCTGTTTGAAAGAGACAGTGTGCCCTAAAGGAGGTAGCGCTAGAGTCACGGATTTGAGTCCTGAGTCTATCACCACCTGTGCCCTTGAGAGAACTACACAACCTCTCTGGGCCCATGCTTCTTTGATTTGAAAGTGAGAAGCTTGGATTAGCAACATCTAATGTCCAAAGTCATTCTAAAACTGTATACTTCTGAGATAGGAGAGAAATAGACAATTCTAGACTGTGATTCCTGAGATTCCAGATGTTTCTTTCTTTTCCCCCAAAGTGTAAAAGAAATAGTGTTGGATAAAGAACGAACACTGCTCTGTCATAGACTCACTGTGTACCACTCTTTCATTCACCCAACAAGTGTTAGCAGAACCCTGCCATGTGGCAGGCTCCAGGCTAGTGCTGGTGACCAAATGGTGAATGAAACTGGCATATCCCCTTCTCTTCAGATTTACAACCTAGTGGGGGAAAATAGGTCCAGAAATGTAAAGCTATGAATTGGATGAGGTCTAGGAAGGACATGTAGATGGTGGGTGAGAGAGCCAATTTGGACTTAATCTGGGAAGGCTCTTTAGTGGAAATAATCTAGGTAGATGGCAGGTAGAGGAAAAGGACATGTGTGAAGATCTCTTGGTGGGAGGGAGAATGGAAAGTTTGGAAAATAGAACAGTGCAGCTGGAGGTGAGAGGACTAAAGAGGATAATTTAGATAATGAAGGAGTGATGGGGTCAGATTATGGGGGACTTGTTAAACACTGTAAGAATACGGGACGCCTGGGTGACTCAGTCAGTTCATGATCTGACTTTGGCTCAGGTCATGATCTCACGGTTCATGAGTTCAAGCCCCACGTCGGGCTCTATACTGACAGCTCAGAGCCTAGAGCCTGCTTTGGATTCTGTGTCTCCTCTCTCTGCCCCTTCCCTGCTCACACTCTCTCTCTCTCTTCCTCCTCTCCCCCCCCCCCACCCCAAACATAAATAAATATTTAAAAAAAAACCCAAAGAACATTGTTCTTTATTTTAGGAAATAGAAGGCACCCATGAGAGAGGGGGGGTGATCGGCATTGTGGTAACTGGATTTGAGAGTGGCTGGAGTGGGTGTGGGTCAGATCACTCAGGAGGAATCCAGGCGAGTCATAGCCGTAGATTGGTTTAGGGAGGTAATGCTAGAGACAAACTGATCACAGACTTTCAGGACCTCAGTTTCCTCATCTGCAAAGAGAAAAGCTAAGTTCAACACTAGGATCCTTTCTGGCAATTTCTGTGGTTTGATGGGATGGAAATACTCTGGGGAAGAGTGTGTTGCTGTGTGGCCTCATGACTGGTGTGTAGACATGTATTCTCACATCCCGCCTTTTGGGGTGGCCTTTTCCTGGATTTGGGGATTCTCTTAGAACTCCTCAGATGAGACATGCATTACAGCAGAGCTTCAAAACTTACAGGATTTCTGACAACTGTATTTTAAAAATTTTACTGTGAATCAAATTACAGCATGGGATGAGGGATTGTTGAAATTTTCCTCTGACTTAAACCCCTCCCTTCTTCTTCTTCTTCTTTTTTTTTAAATCCATATTGGATGGACTAGACACAACAAAACAAACAGCTGCGTCTACTAGTTTTCGTTCTGGCTCCACTGGAAGAAATAATGAGAACACTTTGGAAACATTCCCCCCAGGGACATAAATCCCATGAAAAACTCAAGAATTTTATACCATGACTTAAGGCTTCTTGGTATAACAAGAAGAGGGACAATCTATTGTAAATTTTACAGCCTCTGCCCTGACTATAAAAATATATGCTAAAAGCAGACAAATTTTGAAAAATACAGAAAACCGTAAAAGAGAAAATTAAGATTCCTCAAAATCCCGCTACTTGGAGATAAACACTGTTTAACATGTTTATTTATTTTTGATTCATTCTTTCCTATCAATGTACATATGTGAGCATATTTAGACATACAAACACACGCACCCTTCTTTTATTCCTACAGGATGGTGTAATGTTTAGGGGTAGGTGCTCTGCAGTCAGACTGCTTGGATTCAATTTCCAGGCAGCTCTTGGATAAGTTTAACAATTTCCCTCGTTCCTAAGCCTCAGTTTTCTCACCTGTAAATGGGCACAATAATAACACCAGCCTCTAGGACACTGAAAGAGCTAAAGGAGATAAGGTATGTAAAGTCCTTGCTATGGCTCTGGGCACCAGTACTTCAATTTGCATAAATAGATATAGGTTATTTTTGTTATGCCATTTTGTTATATAGTTTCTGTCATCTTAGATTTTCTTCCCTTGTTTTCTGTCACTTTCAGTCTCTCCTGTGATTTGGAAGTTACACATTCTATTTTTATTTCTAGTGGCTATTTTTGAGTTGCATTTTAAAACTTTGCTCAGTCTATATTTCTCTAAATATTAAAGTCAATCACTCATATGAGGGCTTTAAGATACAAAACAGATGAACATAAGGGAAGGGAAGCAAAAATAATAGAAAAACAGGGAGGGGGACAAAACATAAAGGACTCTTAAATATGGAGAACAAACTGAGGGTTACTGGAGGGGTTGTGGGAGGGGGATAGGCTAAATTGGTAAGGGGCATTAAAGAATCTACTCCTGAAATCATTGTTGCTCTATATGCTAGCTAACTTAGATGTAAATTAAAATACATAAGTAATTAAAAAATTTAAAAACATAAAAATAAATAAAAAACAAAGTCAAGAATTAAATGGTATTTTTTGACCTTCCCCCACCATGAAAGAAAGGACCACTGAATCCTTGAGTGGCCCCCCAGGACATCTGGTTCATTACACGGATAGGTTTCCTGATTTTTTCTAGACTATTAACCCCATTGCAAGATGAGGACACCGAGACTTAGGGAGATTAAGTCACTTGCCCAAGGCCACATATTTTAGGGTATGGGGCTAGTTGTCAAACTCAATTCTTTCTGACTCCAAACCTATTAATTCTTGGCTTATGTCAAGAATTACTCTGGTCACTGAGTTTCTGTTTGAACACTCCTGGGAAAAAAAGGATTCATCACTTTCTAAATCAACCTAATCCACCTTGAGTGGTTATAAGTTTTCCTTGTATCCAGCTGGAATTTTGTCCTTCCAGTTTCCTCCCCTAGCATCGACTCCAATTTCCTATTATGCTAATATATTTTGAACAGTCAACCAAACATTCCTTGAATTTTGTGTGCTTGGATTCAAAGCAAGTGCTATGTGGGCTTAAGACATGGTCTTTGTCCTTAAGTAGACCTTCGGTGAAGTAAGACCAAAGTATATAAAGTAATTACAGGATAAAATGAAACTGTGAAGAATTAAGTAAAAATATACTGAATGAATTATCAGCTCACGAAAGTTCAACAAAAGGAGAAGAGAGCACAGGGGTACAATTTCCATGGAAAGTTTATCTTTACCTTATCTCTCACTCCATCTGAAATGATATAATTATAATCAAGAATTGGGGATTCAAAGTGCATTATTAGAACTAAATGGTAATGCAATAGCAGAAGAAACTTCTGCAGGGGTCCTTGGATGTTTGATGTAAATGTAAAACAGATTCCACTAAAATAATAAATGTCAAATATAAAATCCATTGTTTCCAATTACTGCCACTTCACAGACTTTAACTACCTAATTTAGCCAAAGCATGAGGGGAAAATATTTTGCACTTGAAAATGTAAATTAAAACATTTTCCAGTGCAGCAACAATGCTGTATTATTGAGCTTGGCAGACCCCTGCTCCATCTCCTATGGTCCATTACCCTGGCCCAGCGCCTTGGAGCTTATCTGGGCTGCAAGACATTCTTTGCTTCAGACTCTGCCTCTTGATAAGGGTTATCACTTTGCTAGATGTAGAGAGCTCATATGTGCCAGCTTAGGGTTTTTACCAGAAATTCATGGCAAGGTAAGGGGCATGCTGATGGGGTTTTTCCAGAGCCTCATTCTTTTCTCTTTTACTGAAAAAATTGGGATATGTCATTTCCATCAAGCCTTTGCAAACCTCTTAGCAGAAAGACACAATGTTTCTGCTTGTTCAGGATCCTTCTTGTACCAAATTTTAGGTTCTTTATGTGGCTTAGCTCAGAGAACAGACAGGTGACCCATGCTTCAGGGAGTTTATTTTAAGGAAATTAGAGCAGGATCAGCTTGAAGACAAGTTATGCTCTGTGTATCTCTCTCTTGGGCTAGGGGGGTCTTTGTGATTCATGGCTTCTGTCTGCACATGCTCTCGGTATTGACTGGCTCCCTATGTTCCCTCATAGTTTCTGCTTTCTTATAATGGCCTGCAGATGGCGTGGACTTGCCTTGGTCTTGGAGTCTACCTGATAATGCTAACCATCACTTACATGGTGCTAACTCTATGTTAGCCATCATTCCAAGTGCTTCCCACATTCATTTACTCTTTGAAATTTACACTAGGGCCACAGTGCAGGTTCTATTATCACTTCCATTTTTACAGATGAAGACACTGAGTTCAGAGAGATAACGTACCTTGGCCAAGATCACACAGAACTGACAACTGGTACAAGGATCCAGGCTGACTAGATCCAATCTTCATTCCCTACTGTAATATGCCTACTAATGGTATTCTTTCAGTTTTAACTCCCATTCCTTCATTTTCTCAGTATTTCTAAATACACATTCTGCTATAGACTGAATATTCCTGTCCCCCCCAAATTCATATTCTGAAATCTTACCACCCCAGGGTGATGGTGTTATGAGGTGAAGCCTTTGGGAGGTGATTAGGTCATGAAGGTAGAGATCTCATGATGGGATTAACACCCTTATTAGAGACCCCAGATAAATTTTTCCTCTTACACCATGTGAGGTTATAGTGAGAAGACAGTTGTCAATGAGGAAATGGGTCCTCACCAGAATCTGAGCAGTACCATGACCTTGGACTTCCCAGTCTCTGGAATTGTGAGAAATAAATGTGTGTGGTTTTTTTTTTTTTTTTTAATAGCCACTCAATCTATGCTATTTTGTTACAGCAGTCTGAACAGACTGAGACAAATTCCCAAGGGAAAGAATCTAATTGGTCAGTTCTTCATTCTGTGCCTGGTTGCATCATAATTTTCTGTCTCTGGTCCAATGAACGATATACATCTCACTAGGGCTAGGGGGATCATGTATCTTACAATGTGGTCACATTGGGTTTCCTGGTCAAAGGGGTTCGAGAGAGGGCATCATTGCCCAGATCAGGCGTGGAAGGGTAGGTCCTGTTAACTGAACTTTTATACCCATGAACACTATTTTTGACATGTAGGGTTAAAATATTTACATGTATCCACAGGCTTCCCTCTTAGAGTCACTGAGTCTGCTAACTTGGAGATCTGTCTGTCCAAATTTTGAAGTGTTCATCCACATTATTGTTATCTGGTTGAGATGAAGGCATATTGCAGCATGCCAGAAAGCATGCTACCTGCTGGTTTAATTTGCTCCCTGTGGAGCCTACTGCATTAGCACATCAAACACTACCTGCTCATAGGTGATGTGTAGGGTACAGAACAGCAATGAGAGTGTCTCTGCCATAAGGAATTTATAATCTTGAGGAGAAAAGTCTTGTGCACTGGCACACAGAACAAAACAAAGCCCTGTTGATGAAAGAAAAATTCCACCAATATTTACCAAGTACCATGTTGGGTGTTTTCACAGATGGTACCTTACTTGGTTTTCACCATCACTCTACGTGATATGTGACTTATGCCCATTTTTCAGATGAAGAAACCATGCAATGGTGATGTCGACTGTCCCAAGACACAGATGGCATGCAATAGGCATGGTCTTCAACTACGGATTGCCCTGACCATTGCAAAATGCTCAACATTTTTGTTCTGAGTGGCCCACTTCTAACTGGAATAAGTCACATGGGTTTTCAATTTATGTAACTGGCTCTGAGAACCTTCCGAAGATGGAACTGGTTTAGCAATATTTATTTCTGAGGACAATGAAAAGCAGAGATTTTGCTATGACAAAATTCTGAAAACCTTTGCCTTGGGTCTTGCTTTGCTTCCTAGACAAATGCAGCAGTACTGGGCTGGAATTCTGTTCTCCCAGCTGGAGCCCAGGGGAGTGATGAGGTGAGGTCTAGCTAGATACAGAATCTACAGGAGAATGAATCTTGAGCTGAGCCCGCCTTGCTCTCCCTCTCTTTAGCTTAGGTGCTAAACATGAACTTGAGTAAGTCTTGGGCTTGTATGATCCTTTCTCTGGTATCCTTTCTCCAAGTGATTAAGAGCTTGGACTTTGGTGAGAGACAGACCTAGGTGTGGTCTTAACTTTGGCATTTATCACCTGTGTGACATGAGGCAAATTAAGTGCTATCCAGGAACCTCATGTGCCTAACATGTGCTTGCTAGACTATATCTATTATCATTAATTTCCTCGTTCTCATCATCTAGGCCCTAGTTTCTAGGAAAAGCATTTTTTAAAGTATTTTGTAATGCTGGGCTTCTTTGGGATACTTTTTTCTTTTTTTTTCTCCATTTCCGTCTTTGAAAATGTTTATTTATTTATTTTGAGAGAGAGAGAACATGAGTGGAAGAGAGGCAGAGAGAGAGGGAGAAAGAATATCCCAAGTAGGCTCTACACTGTTAGCACAGAGCCCAATGAGGAGCTCAATCTCATGAACTGTGAGATCATGACCTGAGCCAAAATCAAGAGTCAGACACTTAACCAACTGAGCCACCCAGGTGCCCCCAAGATTTATTTCTCTTTGGAAATTTGGCTCATGTGATTTCCTGGCAGGGGAGAAGCTTGTCCTTATGGCCAGGTGATAAAGAGACATGTGAAAACAATGATGTCAAGTGTCACCAGAGGATTAGAATTAGTTGCCCATGGACGTGTCCTCATGCTCCTATGCAAACATACAATGAGTAGTGAGTAGGCCTCTTGTTCTCCTCCAAGGAAAACTGTACTTATCCCATTCTGCTTCTAAGAAATGTCCCCCCTGCCCCATCCTAATCATGTGGTTTGGATAGAAATGGACAAATTCTTTTTTTTTTTAATGTTTATTTTTGAAAGAGAGAGAGAGAGAGAGAGGCAGAGAGAGAGGGGGACAGGGGGACAGAGGATCCAAAGTGGGTTCTGTGATGACAGCAGAGAGCCCGATGTGGGGCTTGAACCCATGAACCATGAGATCATGACCTGGGCCAAAGTCAGACATTCAACTGACTGAGCCAACCAGGTGCCCTGGAAATGGCCATATTCTTATGGATCTCATCAACTTGGCCTCTATTCTTTGATTTAGGATAAACATATGATTTGTGCTTGGCCATTTGGAGCACTTTCCAGCTTTTAGAACTTGGGATGAGAGAAAGTGAGATGTACTGCCTGATCATGTTGGTGGTCATGTTTTCTGTTACATCAAAGAAGACTGTCGGAGAGAATGAAAAATATGTGCAGAGAAAAGCAGAGATGAGAGATAAGAAAAAGTGTTTTGGCATCTTTTGGGGCCCTGGTTCCATTGTCCTTTAAACCACATGCCCTCAAACCTTCCTGTAGGAACATAGGTTAAAAGTTTACACTGTTTAAAACTAGTTGAAATTAAGGTTCTGTCACTTGCAGCCTTTATTGTTAACTATTGCCGAATGATAGACTACTACAAAAATTGGTGACTGAAGACAACAATGCTCATTTATTATCTTATTATCCAGTTTCTGTGGGTCAGGAATTCAGGAGAAGCTTTTCTGGGTGATTTTGACTTGGGATTGATTTGTTCATTCAGATGTTGGTGGGCACTACAGTCACCTGAAGCCTGGAATGGGGCTGGAGGATCTGTGTCACATGGTGGTACATTGGTACTGGTTGTTGGTGGGAGGTTTCACTTACTCTTCACACAGACCTCTCCACAGAGCTGCTTGTGCCCATATGACATGACAGATGGCTTCCCCAAGAACAAGTAATCCAGGAGGCCAAGGTGGGAGAAGCAAATGTCTGTTATGACCTAGCCTTGGAAGTCACACATTGTCACTTCTCCAGTATTGTATTGTTCATATAGGTTAGCTCTGATTCAGTATGGGAGGGGACTATACAAGGACATGAATACTAAGAGGTGAAGATTATTGGAGGCTGTCTTGGAGGCTGGTTACGATGGAACCAAAAGAGTCCTGACTGGTACATTGTGGTGACAGATGTCTCTACCTGAAGGATAGATTTTATACCATATAGGTATTCTGATCACTATGATAATCAATATTTGTTCATTAGGTAATTGCCATTATTTATCACCTATCATCTCTTTGGAGGTTAAATTCATATAATATAATTCTCTCTTTTCACCTCATATATAATATGCAAACGATTCATGAATAGAGTTCCATTTTTGTCCAAATAGATTTTTCATTGGTTAAGTTCCTCGGTTGTGCATAGGCATGGAGGTGTGAGATGATGACATGAAGAAGTTAAGAACAAATTGCTAACCTCCAAGTTCTGCCATTTTCCCAGTTCAGAGGTCATAGAATTAGGGTAAGAGGAATGGGTTTAAAACATCTGGTTTCTAGTTCTGAATTTGCCACATACTAACTGTGTGACCTTAGTCCCTTAAGCTCAATGAGTCTCTTTCCTCATGTTTAAAAAAGGGATCAATATTTTTATCTTATAGTGGACTTAGGAGGATTCTGTGATTTGGTGCTTTATAAACTACGAGATGCTACTTGTTGCTGCAGAAAGGTACCGTGGTATTGGCTTGGGAATCAGAAATCAGACTTGGGTCCAGTTTAGCCACTTGTGGGCCACATAATTTTATGAGGAATTATTTATCCCCCCTGAGTTTGGATCTCCTCCTCTGTAACACCAATTTAATAATAATAATCATAGTTTCATGCAGATATGGAGTTCAGATGAAATGCTGTCTGTAAAAGTTTGGAACACAGCTTTGCTATGACAATGTCTATTAGAGAAGGGTTGGAACCAAATTTACTGTATCTTTTATATCAAAGTAAACATGACCAAGTAATTTTACTTAATGAATCAACATGTATTGAAGATAAGTATATGGCAGATGTGAGCTAAGTGCTATGGATACAACAACAAACAGGACAGACGCTATTATCCCTGTCTTCTCAGAGCTTAGAGTTGATGAAGGAATGATAAACAGGCCAGATATTACAAAGCCCTGTGATAAATGGTATGGATGGGCATGTGGGTGCTATGGGAGCATGTAGGAGTGTTGCCTCACACAGGCTTGCAGGGTCATGGAAGGCTTTCATGAAGAAATAAGGTCTAAAGTAAGATCTGAAAGTTGAGTTGGAATTAGGTTAAAGGAAGTGGGTGAGAGTTAAAGGGAGGAGCATCCCAGATGGAGGAAAGAGCCTACCCAAAGAATGAGAGGTAAGAGAACACAGGATGGTCAAAAATTATTCACTGTGGCCGGAGCCATGAGACAGAGGCGGAGCCCTTTGTGAACTAGGGTTGAAGAGATGCCCGATCTTAGAGAACTCTCTGGTAGGCATGCTAAAGCTTTGTCCTGGATTTTGTCTTGAGGGCAATGAGGATTCCCTGGAGGAGTTCAAAGCAAGAAAGAGACATATTAGATTTGCATTTTAGGAAACTCACCCACTCCATATTTTTCAAAGAGGCTGCTAGTGGCATTTTGAGTGGAACAATTCTCTACTATGGAGATCATTCCAGCTGTGGTTGCAGATTACTGGCTTCCCAAAGATACCCATGTGCTAATTCCCAGAACCTATGAACAGGTTATATTACATGGCAAAAGGGACTTTGTGGATAGTATTAAAGTTATGGGTTTTAAAATAAGGAGGCTATCCTGGGTTACCTAGATTGGGCAGGCCCCATCTAATCACATGGGCCCTTAGAAGGGAAGAGGAAGACAGAAGAATCAGGGAAAGATGTGGTAGGAGACGCGAGGCATGAAAAGTATTCAATCCACCATTACTTTCTTTGAAGATGAAGGGAGAAATGAACCAAGAAGTATGGGAGGCCCTAAAAGCTTGAATGATCTCTGCTGATAGCCAGCAAGGAAACTGCCACTTCAGTTCTACAATCCCACGGAACTGAATTCTGCCAACAACTTTACTGAGCTTGGAAGAGGAGCTCGCTTCCATTAAGGAGTGCAGCCCTTCCGAAACCTTGATTTGAGCCCAGTTAGACCTCTGTCAGACTTCTGACCTACATAACTTTTGCAGTAATAAATGGATGTTGCTTTAAGCTGCTAAATCTGTGGTACTTCACTACCCGAGCAGTAGGAAATGAGAACACTAGATAATGCAGCCTCCCTGGCTCCTATTCCTTTAATGACAGCATGGCCCCCCACCCCCTGCCCCCAGTTATGTGACAATCCCAATGGCTCTCACACATTTCCAAACGTCTGCTGCTGCTGGGGGCAAGGGTGGGGGTAGAGCAGTTTGCCCCTGGTTGAGAATCACTGCACTGGAGAACTGTGGATAGGAAGAAGGCTGTGTGGAAGGCAGAGGAACCAGTTAAGAGGTTGTTGTGAAATTTAAGCTGAGCAATGAAATGGCCTGAAGGAACATAGTGGGAACATTCATGGGAATAGGGAAGGGGATGACTTTAAGAGATAATTAGGAAGCAGAACCAACAGTGGTGGTTTGATTAGCATTGCGGGTGAGCGATCTCCTCTGTCCCCAGCCTCCCCCACCACCACCCTTCCACCCCCACCAGCACCACACACATCTAAAAGCAAAGAGCATTTTTGTAGAAACCTGACTTCCCCTCCAGTGAGCAAGAGGACACACTCTTGGAGCCATCAGCAATTTGTACCAGGATCAGCCAAGGAAGGGAAATGACAGCAGAGCTATTGCAAACCCAAAAGGCCCCTTATGGCCAGAGGCACCCAGTTGGTGAAGCCCAGTAATTGCTTGAACACTTTTCAGCTACTCCATGCTGCAATTGACGACAGGAAATGAGGAGAGATTTTATACTTCCCAACAGAAGCAAGTCGGGCGATCCAAATGGCTGGAATGTAGTTCGAACCAGGGTGTTTGGCTGAGCTGACCAAACCCCTGTGTGCAGTTTGAAAGCATTTTGCCCTGGAGGTTTTTATTTATACTTTGTCCATAAGAACCTGTGCCCCTTACTTACAGCCATGGACCCAAGTGCTTGTAGTAAATCCCTTCTGTGCGAAATACTTGGTGCGGTTTCTGCCTTCCTGACTGGACCCTGAGGCAGGGCACATACCACACCACACACACAAGCCTATTTCAACAGTGAGTTTGTTCTCACTCTGAGATGTCACAGCCCACTGGCTTCCCAGCCCTCCTCTGGTTTGTGCTGAGTTCCCCAGCCTAGTGACTGGGAGGGCCAACACTGCATCATTGACCCCTAATCCTGGGAAGATGAACACAACAGAGCATGTAACCAGTTACCCAAAACAAATGCAAGTGTCATAGGAACCTTTTAAAGTTGGTTCTCAGTGGGAAACGAAAATTCTCCCTGCGTTTGCATTTTCCTTACGTTCTTGAAAACAGCCACGGTGACATGAATGAAACATCAAGTCAAAAAATAATGATTCAACATAATTCATAGGTCATAGCAGAGAAGCTGAGTTTTTTTGTGCTCTTTTATGCATAGGGATTGATGAATCCCGCAGGTATTCCTGACGTCGGCACTTTAGGTAAAGTGTTCAGCCTGTAATATTAAGACTAATTGGCCAATATGTAATTCACACATGAAGGTTTTGCCTTTCAAAGTCCAATGAAAGTTGACCACACACTCTTATCCCCAGTGGAACTGAAGTGGGTCATGTCACGGGGTAGGTCGGCTCTGTGTCTGCTTAAGCAAAGCATTTCCCCCTTTCTGCCTCTTGATGAAAGTCCATTTAAGTGGAATCAGTTCTGTTTCTTAAAGACAAAGTTATCTCATTTTCAAATAATAATAACAATGTTAAGTTTCAGCCCCAAAGCAGGAAAACCCAGGGCTGATGCTTCTCATTGCTCTACACTTACCTTGCTTCTGAGTCATTTTCAGTTCCAAGAGATCCTCTTTGTTCTCTGCCCAGGCACTGAGAAAAAGCCAAGGACAGAAAGCAGGCCTCGCTGTCAAACGTTTTCGGTGTCATTTTCCTAATGCTGACTATGTATCAGTATGTGTGATTTTATAATTATAGCTGTTTATTTGATTTGGATAGGCAAATTGGCTTGGGAGTGAAAGGGATGTTTTATGTCAAGATGCTCTAACTTTGGTTGGCAATTATCTTCTGAATATTTAGGGATGGTGACAGCCGTCTCTCCATTCTTGAATATATTTCTGGCATTGTCGGGGCTTCAGTCCCAGGAAGGGAGGAAGAAGGCTCCTATACAAGAGGAGATAGCTAATAAAACTATAGTGGTGGGATTTTTTTTCTATAAAAGAAAATCCATAAGTGACAAAATATCTCACCAAGTCATTTTTCCTCCCCAGTGTCTTGGCATTGTGCGCGTGCTTGGCACATGCACAAATTAAGTTTACAGATTCTGTAAAGCAATTCATCCTGCTCTGAATCTAATGCCAGTAATTTTTCAAGGAAGTCAGCAAAATGTAGCCCAAGAAGGAAAACACTGCCATTATTTTTTCAGAACTCTATTGTTTTTATTCAATCTGCTACTGAACTATGACTAAATCATTTACTCTTCATATTTAATTTTTAATTTTGCGATATTCTCACCCCAAATGAGGTCAAGTCCTAAATCCTTGTATCCTAACATCCCAGCTGTACAGTCATATAAGAGGTTTGTTTCAGTAAAAATGATTACTGGTGTCTATAATAGAATTGTAATAACTCAATACTGTTTTATAAATTTTTGATTCACTCTGCATTTTTTATTTGACAGCTTGCCAAGTTCCAGTTTTTATCTGATCATCTTTGCATCAATAATACATGAAGCTGAGATCTTCTGAAAAGAGGATACTATTCTCCCCCCTCACTGAATGCTTTGCTTTTGCCAGCACCAACATTGATTTGGATTTAATAATCTGTAGTCCTTTTGGTTTGATCACACTTCTCAGGAAACCCCAAAAAGAGCCATGGCCACATATCCACCAACATGGAATCAATTGCTCCTTCTTAATAAATGCAATCATTGAACACCTGATCCATACGTTGCTTGTTACGTGTAATTGATTAAAGTTTCGACATAGTTAAGATTTGAGTGGCCCCAGGTTTTCCATATTCAGATCCTCTCAACCAAAAAAATGACAATCAACAAAACCTATGCCGTAGAAGGATGATGTTTCTGATTGTAATTCCTTGTCACCTCCATCATCGCACATTTCGTCACACTCTGCTCTTAAACGATGGTAGCAGTTCTGCTGCTCTCAGGCTTCTCTCGCTCCAGCTGTTCAGGTTAAAGACCACTGTGTGAGTAACAGGTCTACCCATCACCCACCTCCAAGATTGTTATAAATAATCAGTATCAGGAAAAGGAACTGACTAGGACTGAGAGCACCACATCTTCATCTATTGTCTTATTTTCCACCTCTAAGGAATGCAGCCAAGGGCCTTTTACAATTCATCATTCCCATCTCAAATAAACAATGAAATGCTGGTGAGTAAGAGAATTGCTCACCCAATGGTTGTCAAGTGATTAAATCAGAATCTCTGGGGGGGTGCATTGTGGGCATTTGGTATTTTTAAAAGCTCCTCGGGTCATTTCGATGCGTAGCCAAGGTCGAGGCTCAGTGTGCCCCAACCTGAAACCTTGCCACTCTGTGTAGCTGGGTGCCAGCCTCATGGGCTTGTTAGAAATTCAGAAATGTACTGAATCAGCTAGATCTGTTGCACCCGGTCTACTGAACAGAATCTGTGTATTAGCAAAATCTTCAGGTGATTTGCAGGCACGCTGAAGTTGGAGAAAAACTGACCTAAACTGCTATTGTTGTAAGAGACATCCCTAAATTAGGTAAGCCGATTGCTGAACAGATTGGCCTCTCTCGGTGTCTCTGGAGGAAGTGGGGTGTAACCGTGGGGTCTATTGTCAGGCAGTTCTGGGTTTGTACCCTGGTTATGTCAGTCAGTAGCTGTGTGACTTCGGGAAAGTCTCTCTAAGCTTAAGTGTGCTCACCTGTGTAATGATACTAATAATAGTACCCACCTCTCTCGGGTTATCGGGAAAATGAATTGACAGATTTCATGGAAAGTGCTTGAGACAATGCCAGGTGCACTGTAAACAAGCAATATTTTTTAGTAGTTAATACTAACATTGATAAAGTTATACTCTTCAGAGACTCTGCAATTTCTCAGATGTTTAAACGCAGATAATAATTCTTGTTTATTTATCTGTTCACCCTCAAAGCCAAGTGAGGCTTTTATGAAGGTCAGCCCTAATGTCCACCCTTGCATTTTCAGCTCACTCTTGATCCCATTCATCATTTACAGGAGGGACAACAAGAAGGTTAATGGATGCCTAGAACAACAGTGCAGTGGTGAGCTCAACCAGAATGCCTTTCCTAATGCCTGAGTCCGGGTGACTTCAGCTGAATTTTCTTTGGAAGCCATTGCCATTGTATGTAAAAGGACTCACAAAGCAGGCTTCCATGTGGGGCTAACTCTGTTCACCTACATTTGGCCTGATTTGGAAAGCTTTCTTGGCTTTTTCCCATCCAATCCAAACAGGGATGGGAGATTTTATTAAAATGACTTGGGCCCAGCCTGCTCTGTGTTCTGAACCATTGAAGAGGGCCAAAAATGTCCCCTGGTGTCCATAGAAACATTGTTCTTATTTTTCAAAATTAATCCTGCTGAATTTGCGAGGCTGCCTCACCTCCATCAGAGCTGCAGACGGCCAGGACAAAGAGCTGTTTTGATGTTCCCAGCTGGGAACCCTGCCCTCAGCAAATACAGTTGATATAAATAAATGGTCTCTTGCCTGCCTACATTCATGCCCATCTGTTTGGAGGGCGTGGTGCCCAATCAAAAGTTGCCTAGACGCTCACCACGGGCACCGGTGCCAAGGAAGGACGATTTCATGGCAGCCTGCCTAATGCTGTGAGTGCCATCTTTCCAGTAGTGGGTTCTCATGCTGGACCAGAATGGGAGCACTGGCACCGCATGTTTCCTTACTGTTGATCGCACCTGTTGACAAGGTGGTGCCAAACTAAAAAAAGAGGGAGAGAAAGAAAACTGCTGTGTAGGAACATCGTTGGGCTCCCAGGGCCTGGCACATCCACTAAGACAGATTCTAATTAAGTAGAGAAAGTCTCTGCCCATGGATGTTCTGATGAGGCACGAGATTGGCAAGTCAAACTTTACTTGGCTCTATCACAGGGGCAGAGGGCTAGCTGCTCCCAGCTGGCAGTCTGCCCCTGTCTAATAGAGGAAATATGATAGAATACTGGTCTTTGTGATGACATCAGGAGCCAGACAAACCGGGGGAATGAATCATGCTGAGCCCAGCCCATCATCCCCTTGCTCCCAATTTTCACCCACCCACAGGCAATGATAGACCTGATGAACACAACTTACACACCGTAAAAACCTAGGAGCTGATTTTATTTTGTGTTGGCTGAGCTTGAGAAAGGAAACGAAGCCAGTCAGGAGAATGCAGGATGTGGGGACATTTTCATGCTGATAAAGGTAAATAAATTCCCTCAGAGTTTGTTAAGCGCGATTGCTAATAAATGCATGTACTCAGGTCAACAGGGGACCACAAAGGGGACCAGGAGAGAATCCTCACAGCAAAAGTTAGGAAATTACTAATCCCAGCATTCTCTGTGGACCTCTAAAGGGCTAAAAACAGTGGTTCTCAGCCACAGAATATTGTGGAGATGCGGAGTGAGTAATCTTTATTGATGAGAAATTCAGGCACATTACCTTGTCCTGTGGAAGAAAAATAGGTCGAGAAACTGCTGGCTGGGAGAATCAAAGCAACATGCCTTATTTACACTTAAAAGGGCATTTGTTAGTTCAATATTTGGTTTTGATCCGAAATTTGCATCGTCTTATTTAAACAGGAAGTCTATCAGTTAGACTTGTGGATAAATCTTGAGGTAAGTTGACAACAGTCCTCCAAGATGTCCATGTGCTAATCCCCAGAACCTGGAAATATGTTACCCGATGGGACAAAAAGGACCTAGCAGGTGTGATTAATTTAAATATCTTGAAATGTGGGAGATTATTTTGGATTATCTGAATGGGTCTGATGTAATCACAAGGGTCCTTATTAGAGCAGAAGGCAGTGTGAAGAGGGCAGCAGAGACTGGGTGATGTGTTTTGAAGATGAAAGAAGGGGCCCAAAGCCAAGGAATACACACAGCCATCAGATGCTGAAAAAGGCAGGGAAACCAGTTCTCTCCTCAGAAATTCCAGAAGGAACCAGCTTTGTATATACCTCTATTTTAGCCCAGTAAGACTGATTTTGGAGTGCTTACAATTCCTTCAGAATTGTAAGAGAATAAATGTGTTTTGTTTTAAGCCAATAAGTTGTGTAACTTGTTACAGCAGCATTAGGAAACTAATGCAATCCTTAGCTCTGTGTAGCCGACTCAGGGTGGCCCAAACTGGAGGGCCCCAGGCAACACAGCTTGGAGTAACACAGTCTTATCAGCTGCTCTGATAGAACCGACTAATTCAGTTCATTGTTTTTCTCCCCAACTCACTGGCCTTTTCTTCCCCCATCATGAATACAAAAGACTGCAATCAAATCCAATGTTTTTGTTTATCCTTATTGGCATTGCACAAGCCTAAGGTTAAAAGAAACAGTTCTCCATCAGGTCTTGGGTCCCACCCTTAAATTCACAACATTTGGCCTACCAGGCGAGAATATCACTCAAATTAACAGCACAGGCAATGCCAGCTCTAATCGGAAGCATTCAGATCCCAAAGGCTGGGAACAGTTTTAGAGCCTCAGTTTAGATTTATGTTTGACTAATGTTGTATCCCTACTATGTGCCAGGTATGAACCATTGTATGTTGACATTTGGAATAGATCCCCAAGCAACACAATGGGTTAACTTTGCAATTACTGGATATACATGCAGTGTGAAATAGCCATTATTATTAGAAGTTAATAGGTGACTTATTCCTCTCAGCAACTGACCTAACACTGTAGGGCGCCTGCTGTCACTGAATGTTAGCAGCAGGTGCCTGTCCATATACTCGTCCATCATTCCATCTCAGTGTAGCAGTGTGTCAAACACAGGGAGTTGGGACATTGAGGCTTTTCTTTCCAGGAAGCAACTTTATTCGTGCCAGCACGGGCTCAGTGGGCTAAGACCCCAAAAGGCTGAGCCCTGAGCATAGCGGGGGGGGGGGGGGGGGGCTGCCTTTTGTACAATTTTGCTCCTTTGTCTCCCATATATGGTAACATACATCTGAATGAGTGGTCTGTGTTGCAGAGTTGTGAGGAAGGTCGCGCACTTGCACATAGCCAGGTTGTCTTTCCTTGTCTTGAGGTTTTTACCACATTCCTTAGGGAGAAGCTCTACCACATTCCCCCCTTTGATGCTTGGACCCCCTATTTTGGGTCAAAGAGCATCATCTTGGTTTAGAGGTTTATACTTCCATAACATCATCACATGTGTGGCCGTTTCCCTTTTGGCTATCGCCTCAGTGAGGTTGGAGACAGACTGTATAAGCCGGGGACCTAAGCAAGGTAGGATTAAGCAAGCTCCCAAAATCAAGAGGATAATACTTAGGTGGGTTTTGAATCCCCAGAGAGTTGAAAACCCTCCTGCAAATAACTCCCCAGGGTCTCAACCTTTCCGGGTCTGGACTGGCACAAGCAACATTTCTCGTTCGATCTATGATCTCCTTTATGACTTTTCCTTCATCATCTATCTGTAGGCAGCAGTTGCTCAGGTTAAACTTCCCACAAACTCCTCCCCCAGAAGGAAGCAAGTAATCTAAGGCCAAGCGATTTTGATAGATAGCATCGTGCATTTTGGTTTGCTGCTTGGCTAGTAAGTTAAGAGCTCTGGCACTTTCATTGGTTATAACTTCTACAACTGCTTGCAGTCTGATTAATGTGGTTTAACATGTAAATGGGATTGCAGTAGCAATCCTACCCCATCCTCTAACCTCTCCTAACCCATCCTCTGCTAGGTGGCAGGGCCATAATATTGGATTATACACTTGGGAGGCCATTTATCATCTTTCCAATTGCCAATTTGTAGGGCACATCATTTCCTTTGAGTCTCCCTGTCCCCATACACTTGGACTCCCAAATCCTCCCCTCTGGCGAGGGGGAGCAGGAAGAAAGGTGGATGAAAGGTTCCCAGCACACATGACCCTGACCAGCCTGAGGGAAGTACTATATAGGCTATCCTTCCACATATCCAGTATAGTCAACCTGGGGCCCGCCATTTAGTGGCTGCATTGACATTGCCCCAGGCCTCTTGGAGATGAGAGAAGTTAGACAAGGGGTGGGGATCTGTCTGACTCAAGGTGATCTGGGGATCCCCACCATTGTGTTTCCCGGGGGGTTGAGTTATAAAATCTTTGGCCTAGACACGTGAAGCTTCCAACAGAGATGGTGAACTTTCTTCCCCACCAGGCAAGGCAGTTTGTCTCAATAATTGAGGATTTGAAAAGCCAAACCCTGGTAGGACTGGATTATTCTGTTCCATTATAAGGTTTGCGGGGATCTAATTCTCTAGCCTCCCATGGTCATTGATCTCCCATGTTGGTTCCCACGCATACGTAGCAATAAGAGATCTTCAGAGTCTGGGCTATAGTCTCTGCTAGGGCTAGAAACACGTTCCTTGCTGTGACTGAAATGGGAGCGGGCTATTTCTTATTTCTTCATAGAAGGAGTGGAAGACTTGATGGGACATGGTTGGATGGGCGGTAGTGACTCTCTTGAAATATAGCACAGTCCCTGGGTCTCTGCCTCGCCCAGGGATCTGGATGCCAATTCAGGTGCCCCATTGCCATTTGGAATCTCCTGGGTTAATGATGGTAAATTTAACAGCATTACAGACCTTTGATTGACAACCTGATGTAGCAGCCCCCTTCTGAAGGAGCACTGTTGTGCTTTCTTTTTTCCAAGTAGCCTGTGAAACACAGCTCCAGCTGGGGCATAAAAACTCAGGTGTATAGGCACATAAACCATTTTCCTCACACATGCATTTGTCATTGAGTCAGTAAACCCACTCCCAGTCTAAGCCTCCACATGGTGTATAAAGAGTCTTTGGGCCCTCTGTGACAAGTGCCCACTTTTTTCTTATGACAGATGCCTCTGTGCCAATACCTATAACCACACATACGTCAAACAACATTGACACTGGTCCTTTTGGGTTAGTAATTTGTGTCCAGCTGACCAAGGCCTCCCCTCCCCCTCTGGAACCTTGGTAGGATCAGACTTCTAACCAATCTTCACTGAGGGAGTACTGTGGGGTGAAGCAAGTGTTATTGACTCTCCCATTGGCAGATAGAATAGGTGGTCTTATGTCTGCAGGTCTCCAGGCCTTTTCCCTGGGATGAGAAGTGGGTATGGTAAAGTCCAAGTGACTCTCTGGCCTGACCCGGTTATATGAATACATGGGTCACATGATGAGGGATCTAGGTCTACAGAAGGGGTCCAGATTAGAAGCAACCAATACCAATGAAGCATCCTCTCCACAAAGGGAAGGTGGCACTAACAGAAACCTCTCACCACACATGCAGCCAGCCGGGCAGCCACTGCCAGTCCTATGGCAAAAAGTAAAGCAAGAATCACAATAATAGCAAGAAACAAGGGTGACAGTGCATCCCAGTAAGGAAACAGATATAGAAAATAAGGACAGTCGATTTGTCCCACCAGACCATCGATTCCTCAGGGTTCTGCCATGCATAGATTAGTCAGCTTCTGGAGTGACTAAAGCAGGGCTGTAGTGTCCCAGAGCCTCTGGAGTTGCAGATTGCTCCCTCCATATGGTCAGCTTGCACGGTGTTGATGGATCAGGAATGTACTCCCAGTTTCGAGATGCTGCCTTCACTGTGCTGTGGTGAATCCAGGGACCCACCTCGGCTACCTTTACTGCACTAGGTGACAGTGAATGGGCCCTTCAGGAGGGGTTTTAGGGGTTGGACATTCCACTCCTTCACCCATATAGCATCTCCTGGTTTAAAGGGGTGAGCGTCTGTGGCCAGACTCACAGGTAATCCCTCCCCAACCCAGTGGTGTAAGGTGGTTAGGGTAGAGCCAAGGGCCCACATCTGTTGCCTCAGGGTTAAACTGCCTATCTAATTTAGATCCCCACTTATGCCCTTGATAATGGAGGGAGGGCACCCATAATGGATTTCTTAACGGGAGAACGCCATCTGCTTAGTGGGGCTACACCTGATTCTTAACAAGGTGATGGCAACACCTTGTTTCCTGACATAGTTTACTTAATTGCAGCTTCAGGGTTCGGTTCACTCGTTCCATCTTCCCAGAGCTCAGGGGTTGGTATTCTGTATGTAATTTCTAGGTAATCTTTAACCCCTTTGCCACCAGCCACACCACCTCAGCCGTGAATGCTGGCCCATTATCTGATCCCATAGTGGTAGGGATTCCAAATAGAGGAATGATATTTTTAGAAGAAGTTGGGCCACTTCCTGTGCCTTTTCTATGCGATCAGGGAAGGATTCCACCCAGCCTGAGAAAGTACACACAAAGACCAACAGATATTTATAGCCTCAGACCCAGGGAAGATCAGTAAAGTCCACCATCATATTTTCAAATGGGGCTCCCCCAACACTCTGCACCCCAGGGGCAGCCTTGAGTCCCTGACGTGGGTTATTCCGGGCACACATTTCACATTGCTCGCATACTGCTCAGGCTATGCTGGACAGTCGAGGGATGTAGAAATGTTGGCTCAATGTAGTCTTGAGAGCTGTCTGGCCAGCATAGTGTCCTGATGGAACTTCTTGACAAAAGTTTGGGCCAGGGCCTCAGGAATTGCTAACTTGGCCGTCTTCAAAGTTCCACCATCCACCTGGGAGGTAGCTTCCATTTTCAGTCTTAAACCAGGTATTCTCATGTTGTGTCATTAGGGTCCCATTTTGCCAGTGGACTAGGGAACAGTGTGGCCATTAAAGTCGCAGATTCCACTGTCCTTTGGAAGCTGCAAGCTTTGCCTCTCGGTCTGCTTTACGGTTTCCCTGTGCAGCCATGATGTCCCCAACAATGCATGACTGCCACTCTTTAGGGGCCCACACAGCATGTAAGAGTTCAAGGATTTCCTTACCATACTTTATGTCTTTTCCTCCTGAGTTTATTAGACCCTTCTCTTTATATAAAGCCCCCTGTACGTGGAGGGTGGTGAAGGCATACTTAGAGTCTGTATATATATTAACACCTATCCCTGCCACCAGTTGGAGAGCTCGGGTTAATGTGATGAGCTCTGCCTTCTATGCCAAAGTCCCCTTTGTCAGGGATTTGGCCTCAATGATAGAATTCAGGGTCACCACAGAGTACCCCACAAGGCATTCTCCCTCTTTCACAAAACTGCTACTGTCAGTGAAATGCTCAGTGTCGGGGTCCTTGAGGGGCTGGTCCCTCAAGTCTGGTCTGCTGGAGAACACCTCATTCATGATTTCAATGCAGTCATAATCTGGTTGATCTGGCCCAACAGGCAGTAGGGTTGCAGAGTTTAGGGTCCACACTACTTCTAGGTGAATGCATGGGTTCTCACATAGCATTCATTCCCTGGTATCTGACCATCCTGGCATTGGTTAGTCAGTAGTCCATTAACGTCAGTACTGAATGTGGCACTCAGACAGTCAATTCTTATCTCATAGTTAACTTGTCAGCCTCAGACACTAAGGGGGCCGTGGCTGCAAGTGCCTATAGCAGGGTGGCCAGCCTTGGGCAACAAAGTCAAGCTGTTTGGAGAGATATGCCACCGGACAATGCCAGGACCTCAACATCTGGGTTAGGACTCTCACATGATGCTGGTACATTCATGAACGTACAAGAAGAAGGGCTTGGACATGTCTGGGAGCCCCAGACCAGGCACGTTGGTGAGGGCCCATTTGATCTCTTCAAAGGCCTTTTGCTGTGCTTGCTCCCATAACTAGAGGTTCCTGCCCTCCCTACTCTGTGGCCTCATAAAGGGGTTTTGCCAAGACTGAGAAGTTAGGTAACTGGATTCTACAGAAACCTGCAGCCCTGAAAAACTCCCAAACCTAATGTCAGGTCAACAGGACCAGGATCAAACAAATGGCCTGTGTTTTCTCTGGGCCGAGTTGGCACTGCCCCTGGGAGAGGTGAAAGCTAAGGTACTTGACTTTCTTTTGACAGATTTGGGCCTTTGGCACCCCCCCCCCCTTCCTGCATGCCATTTAGAAGGGCTTCTTGATACTGGTTAGTACTCACCAGCCCTCCATCTACACATGAGTCATTTGGGTCCCATTTGGGGTCCTCTCCAGGAAAGTGAGCCCGAGCATAAGCGTCGCAGCCGGGCCATTCTCCTCTAACCATGCTAGGGCCACCTGGGTAATTTGAGGGTCAGGAGGAGTTGGCAGCAGTCCATGCAGGTAGGTTTATGGGTTTGAATTATGGACTACATTAGTTCAGTCATAGCCTGGGGCTTCTCTGTACAGGAGGGAGTGTGGTGCTTCCAATTTAGGAGGTCCATAGTGGTAAAGGGTTGGTACACAAAACGTGCTGGTATCCTCGGATCTGGCCTTCCTGATCATCATAGATGGGTCCCCTAATTTCCCTCAGTGGCATCTGTAGGGGTCCCCAGTGTTGCTGCAGGGAGGGACTGTCTCCGCCGGCCTGATCTTCTAATCGCTCTCTAGGAGGTATATATGGGGTTAGGACGGGTGGTCCAGTTGAGCTGGTCACATCCAGAGAAGCCGGTGGTGCTAGAGGTGGTGAGGTGTCAGGACTAGGGGCAGACTCCTGTGGGGTTTCAGCAGCTGGGATGGCTGGAGGCACAGGTGGCAGTAAGGGGTATAGTGGGGGCATATGGCAGTGGGGTCCCCTCAGGCTCTCCCAACAGTATGGGTTTTTCAGTTTTTGGCCAGCATTTGGAGGATGCCATGATGCGAGCCATCGTAATTTTATAGTTCTCTTTAATACAGACTTTTAGCCAAGGCGACTGGGATAGGACTAGGTCTTGCCAACATTCAATGTGAAGAAATTGGTTGGGGGTGGCCTGGATCCCCCACAATGACCTTGAATACTGGACCAACTAGTTCCCTATCAAGTGAGCCCTCAGAGGGCCAGCCCACCCCAAACGGTGGCTAATCAATTTCATAGAATGTCCAGAGCTTTCCGGAAGTTAATTTCACACTGTAATCTCCTGAATATCCCTTTTTGAAATTCCTCAGAATACACTCTACGGGAGTCGTTTACTCTGCTTTCCACCCATTTCCTCCCCATAATGGACAACTTTCATGCACAAGAGAGGAGAAAAGGGGAAAGAAGGGACTAATTTGGAGAGGACACACACTTGCTTCGTCCATTTTCGGCTGCTCTCCTCTCAGAGATATTTCAGGCGCCACTTAGCATTGGTGGGTTCAGTATCAAGCGCTGACCCAGGTCAGACTCCTGAGGAAGTCTGACGCCGCCCTAAGCCATATGAGGTTGCCACGGAACCACAGACTGGGACTCAGAATTCACTTTGACCCATTTAATGGGTCAGGGTCAGAAAACTTCCTCTGTCCGTCTCATTTACACACAGTCACACAGTGACTCCAACCTGCTGCCCAGTGCCTGGTATCTTAGAGTTGTGGTTTCATTCCTTATGGAACTACCCGGGCAACTCTGGGAGGTGATCAGGCTCGCCTTCGGCCTCTTAGGGGCAGGTCTACCAAAATGAACCTGGGTTCTTACCAGTCTGATGGGCGATGTTCTCTGAGCTGGTTCCTGGGCCTCACCAGCTTCCTTTGTGGATCTGGGGCCCTCGCCCCAGTGTGCTGGGAGGCGCTAATCTCCTACGGACCAAGCGGTCCGCCAGCGCCAGTCAAGGTTGCCTCTCCCAGTGCCCTGAGGTTCGTGCTTGGTGACAAGGGAGGTAAAACACCGTCCCTGCCTCCCGGGCGATGTCCCCACAAAATGTAGTGATGTGTCACACAGAGAGAGCCGGGGACACTGAGTCTTTTCTTTCCAGGAGGCAGCTTTATTCATGCCAGCTCGGGCTCAGTGGGCTAAGACCCCAAAAGGCTGAGACTTGAGCACAGCGGTCAGGTTGCCTTTTGTACAATTTTTGCCCCTTTGTCTCCATATATGGTAACATACAGTCTGAATGTGCAGTCTGCATTGCAGAGTCGTGAGGAATAGTGCACACGTGCACATAGCCAGGTTGCCTTCCCTTGTCTTGAGGTTTTCACCACATTTTTTAGGAAGGGACCCTACCACATCAGCAGCTGGATTGTCTATTTGCCTGCCTGCAGTGGCTGTGATGTGCAGAAAACAGACACCAGGAAAAATTCAGGCTTTACCTGTGGCTAAATTATGGTTGGACCAAATTTAATATATATATTTTAATGTTTATTTGGAGAGAGAGAGCACGAGCAGGGAGGGGCAGAGAGAGAGAGAGAGAGAGAGAGAGAGAATCTCAAGCAAGATCTGCCCTGTCAGAACAGAGCCCCACTCAGGGCTCAATCTCATGAGCCGTGAGACCATGACCCGAGCTGAAATCAAGAGTTGGACGCTTAACTGACTGACCCACCCAGGCGCCCCTACTATATTTATTTTTAAACCATAGTGGACGGCTTTTGCTTTTGTTTCTTCTTGGACACAGCATGACACACACAGTACACAGTAAGTATGTACATAAGAATAAATGACTTGAGCTCCAAAGTAACAAGGATCCTAGAAAAAGAAGTGGTCATTTAACTGTTTTCCTTTTCCTTCAAGGAAATTAAATACTTCTACCTTGTTTTTTTTGCAAAAATTTTGAGAGATTGAGAATCTACCAGCTCTTCTATTGTTAATAACTGTTGAATGAAGTTAAATGACATCTTTTCCAAGTTGGTTGAGTTGTATCTATGTTTCCCATCAATTGCCCTATTTCAATATGCATTTCAAGCATTTGGCCTACTGGAAAAATTGCCCCTATCACTTCTTAATCTAATATTTGGACTTCATTCTGCCAAGGTTTTTCTTTTAAAAATAAAAGTAAATAAAAATAATTTTCCTCAGTGTATCATCTTTTTCTCTAAATGCTGTTTTCTGTTTTTATTTTGCTTGCAATCTAAGTTAGTGATAATTCAATATCTTCTGTTATGATAAAAGCCTCAGTTTTTGAGATGCCTTTAAGAGTGAAATGAAAGTATCTCTGTAGAGCTCTATAGACTTGAGAAGAAAATAATCAAAATACTGTTTATTTATTTATTGAGCGTCTAGTTGCCCTGCTATCTTCTCTTTCTTTCTTTTTGTTGTCTTCCCCCCACCCCATTTTCTCTCTTCCTCTCTCCTACAAAGTTGGCATTGTATCTCAGAAACTTGCAATTTAAAGATGAACAAAATGAAGGACTCTTAAGGACTTAGAGTTTAATAAACAGTAATAATGCAATGCAACTGTTCTGTTATGGAAGGGTGCAAAAGGTACAATGCGGGTATGAGGAGGGAGAGTCTATCTGTGCATGGGAGCATTGGGTTAGGCAGATAACACTTAGATAGAAGTTTGAGTAGGATTCTACAAGTGAACAGGATTGGGAGTATATTAGTTTTCTGTCTCCATGTAACAAATTACCACTTTGTAGTAGTTTAAAACAATAAACACTTATTATCTCATAGTTGCTGTAGGTCAGGCGTCTGGGTGTAGGTGAGCTTGGTTCTCTGCTCAAGGTCACACAAAGCTAAATTCAGGATATTGGGTGGGCTGCATTCTCATCTACAGGCTTGACTGGGGAATAATCTATTTTGAAGCTCATTCACGTTGTTGTCGGCTTTCATTGTCTCATGGTAGTCTGACTGAGGGCCCCATAGTTTTGCTGGCTATTAGACAGAGGCTGTCCTCAGGTCCTAGAAGACAGCTTTCATTTTTAGAGGCTGCCAGAAGTTCCTAGCTATGTGGTCTTCTCCTACATGACTTCTTACTTCATTAAGCCAACAAGGATAGTCTCTAGTCTAGTCTGCTAAGAGAGTCTTATGTAATGTAACAAAATCATGAAAGGACATTCCATCACCTTTGACATACTCTATTGTTTAGAAGTAAATCACAGGTCTTACCTGCACCTAAGGAGAAGAGATTATACAAAGGCATGAACGCAAGGAGCAACTCATTGGGGGTCACCCTAAGGTGTGTGCCCCACATGGGGTGATAAGAGGAATGGGAGAAGCAGGTAGATAAGAGATTGTGTAGGGAATGAACAATGGTTCTGTATAGCTGCAATGGGATGGAGGAGTGAAGGAAGAGTGACTCAAGGTAAGACTCAAGGCAGAATGATCACTGCTAACATTTAGATAATGCTTAATCCATGCCAGGGTACTTTATGTATGTTAAATCATAGAATCCTTACAAAAACCCCAAGAGATAGATATTATCACCATTAAGACAGGCAGAAACTCAGAGAAGTTAGATAACTTGACTGAGGTTGTATAGCTTGTAAATGGTGGAACTGGATCCCAACTGTCTGGCCCCTGAGTCTGTGTCTTTAACCACTACACAACCTAGTCTTTGGGCAAGTATTGAGGTGTGCAAGGAGGAGGTTATGAAAGGTCTCATTGAGGAATTTGAATTCGTTCCAGGAATCAGTAGGGAGACACTGTAGAGTTTTCAATGAAAGGTATAGATGCTCAGATTGACATGCTGCCAGAAGCACAGAGGAGGCACTGGTATAGGTGAGGGAAGATGGGTTACTGGAAGTCACTGGGACTGGGGCTGGGGAGGAGGGAACAGATAAGAGATCTTTGGATGATCTGACTCAGTGATCAATTATGAGAGCTGGGTGTGTAGTTGTGGAACTGAGGAAGAGCAACCCGTCTTAGGTAACTTCCAGGTTCCTGGCCTGAATGATTTGGGGTGGAAGGAGCATGGGACTCATCCAATAAGCTCAAAGTTACTGGAAGGCAGGGACTATATTCTTCTTTTTGGTGTTAGATCCTTTGGGCCTCGCATATGTCTTTGCCTAAAGTTACAAAAGCAAACACTTGGGCTGTGCATACTACATGCCATGCACTGTTCTAAGAACTTTGTTTATACTAACTTGTTTAATTTTTGCAACACCTCTGTGAGATCTACTATTATCATCCACGTTTTACAAAAGGGGAAACTGAGGTATAACATGGTTAAGTAACTCGACCAGCTTCACACAGTTGGTAAGGATCATAGCCAGGACTTGAACTCAGGTGGGCTCTCTTCAGAGTCCATGTGCTTAACTACCACATTATGCCACATCCACACAAACAGATGCTCAGTAGTATTTGCTAAATGTTGTTGTGTGACCTCACGAAAGTAGAACAAATATTTAAAATACAATGTGATAAATTTGTCCATGGCCCTAATGGCCTTTGTGTAAGTCTCCATTATCACATTGAGGAAATCGTATTCTAAGGATATGTTGAAATCTCTCTCTCTCTTACTACTGTTAACTGCTCACACATAAGGACTGGGTTCTATTCTAGACATTTCCATTGTGTCTTGTGCAGTACACTCAATAACCATTCGTGGAGTGAATTACTTTCTTGTATATTATATATATGATTAAAAATTAAAAACTGTATTTACTACATTATCTCATTCAATATTGACATCAACCAGAAAAGATAGGGGTGGTGGGTCCTGTTATTCCCATTGTATAGCCATGGATATTGAGGCAGAAGAGAGTGACCAAATGGAACCCCGAAGTTCAATTCTTCCTCATTATAACTTAAATCTTGGCTGGGATAATGAGGACCAGCGAGAATGTCAAATTCTAGTGATTCTTTGCAAGTTTTCCTTTTACAAGTACATCAGGGGATCAATAAGGACATGAGAACATAGGGTACACTAAAAACTAAAGGGACACAGCAAAAGTATCATGACTGGCATTAAGTGATTAATTAACTAATTAAATGGCCATCAGAGTGTAGTCTAAGGAAGAGGTCTATTTATTGAATAAATAAAAATAAAAAGCTGAGGGAACAAACTGTGACTGCCACCCTTGCTTCAGCACATGCCCACCTCTGTCACTCTGACCTCCTATCCACTTACTAATTCAAAATAAATTTAAGAAAATAACCCTCATCAGCAGTGTGGCTTTCAAACTACTCCACAGGTAAGACTAATAGTCTCTGTTTTTCCTTTCAAAATTCACCCCAATTCTTCCCTTAATCTATATCCATTGTCAAATTTCCTTCCATTATTTAAGAGCCTCTTTTTCCCCATTCTTTTCCTCTAAGATAACATCTTAAGAAATAAGATAACTTATTTATCTTTCCCCCCTTTTTCTTGTTTGCTTGCTCTGTCTTTTCTGCAACCTTCTACTTTCTTCCCACACAAACTCATATTGACTCCTTCTGCTTTAAGTATCAGTTCAGGAGTTCTTTTGGGGTAGGCTGACTTCTAATAAGGGCTCCCATGGCCTCTGCTTCCTAGTATTTATGCCCTTCTATAATCTCCTCCCCTTGAGAATGGGCTGAACTTAGTGACTTGCCCAGGACTGGCAAAAGTAATGGGATTATTAGTATGGCAAAAATGATGGGGTGTCACTTCCATGGTAATTATGATGTCCACCTTGCAAGTAGGCTCTCTCTTTTGTCTTCCTGGCTTGCGTGTTTTGATGAAGCAAGCTGCTAAGTTGCTATGCTGGAGAGGTCCACATGGCAAGGAACCAAGGACAGCTTCCAGCCAACAGGGAAGAATTAGTGTCCTCAGTCCAATAGTGCACACAGAAATGAATTCTGCCAACAGCCACAGAGCTTGAAAGTGAATCTTCTCCCCAGTAGAGCTTTCAGATGAGGCTGCATACCTGGACTAACACCTCGATTGTAGACTTACGAGAAACCATGAAACAGAGACCTAGCTACACCATGCCTGGATTTCTGACCCACTCAAGTGATGTGTTTATATATGTGTGCTGTGTTAAGCCACTAAATTTTGGACTAATTTGTTACACAGCAAAAGATTACTAATACACATCCCTTCCAAGCAGCTTCCCCTCACCCTAGGCACCTCTCCTTTATGTAGCCATCTGTATAGGTCTATTCTTGTACTTAGAACATGGTATTCTAATTATGTTTGTCTTTGTTTCCTGCTCTGCACTGAGCTCATTGAGGGCAGTGACCTGATTTATCTCCTAGCACAGCACCTGGCTCAACAATAATTGTGTGTTAAGTAATGAACATATATTCAATAGCCCTCTCTGCTCCCACTGCTCTCCTACCAATCACCAGCAATTGGTGCCATTAGGGCAAGAGAAGTTTCAGCTCCAACCATCTCAGGTAACTGCTGTAATTCTTCCTGTGCCCCCGCTCTCTCTGTCCATTTGAGCAACACATCCTGGCAAAAATGGGAAGAGCAGGTTTGTGATACATTGTCTTATTTGATCTTCCAGTAAATGCTATGAACGAGGTATCAGGATCCAATGTATAATGAGGAAATCAATGTTTTATACAGAGCTGCACAGCTGTTAAATAGCAGAGTCAAAGTTGGTATCTAAATGTGTCTGATTTTTAATTCAATGCAAATCTCTATTCACAGTTACGTTATGCTGCATGATCCTGGACAAAGTTTCCTACACACTAGAATAAACTGGCAAAATGAGAATAATAACAAAGATAATACTATTTAAAAACATTTATTGAGTTATTGTTCTGTAACAGGCATTGTTCTAAGCCCTTTAAATGGATTTACAAATGAAATTTTTATAAAAGCTATGAGAAAAGTATTGTTATTTTTTCCATTTTACAGATAAGAAAACTGAGATGAGAAAAGGTTAAATAAGTTGCCAAGGTCATACACTTCAGTGGCAGAGTGAAGATCCAACTTGGGTGGTCTGGGTCTAGTAATCAGTGTGGTTTTAAGGGACGTGATTCATCTCAGGTAATTTTGACTTGCTCCTATAAGAGAGTAGAGTGACAGAGCACTGCTCACATGTTTTTGAATCCTAGGTTCTCAAGACAAAATTAATTTGGAGATCCGTTTCTCTTTTGTTAATGAGCATCAATTTTTCTCTAGAGAGAGGACCCCCTCCTGTTATAGATCCCCACTGCATTGTAGGAGCTCTAATTAAGCGTATGCAAAGTACATAAAAAAGGGAAATAATGAGAATCTGCAATTGAGAAAGACATGACTCTGGTAGCAACCTTGAACACAATTTGGCCAGATTTTGTCCCTTCCTCTTAGCATCTTAAGGCTGTGAGCAATGGGAGGGAGATGCAAAACATAAGTTAATTTTTGAGAAAAGAAAGCTTAATTGGAAGATTTTCTCAAGCAAGGGCACAGAGCATTATGTGAGCCTCCAGTTCATTTGCTGAGAAGAATTTATAAATTTTATTTTCTTTTTTCATCAGTTGTAATTGCCACGTAAAAAGTCAAACAGTTCTGCAAGACTTATGAGAAAGATCAGCTCCCTGCACAGTTCCCACCCCTTGCCCCCCACAAGCTACCTCTTTAAAGCCTTTTCAGCTGTCTCTCATGATATTTACCTACATATTTTCAAATAACTTGCTCATACTGCTGCCTCTTGATTATTTTAGTTTTAGACATCATTCTGAAGAAGGATTTGTCACTGGCATTTTATATGTCAAGTTAGCATTTCCTTTTCAGACATTTCTCCAAGAATAAAGAAAATAAGGCAAAGGGGTAATAGTTCCTTGACATAAAAAGTACATCCACATTTATACAAAGCACCTCGAGATAGGTGGGGTAAGTAGAGAGAACAGCTATACGAGACAACGTAAGAGCAGTAACCAAGTAGATGGGGGGAAATATCCATCACTATTTTGGAATATAAAATGAAAGCCAAAGCAAGCTTGAGGTGCCATGTGAAATTTAATATATTAGCAAAAAAGAAAGGCTAATGAAACACCCAGTGCTGGTGTGGTTGTTGTAAGTTGTAAGTTGTAAGTTGTAAGCTGTTGTGAGTTGAAACTCTCACATGTTTTTGATGGAATAGTTTTGAAAATAAATATGATAATTATATACCAGGTGCCATTAAAATGGTGATACTGTTTGACCCAGTAATCTACTACTGGAAATTTATCCTAAGGAAATAATACAACAGAAGCAAAAAACGTATGAACCAACATGTTCCTTGTAGTATCAATTATAAGAGAAAAAGAGTTAGGACACATGGACGGACACACACACACCGAAAGGCAGCCAGTTTAAATATAGTGTTTCATATACTAATGTAAATCACCAGATGGATTACTGTCCACCTGTTAAAAATGACAAACACGAAAGCTTTATAAAAACATGAGAAATATTTACGACATTCACTGAACAAAACTGAACACAAAATAGTATACATTCTCCGTTTAATTATGTATAAACAAGTATGCACACCCACGGGAGTGGCTATGGTACGAGGGACATGAGTATTGAGAGGGAGGAGCTGATTTGAAATTTAGGTCTTCCATTTACAAGCTGTGTGTTGTTGGGCTTTAAAAGAATACTTCTCTGAGCCTTGCTTGTTGCATCTCTAAAACTGTAGAAAATATCAACTTTTTAGTGATGTAAACATTAGAGAAATAAATAATTGGCAGCTAATTTGGTACACAGCATATTATGGTAAGGGCTCCATAGATGGTTATAAGTATTGCTAATATATGGGCCCTATTCGGGAGAATGGGGGAGCTATGTTAGGGACATGTAGCCATGAGTGCCTTTGTGCCCCTTAAAATTTTTTATATATGCATATATATAAAATGTTATATATGCATGTCTATATATACATTTAAAAAATAATTATATATATATATATATATATGTGTATATATATATATATATATATGTGTATATATATATATATATATATATATATATATATATATAATTGCTGCATGAGCATTTACTGACCTTGTCAGTAACGAGGCTCCATGTTTCTGAAGGTGTCATAATGAAACGATCCGGGAGTGGAGAGAAAGCAAGGCTGAGAGCCTTGGTCTGTTACACCTCTGTTCTCTTTTTATTGCCCTTGGCTCTCCCAGCTCTTTGTTCTCCAGTGGGCGATTGCGACTGGAACTGGTGCATTCCTGCTAAATGGCATTTTAACCCTGGTATTCCCACAACTCTCTGCTATTTCCTTAACTGACATTTGCATGGCAGATGGCGCAAATGGCCTAGCAAATATATACTGGGTCAGCGTTAAAAAACTGCCAGATTGATGGCTTTGTTGGCTGTGTGCCTCTAAGCAGAGACACGACTGGAAATTGCACAGAGACTCAATTTTCCAGACCAACTTGTGGGCTTTCTGTTCCTCCCTTGCTATGGGCGATCAGTAGGACAGGTGAAGATGGGGCTAGTCTGATTGGCTTCACTTTTAAATAGACACTGATGTGGGCAGATGGGTTGGCACACAATGTGCTGAACTGGGAGCTAAATCTTTCTACTTCTAATCCTGCCTGCATCAGATTTGCTAAGGAATGGAAGCCAAATCTTAACCTGTTCATTTCCACAGTGTTCCATACGATAATACTAAGCTTCTTTCGAGGAGTGTCATGAAGGCTGATTTAGAAAGGTAGAACATTTTATCTAAGTGGCTAAAGAAAGCTGGTTTACTTAATACTTGTTAGTCTGAACTACTTTTGGGGAAGAACATACCATTGACTTGGCTTATACATCTTTGGCCCTTAGGGTTTTCATTAGGGCCTTTAGTTGTTTCACAGAAACAACTGTTTCTGTGTTTGTGATCTTCTCAACTAGACTATAAGTTCTTTGGGGACAGAGACCAAATCTCATATATGTTGGTCTTCCTTATGGCATATAATAGGATCTCTTGCCAATGGTAATTCTCAGTGCCTAGTAAATGTTTATCACATAAGTACTGCTGGTCTGGTTCATAATGCTATGACAACAGGCAGTTCTGTTCTTAGAGGGACCCCTGCCTTGGGTCTCCTGTGCCTATCGTCCTACTGTTGGGATAGAGAGTCCAAGGTTTGATCATCTTAGTAGATGACTATGAACATGACATGGCAGTTAGGTAGGATTCTACTTGGGGATTTCCCTTCTCCACACCTACTAGACCATATTCTTCATATCTATGACTCTCTAATTGCTTATCCCAATGGTCCTGAGCCCACAACCAGAACCCGCAAGGTCCTCTTCCAAGGGAAGACACTCTTCCCTGTTCTCCCAAGGGGAGACTATCCTAGTGTTTGTGTCTTTAGGCCTGGAGGGTAGCCAAGGGGCCATTGTTTGTGGGGAGGGGAGGAAAAAGGTAGAGATGTAGCCTGGAAATGTGACCCAAGAGATGAGTGTAGGTGGAGTTGGGGCCTGAAGAGACAGTGGTGAATAGCAGCCCGGTGCTGACACTCCACGGGCTGCCACATTCAGGTATAGCTCATGGTGATCCAAGAGTTTAAATCTGAAGCTGGCCTTCAATTTTTCATACTAAGATAGGACCATATGACAAGATCTATTTTTCAAAGTGGACAGATAGAATGTATTTTATTTCACCTGTGTAAGCTCGATTGATAACTTTTAAATATATGGACATAGAGTAGTAGGCTTCTGTTTGTATTGTCACGCCTGAGCCCTGCAAATTCTAAGGGCAGGCTCATGTCAATGAATTCAACCTGCAGAATAGTATTGGGCTGCAAATGTGATGCCAATCCCTGCATTTTATCTACTTAGTTAACCTTCCTATAGTAGGCACCTTTGATTGTAGTAAACAGCAGGAATAAAAGGTAAGAGACCACCACCGCGTGCAAATGGCACTAGGGATATTTTCCTTATATGAACCTGAAACCACAGCGGGTCAATCCCGCTTCTTTCAACCGTGGGAAGTTGGGGGAAGAATCTGAATGACAGAACAGCTTGAAAAACAACACAACTTTGTTACATATAATCACCCAAACTGATGACCAACTAAGTATTGCTAAGTTGAAGTCCTACGGGTCTCCTTTAGTAAAAAGATAATTAGCTCATTAATGGCTCTGAATGAAATGAAATGAAATGAAATGGCTCTTAAGGCACTTGAAAACAGTATTTTCTAAAAGAGACTAAACATTCCAGTTGTATTTTTGTATCTGGCTAATTTTCTTAGGTCATTTCATCCCTGACCTTTTGTTCTCTAAGATAAGGTAAACTTCTGCCTCGTTCGAGTAAGAATGATGACCAATTCTGAGACGCACAGGGCCCAACTGGCAGAGTTTTATGGTGCCGATTAATGTTGAGAACAAGACAGGGCAGATAAGATTCCAGACCCAATGTCAAGCATCCGGGTTTTCCTTTGGGATACCTTTGGTAGAGAACAATCGTCAAGATAATGATTATTACAATTTATAGAAACATTTTATTGTTCCTTTTCAAATGATTTAAAAAATCCCACTATAAGCAGGAAGAAATTAAATTCAGAGGGAAAACAAGAACTTTATAGGCCATCTGCTCAGACTTTCAAATTTAAATTTTATACATAAGAGCACATTAGCTGTGGGGAAAAAATGTGATCACATTTTGTAGCTGTCTGAGCAATGAAGAAATTTCCCTCGTTGGGCTTTCTGCATAGAAATAAAAGGAACCGTTTTGCTGAAGAAAATGAAATGGCTTCGGTATGGGGGAAATTTGCTATTCACCATTTTATATTTATGGAGTGCTGAACTTACACCGTTTTTTGTAAAATATGAAGTAACGGTCGATGCCTGGGGTGGGGAGGTTCACAGGTGACGTTAGACAAACAGTATTGGAGAACACCTCGCAGAGAGAAACCTGGGACCCTGACAGCCTGTTAGAGGTGGTGAGTAATGGGATGAATGGGGGAATTCAGGGCAACAGTGGGCCCACCTGTGGGGAGGGGGAAACAGGTGCATGAGGGAGGAGGCTTATCCTGAACCTTCCCCTGAATCTGGGCCTCCAACTTACAGCCTGGTCCTACTGGCCTGTGCCTTTAGGTATATCCTTTCTCACACAGGCACGGAGAACAGTAGGATGCGGTTGACAGCAAGAGAGAGTCAAGGATCATACTGAGTCGAGAGCGGGTGACAGCAATGCCGCTCACAGTGGCCGCTGACCCCTGCGAGCCAAAGCTGGCGGCTTTCCTAGGAATGGTCTGGAGAGCGTTTGATTAGGTCAGGCTGCTCCTGCTGCTTCAAACCTACCTGTCTGATGCTCTGTGACAGGGGGAAGAGAGGTCGCGGCGAACACCAGGACAATTAGTGTGCCGGGTTTTTTGTTTTTTGTTTTTTGCATCTGCCTGCCTTCCTCCCGTTTGGTGACCACCAGAGAAACCTCCATCATTGCTTGGTCAAATGAAGCCTGGCAAACAAACCAAGCCCCTTGCCCCACTTTGTTGTGCTGTGAAAAGATAAAGGAGGCACAGTGAACATCCAACTGATGGAATGAATGCTGACCCTGGTAGGCAACTTGATCTTTTACAGCCAACCCTAAGAGCTGATACCTTAAAGCACCTAATTTAGAGAGGTATGTGAAATCGTTAAAAAAAAAATACTAATTAAGGAAAACCAGCTACAGGGAAAACTGTGAACTGAGGGTCAGGAAAAACAAATTAAATTCATCTGAGTTGGTGCTATTTTAGAAAAGCCTAGAAAGGCTTAAATTAATCTGATGATAAATGAATGAAAGGAACACAGAACTCAAAAGGAATGGTAAGCACTGAAACTCAAGCTTCGTTCAATCATAAGATCTTAAGAAGCAAGCAGCACAGTGGTTCAGGGTTCAGCCTCAGTAGTCAGACCTCCTGTGTTTGAATTTTGGAAGATGGGAATATCTTCCAGCCATGCGACCTTGAATGAGTCAATTACCATCTGTGGGCTTCCAGTTCCTCATCTGTAAAATGGGGCTAATAATAGTAGTTAGTTCACATAGTTTTGAGGAGCATTAAATGAGATAATACATAAAAAGTACTTAAGAGGGTGCCAGAGATACTTGCAAGTGCCCCCTAAATATTAGCAATTTTAATCCAGTGATTTTAAAACTATGCTTCAAAGAGTCCCAAGTTTCTACAAGTCTCGTGCTGAAACACCTACAAATTTAAGATAAGGATAAGCAGGGGAAACTTGGTTTTTATCTGCAACTGCCACAGTTGCTCAGCTTGTGTGTACCTTGTTTTAATTTCTGTTTGCCATTTTATTTGAACAAGATCCTGTAAGTTAAAACAAAACAAAACACGTCTTATAAGGCATCTGATCCAGCATCTGATCTGTTTATCCAGTTAGATCAGGAATCCTGTCCCTATCTGTGGATCATCCTGCCTCTTCTTGAATCTCTGCAGAAAACGGACTCTCACTGATCTATAGACCTTTACGGTTCAGGGTTGTTTGGATAATTAGAAAGTTCTTTCCCATGTTGACTTGTCTGATTTCACCTCCAGGTGCTAGTTTTGCTCTCTAAATATGGCCAAATTCTCTTCTGAAAAGATCCAGGTAGATGTTAGGAAAAAAAACGATTGTACCCTTTGAGGTCTTCAGTGGCAAGAAGCAGAAATTGACTTTGACAAACCTAAAAAGAAGATAAATTTCTTGATGAGCCATTGGGCTGCTCATAGAATTGAAGAGAAGTTGGAGAACCAGGCATAGAAGAAAAGGCAGGAGTCAGTCTTTCTGGAGATCTTGATGGCATGACCCACTTAGGGCTTCCCCTCCCACATTCTTTCAGCTATCCCACCTAAGATGTGATTTCCATTCTCTCTGCCCATCAACCCAGCAGCATCTCTCCAAGAATGGGCCCGGAAAGACCCAACACACTCTGCATGTGCTCTCTTGGGCTCAGTGAATCCTGGGGTTCTTTCATCTAGTCGTCATCCTTCCCGTCATACCGTGGAATTGATGTGCTTTCCAAGGCACCCATGTCTGAAGGCGTGTACTGAGCTTTCAGTCAATTCAAACCTCAAGAGTAAGGCTTCCAGATTTACTAAAACACACAGAACACCCAGTTAAATTTAAATTTCAGATAAACAAGGAAGAATTATTTAGTGTAAGTATGTCCCACATATTTTGTCTGGCAATCCCACTTCTCACTTCTTTTGTTTTTTAATAGAATTGGCTGTGGAACCATTGCTGGTTCATCTTCTGTGCTTCATTTTAGAAGCTAAGCTCAGAAATACCCATTTATCTCAATTAAATTTCATCACATTGATTTCAGCTTCTCTTTCCAACTTGTCAGAAGTTTTAAATCTTGATGTTATGAAGTCAGTGTGTTCACTCTACTTCTAACCCTGAATCCCTAGTTTGACATTGTGACCAGAGAGGGAAGGAGAGCAGAGGTCCGTGGAGGGAAAAATAAAGAGAATGATGCAGTGTAGAAAGGATGGTGGTAGTAGGGAGATAGCCCATCAGAAAGAAGGACTCAGGATAGAAAAAGCTTTAAGGAAATTGGAGGAAGAGAAAGAAAGAAACATAAATATAAAGGAGAGGTGCCAGTCAGGATTCTTAATTTCAGGCAACTGCTCAATTTAAGCAAAAACAAAAACAGCAATTATGTGAAGATATGAGAGGCTTGTAGACCCAACGGGAGGTTTGGATAATGGGCAGGAATCAAGGGTTGGGCATCAGGAACCAGAAAAAGGGCTGTGAAGCAAAACACACTGGACTCAAGGCCATTCGGGTTGCCATTGGGCTGATGAGCAACCTCCACCTGGCTCCACAATCATGCGTCATAGGTGAGCTCTGGCGAAGAGTATCCCATTGGCTGAGCCTGTCACAGCCTGTCCCACAGAGGTGTTGAGCTTAGGGGAACTTTGGCCAAACCCTTTGGTCTGCATTGTGGAAGCCTCAAAACAGTCTCAAAAAGGGGTCAGGGTGCAAATACGAAGAGGCTTTTTTTTAAAAATTTTTTATGTTTTTTATTTTGAGAGAGACAGAGACAGTGTGAGTGGGGGAGGGGCAGAGAGAGAGGGAGACAGAGAATCCCAAGCAGGCTCCATGTGGTCAGTGGTTAGGGGTCAGGGCACAGAGCCCGACACAGGGATTGAGCTCAGGAATCCATGAGATCATGACATGAGCTGAAATCAAGAGTCCAATACTTAACAAATAAGCCACCCAGGTGCCCAAGGAAGGGGCTTCTTTTTGTAGAGTCAAAAATCAATCAAAATCAGTCAATCAATCAACCCATTATTCATCAAGCAAGCAAGCAAACAAACATAATATTCCCCATGGAGAGATTAAAAGAATAGAATCATATGCAGACAACTCACTATATGCTGCCTCCAGCCCAGGCCTCACTTCCTTGCTGCCAGCCAGAACAGTCATTTGCCTACTCAGTATTTGGACAGTATGTATGAACCAAAGCAATGCCAACAAAGTCTATCCAGAATCAAACTCGTGTTCTGCCCCAGCTCTGCCTCCAGCCTGTGTCTTCTTTCAGTGTCACCTGTCTCTGTGAACACCACACATTCCAAATCTAGTATCATCCGTACTCTTCTCACTCTTTTATCCTTATATGAAATACACCTCCAAGTCCTGCTGAGTTCACTCCTTAATTCTCATTTGAATATGTTGACTTCTTTCTATCTCTTCGCCTCCACCCATTCCAATCCTATCCTCACCTTTATTACTATAATAACCACATTCCTGAGGTCTCTGAATCTGCTCTGCGCCCCTGCTCCCTGACTGTTCTTCACCCTGCAGCCACAGCAATCTTTCTGAAGTGCAAATTTGAACATGAAACTCCCCCCACCCCCACCCCCCACATCCCTCAACTTGAAATATTTCAATGGCTTTCCATTGCGCTTAGAAAGAGATCAAGATCTTTAATCTAGCCTACAAGGTTTTAAAGGTCTGACCCTAGAGAGTCCTCTCCAAACTCTGTATCTGGGGTTGGGTGTGAGGATGTGGGGTGTTAGTGGTCGCGTAGTGGAGTGGTCTTGAGCGGCAGTGTCCAGGGCAAGAGTGTCTGTTGGGTAAGAACCAACCTCTAGGCTTAGAGTTAATTCTAGCCTTCATTAGCACCTATGATGTGATTAGTCCTGATCCTTGTACGCACGTTCACTTAACTCAGGGCAAGGGTCTCTACCAGGTGATGGCCCATATTTCTTTCCAGCTCCTTCTGTGATGTTTTAACTGATTACCTGGAAATATTCTGGCCGCTAGAGGGCCTCATTGGTTTTTTTCCCCTTAAAAGGCTCTCAAATAGTAGACAAGAACTACAAACATTCACTGGGCTCTAGCTGCTTTTGGGGTGTGTGACCTGTGCAAACATGTTGACTATTTTGCTAACAACGTTTTGAGAATATTTTTATTATCATTGGGTAGCTTTACACTGAAAACAGTTAACAATAAAAAATAAAATCTCTTCTATTTAGCATTTTTAATTTGTAGGTGAAACTAGCCTGTTGGAGCTCAGGGACCCTCAGCAATACACGACTCCTCTTCCAGCCTCCTTCAGCACTTGAAGAAAGAATTTTAGGGTTGCAGAAAGCTTCACGGTCCTAGAACACCCCATTTCAACCGCCAATACTCTCATCCTTACCATCACAATCTGCCAAAGAGATTGATAGTCACTGTCAATCCTATCATAACCTTTATCCAAAAGGTAATATGTCCTGGTTTGCCTAGGATGACCATCCTCTCCCAACCCTGAAAATGTTTCCGTTTGGATGATAATTTGCATGACCACCTTATTTATCCTTGTTTATTTCAGACATTATAAGAAACTTAAGACTCTCACATTACTGCCTTCCCCATGGATCCTTTTCCTCACATATTCTATATCTGACCTCATCTTCCATCCTTTCACAACATCTAAAATCTGTCCTTGGTCCAAAAGTTTTTCCTATATGTTCTCTTCAACTTCTGGTTCTGAAATCTGACTCTCCTCTGAGGATCCTGCTTCTCATTTGGGCCTGGAGGTGGTGGTGATGGCGGCGGTGGTGGTGGTCATGGTGTATACCTTGCTCCCTGTTGCTGCCTCCAGACCACCACCCTTCTCTTCTCAGAACACCCAATTTTGACCTAACTCATGTCATCTCACTATATCACCTTCTCCTCCCCCCGCCCTTATTGTTGTGATCAATGGACCCCACAGAGCACTCTCATTTTATTCCTTGAAGGTTTTAACTCATTACTCCTTTTCATGGGTCTTTAATGCACCTCCTGACGAAATTCTTAGAAATTTCAAAATTCACGTAAATGATAGTTCCCAAATTCTTGCCTCTTAGCTCTTGACTTCTTCTCTGGTGGTTATGTCTTTGAACATACCTCAGTCACCAGAGTCATGCCAAGATCTTTCATTATTAATTGCATGTACTTCATAATCTTCATTTTTATCTTTCATCTTTGACTACTGTCCACGACCTCTTTAGCTCTCTCCCTTTAGTATTTCAACTTCAACAATACTTTAAGCCCCCCAAGATCCATATTCTGTCAACCTCATCATCTTATCAGTACCCCTCACCTCTCACCCTCAGTACTTTTCTCTTTACCACGGTTCATCATTGCACTCCTTCCTGAAATCTTTCCTAGATATACAGATATAGTTGGGTGGGGAACTTTGACAGTGGAAGCATGTGTTAGATATCTTCTGAATGCCTCTTTGTTGGTGCAATAGCAAACAAGGCACTGGTGAGAGTGAAGGCAGGAAGGAAGTGTTGTAAGCATGAGAGGAGACAAGATGGCTTGAAAGGGGCTTCTCAAACTTTAATGTGCATACAGCTCACCCAGGGATCTTGTTAAAATGGAGATTCTAGTTCTGTAAATCCACAGTGAGGCCTGAAATTCTGCATTTCAAATAAAATCTCAGGTGATGAAGATGTCATTGGTCCATGGGCCACACTTCGAGCAGCAAGGGTCTAGGATAAGTTTTCTTAATCTTGGTACTCTTGCCATTTTGGACCAGATATTTATTGTGGATGGCTGTCCTGAACATTGTAGGATGTTTAGCAGCATTCCCTTTTATAGGTTAGCTGCTAGCCCATATATTTCCCTGTCACATTCAACTGGAAACGCCCAATCCTGGCCAAATCCTATTCTCTACCTGCTTCATGCTTGCACCTGTGTAGTTGAATATGCCTGGAAAAACACACAATAATAATGTAAATCCATATGCATTATGCAGAACCTTAATGCTGCTTATTGTCCCTATTACATTTTCTTAATCTATTTAGACATTTATTGTCCTACAGTAGTGGTTCTTAACCAAGGTTGATTTTACTCCCTCAGTGGGTACTTGCAATGTATGGAGACTTTTTTTTTTTTTAATTTTAATTTCAGTATAGTTAACATACAGTGTTATGTCAGTTTCAGGTGGATGATGTAGTGATTCAACAGTTCTATATGTTATTCAGTGTTCATCAATATAAATATACTCTTAATCTCCTTCATCTATTTCATCCATCCACCCAACAACCTCCCCCCTGGTAACCATCAGTTTGTTCTCTGTAGTTAAGAGTCTGTTTCTTGATTTGTCTCTCTCTCTCTCTTTTTTTCTTTTTAGTTTGTTAAATTCCACATATGAATTAAATCATATGATATTTATTTTTCTCTGACTGACTCATTTTGCTTAGCATTACACTGTCTAGCTCCATCCATGTTGTTGCAAATGGCAAGATTTCATTCTTTTTTTTACAGCTGAATAATATTCCATTGTATAGCTATCACATCTTCTTTATTCATTCATCTATCAGTGGACACTTGGGCTGCTTCCATATTTTGGCTATTGTAAATAATATAAATATATTTATTGTAAATAAACATAGAGGTGCATGTATCTTTTCAAATTAGTGTTTTTGTGTTCTTTGGGTAAATACCCAGTAGTGGGATTACTGGACTGTAGGGTAGTTCTATTTATAACTTTTTGAGGAACCTCCATAGTATTTCCACAGTGGCTACACTAGTTTGCATTCCCATCAACAGTGCATGAGGGTTCCCTTTTTCCACATCCTCACCAACACTTGTTTCTTGTGTTTTTGATTTTAGCCATTCTGATAGTTGTGAGATGATATCTCATTGTAGCTTTGAGTTGCATTTCCCTGATGATGAGTGATGCTGAGAATCTTTTCATGTGTCTGTTGGCCATCTGTATGTCCTCTTGGGAGAAATGTCTGTTCATGCCTTCTGCTATATGGAGACATTTTGGATTGTCACAAATGGAGAAGATTATGCTGTTGGTATATCACAGGTAGAGGTCAGGAATGCTGCTAACCTACTATTGACCATATTGTGTCACTGTAATGATTATCTAAAATAACTCGTAGACAAGGTGACTGAAAATGCTAGGAACAAAAGAAAGAAAAGAAAAGGACATGAAAAGGAAAGGAAAAGAAAGGAAAGGAAAGGAAAGGAAAGGAAAGGAAAGGAAAGGAAAGGAAAAGAAAGGAAAGGAATAGAAAGGAAAAGAAAAAAAATGCTAGGAACATTGTCAGGGGATGCTTGTTTCTTTGTACTGATAGTCACATATATGATCTAATTTAATCGCTACCATATCACTATGAAGTTACATCCTCATTTTTTGGGAACTGAGACTCAGAAAGACTGAGGGTCTTTCCTAAGCTAGTGAATGCAGAGTTAGAATGCAAACCCATTTCTGGGTGGCTATCTCCATAATTCTGTATTTACATAAGAAATGTTACCTTCTTCCTGATTAACACAGAACTAGGCCTGCACATGAGGAATCATTAAGAACCAACACTTACATCTTCAGCCTGACGCAATTGTAAGAAACAGTGACTTAAATGGAGGAAAAATGTCACACTGACGATGACAAGAAAGAAACAATGATGCTCTAGCTTCGTTTAAACAATGAACCATCTTGCTTAGTGATTCAGCTGCAATTATATTTCAGTAATGTACCCCAGCTTTTCCCTGAGTGGGAGATAGCTGCTTTTAGACTTTCTGTTCCTGTTTTATTTAATCCAACCCAAGTTTGTTGATGCCTTAAGTGACTTACTAGTTAATTGTCACCTTGTTGATAGTACAGTTAATTGGTCCCTACCTAGTTCTAAAGGCTGGCGTGAGATGGGCGAAATCTTTTGGAAGCGCACTCTGTGGCTGGTAGGAATGCTCCCACTGACCACCTCAGCAGTAGACAAGGGCTTGCATCATCTTACCCTCTGTAGGCCAGCTAGCTGAAGTTCCTTGCCAGATTTTGCCATTCAACATTGGTCTTGGTTCCTGCTGTGTGGCTGGCCATATCTCACTCTTACCAGCCAAGGTATCTGTTCTGAGCTGTGGTGGTAGTTAGTAGTTAATTGGTAAGTAACCTTATCTGAGTCACTGAAACTAGAGCAAAGACCACACCTTAGCAAGGGTGTATCCTAGTGTAATCCTAGCTCCATGATTTACCACTGACTGGGTGACCTAGGGCAAGAAACAGGATTCTGTTTTCTGCAAAGTGGGGCTAGTAACACCTGTGCTACAGTATTCCTGTAAAGAACTCACTGAGCTCCAGCTCAGTGCTTAACGCATACTCCTCACTGAGGGCTTGGTGCTGTGCTAAATCCTTCCCACCAGTCACTTCAGTTTTACTTCAGTTAACTGTCACAATGACCCTAAGAGGAATAATAACATTCGAATCCTCATTTTATAGATAGGGAAAGTGGAGAAGAGAGAGAGAGAGAGCGAGCGCTTAAATCACATGCTTGCTGTCACACAGCCAGCAACAGGTTTCAAACTTAAGCAGATGAACTGCAGGCCTGTGTTCTTAATCATTAGCCAATAACGCTCAGAGTGAGTCGTTCATAGAAGGTGACTGTGTTGTTGTCTTTGATGATGGTATTACTGTGTGGTCTCCTTCTCAACTTTCCAACTTCTTTGGGGGTCTATGTCTATTCAAGAGGATGGTTCTTTGTTTTTTCATTCAACATATATTTCTTGAAAACAGACTCTGTGCTCACCTAAGATAAGTAAACCAGACAGACATGGTTCCTGAATTCCTCGAATAATTCAGTGGGGAAAATGCATTGAACAAGAAGTGCCAAATGATGAATTAACTGCAAGTGTGATAAGGAGGAAAGAAAATTGATAAAAGGGGAGCTCTAACCTTTACTGTGGCAGAGGGCCAGGTAAGCCTCTTGGGTCAGAAAATTCTCTTCTTCTTTCCTGGAAGCCTGCAGGGGAGGGATGCTAGTATTTTTTAAGGAGATCCGCAACAGGCTCTCAGAGTTATTTTTATGTTAACTTTCTTATTAAAGACAGAAAGAACAAAACAATTTATGGGCTTTAAAAACCATATGACAGACCATTAGGAAAACTGAATTAATGAAGTAGATTAAATATGAACATATGATAAACCGTCTCAGTAGTTTTCTCTACAATAGTTTCCTTCTGCTTTGGAAACACCTGTCTTCCCTCTATTCACGTGAAATTTCATGCAATCTCCTCTGGCTGTTCTAACCTCATAGGTTTGGGGATTGGTGAAGAGACACTCTGCGTACATCCATTAGAGGCCTTTTGCTTCCAGCTGTTCCCAAATCCTAGATTGTTCCTTCAAAACACAGGCTTTATACCCTAGAGGGCTTTCTTCCAACATACAACTATGCCAGTTTATCGTCCTAGATCTGTTTTAAAAATTTACATTTACTTAAGATGTTAAAATACTTAACCCAGGGGGATCAGTTGTTTCCCCATAAAATGTTGCAGCTCTGCATATTATATTTCCACCTAAAATATATATAGAAGGATTTGTAAAATATTTAGGCTAAGAGACATAGCACAAACCTAATTTATAACATGCCATAAATAATAATAAGGCAGTTTTCTAATTAGATTCTGTTTCCCCAAATAAAGACATACCATAGTAGATTATTTCTGTAGTCCTATTTTTTTTAAAAAAAAAATCAATTCATCAGCACATCTGAAATCCATATACCAAACTGGCAGAAAATCAAGATACTAATTTTATATGGGAGAGGAAAACCCCTAGAGATTTCCATTTAAATATCTACATCCTGGAACCATTTCAGGTTCTGATTTAAAATCAGGGGTTCGATATTTTATGGCAGATTATAGGCAGAATCCAGAGAATTAGATGAGACATTTTCTGACTTGTATTATCTACTTGATGAACCAAAGTCTTGCTTTCAGATTCATTTTCAGTATGATTTCCCTGTTGGATATGTCCTGGATGCCATGGTGAGAAGCTGGCAGGAAAACCCTGGGGAAGAGGTCAGAAACGATGCTATCAAAAAGAGAAATGTCATGGGACAAGGACTAAAAATTGGAAACAATGAGAGAAGGAGGGAGGGAGGGAGAGAAAGAGAGAAAAAAGAGAGTGCCATATATCTATATCTATATCATCTATATCTATATCTATTTCTGTCACTATCTCTATCTCTATGGAGAGAGAATTTGCACGCAAGGCAGGACAACATAAGAAATAATACATGGAGTACTGCTACTAACATGATCATTTTGGTTCCTCTTATTTAAACCCTCTTTAAGCTTTCACTTGTAATTAATAAGAACTGCTATTTAAAAAATTTCAGAAGGACTTCTGTTTAGTGTTGAAACATAAAAGAAAAATATTGCCCTTTCATCATCTCTAAGAGAAAAAAAAACCCCACACGATTTATGTATATACTTTGGAATCAAAGTCCCTTTTAAGTCTCTTGGAGCTGATCATAAATAGAAGCCAAGTCTGATCTCCTCAAATAATAAAATAGTGGGAAAAAAGATAATGCACCCTACCATTTAAGCATTTGGACCACATCGTTAAGAGTGGTTCAACTGAGTGCCATTAAATTAGTCTTAAGAATGCAATGCATTGGAATTTGTGTAGTAGGGACTGTTTTTCTGTATAGAAGCAACTGCTGATTACTGAATAGTAATGGAGGAACTCTATGGTTGCTTTCCCAAGAGTGGTGCTGGCATCCACTGAGCTGACCACTAACCCTCCTCTAACCTAGTTTCCCTTGGGACTGATGCTGTGGGTTATGGTTTTTCCTCTAAAAGGAAATTGACAACCTTACTTTTGAAGTGGAGAAAACATGAATTATATATATCAGTGCTAGTACTCAGTTAAACAGGTTATTTACTAGAGAGTAGAGTTTTGATGGAAGTGAAAACTTATCCTGGGAAGAAGAAATTAGCAATAAATCTGGTGATGAAGGTGGCTGAATTCTTCCCCAGATAGCCCCGTTTAGATGCACAACCTGAAGCATGTAGCCAACATGTGGTGGAGAGCCTGCTTAAACTTAATACGTTTTCCCACATTTGGGAGGTGGGGTGGGGGTGGGGGGAGTTCAAATAGAGATAAACAGCAGTCTAAGACCACGGAAGCATCCTTAGAGACAATCATTTTTAGACAGAAAATAGAAAGGCTTATGTATACAGCTGGTATTTACATGAATTCCTCCCACTGAAGCCTGGGACTTTGGAAGACAGACCAAGAGATAGGAGGGAAACAGCTGTCTGTGCAGATGTTGTCAACAAATAGGATTTGGGATTCTGATCTATTATGCAAAAGCCCATAACCAACGACTTTTACCTGAGGATCTGGGGAAGAAGGGCATTTAACTGACCTCTGAGTACTGGTGTGTTCAGGGCTTATTCCTGGGCTTCCTTCTTTCCCTGTCTTTTCTCCCTAGGTGAACTCACCCAGTCCTAAGCATGTAAATGCAATCTATGCTGATTTAATGTTTGTGAAGTGATGAGAGTCATGCCTAGCTCATAGTAAACACCATGGAAGTGTCAGCTATCTTTATTTATTATAGCTAATTGCCTACTATTTCCCCTTGTGTGTTTGATAGGTATTCCCAAATTAAGTCCAAAATGGAATTGCAGGTTTTATCGTTCCCACAAACCAATCTCCCCTGTGTTGTTTTTCCATCTCTGTAATAGCAGCTTGACCCAGTGACTCAGGCCAAATGCTTAGGAATCATTGTTGATTCCTTTTTTTCTCTTACTCTTCACATCCAATTCATCAGCAAGTCATCCCAGTTAAACCTCTGAGATGGAAAACAAATCCATCCACCCCTCTCCATCTTTACTGCCACTATTCTCGAACAGGGCTCCCTCCCATCTCTTGCCTGGAAGGCTGTAGAAACATTTTACCTTTTTTTTTTTTTTTTTTTTTTTTTTTGCTTCTACTCTTCCATTAAGATCCTTTCTCCATACACTAACCAGAAAGATGTCTTTAAAAGGTGAATCAGGGTCAGGCTCATGACTTAACAGTGCACTCAGCATATAATTCAGTCTTCTTTGGTTTTACTCCATTTGGGCTGCTGTAACAAAATACTATAGACTGGGTGGCTTGAACAATAAGCAACAAACAGTCCATGATCAAGGTACTGGCAGATTTGGGTTCTGGTGACAGCCCATTTCCTGGTTCATAGACAGTTGTCTTCTTAATGTGTCTTCTTATGGCAGAAGGGGCAAGAAAGATCTCTAGGGTCTCTTTATAAGGGCACTAATCCCATTCATGAGTGCTCTGATCTAATCACCCCAAAGGCCCCATTTCCTAATCCGATCACGCTGGGAATTAAAATTTCAACATATGTATTCTGGGGTAGGGACACAAACATTCAGTCTAAGTCACCTTCCCATGAAGTACAAAGCCTAAGCCTTTCCCCACTTGACCCCCCTCCATCATCCTTTCTCTTGCTCACGACACTCCATTTAAACTGGACTTTTTGTTCTTTCCATTTGTTTCCTGCGTTATTTCTCCCCACATCTTTCACCCCTGTCCCCCACCAACAATACATTTGTTTCTCAAAATTCAGGCTACAGCCAATGTGTTTAAGGCTTTCCTGACCACTCAGCTCATGTCTACCTACTGTTAGTGCAAGCTCCTGGAGTGCCGGGGCTTTTTCTGTCCTGTTTATGGCATCTCAGATGCTTAGGACAATTCTGTAGCAAGGAAGAGGTTCAATGAATAAGAATAAATACAAAATTATCCAGAAAACTGATCAGCTAGAGGGGATAAAAACTTGAAGCTTGTTTAGGGAGAGCAGCAGCATGTATGATGTGTAAGAATAACAAAAGTACAAAAGGAGGGACCCTGTGATTTACTTAGAAAGAATAGGGGCTGGAATCTCCATCTAAAGTCAAACTCTTCATGTGCCCACTAGATCCCTCTCCTTATTTTTACTCCCGGACAATATTCCAGAAATTTCTCTTTGTCTCTATAAAATCATACATTTTTTTTTTTTTTTTGGCGTTCTACTGGATCATTTCCATCATCATGCAAAGATGTGATTTTTCCTTTTTTTTTTTTAATAAAAGACAAAGAAACAGACTAAAAACCCAACTTGACTCCTTATCTCCCTCTATTTCTCTGCTCACTGTTAGCACAGACATTACACAAAGGGATGCATATTCTTGATGCTCCAATCCTTTGCTTGGAACTCCCTCCAATCAGGCATTCACAGCCAGCCTACTACCAAGATGTGTGTGGCCACAGGTGACTTCCATGTAGCTAGTCTTTAGTCCTTGCCTGATGATTCATGTCCTCACTCTGTCCTCCTTGATTTTTCACTTGACTTCCATGGTAATCACCTAATTCCCTTAGCTACTTTTTCTCCTCTCTGATGGCTTCCTCTCAGTCCTCTTTCTTGGTGTTTCCTCATCTCCCACAACTGTAAGTATGCAAATGTCCCAGGACTCCAAGCTTAAGCACCTTCCTTTTCTATCTTTACTCACTTGCTTGGTGATTTCATAGAGCTTCACACTTTCAACTTCCATCTATATGCTTATGACTCCCAGATTTCTTTTTTTTTCATTAAAATTTTTTTAAGGTTTATTTATTTTTGATAGAGACAGAGGGAGACACAGAATCTGAAGCAGGCTCCAGGCTCTGAGCTATCAGCACAGAGCCCAACATGGAGCTTGAACTCATGGACTGCGAGATCATGACCTGAGCTGAGGTCAGACGCTTAACTGACTGAGCCTCCCAGGCGCCCTTTGACTCCCAGATATCTATCTCCAGCCTGGACACTTCTCAAGTCTTGCCTATTCATCATCTCCACTTAGATATATAATAAACCTCACAAAATTAAAATGCCTGAAACAAAACCCCTGATTTTTCTCCCCCTCAAATCTCCTCCTCCACTGTTGTCTCCAGTTCAGAAAAAATGGTGACTCTTTATGATTCTCCAGAGGGGGAGACAAAAACTTAGAACCTTGGATCCATACTGATCAACTCCTTCCTTTAATACCCACATCCATACTGTAGACTCTACTTTTAAAAGGAACCTAGATTCTGACAGTGTCTCTCCATTACTATCCTGGTTGAAGCATCATCTTTTCTCTGAATTATTTCAATATCCTCCTAATTGTTTTTTCTGTTTCCTTCCTGTCCTATTGGAATCTATTTTTAGCATGGCAGTCTGAAAGATCCTTTTAAAACCTAAGTCATCTAAAGTCACTGCTCTACTCAGAGCCCATATTTGCCTTCCTGCTCAGAGTAAAAGCTAACTCCCCAGTAGACTGTAAGGTTCCTGGGATCTTCATACAGTGCCTACAATGGCACCCGGCACATAATAGGTACTTAATAAATATTTGATAATTCAATAAATTAAAAAAATAGGCTCCTCAGAAAGGGAGGCAGAGTAATACTATATGGCAATGATATCTTAAATTCGCTCAGAAACTCTTAGTGAGGGTAAAGTACATGTCGAATTTCTTGGCAACTGATTCTTCTCTCCTGTGTGGTCTTTTGCCCATCACCTTTCTGTCTTGTTTCCTACTTCTCTCCCATTCATTCATTCTACTCCAGCAACACTGTCCTTCTTGCTGTTTCTCAAATATGTTGGGCATGTTCCTGTCTTGGAGATTTAGTACTTGTTGCTTCCTTTACTTGGAACTCTCTACCCCAAATATCTGCATGACTTACTCCATCACCTCTAATGATCCTTTGCTCAAATGAATCTTTTCTGGCAACTTCTTTTAAAAAAAATTTAATCTCACGCTCATGACAGCCTCCTCTTCCCTAAAATATTTATTTCCATACAACTGGTCATTATCTGACACTCTGTAATTTTATACTTTTATTTGATTAAATGTAAAATCCTTGAGGGAGTTTTGTCTGTTTGGTTCTCTGCTGAATCTTCAACACTTCCATTAATGCCAGACACAGAGGACATTCTCAGTAGATATGTGTTGAATGGATGAATGAGGTAATGAATAAATGAACTCTGATATGAAGGAACTGAAACCTCACTTGGGCAAAGAATTTGAAATACAGATAACTCAAGTACTGCAAATAACATTTTTTTCACATGAACCCAGATTAATTATTTCTCATGACTGTGGAGAACTTGCAAGTCAGGTCACTGAACTGAGATTGATTACTGTTGAGAAATAAAGAAGAAAAAAATGTGCCAGAAAACTTTGGACGTTAAAGAAAATCTTATTTTCAAAACAGTAGACTCAGTAGACCTAAGACTGGTACACTTGCTCTTGAACAAGATTTTGGAATTGATCATTATATTATGTGCCTACCCACTACAGGAAGTTTGCCACCAAGGCCAAATAGGAGGATACCAAGAACAAGAAGTCATGTTGGCTAAATTAATTTCTTATTTGCCTTGTTGAAAACTAGAATGCCAGAGAAGGCATGTGAGAGGCAGAGTGTATTTGCACTTTAACAAGTCACTAATGAAAAATCTCTCAGCATGTGTGTGTGTGTGTGTGTGTGTGTGTGTATAAAATGGGGGAAAATGAGAAAGACCTGACATAATTAGATAGATTAATAATTTGTTTGACAATTAAAGCGATTGCTATCAGCCAGGATAGAAATTCTATTCAAAAAGTTTTAATCAGTTCTCCGTATTTTGCTAAGCATTCTCCACACTCTCCTTCTCTCCTTGAAGCAGAGATCAGCGGTGCCCTGTGGTTCTCTCCCTAGTCCTAATCAACATATTTATTCATCAGTGCTTTTAGCAGTTTTAAATGTTTAGATTTGACTCACTTGGAAGTAATGGTGAATATACTGTATGACAGAATCTGTATCCAAGTCTATCTAGACTGTCTTGGAGGACAAGTTGCCCCTGAGTATGCAGGGTCCTGCCAAGCTTCAACAAGTTGCCTGCACCCATAATATATGGAGCAGACGTAACTTAGTAGCAGCCCATGTGGAAGGCATGAGAGGTTTGATTAGCTAGGGTGGAAGTGAAGTTGCTCCAAAATTAGGACCCATGAGGGTCATCCAGGCTGCTGGGCAGCTTGCTTCACAGGCCATGGCTCTGCCATCCTGGAGGATTCTTGTCTTACCTGTATAGGCAAAATGCCTCTGTTTTATGTCAATGTCCTAACCTATGGGAAAAATGTCCTGGGAAAGTGATTTCCTTTCTTAAAGTTATTTTTTTAATTTACATGTAGTAAAAATCTTTTTTGGGGGTGTATTGTCCTATAAGTTTTAACATATATAGAGAGATTTTTTGTGAACACCCCTCTTGGTTCTCTGAGTGCTGAGATCATGGGCTTCTCTTGGTGTTTCCTGTTTATGGTTCCAGTTTTGGGCTTCTCCAGAGCCCATTCCATCACATATCAGAGGTACAAACAAACAAAGAAAAAACAGCATTGCTGGGTTGCTTTGGAGCCCTGAACTTCCTACCTAGTCCTCTTTTTCTTACTCACTTTTCAGAGTCCTCTAACAGTTGCTTTATGTATTCTTCCCAAGCTTTTTAGTCTTAGTAAGCAGAGAGATAGTAGGGAGTATGTTTGCTCCCTCTAAACCAGAACTGAACTTTGCAGTTTCCTCTTAAAATGCATGGAATGATGGGACACTGTTTACTTCCACTCACACTCTATTGATAGCAACTTAATCTTAGGGCCATGCCCACCTAGCTGCAAGACAGGCTGGAAAATACATCCTCCAGCTTAAGTTAAGGGGAAAAGCCAAAAATTTTTTACCAAGAAAGAAAGAAGAAGAGATTTTAGGAAACACTGGCAGTCTGCCACAGGGATGACAGTGAAGAATATATTCAATGTGGCTTGAAAGAATAAGATGGCTAAGAAGATCTCATGCTGCATATCTGTGCATTTGAAATATCAGGTTAAACTCTTATTGCCTCAGTTTCATCTTGGACTCCAAAACAATACAAATTTAAGACCAAAGTGAGGGCTAAGCAAGTCGATGTATGCAGAATTACAAAGGAAATAGCTACAAACTGGATCAGATTGTGGAGAGGGATAAATGTGGGCAGGAAAGTTTTTGGCAAAAGCTATAACCTTTACCTCTAGCCTGCTGAGGGAAGCTTCCCTGAAGCCATTCAGAGAGCTTCAGTGTAAACTCATTAGAACTGTTAGTTGTGGGGGGGGGGCAGTGAGAATGTTGGTGCTTGACTCATACCTGAGGGTATAAGTGGCTGCCTAAGGCTTGCTGATACGTCCAAAGTTTGCTGAGATGAGGAATGGACCACAGGTGGGCCATACAGAAGAGAGAATTGATGTGAAGCTATCTTGAATCCTGTTTAATCTGTCTACCTGGAAGAGAGGAAGGACTTCAGCATCAAGAACATGGAAGATAATGCTGGGTTCTAGGAAATGGTTCAAACAATGATCATTGAGACAACAAGCTGAATGGGATGGAATTATCGCCTGAAGTACACAAAACACCCACATAAAAACAAGAGAAAGCTTTAAACACCTGCCAGACCCAGAGACAGCAAGCCAGGTTTATGATTCAAGACCTTTCCTTCATCTTACTGTAGCTTTGTAAAGGGCAGGAATTAGCTAGCAGGTGCGCAGATAAGAAGCCACCCACCGCCCACCACCATCCACAAGCATATGAAATCCTTATCCTTTTCCTGTTGCATGCAGGCTTCCAGCCTGAAGGTGACCCAAGCTAAAGAAGTAGAAAAGATATAATCATCAAACTGATGATTTTAATTAAGTGGATGTTTTATTTACTGAATTGAGTCTACATTTATAACTTAAAGTGTTCTTAGAAATGTCTGTTACTTATGGGGTGCTTGGGTGACTCGGTTGAGTGGCTGACTCTTGACTTTGGCTCAGGTCATGATCCCAGGGTTGTAGGATCAAGCCCCATGTCAAGCTCCTCACCTGCTTAAGATTCTCTCTCTCCCTCTGTCCCTCTCCTCTGCTCTCATGTTCTCTCTCTCTCTCAAAAGAGAAATAAATAAAAAGAAATGTCTGTTACTTAAGAGTGAGGACATCTCGGGGCGCCTGGGTGGCTTGGTCGGTTGAGCGTCCGACTTCGGCTCAGGTCATGATCTCACGGTCCGTGAGTTCGAGCCCCGCGTCGGGCTCTGTGCTGACAGCTCAGAGCCTGGAGCCTGTTTCGGATTCTGTGTCTCCCTCTCTTTCTCTGCTCCTCCCCTGTTCATGCTCTGTCTCTCTCTGTCTCAAAAAAATAAATAAACGTTAAAAAAATTAAAAAAAAAAAAGAGTGAGGATATCTCACTCATTCTTTACCATCCCTGATTACATTTTAAAGGGAAGGTAGGAGACAAAATAATGTTGCATTTTGATACATGCTACAAATTGTATCTTGTCAATATAGCAACTACAAGTATGAAGTATTTCAGATGCAAGAGAGAAAAATCTGGTCTTATTTTCTCACAGAAGAATGTTGAGCATTTGTAGGCACTATATGTTAAGAGGAACACAGAAAGGAACCATTTGCATCAAGTGACCATGCTGGTAGAAGGATTCAGAAGGATCACATTTTTTCCCAAACTGAAGGGCTAGCATGAAGAAGCGAGATTAAACTTGCTCAGGAGTTTAGTGGGTCAACTTGCTGAAAGCTTTATAGAGTCATGTATTTAATATGAAGAAGACTTCTTTAGTGTTATGGGGCCCCACAGATAGAATGGGTTGCCTTGAGAGATGGGAGCTTTGCATCACTGGAGATGCACAAGTTTCATTGGATGATGTTATATGGCAAGGTTGCTTGTAGAGGGAATCCAAACATTGGGAGGGTGGTTGGGGTTAATGATCTTTAAGGCCCTTTCTGACTTTGAGACTATGGGGTTCTATAATCTCTCTGTCCAGATGTGTTCATACTATTTAGAAACTGTAATATTACTGAGTCAAATCTAAAAGTGCATGTATTCTCTCATGTAACAAGCATCTACTCTATCTGATCATTTCTGTCTATTTGAATCTCATAGGAAACCAGCCAAGTGGAAAAAAAAAACTCCAATAAGTTTTTAAAATCATGAATCCCATAACTGAAAAATCCCTCAAATAATGACAGTTTAGCTAAGTACAAATTATAATTAAATTTGTGATTTGTTTTATAGCTAAAAAAAGCATTCTGGCTTCCCCCGTCACCCATTCTCTTCCACTGTTGCTCTCTCTGTCAATCACCCTCTCTCGTTATCCATTAGCTCTTTACAACTCAATCCACTGAGAGAAAACTCTCTGTTCCAATGTATCCAGGCCATTGTCTTGGCTATATCTCTCTGGAATACAGTGAAGGAAGCACAGCTGCTCCGGTGTAAAGATGCAACATGGGGTTCCATGTGCTTGCCTGTTCTCTTCAAGAGTTATTTATGCCAATGACTCTTACATTTTTCTTGGATTCCACAATGGCAGGAAGCACATGGTGGGTGCTCAATAAATAGGGAAACAATGATCTCCTTTTCTTTTTATCTCTCTCATTGGGGAGCTACTGAGAGAAACCAGATTGATCTCACAAAGAAAGCCACACAGCTTTGAAGAGTGTTTGGCATTGCTTCCATTCTCCAATATTTACAGACCATGTGGAATATAAAGACAAAGCAAACAAGATCCCAGCTATCAATGTGCCAGTAATCTAGTTGGGAAGATAAAATATGGGAAAATAGACTTAATAAAAGAAAAGGTATGAGTATGATAAATGATGTGGATAAAATATTGGGCTTACAGCTTTGGAAAGGACCTTGGAGATTAGTGAATTCATAGTCTTCTTTTTACAGTTGGGTAAATTGAAGCCTTCCCAAGTCTCTGCTGTCTTGACACTCCTGTGTCCACATTACTCAAAGCATTATCCCACATTCTCCCCCAACATGATGAATCTTATAGCTTGCCTTTCCAGCAGCCATTGTCTTCTCTTTGCAGGCATGGTCTAGTTGTTTGAGTAGTAGTGTGCCCAGTCTAAGATATGAATCAGGATTGGTTTCAGTCATGACTATCCTTCCTCTATGCCAATGATTGACATAGGGATGAAAGCGTGACAGTGGGATTTAAGGGAAATCAGATGAAGGTTTCTGAAAAAGCTTCTCTTCTTCATTAAAAAGGTTCTTTTTCTTATTTACACTTTGTTTCAAGTGTAGATGTTGATGTCTAAGGATATGACACTTGGAGTTGGGATAGACAAATTTGCACCATGAGGGAGACATTGCTACACGTGGTAGAATCAAAGGAACTCAGGATCAACCTCTGTCTAAACTTCTTGTTAGTTAACAACAAATGTCAATTTGGTTTAATTCTATGTATGTTTTGCTTTTACTGACAACCATAAACACTGCAAAACTTTATCTTCAGTAACTCTTCTGCTGCTGTCTTTCCTCCTCACTCACTTCATTAGAACCTCTGGAACCTGGATTCCATTGTCTCTCTGCTTAACCAGAGCCCTGGCTCTCCTCAGAGGGCACTGAGTCTGTTGCAACCCTTTAAGAGAACTATCGTTCTCCATTCTCCAAATATGACAGAGGTCAGAGGTATGGATGCTATTACCTTAGATGCCCATTGCCTTGGTAGACCATTAATTCTCTGCTGTTACTAGAAAAAAAAAAAACAACTCTTCTCTTTTGAGGAGGCAAGAGGAAACAGATTGTGATTATACCTGATTATGCCTGATAATAACTACCATCTGGCTAAGACATCCTCTACCCCTGTGTGTTGTTGCCATGTACACTCCCCCCACTTGATCCCCCAAGCCAGGAACTCATTCATGTTCCTTTTCTGAAGTCTCTGGCAACAGCTTCACAGGCTTCCTTTTTCTCCAAATACTGTCATTATCATGGTGACATCAGTGACTCTATAGATGTCCTTTCCAATACTTGAGTTCCAGTAATAGGTGTTCAGCCTCTCACTGAAATAGTCCTTTCATTATGCATAACACTGATGCAGTGATTTCAAAATATGCCAGCCAATTCTTTGACACCCTTTCAATCAAGAGGGGTGTCTATGTTTTCTCTTTGATTTGAGCTGGCCTGAGTGACTACCTATTAACCAATAGAATGAAGTGGAAGGAACATGCTGTGACATAGGAGACTAGCTTAGAGAAGACCATGCAGCTTCTGCCAGGTTCTCTTGAGATGTTCATTCTAGGAGACGCCAGTCTCCAGGTGAGAAGTTCCACTACTCAGAGACAGTCATGCTGAAGAGGCCATGAGTAGGTGTTCCAGCCAATAGTCCCAGCGAAATTCGCAGCTGACAGAGTGTCACTGGGCAGCCTTGTTAGTAAGCCATCCTGGAACTCTAGATGCCCTTTCAGATGATTCTACCCGCCAGCCATAGAGTCATTCCTGCAGCTTTTGAGTCTTTCCAGCTGAGGCCTAAATATCCTGGAGTGGAGAAAAGCCATGTCTTCTGTGTCCTGTCTGAATTTCTGGCAGAATTTTTTGAGCATATTAAAATGGTTGTTTCAAGCTGGTAGGTTTTGGAGTACAGGTTTCCCCTGCTACCTGAGCAGAGCATTCCTTTGAAAACTTTGGTAAGCCAAAATGGCACAAAGCCAAGCGTATATACCCTCTGCCATTTCAAAAGTTTGTGTTTCGCCATTATGAAAGACCTACATTAGTACCTGGCTTTTGCTAACCGATAGAAATCTGAAGAGGATTTTCACTTTTACCAAAAAAAAAAAAAAAAAGGCTTCATCAAACTAATGTAGGTCTTTTTCAAGAGTAAGACAGCATAACGCAAACTTTGGGAAAGTGAGGGATACCTGCACTTTGTTTTGCAGCTATAGTAAACAGAACTCCTTCCATTGGCTTTCAGGGGAGTACAGTTCATTCAATGCTCATCAAATTCTCAAGAGAGGACCTTCCAAAGCAGAGAGGCAGGATAGGACAGTGATTATACCTGATTATACCTAATAATGTCTATTTTGAACATTATGATTGTGCCAGGCACGGTGCTTTGGCTAAGAATATGGATTTTGAGGTGAAACAAATAAGGATTCCCATCCCTGCCTTGCTACTTAACAATTGTGTGATTTGGGGGCAAGAAAAGCCACTCTACATTTTTGAGCCTCAGTTTCCTCATCTGTAAAATGGGGAAAATAACATCCATCTCATAGAATGGTTTTGAAAAATAAATATGATAATATATATAAAGCCATTGATACTCAGCAAATGGTAGCTAGTTTTGATAATAACACAGAATAATATGATTTGTGTAAGAAATGAAGTCACAATGGAAGCAGAAGGTAAGACTACAGGGTCTTTTTTTCAAAACTATACCATAGTTTATTATTTTTTACTAGAGGACCCCTTTTTGTTGGTATATTTATTCTTTCCTAGCTCTTATTTACTAGTTATTAAATCATATTTCAATGTTTAAAATATTACATTTGGTTTCATGCTAGTCATCTCAATCCGATATGAGACATAAGAAAAAATTTACAATCCAATATTTCACAGACCAGAACAATGATACTGAGCAAAAAAGTTTGGAATTTAGGGGAACTATGTTGTTCTTTTTATTATTTTGAATAAACAGGTTTTAAGAAAATCGATGTAAACTTATCATTTTGTGTGAGGGAGTGAATTTCGTTTCTAAAAATAATATTTGAGCTCAACATACTATTTATCAATTTAATTTAAAAATATTTACTTAAGTATTTCAAGAATAAAGCAAAGTGAAGAAAAAATAACATATTTTGCACAGAGGACCTCCCTCCCATCCAGATGCTAATATTTAAATGCCTTTGTGTTTTAGAAGATGAAGTTGGTAGGTTGGTGGAGAATGAATCAAAAGGTGGAACTTCTGAGCAGGGAGGTTGGTCAGGGTTATTTCAACTTCAGTATTACCGGTAGGCCATGTGGTTATAATTCAACGATGGGTAGGAGGCTGGATGGGAAGGTGTGGGCATGAGAGGCCCCATAAAGGAAGACGTGAGAGGCCTTGGTTTTCAGGAGACCTGTAGTCAAATTTCTCTCCCCAGCCCCCAATACCATAGCACAAATCTGTGTTTCCTTTTTCTTAGGGAGAAAAAATAAAATTAACAAAGTACAACCACTAAACAGGTTACACTAAGCTATGTGAGCAATTTTGTCAGAAATATCAATTCTACATATTGCAGCAAAAGAAACATGGAATGTTTGCCAAGTTCTTGTGAGAAATCTCTGTCTAAAAATTGTGCTAGCTTGCTAAATATAGAGTTGTTACAAAGAACAGAGCCAATTGGCCTGTTAAACCCACCTCAAATGAGATGATGGGGTTATGCTGGATTTTACCACACCAATCACTTCTACCCCAAGGGACGTGGAAATGAGGTCAGGGCACTTTTGTGCCTGAAGCCAGATAGTTTCCCAGTTTCTGTAGATGTTCCTCCCCTCAAAAAGTGACAGGAAGTATCCATATGTCCTCATACACCTGATTTCGAAACGAAGAAATCTCTTATGCAGATGGCTGAAACAAAGCTGTGTATTAATTTTTTTTTAAAGTAAAAAATCCAAAAAGGACAGTAGAAAAATTCTTTGAATGCTCTCATAGTGTCCTGAAACTTCTGTTCTGTTGCTCTTTAAAGAACAGTTAGGTCTGGCTCCAAGGAAGGAATCACCCTTAATATTGCAAAGCACCTAAAAATATTAGTAACCGACTGAATGTAAACGAGTCAAATAGCTCAGGATATGAAAGCTGTAACAGGAAGAGGAATTGGGTTGTGAGAAAGAGGCATGGAAGTAGCTTTGGATGTCATGAAGGAAAGCATGCAAATTGCTGTTTGGGAAGGTAATTTGTGTCCTTATGAAAGCACACTGAGAAGGTGCTGGAATATCAATGTAGTCGGCTGGATTGTGTCCCCCCAAAAGTCAGGCCTAAGCTCTAACCCCTGGTATCCATGAGTAGGACCTCATTTATAAATAGAGTCTTTGCACATATAATTAAAGATCTTGAGCTGATATTATTGTGGATTTAGGATGGATTCATTCTAAATCCAACACCGGTTCCCTTAGAAGAGAAAGGGGGGGGAGTTGAAACAGAAACATAGAGAAGGCGGTGATGTAAAGCAGAAACAGAGATTGGAGGGACGCAGCCAGAAGCCAAGGAACATTCAGGACTACTGCCAGCCACCAGAAGCTAGGAGACAGGCCTGGAACAGATTTTCTCTCAGAGCCTCCAGAAGGAACCAATCCTGACAACTTGATTTCGGACTTCTGGCCTCTGTAACAGTAGGAGAAGACATTTTTATTGTTTTATGCTGCCCAGTTTGTGGTCATTTGTTACAGCAGTCTTAGGAAACAAATAAAACCACCCACAGAAGCACCCATGTGAAGAGGAGACCCAGGATTAGAAAAGGGGCTGTTGATAGGTGGAGAAGTGTGCTATTCCAACTTGAATTTATTAAAAATTAAATGAAATAAAAAATTTAGCTCCTCAGTTGCACTTGTCACAATTCAATTGCTACACGGGGCTCCCAGTTACTCAAAGGGACAGCACAGATACGGCACATTTCCATCGTTGCAGAGAGTTCTATTGGACAGTGTTGCTGTAAGAGCCACAGATCAAAGTTTCATTTCTATGGGCAAATGACGTGCATGGGGACTGTTGGCTTCAAATCTGTCTTTTCACTCACACCTGCACCAGAAGATAGCAGTTATCACTGGTAGTGTCACTTTTGATTATGAAGGAACTACAGCAGAAAGGTGTAAATATAGTACAACCACCTGTCTCGGGTTTCCTCCCACATACCATCTTCCCAAACAACAAACATAATAAATGATAGTATTGATAGACAATTCTCTTCCAAGACGACATCCCAAATCACTATTGCAGAAACTATCAAACATGTTCTTATCTGTGAATGCTATGTGAGTCATACCCAGGAGGCCATATTTACTCCATTCCCTTCCTTGTATATTTCTATTTCCTCTTAAAATTTTAAGGAGGATTTCCCCCCCTTATAGCAATTTACCCTCTGGTGGGCTCTGTAGTTATTGAGAACAGCAGGAGCTCTATGGTGGGCTTAGAAACCTAGGGAAAGATTCTGAACAGGGGGATGATGTGATATACACTTATTTTCCCCAGAAGATGAATCTGGCAATGCTGTTAGGATGATTGGAAGGGGTAAAGCCTGTTGGCTGTGTAGTTGTGATGAAAATGGGAAAGAAATTATGCTCTGAATTGCAAAAGCTGCCGTCACCAAGATCCACCTGTTCAGAGCTATCTTTAGCTGCATTCAGGAACAATTTACCCACATAACCTTCCTTTCCCTTACTTTTCTTGTCTCCAGGTACAGGCATGAAGGAATTTGCAACATTAAAATGGGAAACGGCATTACAGGAGTGTGTGTGTGTGTGCATGTGTGTGTGCGTGTGTGTGTGTAAGAGAGAGAGAGAGAGAGACAGAAACAGAGAGAGCGATGGGATATACATGTGTGCATGTACATGTGTGCTGGTGCATTGTTCGTCACAGGTAGTACCAACAGTATGGCATTTAATAGTTTCTTACAACCTGACCCTAAACACATTATCTTTTTCACCCTAAAACCTTCCCTCCTTCCGCTCTTAGAACCACATGTACTGTTCCCTAAATATTCCAGGCACTGCTGTGTCTCCATCTTTTGTCCTTATCTTTCCTTTGCCTGGAATGCTGTTCCATGTCTTCTCCTTGTGGTAAATTCAGACTCATTTTCAAGGCCAGTACGTAGGTCACTGCCTGTAGAAAGCTTTCTTTCATTATTCTATTCTCCCTTTGGAAGATATTCTGCTTCTTGTGGCTTTCCCTCTTGACAGTCAAACATGTTCATTTACCATGCAGGATTTGAATTCATTGCGTTCTTATTATTTCTTTTACGTTTTATTTGCAGAACTCGTCCCAGCATCATCCTCAGTGGACACTCAAGGGAAGTATGCTGAATGGACATCTGAGCTAGGTGAGGTTGACTTGGAAGTGGAATGGGAAGTAGGTGCCAGATGTGAATCTCTCAGCCATTTTTTCCCCCTTATTTGACAAATACTGTTAGGACCTGTTTTCATTCAATAAAATTCATTGGCCTATAGCTTAGTGGTAGCATGTCATTTTACATCCAGATAAATTATTCATTAGAAGTAACAGATCTCTTTACTCTCCTCACCCCTCAGCATGCATTTGCTACACATATCTATCTGCCCTCTCCCCATTGCAGTCTTCCCCACTTTATTAAATAGCACCCCTACCCCCCGCCCCCCACTCAATTGTATAAGCCAGAAAGATGGAAATCTTCCTTGATTGTGTTTCCTTCTCTTTGTCTCCTCCTCCCATATCCAATCTGTCAGCACAAACTCTTGATTCGATCTTCATGTCTCTCTCTCCTTCTTGCCATTTCCACAGCCACCACTGTGACCACCCACCAGTATCTCTTGCTTGGATTACAGCTGTAGCTTCTTAGTTGGACTTCCCATATCTGTTCACAGAGTAGCCAGATAGACATAGCAACATAAATTGGAGAATTTTACCCCTTTGGTGAAGCATTTTAATGGCTTCCCACTGTCCTTTGAATGAAATTGAAATTCCTGAGCATGGCCTAAGAGGCCCTGAGAGGTCAAGCTCCCAACTGTCTCCCAGCTCCTGTCAGGCATCTCTCCCCATCACATGCCAGTCTCCTTCACACAGAGTTTCTTTCTTCACTTCAGAGCTCTGCAGACTTCTCTGATTGGAACCATGTTTTTGCTACTCTTGGAGGATTGATTCCTTCCTGAATGTAGGGGTCAATTTTTATGTTACTTCCCCCAGAAAAGTTTTCCCTGACCCTCATTAAGTAAGATCCCCTCTTATTCTCTTTTCACAATGTAGGTTGTGTCCTATATAGTCCTCACAGAATTTTTCATGAGTTCAGTTATTGGTGTGTTTGTTCAACTATTGTCTACTCTCCCAGTGGGCTTTAAGCAACACAAGGGCAGAGATCATCACCAACATGGTGCCTGATAGAGACTATATGGTCTGTAAAATACATATTGAATGAGTGGATAAGTGGGTGAGTATTCAGACTCCTCTTACCATTCGTTGGCTGTCATAACCTTCCTCGTGCTTTAAGACTTACCTCAACAATGCCAGCTCTGCATAAAGTCTTCTTCAATTCCCCTACTCAAACCCTTACTTTGAGCTCCTATGCTATTTGTTTAAGGCTTTGATATTGTGAAGCAATATATGAAGTAGTTGAGAGAACAGGTTTTAGAGTAAGTAAGAATCTAACATTTGTCACCTTTGTGATCTACTTGGGTGAGTAACTAAAACTCCCTGACTTTTAATTTCACTACACCAGAGAAACTATTTTCAACCTCATTTGTGTAAGGTGGTTGACACAGAGAAGGAGACTTAATGATGATTGATAGCCAGTAATATATTGGTTCATAATCTTCTATATATTTTTACATAAGTGTTTTGAAAGTAAGAAATAGTGATCCCTAAATGACATGACTGAAGACATTTCGTGGCTCTGGACCAGGTCAAAAGCAGCTATTGATATCGGAGACGATTCCAGGTTTTGGAGTCATAAAAACCTGGTTTTAATCCCTAGATCTACCACTTATTGGCTGTGACCTCGTATATATTTCTTATCCTTTTGAAGTTTCAGTTTCCTGATATGATTGAAATGATACTTTCTCAACAGGGGTGTTGTTCATACTATCTCAACAGGAGTATATTAAATACAACTTATGCAAAGAGGGAACAATGTATAATCAGAGCTATATAAAACACCTTTAATACTGATCTATTTCATTCAACCAGGATAGAAACTTGGTCAAACTCAACGTGATCAAATCTGACATGACTAACAATGCCAGTAGATCTCCTGTCAATTTCTTAAAGCAGCCAAACATACCAGAGTCTGAAAAATACTTTTCTCAAATTGATGAATACAATGCAAAGGTCTGGGCATTTCTCCAATGCCTGCCCATTCATCCTAGGTAGTGGCTTCCAACCACTCTTGCAACAGCTATGGATTCAAGGTGAACTCTGACTGGGACTGGATTAACACTAAAAGATGCTCTGTTACAAAGATTTCTGATAGCTAGTAGGTTCATCTTTTTGAAGAGATATCTGAGAAATCTGGAGGCAGATAAAGCCTTCTTTAAAAGAGAACAATAAACATCTGACCCCTCTAGGAAATGGGTATTCAGACATTTCTAATGTTCAACTATTGAAAAAGATATGTAAAAAAGTATTTTAAAAAATTGAAAAGAACATTTCCAAAGGAGATGACATGGGGTTGTGTAGTGGGTTGGATAGTATCCCCCTAAAAGTTATGTCTATCTGGAAGCTGTAAATGGGCCTTATTTGGAAATAGCTCTGAATAATTTAATCAATGTGCAAGCAGGTGTAATCAACTTAAGATGAGGTCATACCGAATTAGGGTCGTTACTATATCTAATAAGACTGGTGTCTTTATCAGAAGAGGGGAATTTGGACACAGACACACAGACATAAAGGGAAGATGATTTTATGAGAATGGAGGCAGAAATTGGAGTGAAGTTTCCACACACCACGGAATGCCAAGGATTACAGCAGTCACTATAAACTACAAGAGAAGTCTTCCCTCGAGTCTTCAGAGGAAGTATGATCCTGCTGGCACCTTGATTTCAGACATGTAACTGACATGACTAACAATGCCAGTAGATCTCCTGTCAATTTCTTAAAGCAGCCAAACATACCAGAGTCTGAAAAATACTTTTCTCAAATTGGTGAATACAATGCAAAGGTCTGGGCAAAGTATTTTTTAAAATACTTTTTTACATATCTTTCTCAATAGTTGAACATTAGAAATGTCTGAATACCCATTTCCTAGAGGGGTCAGATGTTTATTGTTGTCTTTTAAAGAAGGCTTTATCTGCCTCACAGTTCCTTCAGAACTGTGAGAGGATAAATTTGTTGTTTTAAACCACTCTGTTTGTGCTGATTTGTTACAGAAGCCCTAGGAAACTAACACAGGCTGAAATCTTGAGTACCAGATCATGAGCTCTGCCAGATATGAGCCCCATCTATTCCCTTGAGCCTCTCCAGGCCTCAGTTTTCCTATTTGAAAAAGACTGTGACACCAAAGGTAGGAAAAAACAGTACAAGAAAAGAAAATTACAGACCAGTTTCCCTGATGAACATAGATGCAAAACTCCTCAACAAAATACATGCAAATTGAATTCAACAGCATATTAAAAGGATCACTATGATCCTATGATCACTTGATCACTATGATCAAGTGGGATTCATCCCTAGGATGCAAGAATGGTTCGTTTGCAACAACACAAATGGATATTGAAGGTGTTCTAAGTGAAATAAGTCAGTTACAGAAGGACAAATACTGCGTGATTCTAGTTATATGAGGTATCTTTAAGAGTCAAAAAGATAGAAACAGAAAATAAAATGGTGGCTGCCAGAGGATGGAGGTATGGTGGAATGGGGAGTTGTTCATTGGGTATAAAGTTACAATTACACAGTGAGTAGGTTGAGAAATCTGCTGTGCAACATAATGTCTATACTTAACAGTATGATGTTGTGCACTTAAAAATTGTTAAGAGGGTAGACCTTCAGTTAAGTGTTCTTATACAAAGACAGAACAAAACAAGAGCAAAGGGACACAAGGGAACTTTTGGAGGTGAGAGATACGTCTATTGTATTGATTGTGGTGGTGATGTCATGAGTGTATGGAGTATGCATACATCCAAACTCATCAAATTGTATACATGAAATATGAGCAGTTTCTTTTTTGTGTATTAATTATTCCTCAATAAAGCTGTAAAAAATTGTTGGTGAATTATACAAATATAATGAAAAATCTTTGACATATGCAAAAAAAGGAAAGAAAGAAAAGGAAAGAAAGGAAGAAAGAAAGAAAGAAAGAAAGGAAGAAAGAAAGAATAAACGGTGTGTATGGAATACGTCTTTTGCCCTGTTTCATATTTTGCCTACCATCTTACTCTAGATGGAAGTGCCTCAGCTGCCCCACGCATAGCTTACATTTTGGTCCAGAGCTTCTCCGCTACAGCCACATGAGGCCTCACAGGACTCACTACTCGTAGGTATTGTAGCCGTGGAAGTGTTACGATGCCAACACCCTACAGAAGAGCTCTTGACCAAAAGGGATAGAATCCAGGCGGGAAATATTTCCCTTCTCAGAGTCTAAGACAGATAATTCTAGGGTGTTTTCTGTGTAGCTCCTCAGAGCTTTCCTCACCTGTTAGAACCCCAGTTGCCCACAGAGTCAATCATCCGGACAACACAACCCTGGGTTTCACTCCCCCTAATCTTCACTCTTTTTCCTTGGTGTGCTTCCCAATTTAAACTGCCTGCACACAAGCCATTATCGTATGTTCTGCTTTTTGGAGAACCTAGACTAAGACACTGTGAGAATCATGGCATTGACCTCACAGGTTTGTTTCAAAGATGAACGTTTAAATGTATGTAAAATGCTTGGTCTAGTGCCTGCCCATAGAAAGCACTCAGTAAATGTTAGCCATTTTCCCCATATGAGATGGAATGTTCTGGAAGATGAATTTGAAATGTGCTATCATCAATCTCTCTTTCTAAGTGTTGAGTGGATGCATAACAGTAAAAGTCGTTTGTGGTTTTCAGCTTCAGCTTCCATCTTCATTAACACAAGTGGGGCTGTAATGGTAGAAAACAAGATATCAAATTTCACTCCCCCTTATGACACCCACTTGAAGCTCTGAACCCAAGAACTAAAAGCAAAATAAAACTATTTACCAGCCAGAGGGAAAGGAGAATAACAGCATGTGGCTTGTAAACTTAACAAATGTAATCACAGTAATTGAGCAGCCCAGGAAATAATTTGGCCAGCATAATTATATTACAAATTACATATTGCACAATTAAACAATTGCATTTTGGCCACAAATGGAACTCCAAATATACAATTTATGGTGAAGTGGAGAGGTAATTTAAAATGATAAAAGAATAGCAGGGCCCAGAAATGCATTTACATTTATATCCATATTGGAAGGAATATACCAGGCAAAGTAATAAGGAAAAGGGCCAGTGTTTTCAACAGAAAAAAAAACAAAAACAAAACAAAAATGAGTTGAATGAATTTTGCCAAGTACTACGTAGATGCTTTACCACTATTTGACTTTCTAACATATGTAAAACCCAAAAGTCCAGTGCTTTTTTTTTTTACTAAGGAGAAATTCATGTGTCAGAAGTTCTTAATTTGGGCTATTAAACTGGATTACTAAAGTCCTTAATTTAGTAGGAAATTCCAATACTCAACTATCAAAAACATATTGAGAGAGTTATATCTTATTTTTTCTTGTCAAATACATTCCTGAAATATGCTGTTTAGAATATGCACAAAAAATTACATTGTCTTTCTCACTCTGCGGTTCACACTTCTTGGGGAATTTGGTTATTTGGTCTGACCCTCGTCAAACATTGACTATAGACTTTCCACCTTCCAGGTTCTATTCTAGGGGGTACAGTGGGGAACTTAGTAGACATAATTCTCTCTTGAAAAGTGTGTTAGATGAGAACAAACAAACTTTAAACAAATTATTACAAATAATTGATTAAATAATTACAAATGTGTAAAAAATTGAGAAGGGTGCAGGGTACCCTACATGCACATAGCAGGGGGTTCTAACAAAGCCTGATGGGGAAATGGAGTAGATCGGGCAGAGGAAACCTGAGGATCTATATTTACATTAAGACGTGAGAATGCCCAAGAAATATAGGACTCACTACTTATTTTATAATTAGTAATGGGTAAGGAAGCCTTTCTGGAATTTTTTGACTGGGGGTCCAAAATTCCAACTCCTGCCATCTAAAGGCAAAAGGGATTGGAGAAAACATTCCTCTGTCAAAAAAGAATCATAAAAAAAAGCAACGTCAGTAATTTGGGGATGAGTTCTATAATACTTGGTTTGTATCCTGCAGGACTGGTGATTTAATATTTCCATTGGATTTTTGATAAATGCGAAAGCATCCAGACTCTCTTTGCTTAGTATCTGGAGCTTAAGGGCTGGATATCACCAGGGTTTTTTGAAAATTGACGAAACAATACTCATGTGGTCACCATTTATTGAGTGCTTTACTGTGAGCCAGAGTCTCTGTTGAGAGCTTTGCCCTACTCAGTCTTCACAGCAGGTGACTGTGGTGGGCTCTACTCGTCTTACCTTATTGTGCACATGGGACAATTGGGGTACATATGATAAATAAATGGTTTCAGGACCTCAGATACTGAGTGGCACATCTGGGATTGAAGCCAGTGTCTCTCTGACCCAAATGTCCACTCTATAGCATTTGCTATCAAGCCTTTCACCTGTTTAAAAGAAAAAGGAAAGGAAATAAGAGCAAGTACCTCATCAGGCACTTGCCTCTGCCTTCCCCTCTACCCACCCCAACCAGGCCAAGGTTGTAGTTCACTATTGTCTAAGTCTGGTTTTCAAGGTGTGGTCCTCATTGTCAATATCATCTGGAAATCTGATAGGAATGGTTGAGCTACTAAATCTGAAACTCTTGGGGTATGACCCAACAATCTAGGTTTTATAAGCCTAGGGGAGTGTAACGCCAGTTAAAACCTGGGAACTGGTGGTATAGACAAATGTGAAAGGCTGTGAAGGTCCTTATGTTTGTTTGGGGTCTGACAATCTCAGATGACAAGGTGCATCTCATTCTTTTCCTTATGCCGGGACAGCCAAAATCAGATGACCTCATTAAGAAACTTCCCTGGCCCACTCAAAAGTCCTGGCTTTGTTTGTATTTGAGCGTGTATACCTTAATTGGAAAATGTGGGAGACTGAAATTAGAATGTGAAAACCTGATTGTATCCTGGGAGATGTAGATTTTCCAGGTGAACTTAATGAAGAAACTTTTTCCCCAAGATAGAGCGGGAGCGACACCACAGGGAGGAAGTAACTAATAAAAACAAAGGAAATCAAAAACCCCAGGGAAAAAGAAAATATTAGATAGGTGGAATTAGATCTATCTCATTAAAAGGAAAATGAAATTGGGACGCCTAGGTGGCTCAGTTGGTTTAGCCTCTGACTTCGGCTCAGGCCATGATCTCACAGTTTATGGGTTTGAGCCCCACATTGGGCTCTGTGCTGACAGCTTGGAACTTGGAGCCTGCTTCAGATTCTGCGTCTCCCTCTCTCTCTGATCCTCCCCTGCTTGTACTCTGTCTCTCTCTCAAAAGTAAATAAACATTAAAAAATTTAAAAAAAAGAAAGGAAAATGACATTGGTGTGAGACGGGAAGCTACTGGTCAAGTGAAATGACCTGAGTTATGTTTTTTAGGTTAGTTTTTTTCTCTTCAGGTAAAAACTGCCCTGACGCTTACCTTTAAATGACATACAGGTCATATTAAAGAGAAAGAATGGCCTAAGGATAGGTTCTGTGGGTCACCTATCCTGACACAGGGAAGGTAGTAATCAAGTAAATTTGGAACTTGATGCATACCCTCTCTTCATCTCGGGGGTTTTGGTGTACATTAAGCATTCTCTCAGCAGATAACCTCTGCTTCAATAAGTGTTTCTCAATATTATTTGATCTTAGAACAATTTATAACAGTATCTATTAACAGCCTGAGAACTCACTGATCTAAAGTCTTCAAGTACCAAATGATCCATTGAGGCCAGTGGGGCCAAGTTTGTGACAATCTTTAGTATTCAACTCATAAATTGATCGTCGTGATTGGTGCTGTTCTGGCTTATTATGTATAGAATAGACAGTGGGCTTCAGGTGTGGTAAATGAAATATGAATTGGGTTTCCTAGGCAAAAGCACTGAGATGGATATTGAGGAAATGATGCGACTAGAAGTTTTTCTTAACACTTTCATGCTGGGTTGAAAGTCCATCTGCTAGACACCCCTGCTGGATGAAATTCTCATAGGTGGTTTGCTGGTCCACGTTGGAAAATATTTCATGATAGATACCTTTCTCTGCATTTTCTCTTTTGCTATGTCCAATTTGGAGATGGAGGTAATAAGACCCAGGCTTGACTAACGAGCTTTGGGGAAAACTATGTTCCTGGAGGCAGCAAACAGGACTAGGAGAATAGTAAACTTGGTCCCAGCCTCTTGGTTCTCGGCAATGAGGTTTTCAATCATAACCTGCATCCTGCTCATTTGCTGAGTCAACTTTGCTAAAGGGCTTAATCTGGTGTGAGATACTCCATGGCCACATCCCTGCTAATCTCTTCAGACTTACTTCTCACAACTCACCACCTCCCATGACACCTAACTTCTTCAATCCCTCAAATATACCATGTTCTCCTTCTCTTTCCCCTGGCCTTATTCCTTCAGCTGCAAACCCTCTCACTTCCTAGCTAACCCCCAGTCCTCTTTCTTTCCCATTTTTATTGAGATGGTAGTTGATAGTCAGCACAATACTTTGACTTACATGTATTGTGAAGTGATTACCACAATAAGGTTAGTTAACCTCCATCACCTTGTAAGATACAATTTTAAAGAAAGAAAAAAAGCGTATTCTCCTTATAGATGAGAATTCCTAGGATTTGCTGTTTTAACAACTTTCATATATATCATACAGCAGCCTCATCCTCTTTCACATCTCAGTTTAGATATCACTTCCCCTAGGAAGTCTTTTATATTTGTTGGGGTTTTTTTTTGGTTGCAAGTGGTAGAAGCCAAATCTGTCTTTAAGCAGGAAAGGTTATTACATGGCTCATAAAATGTTGGAGCATTGGCTTGACTTTGGAACCTGAATGGACTGGAAGTGCACCTGCCGCCAGCATTGATGCTAAATCTGATTCAAGAACCCGACTTTCCAACCAGCGTACCTGCTAAGGCTTGGGTGCCTTGAAGGCCAAATGGTTCCACTGGGGGCCTTTGTATTCATCTTTCTCGTATATAAATCAAAATCTCTCAGAGATGAGTCTGATCAGTGTAGCCCAGGGAACACACCTGTGCCCCAGTTACAAAAGAGGCTGGGGTGGCAAGTTTTCTGGTTCCTGTCTTAGGGAAAAGGGATGCATAGGGCTGAAAATTTCCCAAGGATTAAAAAAGGGATCAGAGATGCAGGGCTAACAGCCAACATGACAAATGTTCACCACCTATTTACTGATTTTGTAACTCTGGGTTAGGTGCCCTTCAAAGCACTACACATCCCCATCTTGGCATCTTACTCCCAGTTCCATGTTGTAACCAGCTCTTTATTATTTTATAACTTTCCCCAGACTGTCTGTGAGAGAAAGGACTGCTCGTTGTCATCTTCTTTTTATTCACAGTTAAATTCCCAGTCCCTAGCTTCTATTGCTCTGCACATAGTAAGTGCTCAATAAAGATCTGTTGAGAGAATACATTTGGCTCAAGTAGTCTGGACTTCCTAAAGCTGGCATCCAAGGAACTTTCATCTTATAGCTGCTGTATTTTTTCCCTTTGTGATTTAAGCCCAACCTTGCTTCTCATTTTTCTCAGCTTTATTGAGACATAATTGACAGATAACATTGTGTAAGGTTAAAGTGTACAGCATGGTGATTTCGTATACGTATGTATTGTGAAATGATAACCACAGTGAGGTTAGTTAACACATTCATTACCTCATGTAGTTACCTTTTTTCCCCAGTGGTGAGAACATTTAAAATCTACTCTCTTAGCAAATTCCAAATATACAACACGATATTGCTAACTATAGTCAGCATGCTATCCATTAGAACCCCAGAACTTATTTGTCTTACAACTGGAAGTTTGTACTCTTTGATCAACAACTCCTCATTTTCCCTGGCTCTCAGCCCTTGGTAACCACCATTCTACTCTCTGTTTCTATAAGTTAGATTTCTGTAAGTAGATTCCACATATAAGTGAGACCATGCAGTATTTTTCTTATTCTGTCTGACTTATTTCACTTAGCACAGTGCCCTCAGAAGTCATTCATGTTGTTGCAAATGTCAGTATTTCTTTGCTTTTAATGGCTGAATTTTATTCCATTGCATATTTATATATACCACATATACATTCATCTAACATCAGACACTTAGGTTATTTCCATGTCTTGGCTATTATGAATAATGCTGTAATGGGAGAACTATTTCTTTGAGATAGTGTTTTTGTTTTCTTCACATATATACCCAGAAGTGGAATTGCTGAACCAGCCTTACTTTTTAGCTTGTTCCCAATTCTATCATTAGATCAAGGAAAATTACCCTGAGCGCCAACCTTTTTGCTGAACTGGAAATCTATAAGCTTTTGCCAGCTTTTTATTACTTCAAACTCTTCTCTTGTACCCTCAACCTTTGAATGGAATTTCATTCCCAACCAGGAGGATGACTCAGGAGCAAGGCATTCCCACCTGCTTAACTCCCACATTGTTCTAGACTGCTTCTCTTGTATATGTCATTCCAGTGCTGTTTTGCCTTTCACATTTGGATAGGCCTGAAAGTTGAGTTTACTCCATTAGTTCTAGGACTCCCAGTTCCAATTTTCTACTAGCCCAGCACAGAGGGCCTAGCGTTCCTTAGAGTCAAGCCCAAAAGAGGGTGGATGGGTGGAAGAATACAACATCCCATTTGGCCTATTTGTATTTGAATTAGGGTGGAATAGCCCAGTGAAAATGCCAAGTGGGCATATACTGCTCTTGAGCTCACAGATGAAGCCATAGCCAGAGCTGAGAATTTCAGAATTATCAGAAAAGCAGAGTGGCTAGAGTATGAAAGAATCCAAAGAGCTAATGTAGAATGGGAAGAGAGGCAAAGACCAAATTCTCAGTCTGTTTGCAAGACAGGGGGAAGAGCCTGTTCAGATGAAGAAATCAAGAGCATGAAATATGGAAGAAATAAATGATTAAGTTTGTGGGGAGATAGGAGAGATTAGGTAAAGAATACAACCGAAGGGATTTTCTTAGAAAGAAGGGTGGAAATATCCTTGAAATGAAAGGAAAATAAGCAAGGAGTGAAGGTCCAGAGATATAATGAAGTGAGGGTGGGAGGGGTCCTAAAGGAGTAGCATGGCTGAAAGCTTTTATTCTTTCAGATCTGCTGAGAGTTGTGTGACTGAGATGTCCTTAAGGCCTTGAAAAGAATGGAGACGGTCTGAAAGAGCTGCTATAAGGAATGGGAAGGGGCTGTTTAGGGATGCAGTAAAGTATCCGGATCTAACAGAAGTGGAATGATGTGAGTTTTAGTGGCTGCCATCACTACTTTTCTTTGAGGTAATAGCAAATTATTCAAATTAAAATCCTCCTGAAATTCATAATATTTTAAGTTGTGGTTATAGTTTAAAGATAGCAAAAAATGAAATATACTTAATAAGATCTCAAATTAATTTCCAGTGACCCAGATTCCAAGTTTTCTTGAGAAAGGTTAAGTGTGATACATCTCAAAACAATAAGGCTGGAAATAGAACTAGTACTTATTGAATATCTCTGGCATACCAGACCCCGGGGTGAGAGACTAAGAGAAAAATTACCAGGTGTACTCACAACTGCAAAGAAAACACCCCCCCACCCCACCCCCAGCCATTCTCGGAACCAGCCAGGGCGTGCCCGGTTGTGGTCTGACCTAAAGGTGGGAACCAATCAAGTCCTGCTGAGTGGTTTGAAAAAAAGGCGGGAACCAATCAAGTTCTGCTGAGTGTTCAAATTTAAATGTCAACCAATAACAGCTCTGTAACCATGACAAATCCCTAACTTGTTTGTGCCTGTCTATAAAAGAAGCCGTAAGATCCTCGCTCGGGACCTCTTAGCGTTACCGGTAACGAGTGCACGGAGGTCCGGGTTCGAACCTGTAATAAACGTCCCTTGCCGCTTGGCTTTGACTCTGGACTCTGGTGGTTTGTTCTTGGGGGTCTTTCGAATTTGGGCATATCAGGGGTAGGCGCTTTATATGTGTTGTCTTGTTGAACTTTCACAGCATCCTTTAGAGGAAGCAACTAATACCTCCATTATGACGTGCAGAAAATGAAATATAAAAGGGCATTCTAGTCCAGGCCACTCATCTAGCAAGTGGAAGAGAGAGGATTTGAACCTAAGTCTTGGAATGCCAAAGCCTGGACTCTTTTCACTTCTTCATGTTGTGAAATGATTATTAGGTCTCACTGAAGAATCACTTTTCTTTCATTATATCCATATTGCCTTCTAGGTAATCCCTGATTTTGTGAAACAAAGAAAAGTTTGATAGAATACATGGTTTAATCTGCTATTCCTCAGAGTCCAAGCATAATAGACAGTAGAGGAAAAGATAGATGAAGGAGAATTTTAGAATAATTTCCAGAGATGCCATTGGGAAATTCTTACTTTCTTCTTAAGTATGCCAGAAGATTTCAAGCCTCGAAGTGGATTCTAAATGAGAAATGAGAAAGATAAAGCTAGAAAAAGAGGCTTCAACTAGAATCATATTTAGTCTATTTGATATTTCTGGATCCTGTATTGGTCTCATCTAGATTGCTTTCTCACATTACTTAGTTTCTCCCTAGCAAACCAAAAGTAAAACCTGGAGTAGAAATGAACTCTTCATAAAACTAATGTCAAATTAGTAGAGTTACTAAAGTTAAAAGCAAATGTGATCATAAAATCCAAAGGAATGTAGCAAAATTACTGGATAAAAGATTAAAATATAAAAATCAATTACATTTTTATAGTAGAGCACATAAAAACATTAAAATAATCTAAAAATTATTATTTACATTAGGTGTTAAAAGTATCAAACACTTAAGAATGCATTTACCAAAAGAAATGTAAAACTTCTACACTGAAAACTTTAAAATTACCGCATAGCTGAGAAACATTAAAGCCTTCTTAAATAAATGGAGAGGGTACCATGTTTACAGATAATAATATTTTTATGATGCAACTGTCCTCAAGTTGATCTATAGATACAATGGAATCCTGATTAAAATCCAGTAGATTAGTTATTTTTGGGCTAGAAATTGACAAGTGGATTCTAATCTTTATATATATATAACATATATATATGTTATATATATGTGTTATATATGTGTGTGTTTTATATATATGTATACATTTGTATACATGTACATATATATATACATTTACATGGAAATGTGAAGAACCTAGGACAACCAAGAACAAAGTTAGGGTATTTATACTACTATATATCATTCATATATTAATGTATCATCATAAACTGATATATCACCCATAAAACTGATATATCACCCATAAACTGATGATGTAGCCTTTTGGGTTCCAGTTTTATGGGGAAAAGACTGCCTATTAGATTTTTCATCTTGGGCAGGCCTACGTTGGTTTTTTTTTTAACTTTTCCATGCATCATATCAACCATGAAAATTGTACTTTAAAGTTATTCTGTTAGGCAAAGTACCTAAACATTAAATTAAGTTTCAGTGCTTTTAATTTTTCAGAAATCCTACTTTCTCTCAGTCCTTGAATTTTATTATCTGATTATTGATATTGTTTTTAAGAAAAAATTTAAATTCAGAAATTTTAGTTATTTTTCAGCAAAAGAATTTATCAAGGTGCCCAGATAACCTTATTGTTAGAAATGGAAGTCCCCTGCACATGTTAAGTTTGAGACACATTTGAGAAACCCAAGAAAAGATAATAGAAAATTTGTTTTGTGAGTCTAAAGTCAAGGAAGAGGTCTATACTAGAGACATTAATTTGGAAGTTGTTGGTGTAAAGATAGTATTTAAAGTCGTAAGTTTGATGAGATCCACAAAAGAGTGGGTATAGGTGGAGAAATGGTCTAAGGACTCCTGGACACATAAAAGTTTAGAGATTGGGTAGATGAGGAACCAGTAAAGACTAAGACACATTAGTGAACAGGAGGAGGAAACTGGGAAGGTGTGGACTGCTGGAAAATAAGTAAAGAAAGAGTTTCAAGGAGGACAGAATGGTCAAATGTACCAAATGATGCTGAAAGATCAGTTACAATGAGGAACTAAGGTGAATAAAATTCATTGGGCTCTTTGGCCTCAGTAATCTGGAAGCCAATGACCTTGAGTAGAATATTTTTGGTGGAGTGCAGGCGGCAAAGCCTGATTTGAATGGGTTGAAGGCATAACAGAAAGAGAGGAAATTGGAGCCAGCATCTACCAATAAGTTTTTATACAAATAGATATAGACAGAGAAATGGGGAAATAGTTCTAGGACAGGTAGAGTTAGGTCTTTTGGAAGCCAAGAAAAATTATAGCATTCTTGTACATTTGCAAAAATGACCCAATAAAGAGAAAAAGTTGATGATACAGCAGAGACAGAAACAAATTTCTGGAGTGATGTTTTTGAGTAGGCAAGGTAGATGGGATTTCATGCACAAGTGGATAGGCTGGCCTTAGGGAAGAATATGGGCAGAGCATACTCAGAAGATAAAAGAAACTTTCTGAGCACATATGTGAGTGGGTGTATAGTTGTAGTGGTATGAGCTCATAGGAATCAAACCTGATTTTTTTTAGTAAAAGAGAAAGCATGTTTATCAACTGAGAATGAGAATGAGAATGAGCAGATATTAGAACTTGGAAGAAATAGAAGGAGGCTTCTAATAGTAATGGTGGAGAGTGAATGAATATGGGGCTGCCAGGTAGCTCTAAGGCCACTTGGGGGGGGGGGGGCGGAGATTATGAATTTAAAGTGAAATCAGCCAGTATGATTGTGTTTTTCTTTAGGTCTGTTCAGCTGTGCATGTGTGCAGTATGGAGCAAGCAGAAAATTGTACTTAGGCAGAGCTGGGGTTGTGCCAGGTGTGGGGATGAAGTCAGAACATGACAAAAGAGAGCTGTGTGGAAGGGAGTGATGTCTCTGATTCCTGGAGATGTTAAGCAAGATAAGAAAAACCTGAAGATGCTGAAATACAGTGAAAGGAAGGTAAGGACTTCCGATTGTCAGAGCAGATGGGTTGAAGAATTGTTGTAGTTGGAAGACTACAGGGAATGTGCTGGAAAGATAGGAAGTGGTATAACAGAGGGGGTACTAAAATTGAATTTACAGGGAGTGGTTGCAACTTTTGGTGATGAGAAGGCATTATCATGGCAATGAATGTCAAAGGTAAGGTGAGGACAAGATCATCAGAAGAAAAGAGGTCCAGAGAGTGAGAGACCAATGTATTGGAAGGATAATGTACATCAACGGTCAACAAACCATAGCCTCATCTGGCCTGTTGCAAGGTTTCATATGGCCCTGGCATATGAATCTGGATCTGGATAGCATTGTGAGCCACAGAGATGAATTGGTGCTTCCCTTCCCTGTGTTTACCTCCACTCCCAGCACCAACCCATCCAGCATGGTGGCCACACTTCATTGCTGCTCAAGAGTCATGCTTGGCAACTGCCAGGTACCAAGTTGTGGAATCACCTCTGGCCTTCTGCCCAAACTGAAATGGTTGGGCTTTCCAGGAGGAAGCAGTGTTCTGAGATCAGGGTCACTGAAGCAGAGGGTGAAACTGACTATGATGGCAGCCACAGACAGATGGGGTGGGAGGAACAGGACAGGAGTTTTCTGCTTTGTTATGTAAGTACCTACATAATATTCTTGCTTTTGTCCCTTGGCCAACAAAGTCTAAAATATTTCCAACTGGCCAGGCTCTGATCTGCAGAACTGAGCAAGAATTGGGATAAATTAGTATTGGAGAGAATGACAGTGAGATAGGAGCAAAAATCCTCAAAAAAATTAGGGAAAATGGATTAAGGGATATTAGTTGACTGTACTGAATAGGGTAGTGGATGGAACAGTCTGATGACATGAGATTAAAACCTGGGTCCTGGCTTCCCCACTTTTTTAATATTCTTAGAAAGCCTGGAGTGAGAATGACCAACGAATGGCAAAGGTTGTTACTAGGAATAAAAATACAGTTTCAAGCGGGCTTTAAAAAGTCATCATCTTAGCATTATCATTATGGAACTATAAATGGTTATTGTGCTGAAGTAGAATTTAATAGACTCTTGAAAACTTATAAAAAGGTTAAGTATATAATCAATAGTGAACCATCATTATAGAAATTTCAGCAAGTTTTAATGCAGTTCTGAAACCCAACTTTCCTATGAAACTATTCTAAGTGTCCTTGGTTTCAACTCTAATGTCTTCCTCAGAAGTAAACTTTCCATGCAAATTATTTATTGCCTGAAGAAACAGGGTCCACAGGAAGCTAAAATTAGAACTACCATCCTAGGAATTGTTATTGAATATTTCAAACAGCTGATGTTCTCTTCCATCACAGTCATAGCAAGGTACATAGAGGAACAATGGAATCATTTTTAATGGATGGGTACTTTTATAGGCTCCTCTTTCTTTTTGAAAATTATCTTCAAGGGCTGAATAACACCAGTGATAGGCAGCATGAAATGATGAAAAGCACCAAATTTAAGTCTGGATTCCTAATCCACCATTTCCCAGTGGTGCGGTTTTGCACAAAGGACTAACCCTCTTTGGTCCAAAGTTTCCAAGACTGTAAAATGGGAATAATATTATTATTAAAGCACATTGGATTATTGTGAAGGATAAATGAAATGTGTGTGCAAGTTTTTAGCTCTATCTGGCACATGAAGTAAGCCTAAATCTGAACTAACAAGATGTTTCATTGATCCTCAGACAACATTCTTCCAGGGTCATGACTTTTTAAAAAGAGTTTATAGTTTTGTGGAAAAGAGGCATTTTCTTAGAATATTTCAAATGACTATTATGTGCTATTTAAGCCATAAAGTAGCAAAATTAATGAGTATCTCTAAGAGAGAATACAAAATGTTATGGATACAAACTTAGGTCTCCATACTCATTTATTGTATATAATAGGCCAGAGAGCCAAAACTCCAAAAAAGAGTGCTGGTAGCTAAGGCCTACTGGGGAATCCATGTTCTATTTAAGAGCAGCCAGATGTTTACAACAATATGTTCTCTCCTCCCCTAAATCATCAGATTTAGCTAGTGGGCCAAAATTTTGTGGCTATGTGTAGACTGTGAGATCTGTGCATAGGCCTTCGGTGTTATTGAATGAAATCTCCAGACCTTTATGAATATCCTCCTAATTTTGTTGATATGCACCAACTTCTATTGCTGATAGCTAACTACCTGCATTTTTAACTTTCACTAAAGTTTGATCTTTCACTGTATGGCCATTTGTCATAAAGAAACAAGGATTCTGTCACCTCCTGGGAATTTTGCATACCTCAATAATGAGCTGAGAATAGCAAAGACCCATTGAGATATAATCCAGGGATTAGGTCTACTTCCTAGCTAAGTAGTTTGTTCTCATACGCTAACTTCACAATCACCCGAGACTCCAATTTCTGCCTCAGCAAAATAAAGATTGACTGTAGTATGGCTCAAATTTTGGGATCCCTAGCTGTAGTCATAGGACATGGTTCAAATCCTGGTTTGACTGAATTGCTTAACTTCTCCAAACTTTGTTTGTTTGTTTGTTTTTCCTGGGAGTTTTAGATTGATCAGGCTGGTGAAGAGGAGTAGTAGTAGACAGAGGGGATGAGAGGTCATGGTGAGTGGTAAGCCTTGTCTAGGGGAAATTAACAAGAAAAACAACATTGTCAATGCAAAAAGCAAGAGTGGAGTTGAAAATTGAAAAACCACAGAGGTCAAGAGCCTCCAGAAATGGAGTAGGGAGAGGGTAAGAGTGAGGTGAAGCAAAGCAAGAGGTGCCAGGCATTTCCCAGGAAGCAGACGCTGTTCTGTAATGCTTGGTTTTATCACATGCTAAGTGTTTTCTGATTTGAATCTCAGTTGCCCTGGTTTAAAGCAGAAATCACAAACTGGCGGCCCACAGATCAAATTCAGCCCACACACCAAGGTAATAATGATAAGAAAATGTGTACTAACATTTAGTACACATGAGACTTGGTCTAAGTATTTTACACTTACTAGCTCATGGAAACTGCTAAATAAGCCCGGGGATGGATACCATTAGTATCCTCAGTTTCCAGATGTGGGAACTGGGTTAACAACCAGTTAACTTGTAGCATTGGGCTTTAAATCTAGGTAGACTGGTTCCAGAGTCTATACACTTACCCATCATCCTATCAAAGGGGCCATGTCCTAATATTGGGGAGAACACACTCAGGGCTTGCAGAAAAAGCCTATACTCTGGGCTGCTGAGGGAATAGTCACTTAAAACCAGCTTCCATGCAAAACAAACAAACAAAAAACAAAAACAGCTTCTGCCCTTTGGCTACTTTCTTTATACATATCTTGGTCTTGTTCTCCCACCATTTTCTTGAGCATCTTTTCATCTGTCTTAACTGTCATCAACATATCATCTTAACAGATTACTTTAAAGTAATATGTTTAGCATATTACCTTAACATGTCTTTGCTTTTCTTAGGTAACATGTATTTTGCCCACCCAATGTTTTGAAAACATTGAAAGTAGCTGACAACATTTTAAATTTGAGAGGTTTCACATAAAAATCCTGATTTCTGGCTTTTCGCAAGAAATTGGAGGACCGGGGGAGTTTGGGATGGTGTTCATGCTGATGACTGTCATGGTGTCTGGCAGAACAGGTGCCACTCTGCAGAGTCCTGTGGTCCTCACCCACCTTTGCTACATTCATTTATGTCACTTGCCTTTCCTCAATACAACTTTGTGACCCCTGGTTTAAAGGTCCCAGGTGGGCTGATAGCACCAAGTATAGCAGAGTGATGTCAAGATCATACAAAGAGACATGTAGGAAACAATTGAATTTATTTATTTATTTATTTTTAAATGTTTATTTATATACTTTGAGAGAGAGCGTGTGTGCTCAAGCGAAGTAGGGGCAGAGAGAAAGGTAGAGAGAGAATCCCAAGCAGCCTCTGCCCTGTCAGTGCAGAGCCTGACACAGAGCTTGATCTCATGACTGTGAGATCATGACTTGAGCTAATATCAAGAGTCAGATGCTTAACCAACTGAGCCACCCAGGCACCCTAAAACAATTGAGTTTAAAATACAAAAGTGATAACCAATTGAAACTAAACCAATTGAACTAAATCAATTTAACCAATTGAAACTAAACTCCCCAGCTACGTACATCTATTTGTATGATTTTAGAGCTTGAATTTTATAACTAATGGCTAACATCTAGTTAACCCTTTCCGGTGACCGAGAATGCTATGCATTGACTAAATTGGTTCACTTTATGCCAGCACACATAATAAGGCTATGTTGTCCAGGCCCTTGGCATCTAAGTAGGATCTTAAGACTGGTTCTGGGGAGAGTGATGCATGTCATTATGAAGCCTAGCCCTTAAGAAAGCCTTCCAGATATTATTATCCTCTTTCTTCCCCTTCCATGGAATCTTGGATACCACGAGCTAAAGATGATGGCATTACAAGATAGAAGGATTTAGATCACAGTGTCATTACCTGCAGAACTGCCAGCTGGCATGGACCATCTGCATTGGAGAAATTGCCTTCTATTTTGTTGGGCCAGGGGGACTGAGGTTGGCTTGTTACTGTAGCTACTGTAATTACCATGGCTAATAGTCTTAATATTACTCTGTTTAAAGAAACTCAGTTCTCACAGCTACCTTGTAAATTCTCTGCTATCCCATTTTGCAAATGAGGGAATGGAGGCATGGAGAAATTAGTAACTTGACCCAGGTTACAGGACTAATCAATAGCAGAGTGAGGATTAGAACATAGCTTCAAAGTCTCACCATTGTCCATACTGCCTCTCAGCAAATTGCTACTGAGCATGTGTGAAGCAAGGTTCTCGGAATCCAAAGTCCATAAACACACACCGTCCCTATACTTAAGGACTCACAGTATAACAGTGGAAGTAACCTCATGAACAGATTAGGTAATCTGTTCATGCTTGTTGAGTGATTATGTGTCAGAGACACTGTGGTAGGGGACGAAGTTCATCTGTTGTGAAAGTCGGTAGAGGGTAGATCAGGATGGAGACACAGAGGAGGGAGAAACCACTTCACATAAGAAAGGCAGGGGACATCTCAGGGGAGACAGCAGTCTGCTTGGCTCCAAAGTGCTGCTTAGGCTTTTGCCAGGGTTTGAATAATTCCAGAGGCTCGATAAGCATGTCCTATTTCTCAAGTACACACGGCCTGAAGCCCTTTCCTCTCTGACTTATGAGCTTTTTCTTTATCCAGTGAAGTGATCATCACTGCTTAGTTATTTTAGGAACAGGAGCAGAGAACAATTAAAAAATCATCAATTACTGTAAATAAACTTGGCAGTCAATATCCCTCATGATACCATAAACCCATGCAAGCTATTGACTCACTAACAGGTGAATAATTCTCCAGGATCAATGATGACAATAATGCTTTGCTAAATTTAGAACCATCAAAATAAACATACAAGTACATAGGGTCAAAACAATTCTTCATATCCACAAGGGAAATTTTCATCAAGTTAATGTGCCATGATAAAGCAAAAACAAGTGGGAAAAAAAATCCACTTCTCCTTGAATGTACTTTTTTTTTTGCCTGCAGAGGATTCTAGAATTATTTTCTTTGTTCCTAAACTTTATGACATTCCATGCAGCAGTGATATTAGCTTAGAAAAATGATGACTAGTCAGCATCCACATGGAGGCACTCTTTTTAAGATATTTGTGAAAGAGTTCCATAACCTTTAGCATCCCACGGCTTCAGCTTGGTTATTGCAGTGGTTATTTGTAATCCTTAGTGTTTGCTGTTTTCCTCATGTTATATAGGTCATCATGGCATTTTGCATACTCTCCATCTGCAATGTATAGTGGTCGGAACTGTTTTTTAACAGTGGGGTTTATAGCAAGCTGAAATTTTATACGATCTAATATATTCTAATACTTATTACCATATATATTTATGTACGTGGGTACATGGAGCTATGTGCTGAAATTAAGAGTGAGTCCAGAGAGTCCGGAGTTCTAATCCTGTCTCTGCCTGGCTCTGGACTTGGCCAAACTCCTTTACCTCTCTGAGCCTCTATTTCCGCATCTATTAAATGGAGTTAATGGGAGAATCTTTCTCATACGATGGAAGAGTTTAAATGAATGGAGGAAATGTAGATAGGGGTAAGCAGAATAAATAAAAAGGAAAGGCACTCAGGGTTGGGTTGAGAGAAAAAAAAGACTCATGCCATTTCCTTGCTCATGGCCTTACATAATTTTCCTTCACCTACGATATAAATACTAAAGTCTGAATTCCTTAACTGAACTTCAATATCCTGTATATTTCTTACTCCTTTCTAACTTTATCTTCCCATAGTAGTCTGTGCTTAGATTACGAAGACCTAAGTTCTAGCCCAGCATTTCCCATTTATCAGCTGTGTGGTTTGAACAGGCTGCTGAACCTCTCTGAACCTTAGTTTTCCCAACTGAAAAATGTAGATGACAATGATCTTATAGGTAGTAGTGACAGTTGGATGAAACACTCAGCATAGAACCCCACGTATCATATCCACCCAGTAAACTATTCTCCTTCCTCTTTGCTTGTATGAAAAGTCCTCTACAAACTGTAAGTCATTTGGAAGAGTTATGTATCATCATCATTCTGACAGAGCAGCTGGCCCGAGCCACACTCTATTTATGCAGCTTCAGAGACATTGTATAAATACATAAATGCCTAGGTAGGATGCAGACGCATCTCACTTCCTGGTGACAGAGTCTGCAGCTGCCAGTGAAAGATGACTCTAGTGGGATACCCATGAGAAAGATGCGATTACAAGACTTAATTAGGACAAAGGGTATGGAACAGAGAAGATTAAAAACCCCATCCAGTAGGACATTGCAAATTGGCCAGAAAGTATAGCAGGAAAAGAACGAAAAAGAAAATTGTGTCTGGGACAGGTTTTCCATGGGCATTTCCATTAGGGTGAGACGAGTTGCTTCTCCTTGGAGAATCCTCTGGACAGACAGCACTGTGGGCTCGGCCTGCATGCTCTTCAGCTCTGCTGAGTTTCCCCTCCCATGAACTCCTTGGGTTAAATCAACTGTCACTTCTTCCCAGACCCACTAAACACAGTTCTCCGTGATCTTGTAGAAAAGCAACTTTGTTCAGCACTCAAAGCAACTACTGCCTAATCCCATTATTTTTATGGGTGTTGGTCAGATTTTGTTTCTCGCTACAGACATCAGTATTTCGAGTCCTGTTAACCGCCCTTGGGTTCGGTTCAAATAACCTGTGAAAAGTACCGACCGATCCTTAATGGGACAGTCAATTCACCTTTCCATTCCAACACCAAAAAAGTTTTCCATTTTGATATTTATGAAAATTACTGTGATAAATCACATTGAAGCCCAGTCCCATTTCCCTTGCTATTAGACCCCATGCCAAATCTTGTCGGACCTGCATTCAATTTGCTTTCACATAATAGAAACCCTGTGCATCTGAGGAAGGAAAGTAGCCTATTTTTCTGGTGGTAAAAAAGAATTGCTCCTTCTCACACATGCATCAGGGGAAGCAGCTCCTCTTACAAATCCAGCAAATCCTCTGTAAGAAGGTGGTTTATGTCCCTGCCGATAAGGAACAAAACAAAAAGAAATACAGTAATTGTGGCATTAGCAAGTCATGGAACAACTACTTTTGAATATTTATGTTTTTAGGCAATTTAAAATGCATGTTCTTTTTAAAAAGAGACTGAAGAGATATACCATTTATTAAGCCCATAGCAGATGCAAGGAACGTATTCAGTACTTATGAGATTTACCTTATTTAATCTTCCCAACCTTCTGAGGAAATGTTATAGATATTAAGTAACTTCTCCAAAGCCGTGTACCTGCCAAGTGATGGAGTTAGGTTTGTACTCAGGTCTCCTAGATTTCAAAGTCCAAATTGTTCTTGTCTACTCTGCTGACTCTCTCTAACTATAGAAACTTATTAGCAGAATCAGTTAAAAATGAGAAACTCCCAAATCAATCATATTTTTTTCTGCACAGCTCTCTATTTGATTATTAAATGACTTGGTAACTTATGGTCAATAGGAAAGAATAATACCTTTTTTCAATTTAGGCTCGGTAACTTGTTAGCTGTGTGATCTCAATCAAGCATCTTAGATGCTTGAACCCTCCGTGTTCTTATCTGTAAAGTGGGGATAATAATAATATCTACATTACAAAGTTGCTGTGATTTTACAAATAAGATACATAACTTCCAGCAGAAAAGTGGGTGAGTTTTTCAGTAAAAGGCAGCCATTCTTTCTTCTTGTACTGAGTGGACCTTTACTCAGTGATACTGAAAATAGCTACTCCAATTGATGCTAATATTTTGAACCAGAAAATTAGAATGTCTAAAGAATCAGGAAAAATAAAGGGCTGAGAAATGGTTTCTTCATACATATAACTACTAGCAATTCTAGTAGATGTTAAGGAATTACTAATGCAACCCACAAGGCAAATAGGTGGGTAAAAGGTCGGAACAACAAATGCATTCCTTTTTCTCCGCAAGCTTAGAGTGCTTAGGGTAAAAATAAATTTGTAGTTTTCCAGTGAGCCTTTTTATTCATTCTTAAAAAAAAAGCCATTCCATAAATTTAACAGGTCTTAAGCTATAAGTCAGAGTAATTTTTAAAGTGGTAGACCAAATTATATGCATGCTACCTAGTAGCATTTTTCTGAAAACACTAATATTGCTCTAAATAGTGTCAAAATGGGCAATTTCTGAAAAAGCAGAAAAGAAACGTTGCAAGCATTTTATTACTACTTTTGATAGTCCTCTGGCTGAACACTTTCGTATTGGGATTATTCTGGATAATAAGAATAAGTGAACACACAAACATCATTCTGTAGATGACTTCTCTCTTCCTTCTTATTCCTTGATAGCAGCGAATATGCAGAACACGCTGAAAAATTCTGTTGCGGGCTTTTTATTGAGGTAAAAAATCACTGGGGACTCTGCCTAATGAAAATCATTGCACCCAACCACAGGAAATCAAAAGAGTCAAAGACTCTGACCTTGAATTTTAGAACTTTTTTTTGACCGTCAGAAGTGCATTTCCCTATATTGGTCTATAATAGCACCATGGAGCAGGTTGGAGGGCGGGGAGATGTGGAAAGCTCTGAGTGATCTTTGCTATTTCATGTCCAGCACAAGACTCTAGATTGGATGCTGGCAGTTTTTAAAAATATATTTTAAGGTTTATTTATTATTGAGAGACAGAGAGAGCTAGAGTATGAGCATGGGAGGGGCAGAGAGAGGGGGAGACAGAATATGAAGCAGGCTCCAGGCTCTGAGCCATCAGTACAGAGCCCAATGCGGGGATCGAACTCAGAAACCGCAAGAGCATGATCCGAGCCGAAGTTGCACACTTAACGGACTGAGCCACCCAGGTTCCCCTGGATGCTGCCATTTTAACCCTTGTCTTCCTTTAAGCTTTCCCAGACAACATGCGTCAGGCGTCTTAATGGGTAGCAGTCTCTTCCTCTCTCATTTTGACAAAAATTCTCAGAAACTCTGAGCGGACTGAGATTTACATGTTAAGTTTGAGACTGTAAAGAATCAAGTAGCTTATGCAAAGTTTTATGGAATTTAGGAGAGAGCCCGGACTCAAACCAAGTCTTTTGACCATCAGCCTGTCACTTTGCTCGACGTGAGAGCCTAAAAGGAGAGTTAGTTTTGATAAGAGGACAAGCAGCAGGAGCATGCAGATTGGATCCTTAAGCAGGTATCAGAAAGAGAAAAGGACAAGAAAGTGAGACTAGTCCAGTTTTGTCCCGGTTCATCCAGAGCATCTCAGCCCCTGGGCAAATGAGATTCACGATATCTGCAGAGGCCAGAAAACTGGGGGCTGGGGTGGGGGGAACACATAGGGATGGGCAAATTTCCACCCCTGTGCCTTGGTAAGATTGAGGAGACTGGGGCATTTGCCTTCTAGTACTTTTCACCTCTGCTGATAATAATACTCATCTCACAGAGTTATTGTGAAGGTTAGTCTACATAAAGTGCTTAGTAAAAACTTCTAAGAACAGGGTCTGCCATAGTAAAAACTTACTAAATTACTATATTAGGGGTAGTATCATAGCTTTACAAAAGAAAGTCCATTCCACTATAGACGGTGCATATCCGTTATTACAGATTTGGAAAATATCTTTATTAACAAATATTTAGTGCTTAATAGGTGTTTCATATTGTGAACCACTGGTTGGCTCAGTCAGTTAAGTGTGCAACTTCGGTATGATCTCGTGGTTCGTGGGTTTGAGCCCTGCATTGAACTCTGTGCTGACGGCTCAGAGCCTGGAGCCTGCTTCAGATTCTGTGTCTCCCTCTCTCCCATTTGTGCTCTGTCTCTCTGTCTCTAAAATAAATAAACATTAAAAAAATTTTTTTAATATGTGTTTCATAATTATAAACTCTTTTCTTAGTAAGGAAGTATTTTCACACTTTCATTTACAGAGAGGTTATAAAACTTGTCTAAAGTCACACAGTTGGTATCAGAGCTAGGATTCAATGCCAAGAAAAGCCATGTTATCTCTGAAATAAAAGGGTGAGCCCAAAGTATCCATAATCCCAGTACCCAGAAATTTTAATTTTGTTTCTACGTTTGTTTACTTTTTTCTCCCCCATGGTAGTTTTTTTAAAGAGAGATCATTTTAATTTTTTTATTTGATTGTTATACATTGTCAGGATCACACTTTATGATTTCAAGGTATAGGAACATTAGGTATTGGTAACATATGTACATCCCAGACATTATGCTAAGTGCTCTACATATATTTCCCAACTTGCCCTTCATAGCATTCCGGTCAGGTAGGTCTTATTTTTACATATTACTGATGACAGGAAATTATGTTTTAAAAGTCCTGTTCTTATAGGCTTCTCATTCAAAAATAACTATGTAGCAGAAATCAACACAGCAATTTAGAAGGAATAAAGTGCCTTAGGATAGGCCTGGCCTGATTTCACAGATGAGAAAACAAGCACAGAGAGAATATGACTTTTTCACTATCACGCATTAGGTTAGGGACATAGGGAAGACTAGAACCCAAGATCTTTTAATTTCAGCTGTATGCTCACCCCACATCTCCCCCCACCTCCCCTCACCCACACAGTGTTTTAAATTAGCTCTTTTATCAGTCCCTTCTTTTGCAATTCATTTCCTCCAAGCAGTAGAAGTGACAGAGAGTCAATGTTTCCGAGCTGATTTGTCCCTTAGCATCCTGCCTCGTGATGCATACGGCTGTCTATTTGTCTGCAAGAGCTTCCACAACTCTGTTGATTCTCATGACTGCTTCCATCTGCATGAATCACTCAAGATATCAACATCCTTCTCTTGTGGGACCTACATTATATGCAAAGGGAAGTTAACTTTGGGCTGAACAAATTGTGTTTGGGAGGACATCTGTGATTCATTTCAACTTAATAGAGATTTAAACAAAATAAAGAAAATACAGTGTGATTGAGCAGAGATAATATGGGGGGTTATGGTTAGAATTTTGTCAGATACAGAAAATCAGACTGTGGATATCTGACTGGTTGGGCTCAGAGTATATAAAATGCACTTTTTAAATAATGTGTCTATTCACTTGTATGTGGAATTTAGGAAACAAAACAGATGAACATGTGGGAAGGGGAGAAAATGAGAGGGAAGCAAACCATAAGAAACTCTTTTAATGATAGAGAATAAACTGAGGGTTGATGGAAAGGGGTGGGTGGGGATGGGCTAAACGGGTGATAGGCATTGAGGAGGGCACTTGGTGGGATGAGCATTTGATGTTGTATGTAAGCCAATTTGACAATAAATTATATTTAGAAATAAATAAATAAATAAAAATTTGGAAAAAAGGAATAAAAAAATAAAATAATGTGTATAAGGTCACTGAAAATAGGGGTGAATAGAAATGTGATAGTGATCATAATAATAATATCCCATCTATACAAAGGTCTTATTATGTGCTAGACCCTATGCTGAAACACTTCATTTATATTATCTCTTTATCTTCAAAGCCACCCTGCCGATAATCACTCCCCTGGTGAGGAAGATGAGAGTTTATGTAACTTCCAGCTTAAGTAATTTATAAACACTTTCAGCTTGTAGGTGACAGAGCTGGGAGCCATGTTTTTTTCAATGGACACACTTATTTCCCTCTAGAATATAAGCTCCATGAGAATAGGGATTTTTTTTTTCCTGTTTTGATCACCTAGAACAGTGCCCAGCATGGATTTACAGTTAAGCGCTTAGAGTCTGGTTTCTGTCACTCAACAGATCTTAACAGGGCCAGCCATGTTATTTTGTTTGCTCTGTAGAGACAAGAATGATGCAGTTGTCAGTTTTTTCCAGTTGAAACTATTAAGTACTCTTATTGGTAGCAACAACATGAGGGAAGAGATACAACTCTTAACTAGGATGAATTATCTGGACAGACTCAAACAACCAGAGAGGCTGTTAGTGTATCTTCCTAAGGCCATGTAAATGAAAGGATGGAATGTGGGAGAAGGATGTCGGTAAGAGAGAAGGTCAGAGTGACAGCAGTGGCCAGATGCATTTGCAATGCAGTGTTAGGAAGTGACAATGCAGCACAAATGGCTTCTATGAAAATAATAAGGATAATGCGAAAAGCATATTTTCCATTGCCTCTGTTTCCAGATTTTAAGATAATAATGATCGCATGCAAAACATTTTGAAGGGCTAGTTACTGCTGTTCTGCCAAATGGGATTCCTCAACTCTCTGACTGCTATGGCTCATCGAAATGGGCACAGATCATGGCCTGTGGTGTAAACTGTTATGAACATTTCATGAATCGGCCCAGGCTCTTGTGCCTTGACCTGGTATAGGTAACTGGAATTTTTCCCTTGAAGCTGTAGCTAGTATAAGAGGGAAAGGAACTGGCATAATATTTAGTAAGATTTTGAATCTACAGAAAGAGAAAGCATACGCTATGGATGGGACAGACTAAGTGTGATCTCTGGCCAATGATGGGAGGATAGAACCTGCCTCTGACTGCTTGAGATTGCAAGACCTTATTTCTTGACTGTAGAATTCTACGACTCTTTTAGTGATATAACTTCAAAATTTACATAGAAATGGCTCATTGTTTTCCATTAGCATACAATGATAGTAGCAACAAAGAAGAGCATTGGCACTTGAACTTTCTTTTCATTCAAGAGAAGGTTGTATGCTGTAGTGATAAGGACATGGGTTTTGGAGACAGATAGACCTGGGTTCAAATCCAGCTATGCAACTCACCGTGTAGACTTCAGCAAGTAACTGCAATTAGCTCAGTTTCCTCAACAGCAGTTTGAAAGCTGAAGTACTACCAGGCACATACTGATGGTATATAAATAGATGTATTTATTCTTTGAGGGCTGTTTTAAGGATTAAAGAAAAGTATGTGTAAAGTAACTGACCCACTATATAGACATTCTATAAATAGTAAATTTCACTACACACACACACACACACACACACACACACACAAGAAACATTAAGGGTAAAAATGTATCAATTCCATAAACAATAGTGCCAAATGCAAAAGAGTCAAGAAAATCCTTGAATAATTATACAATTAAAATTAAGCTCTGGACAAAGAATATTAACAAGGAAGTCATAAAAGAAAATATATAAATGAGCAACATACAAGAAATCCCTCAACCTCACGTATTGCCTAGGAGATCCAAAACAAACCAAAAATACTCTTTTTCACCAAATATGTGGAAAAAATAGAGTAGCTTGATAAGATCTTAAAATAAAGAGAATATGGGAAAATGGCGGTATAAATTGTTATTTTTTACACAAAGTAATTAGGCAATATCAATTACAGATAAAAACAAGATACTCTTTGACATAGCAATTGCTTTTTAGGATTAATTCTGTTTAAGAAAAAAAAGAAAAATCTTATTCTGGGCCCTAAAACAACTTTTTAATAAATTTAAAAGGATTCAAATTATACAATATAGTCTTTTTTTATGTTTATTTTTGAGAGAGAGAGAAAACAGAGTGGGGCAGAGAGAGAGACACACATAGAACCCAAAGCAGGCTCCAGGCTCTGAGCTGTCAGCACAGAGCCCAATGCCCGGCTTAAACTCACAAACCGTGAGATCATGACCTGAGCTGAAGTTAGATGCTTAACCAACTGAGCCACCTGGGTGCCCCTAGAATATAGTCTTTGACAAAAATTCATTAAATTAAAGGTCAATAGGAAAATAGCATGACTATCACTAAATATTTGGAAATTAAATGACACGCTTCTAAATAACTGGTAAAAAATAAAATCACAAGACAAGGTAGAATATATTTTGAATCACAAAATATCAAAATTCAGAAGGCAAAGTTATCAAAATTGGTGTGAAATTTATAAGATGGAACATTTATATTAGAAAAGATTGTTAGGGGAGCCTGGGTTGCTCAGCCAGTGAAGCGTCCGACTTCAGCTCAGGTCATGATCTGGCAGTTCATGAGTTCAAGCCCCGCACCAGGCTCTGTGCTGACAGCTCAGAGCCTGGAGCCTGGTTTGGGTTCTGTGTCTTCCTCTTTCTCTGCCCCTCCCCCCGTCTCTCTCTCTCTCTTAAAAAAAAAGAAAAAAAAAAGAAAAGATTGTTATAAAGGTCTCAAGAAATGATCTCAGGTTTTACCATAAGAAACTTGGGGGCGCCTGGGTGGCGCAGTCGGTTAAAGCGTCCGACTTCAGCCAGGCCACGATCTCGCGGTCCGTGAGTTCGAGCCCCGCGTCAGGCTCTGGGCTGATGGCTCGGAGCCTGGAGCCTGTTTCCGATTCTGTGTCTCCCTCTCTCTCTGCTCCTCCCCCGTTCATGCTGTCTCTCTCTGTCCCAAAAATAAAAATAAAAAACGTTGAAAAAAAAAAAAAATTAAAAAAAAAAAAAAAAAAAAAAAAGAAACTTGGAAAACACATACATAAACACAAAATAACCCAAAATAAGCAAAAGAAAGAAAATAATAAAGAGATGAGTAATAAAGAAAGAAATAAAGAAAGAAAATAATAAAGAGAAGTGCATAAATAATGAAGTGGAAATCAGATAAATAATAGAGAAAATGAGTAAAACCAATAGCTAGTTCTTTAAAAAAATCAATATAATTGATAAAACTAGACTAATCCAGACAATAACAGAGAAGGCACAAATTACTTCAAGAATTAATGTGAGGTTATGACTACAGATTGTGTAAATATTAAAGAATAACAAAAATTATAAAGAACTTCATGCCCATAAATTTGATAATGTACACAAAATGGACAAATTTTTTGAAAAAGACAAATTACCAAACTCTCCTAAGGAGAAAAATAGATAACCTTGGAATACCCAAATATCTATTAAAGAAATGACATTCATGTTTAAAACCTTCCCACAAAGTAAACTCCAGGCCTAGAAGGCTTTGTTGGTAAATTTTCTTCAGCATTTAGGGGAAAAATAGTATCAATTTTGCATACTCTTGCAGAATGTAGAAGAGATGGAAACATTTCTTAATTCACTTGAGACAAGTGTAACCCTGCTATCAAAATTAGACAAAGAGAAGGGGCACCTGGGTGGCTCAGTCGGTTGAGCGTCCGACTTTGGCTCAGGTCATGATCTCACAGTCTACGGTCTGTGGGTTCAAGTCCCGTGTCATACTCTGTGCTGACAGCTCAGGGCCTGGACACTGCTTTGGATTCTGTGACTCCCTCTCTCTGCCTCTCCCCTGCTCATGCTCTGTCTCTCTCAAAAATAAATAAAAACATTAAAAAAAATTTAAAAAATTAGACAAAAAGAAGAAAATTACCAATATAAGAAAATCCAGCACTATATAAAATGATATATCACGATTAACTGAGATTTATTCCAAAAATTTTTAAGGTTGGTTCAACATTTGAAAACTAGTCAATATGATAATTCACTATATTAACTGATTAAAGAAGAAGAAGTTTTAAAGTTTTAATCTTAATATGGTAGGAGAAACATTTGACAAAATTCAACACCCATTCATGATTTTTTAAAAGTTGTAAGAAACAAGGAATTGTTAAGAACTTTTCAACCTAATAAAAGTTATCTATGAAAAAAATCACAAACAACATCATACTTAGTGGTGAAATACTGAATGCTTTCACCCTAAGATTAGGTACAAGGCAAGGATTGTTCACACTCACTATTTCTATTCAACATTGTACTAGAAGTTCTAGTCAGTAATAAGGCAAGAGAAAAAAAATGCATACAGATTGGAAAGGAAAGAATAATCCTGTGTTTTTCATATAATTATGGGTTCATATATAAAAAATCCTAAGGAATCTAAAAAAACAAAAACAAGCTAATTGAGCTTAGTATGTTTGCAGGATACGAGGTCAATGTTCAAAACTCAAGTGTATTTTTATACAAACAACAAGCAATTGGAAATTGAAATTTAAATATACTTACAATTGTGTAAACAACATACAAAAATTACAGATAAATGTAAAAAAATATGCACAATACTTGTATACTGAAAACTATAAAATCTTGCTAAATCAAAGAATTTAAAGAAGATTTAAATAAATGGAGATGCATCCTATGGAGTGGAAGGCCCAATACCACTAGGATGTCAGTTCTCTTCAAATTGATCTATAAATTCAGTGTGATCCTAATCAAATCCCAGTGGACTTTTTTATAAAGTTGGAGAAATTGTTTCCAAAATATATGGAAGTACAAAGGGCTTAGAATAGTAAAGATAACCTTGTAGAAGAACAAAATTGGACCTTTTATATCATCTGAATTCAAGACAAAGCTACAGTAATTGAAACTGTATAGCACAGACATAAGTAGAATTCAGAAATTGACACATACCTACATGTTCAATTGATTTTTGCCAAAAGTGCCTTAGCAATTCAGTGCAGACCAGATAGTCTCCTCACTAAATTGCTTTGCAATAAATGGATACCATATAATTGAAAAAATAAAACTCAACTCTTACCTTATACCACACATAAATCTAACTTGAAATATAGATCTAAATATATAAGAAAAAACTAAGTCTTCAAAACAAAAGATGTTTTGTTTTAGACAAAGATCTGTTAGATAAGACAAAAAGAACACCATAAAAGGAAAATCAATAAATTGTATTTCTTCAAAATTATAAACTTCTGCTCTTTCAAAGACTCTAAGACTATGAAAAGGCAAGCCAACAGATTAGGAGGACATTTTCGAAAAACATCTGGTTTAGATTTCTAAAAACTAAGAGTAAGAAGCCATACGCAAAATACTATACGTATATGCTTTTATTTGTTTGAATTTTAGAAATGGCACCAACTATAGCCAGAATAGCAGATCAGTGAATGTGGAGGCAGTGCTGAATTAAAGCACATAGGAAATTTTGAGGATGATGGATACGTTCTATATTTCATTTACTGTGGTATTTATGTGACTGTATATATTTTATATGCATGATTGTTAAAACATATCAAACTGTGTACTTAAAATGGCAAAATTTCGTTGAATATAAACTATGCTTCAATAAAGCGGATTAGAACAAACAAACAAAATAAACAAACAGCACTTGCAGCTAAGGACAGATACATGGGGATGTTTTAAAGACAAAACAAAACCGGAAAACAAAGACAAAAAAAAAAGGCTCTGATCTGATTACCTACCAGAACTTATCCTTGAATACATTATGGTATATTTAATATATGCAACATTATATATTTTAAGCATTCCATTTATATTATTGATCTGGAGATATACACATAATATTTTGTGGAATTCCAATGTGATATGTATATTACACCCCCCCCCCTTTGTTAGGAAAAAATAAATCTTATGTATTGAAGAATATATAATTTTTATTCTTAAAAATACTTCAAGGATACTGAGATTCAAGATAAGGAACAGGGGATGGGCGCCTGGGTGGCTCAGTCAGTTAAGTGTCCGACTTCTTCTCAGGTCATGATCTCGTGGTTCATGGGTTTGAGCCCTGTGTCTGGCTCTGTGCTAACAGCTCAGAGCCTGGAACCTGCTTCAGATTCTGTGTCTTTTTCTCTCTGTTTGCCCCTCCTCTGTTCATGCTCTCTCTCTCTCTCTCTCAAAAATAAATAAACATTAAAAAAAGATAGGGTAGGGGCGCCTGGATGGCGCAGTCGGTTAAGCGTCCAACTTCAGCCAGGTCACGATCTCGCGGTCCGTGAGTTCGAGCCCCGCGTCGGGCTCTGGGCTGATGGCTCGGAGCCTGGAGCCTGTTTCCGATTCTGTGTCTCCCTCTCTCTCTGCCCCTCCCCCGTTCATGCTCTGTCTCTCTCTGTCCCAAAAATAAATAAAAAAAAAAAAAAAAAAAAAAAAAAAGATAGGGTACAGAGGAGATTATTTGCTTTTTATAAATACATCTGTGTATTGTATGGTTTGTTTTTTTTTTTTTACAAAATCATATATCACTTTTATTTAATGTTTATTTATTTATTTTGAGAGAGGGTGCACATGCTTGCAGGGGAAGGGCAGAGAGAAAGAGAGAGAGAGTGAGAGAGAGACATTGAGAATCCCAAGCAGGCTCTGTGCTGTTAGCACAGAAGGCAACACAGGGCTCATTCCCATGAACTGTGAAATAATGACCTGAGCCAAAATCAGGAGTCAGATGCTTAACTGACTGAGCCACCCAGGTGCCCCCATATATTACTTTAAATTTTTTTTTAAATCTAATAAAGTTTAAGAAAGAAAAATAAGAATTGAAGTTGTTCTTTCTGAAGGGTTTCCCTTTTTGCTATTACTACTGCAAGGAGTCATCTATAGCACTCACATGTACATCGTTCTCAAAATCTATCACGTTGCACTTCAGTTGTTTGTAGGACTGATTCTTACTGGATCATAAACCACGGAGGAAAGGGAAGAATCAAATTTAGGGAAGAATCAAATTCATCTCTGAATCCGTAGCACCTTTCATTATCAACTATTTACTGAATACCTACTAAGCGGTATTCACTGCCAGTGCAGGGGACATATTTTCCAGTATGTAATAGAAATTCAATGCTTCTTAATTTTTCAATTGAATTCAGGTATGATATTTCATGGGGGCAGAAGAAGGAAGGGATCAAATGAATGTACCACTTTCCCCTCTAACAAATGTAAAACAAAACAAAACAAAACAAAAACCACCAAACAACTAAACTGTAATATCCGTCCACTTGTCATCTGGTTTAAAGTAGAATTTGGCTCTGCAATTTGAGTGTGAAAAAGGGATTTGAGAAAAGAAAAATTACATAAAATTCCAATTTAAATTGTTTTAAAAAGGAGCCAAATGTTCAATATTTGATGCTCCTGCTCCCTCCCATATCCATAAGACTGTAATTTAAGATCATAAATCACAAACCTAGTAAAAATGAGGACCACCTATTTCATTAGAATTTATGTTTTTGCAAAATTTAAATATATAAACCTATCATCATCCTGGTAGAAGAGGCTTAATCCTTAGAAACCAGTGTGCAAGAATTAAGTTTAATTCTTAAGGTGGAACATTAGCGTTTTTAAATTCTGTAAGCCAGGTGGCCCCAAAGAGGCTTAAATCACATGCACGGTCAACGTCTGTACCTCCATCACCACTTTCGCAAATGGCATGTGGTCACAAAGTGGAAGACCAGCATTTCCTAGCAAAAAACAGCATTTCTTAGCAAAAAAAACCCAGCATAAATATTAGCAAAGCAGTTAAACTATGGAGCCTACCTGGGTTTATACCTGGGTTTATAATCCAAGGTCCATCTTTTCCTGTCTTTCTGCCCTAGGGTAAATTGCTTAATTTCTTTGTGTGTCAGTTTCTGCATCTGTAAATTGAGAATAATAAAGGCATCCACTTCATAGGGTTGTTATGAGGGTTAATGAACTATATTCATTAATTGTGAATTACCTGAAGTAGTCCCTGGCCCATGAGAAGTACTTGATGACTAAAGAAAAGTGCTCCGCCTGTACACCAGTTGTCCTCACTTTACATCTGTGTTAGTGACCATCTCTGATAGAGAAAGGGAGGTAGAAGGGGCTTGAGGAGATCATCTCAGACCCAATTTGACTTCTGTCCCACTTTGCCTTGATATTTGATATTTTTATCTCCCTGTTTGTAACCAAGGGTGTCTAAACCAGAAACACCAAATTAAAAAAAAAATTTTTTTTAATGTTTACTTATTTTTGGGAGAGAGAGACAGAGTGCGAGCTGGGGAGGGGCAGAGAGAGGGAGACACAGAATCTGAAGCAGGTTCCAGGCTCTGAGCTGTCAGCACAGAGCCCGATGCAGGGCTTGAAGCCATGAACTATGAGATCATGACCTGAGCTAAAGTCAGATGCTTAACTGACTGAGCCACCCAGGCACCCCAAGAAACACCAACTTCTAAATGAAAATATTCAGAAGAAGAAAATGTAAACAAGTCTACCCCATGCCAAATTTCTTCATTCTAGGATTCTGGGGCTGGGACTTTGTCACAAATTTGAGCAATGGTGTTATAAAACAGACTGACAAGGCTGTGAATTGCAACATTACATCAAGCTGGAGTTCTAAACTGTTATACTTTTTTTTTTTTTTTTTTGCTTTGAGTTTTTACTCCATATGCTTGCCATTTCTGCAGACATACTTTCATGCATTGGAATTTTTATTTCTCAAGGAAAAAAATACTGAGGATTAAATCAGCCAGGATTTTACTAAGTCTTAGGTCAAGAGAGTTAAGACATTTGGGAGTTAGTAGGAAGAGAGCTGTGAGAGGAAAATCTAGGTCTCCCTGTTTTTCTGGAATCTGTCTATCCTGGCATTATTTAAGCCTCTTTCATTTCCGTATTACATCGTGAGGCTTCTGAAGTAAGAACTATGTCTTGTTTGTCTTTGAACAATAAATGGCAATCGTAATAATGGACAATAGGCAATGTTTGCCACATGGCAGATAGTGTGTGGAGTGCTTTACATGAGTTCTCTTATGTAATATCCACAATCTTCCTCGCTATTGCTTTTATTCTAGCGTAACAGATGGGGAAGCTGAGCCTTAGAAAGGCAAATGAATAGCCTCAAGGTTTTATGGCTAAACGGTGCAATCAGGTTTAGGATCAAAGTTTGTTTTGTTCAGTTTCAGAGTGAGTTCCTTAAACAATACCCTGTGATTCTCATGTGGGGTACAGCTCAATGCTGGACCCTATGAGGAGCTCAAAAAATAAACGTTCCCTCCTTGTGGGGCAGCTGGATAGAATGAGCAAGATGAAAGAAGCTTGTGGTAGGAGGTCAAAAGAATACTTTGTGTTGTCCATCCTTCGAAAAATACACATATGCATCCCTTTATATAATTTCAGTTGTTAAAATTTACTAGTTTTTAGATTTAAAAGAGCATCTGAGAATAATTGGACAAGAGAGAGTTTATTGTACTGTAACTGCAGAGATTGTGGTAGCGTTGTGTAATGGATAACTGACATCCTGGGAGGGCCTGGGTCCGTGGTGCAGAGGGCTTGGGCTGGGTCCTGAATCTACCACTTAAACTCGGGTCCTCAGGCAAGGGTCAACCTGTGTAATGTTAGTCTCTTCACCTTATAAAAGTGAAGATCCTCCAAATTGGTGTTTATGAAAGCATCTCAAGTCACAAGGCACTTTATCCATGTAAACTATAATCAAGTTCTCAAGCTGCTAAGGCTTTAGGAACAGTGAGGATTCTTGTCTGTGATAAGCTAGAGAGTGTAGATCAGAGATATACAAGACAGGTGGTAGAGATGTACAAGAATAAGAAGAGGCATACCTTCCTAAAATGATGCAGCATGCAGGACATTACCTCTTCTGATCATGCACACTGCGCCCCTTTTTTGACCTCTAGGGTGACAACTAGCAGTTTGATGGGTAAGACAGGAAGGGAAGAGAGCTGGAGTCTTCTGCACGGATGCATGTGTGGATGAGAGGGGCCAGTGGAGATGCAGCTTTGGGGATGGAGAACGTGGGTTTCTGAAGGATTTCTGAATCTGGGAGTACAAAGGGAAGATGTGCATAGACACGAGTTTTACTGAGTGTCATGCACAGTTTAGTTAAGCTCTAGTTTGACTGTCTGTTAGGGACTGAATATCTCTGTTTCCCTCTCCACCCAATTTATAGATTGGAAGTCCTAATCCTCAATGTAATGGGATTTCGAGACGGGGGCCTTTGGGAGGTAATGAGGGTTGGAGAAGTTCACAAGGGTGGACCCCTCATGATATGATTAGTGCCCTTATAAGAAAAAACATGAGAGTTTATCCCCCCACTTCTTTCTCCCCTCAGACATTCATCAAGAAAAGGCCAAGTGAGCACACATCCAGAAGGCAGCTATCTGCAGGCCAGGAAGAGGGTTCTCACCAGAACCCAAGCATACTGATGCCCTGATCTAGGATTTCCAGCCTCCAAAATGTGAAGAAAATTTCTCTGTTTTGCTTAAACCACCCAGTTGATGGTATTTTGTTACTGCAGCCTGAATAGATTAAGACACTCACCAAAATCAGGCAAATTTTAGAAAATATAATCAATTAGACCACTGGTTTGTTCTTAAACGTGGCAGTCATTCATTCAGTGGAAAATAACTACTTGAATCAAAAAGATGAATATGAATTTACCTCTTTTGTACTTAGGATTATCTTTCAAATGGAATCTCCCTCATTGTTTAATCGCTTTCTCTGTACTCTCCTCCACTGCAAATGTAACTCACTCAACATGGTTCAGACTTGCTACTTTGAGATTTTTAGTAAGAAAGAATATTGTTCAACACAAGGTCCATTAAGTCTAAAAGCCTACCCCCCACCCCACCCCTGCCCACCTATGCAGAAAGCTTTGCTTAAGGGGATAACTTACTTTGCTACTCACCTAAAACTCTACCGCCTACCTATAAAGGGGCAGGTTTTGAAAAGATGACTTTCATTTTAAGATCAAAATGAATTTAAAAGCAGAACTAACTATAGGACATTTCATTTTTGGAATTAATAATGAAAGAACCTTATCCTACCTTGAAAACAGAGGTGCCTGGGTGACTCAACTGGTTGAGTGTCTGACTTTGGCTTAGGTCATGATCTCACAGCTTAGAAGTTTGAGCCCCGTGTCGGGCTCTGTGCTAACAGCTCAGGGCCTGGAGCCCACTTCTCTCTCTCTCCCCCTCCCCTGCTCGTGCTCTGTCTCTCTCTCTCAAAAATAAAAAAGCATTAAAAAATAAATACAGCAATAAGCAATAAAAGATGCATCGAAAAGAATACAAATAAATAAATAAGTACAATGAGAAGCATCCAGAAATGCAACTACTTCCCAAGGCTTATTTGATTGTGACAAATTTCAATTAGCTTTGAAAGGTATAAGCAGGATAGCTAACTTTTGCTCTCTGACCATGGTGGACATAAAAATGAAGAGGAATTAATCTCTAACGAATCCTTCCCTAAACACTGTTAAAATATAAACTGAAGCATATTAACATTTTTAAGAGTTTATACAAGCAAAAATTTATTGGAATCGGGCAACACCAACCTGGGGGTGGTTAGTGGTACCCCATAGACAGGAGCTAGGGAGCAAGACTTAAACAGAAAAGGTGCAGAAGAAAAGCAAGGAAATTATGTCATTGGCTATGACTTAAAGCCTCGTTGGCTATTTATGATTGGTTGTTCTTAGGTTTCGATTTTATAACCTTGAGGCGTTTACAGGCTTGGGTTTTGGATTGTTTCCATCAGCCATCCTAGCGTGAGAGCCACCTCAGTGTAATGGCCTCCTTTTTAATTAATTGAAAACCAGATAGCAGAAATCACATTTTTGGAGGAATATAACACACCTTGCCAACGTAGCAAATTGAGCTAGAAGAATCTGAAGAGGGTAGGAATGGATTTGAAGGCAATAACACCTGGGCAACTCTAGTCAACCTGGAAAAAACACTCTGTCATATTTCAAAAGATCTCACAAAAGGCAAACCCTTTCGTCCATGTTTAAAAACTCTTGTCAACAGTAAATGGTGACTTCTACCCAACTGAAGACCTCCCGATGGTAATTTTCATGGAGACTTTATGTTAAAAAATGTTTTTAAGTAAATGAGGACACAGAAAAATACATTTCTATTCTTAGTCAAAACTCTTTCTAAAATGGCAGATTTTAAATTTAATTTTCCTTGATTTTTTTCTCTCCTGCAGGCTAAAAACTCCAAACCTGTTTAGTTTTCTGCTCTTCGATCTTTTGCTTTGTATATTAGAACAAGTACATCTGAAAGCAAAATTTAGATTTAAATGTCTTAGGTTGAAGTACTTTCACTAAAATGTTCTCCATTTCAGAAAACACTTTTGGCTTTTATTTACATTTGAGCACCCTTGTAAATTAGGTATTTTTCCCCCTAAAATGGCTTCAAACTTTTGCATTATAAAATGCAGATCACTTGATTAGATACTCAATCCGATATAATAAAAATAAGCTTCTGACAAAAGCAGCTTTAAAGAAGCTTTCCTAGACTATGCCTATAAAAAAGTCCATTTGCCTATTTTGTCTGCCATTGCTGAATGAGTAAAAGATATAAATGTCATTGAAAGACAGATTATTTATTATATTTTCCCATCTGCTTACTACATTGGTTATTTGAGTCTTTTCTAGGTGTAAAATGCTTCATATTAATAAATTCAAATGATGTCTGTTGTCTTGTACAAACACAGATGTCATTTTTGCAGCTTGAACTTGTTTAGGTCCATAAAATAAACTAATAAAAAATAAAAACAAGAATTTTGAATTGACAGAGAGAAAAACTGTAGTAAGAGCAAAAAAGCCCATGTTTAGTTTTTATACGTTTGTCTCTTACTCAGCAACACAATATTACACCCAATCACTAATCTCCACTACATAAAGCATTTAACATTTTTTTTGGCTTGATGTTATCAAATATTATATTGTTCACATTTTCTATCAGTCTTTATAATAACAGTGACTTCATCCATAGAGGACTGGATTCATAACCACAGAGAAATTTGTGTTTTTTTCCTCCCATTGGTGTTTATTAAAATTGAAATCAAACTAGGGAATCGGCACACAAGCCGATTGGTCATCTATCTATTCTCAGTCTTTTGTCTCACAATGATCAAAACCATGATTCCACTAGAAAATGAGAAGCTTGGGTGGACCAATGAGGACAGCCTAAAAGATACTTTGAGGACACAAGTCTCAGCTTCTGTTTTCAAAGCAATATATAGTAATAATACTTCAATACGACTGCAGGGAAACTTTAATATCAGACACTGGCCTGGCTTGGGAAACTAGCTTGAGGCAGTGCTCTACCTATTTTTGTGAGATTCGTATCTGACACATTCCAGCTCACTTTCCAATCCCGTGTTCAGCTGCCAGAAATGGGAAGCATATTATAAGAGTGCACTTCTTTTCTCTGAATGTGAGTTTTGAACACTTTAGAACCACAATGTTATCACTTTTGCCTCCTGGAAGATAAAATTGATAATGATGATGATGTCCATTTTTCGAGCACTCATGCCAGGCATTGGGCTAAGAACTTTTTATTATTAATTTACATGAGCTAGATAACCCTATGAGATAGCTGTTGTTATTATCTCCATTTGGCAGATGAGGAGAAACAGAAGCTTAAAGACCTCAGCCTCCATCGAGGTCCTACTCCTATTAAATGAGAGAAGTGCAAACCAGATTCAGCTGAGTCCAGAATGAGCTCCTAACCACTGTGCTATATTGATTTCAATTACTAAAGGAATACCAACTCATTGGATAGAAGGTTCAAGGGCATTTTTGTCTTTGCTTCATTTGAAACTCCTCTATCACTTCTTGATGCCATGGACAAAAGCACTGGAGAAAGTCAAAACTCCATGGTGGCTGAGTTCTTTGGAGATAGTTGTTTTGAAATGAAGGAAAAGATAAATCCCAGTTGTCTCTTGGGTTTACTATAGAACTTGATAGTCATCAACCTTTCTGCCAGGATATTTATCATCTTGGCAACTCTAGAGGAGGAGATGATTTTGTCTTTGACAAATAAGATTTTCCTCAAAGGTATATACGAGGTAAACACTGAATGTCCCCAGTATCATTGAGATCTATTTCAGCACGGCTGGGCTTATGTAAGGAAGGACAGAAGAGTTCAGACATTATCTCTCACGCTGGCTGAGGCTCTCAACAGAATGGGAGCCCACTCTCACCCTCCCTCCCCCGCCCCCGCCCAGTTTCCAGGCATCCAAAACCCACACTCTATACCCAGATGTTCACAACTCTCCTCTGTGGCAGCCCCTTTAGATACAGCACTCTCTACTGAGGACTTCATCAACCTTGTCACCTTGGAAATATACTTTGTATTATATCCTCATAGAGCTCTGCTTAACATTAAGTTACTGAATTCCAAGTTTCAGACATGAGTAGAATCATAAATGTCATCTCTGCAGTATCTTCTTGAAGCAGATAAAAGATCCAAAGCTTGGGCACATGCCCCAGGTCACCCAACTGGTGAGTGGCAAGGGTGGGGAAAATTCTGCACCCTGCCCGTGACTCTCGGTCGCGTGTTCTTTACACTGCACCGTGTCACCACCTCTTATACCATGCAATTAGCCGGTTAACCCCCCAAATTAATCTGCCACCCAGATCCCTGTGAACAGCACTCTCCTTCTTTCCAATTACCTTATGCACTTCAGCACAGGATGGTTTTAGAGACAAGAGTAATGAATAACTTTAGTGATTTAAGGAGCTCCAGGACTAGGCAGTTCAGTTAGATAGAGAGCCTTCTGGCAAACAACACTTAATATTCATTGTTGACACACATTCATCACACTTTTCTTTGGTTAGGCCCAACCGAAACTTTAGAAGGATCTTAGAAAGCTACAGTTAATCATAGGATGAATTATGAGATGGAAAGCACGGCCAGCAAGAAGAAAGCATACAAAATTTAGGATTATTCAGCCTGAAACAAAACAAAACAAAACAAAACAAAACAAAGACAATGAAAGCTACTTTCAGAATTTCTTTCTGGTCAGGGGGTTTATAAAACAGAAAAAAAGTGAGTTGTTTTCCATGGTTAGGACACACAAAAATTGGGCTTAAAGTGCAGCAAGATAAATGAGTGGCCCCACTGAATGTCAGTGTGGTTGATTAGGTGGCCTTTGGAAGCCTTCTGTGGCCCTACCACAAGGGAGGATCTTGAACTGCACTCTGCAGGAAGCAATCTTATCAGAGGCATTGGAAGAGCTGTATATGCCTGGAATGGTCAAGCCAGGCTCTCTGTTGAAGGCAGAGGCATACACAGTGCAAGGTTCTTGAGTTTCCTCACAATCAGGTTTCCTAGGGTTGATTTTGTTTGCTTTATAACTGCTGAGGAATTTTGAGGAATCACCTACCACACACAAGCTTCTATCATGTGGCAATGAACCCTCTACTGTCATTGACAAAGGGATCAAATTTCATCCAGTCTCAAAGGGAGCATCTAATTTTGGACCATAATATGGTTAAAACTTCTCTCTGCAAACAGGTTTCTAAATCAGTTTTTTTACTAGCATAATGAGATAAGATCTGTAATTCTCCTTTTTGAATTACTCTGTCTGTGCTTTGAGAAGCACAAAGTCAATCTTCATTGCTACCAAAATCTGAAGGTTAAGTTTCCAGGCAAGAAAGGAGGTGGTTCTGGAGCCATGATCAATCAGTGATGTCAACCTGCCAGAAGTAACTTATCACAGCACAGGGATTGGACATTTTAGTTTGAAGCCTTCTTTTTTCTCGCTCCTGAGAATCTGACATTCAGTCACTTTTTTCTTAATTCATTGGAAGAAAGATGCAGTGGAAGAGAACTTATGATCTCCAGACAATAAGATGCCTTTTTCATACCACCATTGTTGATTTCTTGTACACTAGCCCTACCAGCATTTTCTCATGTCCTTTCGAAAACTCACAACTGTTCCAAGGCAGATAGCGAGGGTTGTTGGAACACATGTAAATCATGTGTGTGTGTGTGTGTGTGTGTGTGTGTGTGTGTGTATAATTGAGTGATAAACTCTGTATTCTTTTTTTAATGTTTATTTATTTTTGAGAGAGAGAGAGAGAGAGAGAGAGAGAGAGAGAGAGAGAGAGCATGAGTGGGGGAGGGGCAACAAGAGAGGAAGACACAGAATCTGAATCAGGCTCCAGGCTCTGAGCTGTCAGCAGAGAGCCTAACATGGGGTTTGAACTGATGAGCCGTGAGATCATGACCTGAGCCGAAGTCAGATGCTTAACCGACTGAGCCACCTAGTTTCCCCTGTATGTATGTATGCATTTGTTTATTTTCCCAGTCCACAGACTTCAAAAGGTCACTTAATTCAAAATGTCACTTAATTCAAAATAGGAACTAGCATAAGTTCATATAGGCTTCTTTTTTATGAAGGCCACATGCAGTCACTCAGTGTACAACTTAGATCCCCAGATTTTATCTTCTCTGATCCCACCGGCTCTCAGAATACTTTTGGACATTTGAGAGAATTCTTCCTTCTTGCTCTTGTGTATAGATGTTATGACTCTTTCCTTTGGGAATACTTTTTCTAGTGGAGATGGGAAACGGAAGCAAAATAGATGGTAGAGAAGGAACTGAGGTTTTTTTCACCCAAAGTTACGAGTAGATAAAATTGACCTTCAGAACTATTACCCGGGGCAAGGATAAAAATGGGGGAAAGTGACAGAGGTGGATTCAGGGTCTGGCCAGAACCATCCTTGAAGTCATAAATTTGAGTGGTTACTGAAAAGAGACAAAAGGTCTTTTTTATGCATATTACCTGCAACCAGGCCATAGTTTGCAAGCGTACTTAAAACTAAAGGAGTTGTTGTTGATGGTTTTGGAGTTTGAGATAAGAGTTTGCCAGTTGCTTGGCAAATCACTTAATCCCTCTGTGCTGAATTTCTGTGTGGATAAAATAAAGATCATAATTGTATCTATCCCTGGGGTTGTTGAGACAATTAAATGCCACAATGTACATATAAACACTTAATATGGTGCCCACAGCATAGTAAAAGCTTAATAGATATTAGCCATTACTACCCTGAGAAGTATTTAGTGAAGAAGAAATTGTAAATATAAACTGAAAGCAGAGTGACTGTAATTATACACCTCATATGTTTAAAATCTCAGGATAGTCTCTTCATAAAGGGTGCCTCCTTTATAGTTTCATTTCAGTGAAGGTAAAAATATTTCTAAGGTTTTCGTAAGATCTTTTTGACATTTTCCTCCCTTAGCACGATACTTATGGAAATATATATCTTCATAATGTATATATGCATAGAAATATAAATGCTAAGTTGCTCACCTTTCATGTCACTTCACTTAGAATTTCAGAATCCTAACACTGACAGTTGGGATGAACCCACATTATTTGAAGGATTTAGAGAAGATGTTTTCTTTTCTTTCCCCCCTTTTTTTGTCTCTTTGATTGGAGGGTTAGAAAATCTAGAGTAGGATGGAGGTATGTGGAAGAAATTTGAAGGAAGCATGTTGAATAGGATACCATTATTCCATCACAGTAATTCTTTTGATGAAATCTAATTGGAAACTCTTCTACACACTTAATTAACTGACAGAAGATTTAATTTTGATTTTGGCTTCAACATCAACTAAAAATACATTGAATTGTAAGTCACTTCCAAACTCCAATCAAGCTTCTTTAAGAATCTGAATCATTTCTTAATTTCTATGACAACCAACTTATGCTTCATTCTGTCTCATGTGAAGCTTAGAATGACAGTGACCCAAATCAATGCCATCATTAATGACAATAGTGTAAGGTGTTTAGATTCCCTTATGTTGTTTGCGTGCTAAAGAAATGTATCTGTGCATTGAAAATGAAAGAAAAATTAGTTTATAAACTGATCATGAAGACCAAACTTTCAGTGGACAGATATTCAAATTTCATTTTGTTTATGTAATGCTTTTCCTCTATGCTAATTAGTTTTTTTCTTAACCCTCTGTATGCTCCCACTTACTTAGACACATACCTTCCCTGTAAGCTGTGATAGCTAAATTGTTTAAAGTCGATAATATTTATTGAGTATCAGTTATGCCCCAGGCAATATAGAAGTTTTGGAGATGTCTAGGTGAAAAGACAGAAAGGGTTTCTATCTCACAGACAGCAGGTGAAGGCAGGAAGGTAAAAACTAACAATGGGGGAATTGCAGTGTTGTGGAGTAGGGACTCTGGCGGGTGAGGGTGGGGTTGGGGGGGAATGCAGCGCTATGGCGGTGCATTCAAGTCCTGCTTCCTTGATGAGGTGGGATCAGATGCCTGTGTTGGAAAGTCCCTCCCCCTCCCTTCCTATTTACAACCACAGCATGAAGACACAAGCAGTTTTAAGGACTCATTTTCTTTTTCTCATTAGTTGGCTTCCAGACCTTGGGCAACGTGATGGTCTTCTAAGTATGCAGTGGGAGGGGGGTACAGAGAATTGTCTGCCACAAGGAGCCATCTTGCTTTCTAAAATAATAATGGGCCCACATGTCAAATGGCTTGCCAAAAATGTGCCAGCCTTTTTTTTTTTTTTTTTAAACTCTTGCTTGTCAGCACTTCTTCAGACTCAACATCTGAAGAGGAGAAAACGGAGTCTGGCTCAGCCTTACACATCACGAGCAAAATTGTCAAAATTGAACAACATTTAAATCTTATAAGAGGAGCTGGGAAAAAGAAAAAGATGACTTTTTTTCAACTTTAATTCATTTTCGTCAATATATAGGACAATCTAATACAAATGAACTTGGAAATTTACCTCTGATTCCACTTGAAAAGGTTACATTTGAATGCACATATGCAATATTCGGTAAGTAAATAATACAGCAAATAAGTTACTGGGTTAACAGAAAGACATCTAGAACTAGCTAGACTCCAACAATCATGATTGAATATCTTAAAAGTCTTTTTGCCAAAAACATATCAGTTCACAAATTCAGCATTCCTTGGTTTCTCATTTCTCCTGAGCTGTCTTCACCTCTTACCCTTTAGCTCTGTCTGAAGGATATGGATTTTCTGACCACATATATATTCATCTGGCCCTCCCTGCCTGTCTCTGTCTATGGAAAATCAACAATAACCCAACAGTATGACAAGACTTCATGGTAATGGCATACCTGGGAGAGCACAAAACCAAAAATTTGGGCACTCATTTTGACACCTAATGGATTTTGTTTCCAGAATAAGCTACTTCATTTCCTTGAGCATCACTTTGCTCATATGCTCTGTAAAGTCTCATGGCATATGTGTATACTTATTTTTCTTTCTCCAGACAGGGCTTTCAGGCACCAAAACTTCTAAGTCACATATCTCCATCCTGTCTTTCAGGTGGATTGTTGCATACTGTCATTATAGTTTTATTTTAGTGAAGATAAACATATTTGTAAGGTTTACATGAAATCACTTAGTAGGTGACCTCTGTGCTAGAGGGTGTTGATTATCCTACAATATCTATACTTCCCTCTTCCCAATTTTTAGTGAGACATGTGATCACTTGCAAAAAGACATTTCCCAGCTTCCTTTGTAGGTCTTGCCATGTGTATAGGTCCTGACCAAAAAGATTCATTCATTCAGTCAGTCAGTCAACAAATACTTATTCAGCACCTACTGGAGTCTGGGATCTAGGGATATAGTGGTAAATAAAATAAACAAATTTCCAGTAATCCCTGCCCTCCCAACCCCCAAATTGAGTTTATAATCTACCTACCAGGAGGAAATAGAGAAGTTAAAAATATATTATTCCAGGTGATAAGTGTTATGTAGAAAAATGAAGCAAAATAGGAGGATAGAACATAGAAGAAGAGATGGGAGTTGCCTCACTGTTCATAAAGTTGAGTGGGAATGAGACACCTGGGGGTGAAGTCTAGTCTGGGAGTCAGGGGTTTTTGTGACTGATGTAAACAGGGCAACGCGCACACTGAGATGACGACAGGACAGACAGTGCTGGTGAGGCTCTGCATGCAGAGAAAAGGGCAGAGCGCGGTTTAGCTAAGGACACAGAGTTCTGGGGCCCCGTCTCTACTTCTGCCTCTAGCAGTGTTTGGTGGTATGGGGAGGGCAGGAGCAGAGTCATCTGGAACACACAAAACTTCCTCCTGACTCCTGCTACTATAGGCAAGAGAGGTAGGGAAAAGTGGGCATTCTTGCCCATTATTGACACAGAAGTGTCAGGGGTTAGCTTTCAAAAACTTGCCTTAAATATCAACTGGTTGGTGCCTTTTTTCCACTGTTGTTTTATCCTTTAATCCACTCTTATGCTTGGAACAGAGATCTGATGGCAGGATTTCTAGCAGCCACCTTATATTGTGAGGACAGGACCATACTCCAGGGAGTGGGAAGAGCTTGGTTCCAGAGATTTTAGACAGTATAGTCACCGTGCTAGCCCTGTGCAACTAACCTCATTTACTTGAGAGAGAAATAACCACTTCTTGTTCAAGTCACTATTATTTGAGTGTTTACTACTTTTTTGCTGTTTTCAAATATAGCATGCAGGTATAAAATCTACCATTTATCCTTGGAATGTTTTATTTGGGATTAACAATCAATGTAGTATCTGGGACAAATAAGTGATTTTGGAGGCAGAACATCTGGAGTTGTGTCTTGATTCCATGTCCATTCATTTTCCTTATAAAATGAGAATCTCCTACTACCCAAGGAAATCTACACATTCAATGCAATCCCTATCAAAATAACACCAGCATTCTTCACAGAGCTAGAACAAATAATCCCAAAATTTGTATGGAACCAGAAAAGACCCCAAATAGCCATAGCAATCCTAAAAAAGAAAACCAAAACTGTAGGCATCATAATTCTGGACTTCAGGATGTATTACAAAGCTGTAATCATCAAGACAGTATGGTACTGGCACAAAAACAGACACTTAGATCAATGGAGAATAGAGAACCCAGAAATGGACCCACAAACGTATGGCCAAATAATCTTTGACAAAGCAGGAAAGAATATTCAATGGAATAAAGGCAATCTCTTCAGCAAATGGTATTGGGAAAACTGGACAGCAGCATGCAAAAAAAAAAAAAAAAAAAGAATCTGGACCATTTTCTTATTCCATATACAAAAATAAAATCAAAATGGATGAAATACCTAAACATAAGATAGGAAGCCATCAAAATCCTAGAGGAGAAAGCAGGCAAAAACCTCTTTGACCTCAGCTGCAGCAACTTTTTACTCAACACGTCTCCGGAGGCAAGGGAAACAAAAGCAAAAATGAACTATTGGGACTTCATCAAGATAAAAAGCTTCTGCACGGTGAAGGAAACAATGAGCAAAACTAAAAGGCAACCAACAGAATTGAAGATATTTGCAAATGATATGTCAGATAAAGGGTTAGTATCCAAAATCTATAAAGAACTTACCAAATTCAACACCCAGAAAACAAATAATCCAGTGAAGAAATGGGCCAAAGACATGAATAGACACTTCTCCAAAGAAGACATCCAGATGGCCAACCGACACATGAAAAAATGCTCAACATGACTCATTATCAGGGAAATAAAAATCAAAACTACAATGAGATACCACCTCACACCTGTCAGAATGGCTAAAATTAACAACTCAGGCAACAACAGATGTTGGCAAGCATACGGAGAAAGAGGAATCCTCTAGTGCTGTTTATGGGAATGCAAACTGGTGCAGCCACTCTGGAAAACAGTATGGAGGTTCCTCAAAAAATTAAAAATAGAACTACCCTATGACCCAGCAATTGCACTACTAGGTATTTATCCAAAGGATACATGTGTGCTGTTTTGAAGGGACACATGTACCCCATGTTTATAGCAGCATTAATGACAATAGCCAAAGTATGGAAAGAGCCCAAATGTCCATCAATGGATGGATAGATAAAGAAGATGTGGTATATATACACAATGGAGTATTACTCGGCAATCAAAAAGATTGAGATCTTGCCATTTGCAACTATGTGGATGGAACTATAGTGTATTATGGTAAGCAAAATTAGTCAGTCAGAGAAAGAGAAATATCATATGACTTCACTCATATGAAGAACTTAAGATACAAAACAGATGAACATAAGGGAAGGGAAGAAAAAATAATATAAAAACAGGGAGGGGGCAAAAGATAAGAGACTCTTAATACAGAGAATGAACTGAGTTGCTGGAGGGGTTTTGGTGGGGGATAGGCTAAATGGGCAAGAGGAACTAAGGAGGACACTTGTTGGGATGAGCACACGGTGTTATATGCAGGGGATGAATCACTGGATTCTACTCCTGAAATCATCATTGCACTATATGCTAACTAACTGGATGCAAATTAAAAATAAATAAATAAATAAAATGAGAATCTTCTTTATAAAATGAAAATAGTAATACTCAACATTTCTGCTGGAGAAAAATTGAGTAGCAAGACCCAGAGGTGAAAGTGAGTGTGTCCGGTCTGAAGAGTTGGAAGTTCAATACGGCTGGAGTGTAGCCATTCCAACATTAAACCAACATTTGAAAAGCTGGCAAGCGCCCAAGGTGCCAGGGCATACCAGCTAAGAGCTGCTAATCAACAGCTCAAGGCTCCATGGTGTAGCTTATGAGTCCTCCACGGTTGGGCCACTGCTTCAGCCTCCAGTCTTGTCTTTGCTTCTCTTCTCTATTCACATTACCCTCCAGACACACTGAGCTGCTTGTTGTTTCATACTCATCCATTATGTCTTTATACTTTCACTCCTCTATCCCTTCTGTTGCAATGAGAGCCTACTGCTCCCATTTAGCCTATAGAACTCCTACATCTTCTGTATAACATTTCAGCTGCAACCTGAGTGTTACCACCTCTAGGTAGGTCTTCCGGATAATATCCTCATTATTCACATATGCTATCTGTAGTGGGTAGAATGGTGGCCCCCTTCCTGGAAACTGTCCACATCCTGGAACTTGGAAATGTGGCCTTGTTTGGATAAAAGAGTCTTTGCCGATGTCATTCAGTTAAGAATCTTGAAGTGAGATCAACCTGCTTTATCTGGGTAGGCACTAAATCCAATGACAAGTGTCCCTATACAAGACACACAGAAGAGAGACCCATTTGAAGAGGGAGGCAGAGATTGGAGTTAGGAAGCCACCAGCCAAGGAACAACGTGAACCCCCAGACCCTGGAAGAGGCAAGCAGGCATTCTCCCCTAGAGCCTTTGGAAAAAGTAGGTCCCTGCTGAAACCTTGATTTCAGACTTCTAACCTCCAGAACTGTGAGAAAATGAATTTCTGTTGTTTTAAGACAGCAAGTTTGTGGTCATTTGTTATAGCCGCCCTAGGAAACTGAGCTTTTAGAATTACATATAAAAAATTGTCTTACAATCCTATTATTTGTTTGTGGCTGTCTCTCCCATGTAATAGAGTGAAGCTCCTCGAGAAGGGGAAACGTGGCTCAGTTACCTATCATCCTGTATCCAGCCCCATGCATGCAAGACACAGGGTTTGTATTTGTTAAATAAATGGAAGAATGGGTAAATAAATAGGAACTGAACATTTCAATGTCCTGACCGCAGAGTGTTAAAGAACAAAACTTGTTTTGGTTTCTGAAAGATGTATGTTTATAAATGTTGGATTCTCTCCCCACTCCCCACCCCTGCTGTCAGTGTGGTCCTGAGCACTCTGGTTCTTGCTGGGTTTTATTTAGCATCACACCGAATCAAAGGAAATTAGATGTTCGTCCCTTTCCTTGCTTCCTGGGGTTTAACCTTCCTTTTGTATAAGTCCTTCCTGGCTCTCACAGCAAGGCAGTGCCTATACGCACCCTGAAAGTGTTGTATTCAGCGCTGTGTGGGACCAAGGTCTAGACAGCCATTCTGAACCTCTTTTCTTCTCCTTTTTTTTTTTTAAAGCTGAATGCAAATGTTCAGCTTTGGCACTAGTTCAGCGTGGAGTTGGACATATACTGGCTCTAATGTGTTTTTCCAATTGTGTGACATTTTCACTGCACCACAAAAGGGACATTGAACCACACCCCGAGTGCCTAGACATGGGGCCTCACAATTAGGTTCCTCACCTGTCAACTCTAATTGGCTCAGACTGACCCACTCGCTGTGATATTTGCTTTGGATATTTGGATATTCGGATATTTTCTCAGGAACCTCATTTTTATACATTTGAAAAGCCACACTCAAAGAATAGGGGACAACTGAACACATGTCATACGTAAAAGAAATCTGTTCATCATTTGTGGGAAAACAGCTTCTGGCAAGAGGATGGTGAACAGAGTCCAGCGTTCCCTTTGCCTGTGGTTTGCAATTCCACTGTGGGCTTGTACTGCCTCTTTGTTTCTCTAGATCATCTACACAACTCATTCAGTCAGTTATTTATTGCGCACTTTCTGGATGACCAGGCAGTGGGCTAACGTGTCGGGGACACAGCCATGAACGAAACGGAAAACTGATTCCTGCTGTCATGGGGTTTACATTCTAGTGGGAGGCAGTGGCAAAGGAACGAATTGAACATAACAGCAGATGTACAGTTTGACACACATTCTTCCAGTGAGCTGAGGGGCTCAGATAAGCTAATGTGGGTGAATGCACTTTGTAAACTATAAAACTAACCGGAATTAGTGACTGTTTTTCTGTCCCCTGTTCAGGTATAGATTACCCACTAAAGTTTCCTTATTGATATTCCTGAAATCGATTCACCAGTGACTTATAAAGGACCATAAAGGACAGAAGGAGAAAAACCCAAATCAAATGTCTATTTGGCTCCTTAGCAATTTCACCAGGGCTTTCGAGACATGCTGCTTCTAAAGCAGGGTGTGTTGGGCGTCCGTAGTTTCCATGGTTGAGTCCGTGCGATAAGAACTATTATCATTGCTCATGTTTTGTACCTATTTCTTTCAGCCAGAGCAGAATACTATCTGAAAGACAGGATTGGAAGTCACCGGGAGGGTTTCGTTTTGTTTTGTTTTGTTTTCCACTGCCTACCTGTGCTAAACTTAGCTAAAAATTAGTAAGCATTAATGTCTGGGCTGTTCCTTTTTGTACGAAAATGGGGATAAAAGGCATAGGTTAAATTCTCCATATGCTACATTAAAGGGGAATGATTTTGACTGAAGATTAATTTGGGGGTTAATATTTGAGGGGGCACTGGCCACACATATGAAATGCCCGGAAAAGTTAAGGAAAAACATAGCAGTAGATACAATTCATAAGTCAAAAACAAAACAAAACAGAACAAACAACCTTAATGTTGAACTGAAAAGAATACATGCAAATTTATGGTAATTTGTGTCAAAAATATCCCCAAATGTGAGGCAGCGTGATAAAGTGGAAATAGTTTGCTTGTGGAATCAGACCATTTTCCTAGATGAAAAATAATAGTAGTTAACGTGTACCAGACACTATCTTTAGCATTTCACACTCATTCTCTTGGTTCAGACTCACCTCTTCCCTGGGAGGGAGGTACAATTACAATACATAAGACTAAATTTATGATTAATGAAAAAAGATACAAAAAGCTACTACGAAAGCGCATTGCAAGTTTTGTTAAAATGTTATTGTGGGGCACCTGGGACATTTAACCAAAGCCGGTTAAATGTCCGACTTTGGCTCAGGTCGTGATCTTGTGGTTCATAAGTTCGAGCTTTGCATCGGGCTCTCTGCTGTCAGTGCAGAGCCTGCTTGGGATTCTCTCTCTCCCTCTCTCTCTGCCCCTCCCCCGCTTGTGCACTCTCTCTCAAAATAAATAAATAAATAAATAAATAAATAAATAAATATTATTGGTTTTAAGACATAACTCTGGTTAACTCTAGGCCTGCTACTTCCCACATATGTGATTTTAGGGGGTCACATGTTTAATCTTTGAAAGCCTCTATTATGTCTCCATCAAAGGGTTGTCATGATTATCAAACAATATAACACATGGAAAGAATCTAGAATAATTCCTGGAACATAGAAAGTGATTAACAGAAGTTACTTCCCCCAACAGCAACCTGAAAATGGTGGTCTAGACAGCATTCCCCGCACCCCCCACGCCCACATACTCCCAAGGTTGATCTAGAGCAGTGATGACTGAAATAATGTGAGACGCAAATAGAATTTAAAATTTTTAGTGGCCACATTAAAAAATTAAAAAGAAACAGGGGTGTCTGGGTGGCTCAGTCAGTTAAGCATCTGACCTCAGCTCAGGTCATGATTTCGCACTCTGTGAGTTCAAGTCCCACATCAGCTCTGTGCTGACAGCTCAGAGCCCAGAGCCTGCAGCCTGCTTTGGATTCTGTGTCTCCCTCTCTCTGCCCCTCCCCCACTCATGCTCTGTCTCTTTCTCTCTCTCTCTCTCTCTCTCTCTCAAAAATAAATAAATATTTTTAAAAATTAAAAAATTAAAAAGAAACACGCTTAATTAGTATAAATAAGATATTTCATTTAACCCACTTTATTCAAAATATTATTGCAATTGGAAATCAATATAAAATTATTAATGAGCCATTGTATATTTTTTGTTACTAAGTGCTTGAAACCTGGGCTTTATTCTATACTCGCAGCACACCTCAATTTGGACACTAAATTTTCATTGGAAATACTTGATCTGTATTCAGATTTCATAAAATTAACAGTTGACAATACAGAGTCACAAGACCAAATCGTTTCTTACAAGTTTTCCAATAACCAAATTGAGTTTCAGTTTTTAAATTTAACTTATTTAATTTTTCAAATAAAAATTAAAATCTAAGTTCCCCGGGGACACTAACCGTATTTTAAGTGCTTGATAACCATGTGTGACTAGTAGCAACCCTATTAGGCAGGGTGGATTTCATCCCTCTGTATAATCAGCCAGGAGTGGGACTAGGATAGGAATTTTGCTCTGTTCTCTCTAACCCCAAGGAACCTGTGCAGTAGCTTTCTTGGTTTGGGTCAAGAGGTGTAGATGTCACTGGGACTGTAACATGAAACATGAAAATAATGCCCATTTTTTGGTGAGGTTCTTGAGATTAGGGCTGATATTGAAAACACTCCTGGGTCCTGCTGGGTCAGTATGGGGAGGGAAGCTTGAGGCTGGCTGAAGCCTGACCAAATTCAAGAGACTCTGTTGGAACCCGACGGACTCCATCATTCAGCCAATTGTACCTCTGCATTGATGCCTGATGTCCTTTCGCTAGGCTCATTCCCAGAAATTCAGTTGGTAAGAAGTAAGGGAATGGCCATAGTCCAGAGATAGAGACTATGAGGGGGGAAGAAATTAAGGGTGGTGTTTTTTTGTTTTTTGTTTTTTTGTGAAGTCTAATTCTCGGATAGAAAAAAAGAAAACCTTGAGAGCTTCGGAGAAATATAGGGAAGCAGCTAACTTGGAGGGCAGCAGGATTTGTTCTGTGGGACAGTGGTGAGATGTTACTTGAAATACTCAACTGGCTCTAGCCCTTCTTACACAAATTGGTGGGTGGAATTCAGAGAGAAAGATAGTTAAGAGAAAGGGTTTCCAGCTGGGATAAATGAAAAGACCCTGCAACTTGAAATAAAGGAGGCTAGGGAGGTCACGGTAATCCTGGGCAAACATGTCACCGGTGTAATCATAGAGCATTGATGTAAGTGTTCAACATCAGAGAGGCACTGTGGTTTAGAGTAATAATATTCGTTGCTTTTGTTTGACCCCAAAATGGACGTAATATTAATAAACGTTTACAGTAAATAATGAGACTCAATAGACAAAAAGAAGACGGTCACTCTGTATCAGAGTACAGAATACAGTCCACTGCACGTAGGCACCATCAGGGGGTTCAAATCAGAATTCTCTCCCTAGACATTTTTATGACAACTTTAGAAAACATGTGGTTAACATATGTGTAAGTAATTTGTTCCTAAATTGAATATTCAAGTTTAAAGGAGCTTCCATAGACTGTTGCCATTTTTGGTAGACCTTTTCTTAAGGGCAAAAGTCTCCCTTGTTTCAACACTCGGCTGAGATGCAAAGGCTCAGTGATTTGCCTAAGACCAAACATGGAATTAATGGAGGAACTGAGACTAGAACTCAGGTCTTCTGAGTATCTCATTTATCCTATACTTTCCCAGTAAAGAAAACTTGTGCTTTCTGCAATTAAATGTATGCACTTAAAAATGGGGAAAATCTAAAATTACTGTCAGAACAGATTTGAAATTTGGTTTTCGCAGAAAATTTCCTATGAACGTATACTCCTGAGCTTCTGAATATGTATTCTGGAAGCATGATTATAATTTAAAAACCCTCATATATTACCATTAATACATAATAACTTTACAATCTGTCTTCATTAGGGCAGCATGGTGTAGTAAAAGAGGTTGAACTCTACCACTTATTAACTGGGCAATCTCTCTGAGGCTCCCTCATACTTCAAGGTGAGTAATCTCACTTTTCCAAAATGGTCCTTTAAATTTTTTTCTATAGTACTTATCAATTTCTAGTGTACTTTATAATTTGATTATATTGTACACTATATGTATACAACAGTATACATGTTGTTCACATACAAGAATATATATGTTGTTTATTATCTGCATGCCTCACTAAAATTTTTTTATTCAAGTATAATTAACATACAGTGTTATGTTAATTTCAGGTGTACAATATAATGAGTCAGCAATTCTATACATTTCTCGGTGCTTATCGTGGTAAGTTAAGTTTTAATCCCCTTCACCTATTTCACCCATCCACCCACACACTTCCTCCCTGGTAACCAGCAGGTTATTAATATTAATAACCAGCAGGCTATTCTCTATAGTTGAGAATCTGTTTCTTGCTTTGTCTCTCTCTTTTTTTCCTTTGCTCATTTGTTTTGTTTCTTAAATTTCACATCTAAATGAAATCATATGGTATTTATTTGTCTTTCTCTGACTGACTTATTTCAGTTAGCATCATACCCTCTGGATCTATCATGTTGCTGCAAATGGCAAGATTTCATTCCTTTTTATGGGTGAACAATATTATATATATATGACACGTTTGCCCAGGATTACCGTGACCTCCCTAGCCTCCTTTATTTCAAGTTGCAGGGTCTTTTCATTTATCCCAGCTGGAAACCCTTTCTCTTACTATCTTTCTCTCTGAATTCCACCCACCAATTTGTGTAAGAAGGGCTAGAGCCAGTTGAGTATTTCAAGTAACATCTCACCACTGTCCCACAGAACAAATCCTGCTGCCCTCACTTCTAAAACTTAACAGTTGAAAAGTAGATTCACACACACAAGTTGTTCCAAATATACTGAAAACATGTTGAATTTAATGAAAAAAATCAGGCTTCTTCTTAGCAAAGTATTAGAGTTGGAGAGCAACTTCACCCTTTGGGAGTTTGCAGATGCTGTGTGGAGGACCTGATGGGGTAAGGGTGGTGTAGAAAACTTCCTCTTCTGTCTTTCCTCCAGAGTCTCTGACTACCCACAGGAGAAGCAGAGGGTGCAGCATCCTCATTGGCCTGGGAGATAAAAGGACTTGAGGAAGACGCGGGGAGGACATCATCACCGGAGGTCGGGGGGCCACGAGACAGGACAGAGGTGTAGAACAGTTGGGAGTCAGGCATCTAGAACGGGAGAACTTCCAAGTTGTCATGATGTGTGAGGGATTTAGAGAGAAAAGAAAATCGAAAAGGAGATACTTAAAATCCTGGGGCTCTAGGTTACAAATCAAATCCTTTTCATCTTCTTTGAAGGAAGAAAGATTGGAAGTCCCATTTAGTTACTTTGGGAGGGTTTTTTCCATCTGTAAATTGGAGATAATATCTGCAATAATGTGATATGAGGATCAACTTAGTTTTCTCTACCCTTTTCTACCACTCTCCTTCGCCAAGGCCCTGTCCCATAACCGTTGCCTCAAAAGTGTCCACGACTGGCTGTTGTCCCTGTATTTATAGCACTAGAAAACAGTGATTTCTTTGTGACTGTGACTGTGGGCTCCCTGTGGCCAGTGCTGTGTCTTTTTTGTCATCGGGTCTTCAGTGCCAGGCATAGGATCTGATACGTCCTGTGTACACAACCCATGTTTAGTAAGTGAAGGAATGTATGAATGAATGAATGTGAACGACAAGCACTGATGTAATAAATAAGCATTCTCATTCCTTGTCCAATCAAAGCCAAATACTAATATACTAAAGATTCTCCAATAATTTCTTAAAACTCTAGTTGACTTAATTAGCTAAACAAATTACAATGAATTCATGCACACCATCAACAGGCCTTATTTACTAAACCCCTACTCTGCCCTGTTTCTGTGGTGATGACAGTCATTGCAGTAGGCCCCCCAATGATGTTCCCATTCTGGTTCCCAGAACCTGTGAATATGTTACCTCACATGTTAAAAGAGACTTTGAAGGTGTGATCAATTAAGGATTTTGTGGAGGAGACATTATCCTGGATTATCTAGGTGAGCCTGGTATAATCACAAGGATCCGTGTGAGGAAGAGACTGGAGGTCAGAAAAGACAGAAGATGCTACCTGCTTGCCTTGAAGATTAAAGACAGGGACCACGAGTCACAGAGTGTAGACAACCTCCAGAAACTAGAAAAAGCAAGGAAAGATATTCTCCCTAAGGGCCTCCAGAAGGAATGTAGGCTGGTGGACCGATTTTTAGACCTCTGGCCTTTAGAACTGTAAGTTAATCAATTTGTGTTGTTTGAAGCCACTAAGTTTGTGATGATATGTTACAGCAGCGGTAAGAAACTAATACAGCCATAGAAGTAAATTTCTGAAATTTACAAATTTAACTTCAGCATACACATTTTAAATATAATGGCCTCCTCTCTTGCTGAAAAATAAGGCAGGTTTAGACATGTTTCTAGGGACAATATAGGGCAAACATATGCACTGAATGGTCAAATATAAATATGTTACGTAACACTGCCCTCAAACATAGAGCAGGCCTTGTGATTCACTACGAGATTTTCAAGTTTTATTCTTTCTGATCTTCTAAATGTAAATGAAATTCCAGCACTCTTTAGAACATGATAGAACCCAGCAGACTTCTGTATTTTTATACATGGACCCTCTAAGAATAGTGCGATATTTTTGAAGTCAAAAATAAAATCAGCCTGATGAGTTAAGTAGGGCTCCCATGTTTAAAATTATGTATAAGACCCTCAAAGTTCAGAGAAAGCAGACTGATTTGATCTGTTCTTATTACTGGTAGCTATAGAGGTTTTTCTACTGTGAGAACATCCTTTTACGAAGCAGAAACAAGATTGTCTTGTTGCCTCTTTTAATCTCAGAGTTTAGATTTTCCCATACCATTTTCTTGTTTTGAGGGTCACTTTTCAACACAGGAGCACAGCTGTATGAGAGGCCTCCTTCTTTGGAAATACAAAAAGCACATAGCTTCCTATTTGATCTCAGTTTCATTATAGGACAATTTTAGGCTGACCCAGGCTGTGTGATTCACTAATGTCCAATCATCACGTGCAATGGAGGTAGCACAGCTGAGAACCAGCCTTTCCTTCAACTGGAAAATTTGCAGACAAATGTTTATTTTATGAGGATGCTTCCTCTTCCCTATTGATCTTATAGCATATAACTAATGCTGGCCGAATTGCAGCCCTAAAGGCAATATCCAGAAACCAGTTACATTTCCTGTTTTATTATTTACTGTGGTTACATTCATCGCATTATTTACATGCACCCACATTTCATAGATAATTGCCCCATTGTAAATTCCTAAGCCACCAAATGGCCATACATTTAAATTATGTGTTCCTCTCCCCCACAAAAAGTTATGTGGAAGTATTCACCTTTAGAGCCAGCCGACTGAAGAACAGCCTGGAAAATATCGCTAACAAGTGTCTCTGATCCAAACGAGAAACCGCTAAGCCACCCTTGTTGTTCCTGTAACACACAGGATCCATTGTGTGACTGGGTCTCTACATGTTTACTGCTTGGCTTTGCAGTTTTTGATCAGAACTCATTCTCCTTCAGGGCACCTGGGTGGTTCAGTCAGTTAAGTGTTCGACTTCAGCTCAGGTCATGATCTCATGGTTCGTGAGTTCGAGCCCTATGTCAGGCTCTATGCTGACAGCTCAGAACCTGAAGCCTGCTTGGGATTCCGTGTCTCCCTCCCTCTCTACTCCTCCCCTCCCCACCTCAAAAATAAATAAATAAACATTTTAAAAAAGAACTCATTCTCCTTCTAGACTCATAATCTTGCAGTTTAGGGACTGTGTCTGAAGATTCCCCCTCCCACCTCCCAATAGTAATGACTGGCATTATCACTAATGCATAGTAATTATGATTTCCATGTTTTAAATGCTTACTATGTGTCAAGATTTGTACACATACTATTTCTTTGTCAAACTCTCCACAATACTATGAGGTGAATATTATCAGGCCCATTTTACAGATGATGAAACAGAGGCTATAGAAGTTCAGCGTCTTGCATAAGGTCATAAGGCTAATCCAGGGTCTAGGATTGAATGTCAGTTCACCTTGATTCTACATTGCCTTTCACAATATCAGTAACACAGAATAAATAATGCATGAATGGCTAACTTCTTGAAATCTACCAATACAATTTTAGGATAGGAATAAATAGTTTCATCTGAAAAACAACAAATAATTTTATTCTGGAATGCTGAGTGCATTAGCATGTTCTTAACATGCAATAATTTAGACAATTCAGAGCTAAGAGCTGTCTATTGAAGGCCAATTCAATCTATGCCAAATTTCTACTACAGTCCGGCACAATGTCTTTTCTGGAGAGGAAGGTTGGAAAAAGCTGGCCAGGAGCAGGCAGAAGGGCTCTGGGTTTAACATTTGGTTAAACTCAGCTGATTCTTTACTAAACTTCTTTGCTTTTTTTAATTTTTTAATGTTTATTTATTTTTGAGAGACAGAGAGAGCAAGAGTGGGGGAGGAGCAGAGAGAGAGGGAGACAGAATCTGAAGCAGCCTCCAGCCTCTGAGCTGTCAGCACAGAGCCCGACATGGTGCTGGAACCCATGAACTGTGAGATCATGACCTGAGCTGAAGTTGGATGCTTAGCCAACTGAGCCACACAGGTGCCCTTCTTTACTAAACTTCTTTTAACATTTTATTTTTTTAATGTTTATTTATTTTTGAGAGAGAGAGAGAGACAGAGCATGAGTGGAGGACGGGTAGAAAGAGAGGGAGACACAGAATCCGAAACAGGCTCCAGGTTCCAAGCTGTCAGTACAGAGACCGATGTGGGGCTTGAACTCACGGACTGTGAGATCATGACCTGACTCGAAGTCTGATGCTCAACCGACTGAGCCACCCAGGCGCCCCTTTACTAAACTTCTTAAAGTGGATACTTCTAGACCGTTCCCTCCTCCAGCAAGTGATCAAGCTGGAAAGGTAGCAGGACTGGCCTCATGGGCATGTGACCAGTGTAGTTCTATAGGACCCTACACTCAGATCAGGGGCCCACTCTTGGTGTTTAATGGTATTTAATGGTGTTTGTTTACCATCTTGAAATTCTTATTTTTTTTATGTTTATTTATTTTTGAGAGAGGAAGAGAGAGACAGAGCATGAGCAGGGGAGGGGCAGAGAGAGAGGGAGACACAGAATCTGAAGCAGACTCCAGGCTCTGAGCTGTCACCACAGAGCCTGATGTGGGGCTTGAACTCATGAAACACAAGATCATGACCTGAGTCAAAGTTGTTCACTTAACCGACTGAGCCACTCAGGCACCCCCAGCATCTTGAAATTCTTAATAATTTTATCTTTGCAGCTATGTTTTGTAAGTGAAGTCTGATGTTAGCAGAGCAAAAGCTGAGGCTTGCGGTCTTGGCTCCCAAATAGGCTCATCTACCCCAGGCTGGATTTTGACTGCTGACCTTTCTACCCTGGGGGTGGGGTTGGAGGGTTTCAGTACAGATACAGGGAGAGTCAGGGTCCAGAGTAGGCCCCACAAACTGAATTATGGGTAGACCCCAGGTGCCTAGGAAGGTGTGTCCTTGCCTTGTGAGTATCCCCATGACCGAGAAGGAGAGGTTAAATAACAAATTAAAAAAAATACTATGTAGCTTGAGAGAGACTACAGAAGGAAGGCAATATCTTTTTACCTGGTTTTTGTTCAAGGGGCTCACATTTTCACTTTATATTAAGCCCAACAAATTATGTAGCTATCACTGCAGGATGATTCAGATGTTTTGGAGGGAAAATATGGCTGCCAAAGCTTACTAAATGCTTTTTGTTTTTTTGTTGTTTTTGTTTTTTTTTTACCCTGTGGGTCCTTTTAGTTTTTGTTTTTGGTAGAGATTGTCTAGGTGCCGAGCACTCTTCATTTCTTTACTGTGCACTTTTATAGGAAGTTATTGTATTTCTCAGCCTTTTTTAAAGTTAGTTCTGGCCAGTGAAATGTGGGTTTAAGTGTGGTGTGCCCATGAAAAGTCTGACATGATCCTCCTCATTCTTTCTTTTCACTCAAAGACTGGTTGGATGCAAAGGATCCAGCAAGGAACTCCAACGAACCCTGGAAGAGGGGATTACCATAACATGGAATGAGATAGGATTCCCTAAATCACCACTGGAAAGTTGCCTACCAAACTGTAAAGAAATACACATTTATTATATTAAATCGTTAAGAACTTAGGATTGTTAGCTATAGAAATAGTGTTAATTAACCCAATTAATAATATTTTCAACAAAAGACATTTTTTTTATGCAGGGTTTGCAAGCTATAGCCCTCAAGCCAAATTGGGTCACCACCTGTTCTTGTAAATAAAGATTTATTAGGAACACAGCCATATCCATTTGCTTATGAATTGTCCATGGCTGCTTTTATGCTATAGTAGAGTTGAATTGTGTGGCAGAGACAGTATGTCCCACAAATCCTAAGGTACTTACTATCTGGCCCACTATAAAAATGTTTGCAAACTGCTGGACATCTAAATAAGGAAAGGGATGGTTGTACTGACTTTCATCAAATGTCTTTATGCTCACTTGTATAAGGCTTTTTAACATAAATAGTGATATACTCTGGACAACATGATTTTGATTCTTGCTTTCGCATTTCTACCACTATAGCAAGTTGTTGTGAGATTAAGTCCAAGACGTTTTTGCTATTGTGCCATTGATCATGATAATGATAATAATACTACTAATAATTAAAATAAGAACTGCTAGAACATTCACTGAGCTACTTATAGCCAATGTGTTAAATATTATGTGTGCACTATCTGATTTAATTCTCACAACACCCAAGGAGATAGAAATTATCATTCAGTTTCATTGAGAAAGAAACTGAAGCCCAGAAAGGTTAATGACTGGGGCGCCTGGGTGATTCAGTCAGTCGAGTGTCTGACTTCAGCTCAGGTCACGATCTCACAGTTCATGGGTTCAAAGCCCTGCGTCGGGCTCTGTGCTGACAGCTCAGAGCCTGGAGCTTGCTTCGGATTCTGTGTCTCCCTCTCTCTGCCCCTTCCACCGCTTGCGCTCATTCTCACTCCGTCTCTCAAAAATAAATAAAAATGTTAAAAAAAAAAAAAAAGGTTAATGACTTGTCCAATATCACCTGGGTAAGTGGAAAGGCTGGATTGGTAGAACGCCTATGGGTCCTGGAGGGCCAATGCAGCCATCTCAGGGGCAGGAGAAGGCATAATTCCTACATAATTACCATGAGTATCTCTTCTTGAGCCACTAAAGACTGATTTTTCAGATCTGTAAATGAATAAAAAGCATTTCATATCCCTAAAGATGTAGAGAACAGGCAGTACTATCTGAGAATGTAAGCAATCCTGCAAAACAGAAAGCAAAGGACTGGTATGGACAGAATTAGCAGCACAGAGAAAACAGAAACCTTCTAATAACTCTCAAAGGAGAAAGTCAGAGAAGAAACCTATTGTCACCAATTCCCAGGAAGTCTCAGGAATTGAAGACACTAGGTACCTCTAAAAGTAGGGGCTAAAGATGGGACTGAAAAATATGAGGAGTGGTTGTAAAAGGATCAGTTAGAACTCCCAGATTCACTCTCTCACTCCAAGTACGAAGTGACTACTTTTTTTTTTTTTCCCAGACAGGAAACTTTTAACCATAAAAGTTCAGTTCTCAGTGACGTAGACACAGTGGAGTTGGTAAAGGAAGGAGATGGGAATAGAGATCCAGTGAATATATATTCAATGGTAAGAAAAGCAACACCTTCCAAAGCTCTGCTTACAGAATTTTGGTTATAAGGATACACCCTCCAGGAAAGATAAGGAGTCCTCTTTACAGAAACAGAATCTCCCCAAAATAAAAACCTATAGATGTTGACATTCCAGGCTCACCCAACACCACTCCCAGAATCCTTACAATGAAATCTACCAACCATCAAACTGACCTGTGAATGTATAGCTTTTTCGTGCTTTACTTTTAAATATGAGCAGAGTCAATGATTAGCAGATTTTGAGGAAAGTCTCTAATTATAGAAAGGGATCAAAACAGAGAAGCAGACTAAAAGGGAATTTAAAGGAAATAAACAAAATGTAGGGAGTAAAACAAAAAATTATAAATGATTTCCTCAAATAAATGAAAGAGGCGGATGCTATTAAAAAATACAAAAACCAGAAAGAACTCTTGGACATTGAAAACAAATCAGCACAATATTTTAAAAAAAAATCAATAGAGAAGTTGTAGATAAAGTTAAGACAATCTCCCAAGAAGAAGAGCAAACACAAATGAAAGTCGTAGATAAAATTCAGCAGATTCCCAAGAGTTAAGAAAAAATACAAACTAAATATGCTCAGCTTCTTGTCAATAGAAGTTCTAAAATGAGAGAATAGGAATGAAGGGAGGGGCACCTGTGTGGCTCAATCTGTTAAGCATCTGACTCTTGATTTTGGCTCAGGTCACGATCTCACGGTTCGTGCCCAGCCCAGCGTTGGGCTCTGTGCTAGCAGTGCAGAGCCTGCTTGGGATTCTGTCTCCCTCTCTCTCTGCCCACCGTGCACATGATCTCTCTCTCTCTCTCTCTCTCTCCAAAATAAATAAATAAATAAACTAAAAAGAAATAAAAAGAAATGAAGGGAAAGAAATGATAAAGGAAATAATGACGAACGTTTTCTGGAATTGAAGGACACGTGTACACTTACTGAAAGAACCAACTGAGTGTCCGTGCAGAGAATGGGACAGAGTATACATGAAGGCAGGCTATCGTAGAGTTTCACAACCCTGAGAGGATCAGGAATGAGAATGGAATTGGACTTCACACTAGCAGCATGGTAGACTAGACAAAATGGAGGAACGCTCTCATAATTCAAAGAGAAAATGATTTCCAAACTGTACGGTCTCAAAAAAGTACTTCATATCAATCTTTTTTCAAGAACATACTGGAAATGTATCCGTAAAGATAAGCAATTAAATCAAGAATGAGGAAGCCATGTGGGGCACCTGGGTTGCTCAGTTGGTTAAGCCTCTGACTTCAGCTCAGGTCATGATCTCATGGTTCGTGGGTTGGAGCCCTGCGTCCGGCTCTGTGCTGATGGCTCGGATCCTGGAGCCTGCTTGGGATTCTGTGTCTCCCTCTGTCTCTGTCCCTCCCCCCACTTGCACTGTCTTTCTCTCTCTCTCAAAAATAAATAAACATTAAAATTTTATTTTAGGTGGTGTGTAGGTGTGCCTAATAAGATCAAGGGAGATTTCTGATGGGGTTGAGGGGTGCTGGTAATGTTCTTTTTTTGGCCTGGATGGTGGCTACATAGGTGTGTTCACTTTGTGAAAATGTATTGATTATGATTTATATGCTTTTCTTTGTATATTTAATCTTTACAATAAAAAGGTCTACTTTGCAAAATGAAGAACAAAAAAGCTTGTTTACAGTATGATCCCAATTTTGCTGAAAAATTATAGACATTTAAAAATTTTTAATAATGTAAAGATAATATGGTAAAATGTTGATAATGTTTACCTCTTGGATATAGGATTATTGAATGAATTTTATTTTTTGTGAATTTACATAGTTTTCTCAATTCTCTATAATACATAAGTATTAATTTGTTAATTGGAAAAGAATGAAATAAAAATAACAACATGGAGATACTATTTTTCCTTTGCTTATCATATTGTCGAAGATTAAAAAAAGAAAAGAGCATGAGGAATTGTCACCCTTATACCTTTTTGGTAAAAATTATAAACTGAGGCATATATGATTTATTAAATGTGTCCACCATTACACCCAATCAATTCTGCCCCCAACAATTTATCCCAAGACAATCGATGGACAAATAGGTAAAGATCTTTATGCAAGGATGTAAATTTTAGCTGTTTATAAGAGTTAAAATGCAAACTATTGAAATGTCCATTAAAAGGATATTGATTCAATACATTATGATATATATTCAGAATGGAACGCTATACAATCATTGAAAATGAACACTCTCATCTATATTATTATGCTTTTGGGTTATAGAACAACATGTATAGTTTGATCACATTTTGATGATTATAATAAATATAGATAGAGATAGAGATAGAGCAATAATGGTTATATCTGGATGGTGAAACTGTATGATTTTTACTTTTTCTCTGTTCTTTTTAGTATGTCGTCTTCTCTTTTATAACTGTATTAACCTACCTGGGCTGCTAAAACAAAATAAATAGACTAGGTGACTTACACAGCGGACATCTATTTCTCCCAGTTCTGGAGGCTGAGAAGTCCAAGACTAAGGTAATAGGTAAAAAAAACAAAACAAAACAAAACAAAAGCAAAAACAAAAACATCAATCATAATCGACTCGTGGGAAGGTTCTCTCTCTTCCTGGCTTGTAGACAGCCACTTTTCGCTGTCTTCACGTGAAGAAGAGAGTGAGGGGGAGAGAGTAAGCACTAGAGAGCAAGTTCTGGTCTCTCTTCCTCTTATGAAGACATTACTTGCATCATTGGGGCCCCATTCACCTGACCTTATCTAAACCTAACTACCTGTCAGGGTGCCAGGGTACCTGTCAGGGTGCCTAACTCAGTTCAGCGTCCAACTTTTGCTTTTGGCTCAGGTCATGATCTCACGGTTTGTGGGATCAAATCTCACATCAGACAGTTCGGAGTCTGCTTGGGATTCTCTCTCCTCTCTCTCTCTGCCCGTCCCCCCGCTCACGCTCTTTCTGTTTCAAAATAAGTAAATAAACCTAACTACCTGTCAAAGGCCCTATCACCAAACACCATCATAATGTGGGTTAGAGCTTTCACATATGATATCTGTGGGACACAAACATTCAGTCCATAACAAACAGCATGCATAACTTCTATAATGAAAAGGAATGACCAAACTGTCTTCGTTTTGGAGGGAACACACTAGCTAAGAGAAAATGAAGCATTTGGTGTGTCAAAGGATAGCTATGTCTCTTTCTGATTTTCTTTTACACTCGAATTCCTATCAATAGTTGTGATTTTTAAAGTAGATTTGACCTTTACTAGTCATGTAGGAAAAAAGAACTGTCTTGAAGAAAGTCTTATAGTCCTTTCCTATTTTTACTGGTAATCTAATACGTTGGTTTTGGAGTGGGGACACCATAGGTGTAAGTCACAGCCTGGCCCCTCATCAGCTGTGTCACATAGCTTTTTGCTCCTGACTCCTTCCGTGGATGAAATCTGGATATTGGTACCTTTTCTACTCCTATTCCTAAGTAGCTGAGAATATGTAAACTGCGTGCAATTAGTCCTTGCCAGCATTATTCACTGTTGAATCCACCTCCCACACTCCAAATCTAGAACAGTATTTGGCACAGAGTACAAGCTCAATAGATATTTGTTGAATGGATGAATGGCTGACCAAATGCAATTGTTTTGTGAACTCTAAAGTGAAAAAAACTTAGGTGTCATTAAAAATGATAACTCAGATCTATAATTATTAACATGAAACCAGTTTGGGGTATAGAATAGTTTTGGTATTATATGATTACTAACATATCCTTTTTAGTTTGTAGAAATTATTACGGTATTAAAAATTACACTTGAAGGGTGCCTGGGAGACTCAGTCGGTTAAGTGTGCAACTTCGGCTCATTCATGATCTCGCGGTTCGTGAGTTCGAGCCCCACATCACAGGACAGCTACGCTGACATCATGGGATAGCTGTACTGACAGCTCCGAGCCTGGAGCCTGCTTCAGATTCTGTGTCCCTGCTCCCTCTCTCTCTGCCCCTCCCCTGCTTGTACCTTGTCTCTCTCTCTCTCTCAAAAATAAATAAACATTAAAAAAATTCTAAAAATCACACACTTGAAATGCTGAGGGGAAAGTCCAGGGGTTCATGAGATGTTAGTAAAGCTATGATCTTACAAATATTGAAGGTTTGTACACATTTAAAATCAAGTTTTCTACTGGATTTTGTTAATATATAAATGGAGAAACAATATTTTCTTCCAAACCTGACTCATCCACAGAAATAGTGGTGTGATGGGGTATAAAATAATTTTATGGATAGCAGTAAATCTTTGTAGAATAAGATCCCAATCTTTTTATGAAAACATGGGACATGCTTCTAGATGATGATTAGCTCCATGCAGAAACTACAGAGAATGGTAAGTATTCTAGTCATCTATTCTAATTAAAATTTAAATTGAAATCTGGGTTCTAATGAAGAGAAGCTTAGTGCTAGTCCTATGGGAACCCTTCAGAGGGTAAGAGAGAAAATGCACAAAGGCAAAAAGAGATTTCACACAGACATTTTCTTCCCATGTGTTTTATTTGAACATAAAATTTATATTTTATATAAGAACATGCCTTGCCTTGATGGAAGCCAAACACTGTCCTTTTGACATGAGCATGCTTAAAATTGTGTCATATCCCAATAGCGAGGACCCACCTGTGTCATTGTGACACATTGGCATTATCCATCTGACACCATGTCGCAGGGAAATTAGGTGACAGCTCCACTCTACCTGAGAATCGGATTCATTACTACCAATTTTGGGCATGTGATCGGGCTCAGGCAGGGCTCAATGTCAAAGGTTGCTGCCGTGTTGAAAAAAAAGTGCTGTGTTGCAAAAAGGATAATAATGGAAGAATAAAACTTAAAACTCTATACAAAGTTGGGGGGGGGGCAACTTTAAAAATGAACTTTGGATGTGGGATTATTTTACAATGTCCCTTTAAAAAGTATTTGTTAAACATCACACAGAAGCGCCCACCCACAGAACGCAGTCAGGAAGACAATTTTTCAAAACATCAACAAGAAATAAAATGTATGAAATAAAGACATTTCAAAGGAAAAGTGTCAAAATGGTGATTTCATGCTAAATAAGTTATTGTCATAAACATAACATAAATACAAGAAATGAAAAAAAATAAAAAAATCCCTTCTAGTATTTTAAAAGACTTATATTCACACCACTTGAAAAAGATGTGATTTCAACAAGACCTTTGACTCAAACTCAGCTGTATTTTTAAACCTTGAACTGCATTTGTTGCTAAAACATGACCCTGTGTCATCCCTCTCTCTCCTAAAATATTCCCTGCTATATTTGTCCCCATTTATTCTCTTGGGTTAATTGGGGAAGTGAAATTAATTCTCTCTTCAGGATTCCCGGTCAATCAAGAACAAAAGCATTTCACCTAGTGGAAAATATCGAAAAATAACAGTGGTTCTGGAAAGGTAATAAACACTGCATTAGGGCATCTTTCCGTGGCTGGGAGCGTTCCGCAGATGAAAGTTAGCAACTGTCTGTCGGACACCCCAAGTGGCGGGTTGCATGCCACAGAGAGAGCTCGCAGCTCATCTATCATGGACAATATGCGACATGCGTCCTGAACATTCCTTGGCTACTGTGCAGAGAGGGGGCTGGGAGAGGAACATCTCCCCAGCAACATTTAAAGGAGGAGCATACTGGAAAAACAAAACAAAACAAAACAGCACATAAAATTACAAGGGCAGATCCGATGCAGACTACCGGCGGAGTTTGATTAAAATGCACCAAAATTGTAATTTTTCCTTCCCCATTTAACTGTAAGACACAGTCAGTGTTGTTTAATGTCAATGCTGTTAATGAAGTTGTCAGGCTTGTCACTTTCATTGAATACCAACTTTACTAAGAAACTGGTACTACAATTACCTCCAGCTCTATACGATTAAATTCATCAAAGCATGCCCAGGCTTTGGACTATACAGATTTTTAAAGAATTTCCCTATGGCTTTGGAGTCTGCCCAGACAACATCAGAACAACCCAACACGTCCAGCAAAAGACAGACGCTTAAAATAATCAACAACCAAAAAATTTAGTTAGGACTTTGTCTTCTGAAGCAGGCTAACTGGGAATTGAATTCCACTCTCCATGAAAAGGGCCAGCCTCACTCACAGGTTTTGTGACACTTTTTGAGGCACGCCAGGACTCCACATCCCAAACATCTGTCTTCCCCATCCCTGCCATAGATGAAATAAAATTCCGCCATTTTCCTTTGTTCATTTATTCTTTCATTCAAAAAATAGTATTCCTGTATATAAAGAAGTTAATTAATTAAAGTTAATAAAAAATTATATTTTACATTTATGCTGTATATTATATTTTTATTATATGATACAGTATTATATTTATTGATATTTTAAAATAAGAGATATTATTTCCATATTAATATTGGACTAAGCATTGTAGGTGATAAAAAAAAGAGCAGATCTTCCACAATTGGAAATTCTAGTAGGGTAGAAAGACAGGTGCATAAATAGCTAGCATCCAAGGCATAAACTGGTAAGCACTGCAAGGAAGATAAAGTATTACGGGCTGGAATTCAGGTGGGAAGATAAGAGAAGGTTTGAGGCTGAGGTTGCGTCTGAACTAGGCTTTCAAGAGCAGATAATATTTGAATATCGGGGGTACTTGCTGAGCTCTCTCCCTTGAACTCTCTGATCTTCACATGCCTGGCTCCTTCTTGATATTCAGTTTGAGATCAAACATCATCCACTCAGAAATAGCTTTCCCTGAACACCCAATGAAATGACACCCCCCCCACACACACATGCTCACTTTCTGCCACATCACTCTGTTTTATTATCTTCAGAGCACTTACCACTCTCTGAAATTCTTCTGTTTATTTGTTTACTGTTTTCCTTTATTAGAATAAAAGCTTCATGACAGTAGAGACCTTGTCCCACTTAATGAATGCCATGTTCCCAGGGCCTAGAATAGAGGCTGGTCTATAGCAAGTGCTCAAATAATGTAAGTGAACCAACAGAATGAAAGAGAGGAGGGAAAGAAGGTTTTAGGTATAGGGAAGAATATACGAAATGGTGAAGAGACGAGAGCACACAGGAAACAGTAAAACAGATAATAAGGTCATGGTGGAAGACGCATTCCGACAGGTGGGTTGAGCCAGATGTTGAAAGAGCCAAATGCTGGTTTAAGACTTTTTTCTATTGTGAGTGGGCAGCCAAAGACTTTGAAACAAGAAAGTCGCTCAAAAGCAGCATTGGTAGGGTGCCTGGGTGGCTCAGTCAGTTAAGCATCTGACTCTTGGTTTTGGCTCAAGACATGATCTCACGGTTTGTGGGATCGAGCCCCACGTCAGGCTCTGCAGCTGGCAGTATGGAGACTGCTCGGGATTCTTTGTCTCCCTCTCTCTCTGTCCCTCTACCACTTGGGCTGTCTCTGTCTCTCTCAAAGTAAATAAATAAGCTTAAAGAAAAAGAAGCATTGGTAGAGCTTAGCTTTCCAGCTGTATGCAAAGTAAAGAGGCAGAGACTGAAATCTGAAAGGATAGAGAACTACTTAATAGTTTAAGTAGGAAGAAATTAGATTCATTCCTTTAGGGAAAGAGCCTGGAATGATAATTAATCCACAACACCTGTGTGAATTAGTGTCTCCAATCCCTCTCTCAGGAATTAAGTAAACACTATTCAAGTATTCACAAAGCTATGTGATGGCGATAAGGATAAAGAGAGAAAGGAAGGATGATTCTGGAACCTTTGCGTCCAAGGAGGCCAGGGCTGGTTGCTTGGGTTGAGAAACATCCACACCCTGGGGCCTGTAGACAGGCCCTGTGTGAAAACACCTCACATTATTTCTACATCTGGCCCTGCGTTCAAGCTACGAAAACCCAACTTGGGTTCTGGTATACCTTTCCACGCCTTATTCAATCTTTAGGACAAAGAAAATACCCTTCCGTAGCATAGTAGCCACTGTATGTGCACTGTATGCACACACCATATACTCTTAAAATCTGGCTCTCACATTCTGGGGATTCTTTAAGAAGATCTGAGTAGCAGACAGACTGTGGGATCTGGAGCCAGGAAAACAAGGTTCAAATCCTCGCTCCACTGTCCGTCCTTGGACAACCTATCTCAATGCTCCATGCCTCAGTTTCCTCATTTGTAAATTGTGAGGATAATAGTAGTGCCAGGTGGCACGGAACTTCCTTGGGATGAATGAGCTAAAACATGTAAAGTACTCAGTGGAGTACCTGGCACAAAGAACTGCTCAGGAAAACTTAGCTATTACTATTAACGTTATTCTTTTTTTTTTAATGTTTACTTATTTATTTTGAGGGAGAGAGCACATGCACAAGCAAGGGAGGGGCAGAGAGAGAGAGGGGGCGACAGAATCCCAAGCAGGCTCCATCTTGTCAGTGCAGAGCCCAATGAGGGGCTAGGAACCGTGAGATCATGACCTGAGCTGAAATCAAGAGTCGGATGTTTACCTGACTGAGCCTCCCAGGTTCTCCTATTAACATTATTCTTATTATTGTGACCTCTCATTGCATTCATAGCATGGAGCAGAGCCCCCGGTGCATGCTTACCATTGCTCATTAATGTTAATGAAAAAGTATGGCTTTCGTTTATGTTCTCGGGCTATAAAGAAATATCCTAGTAAGCCATGCATTTTTCAATCTCCATAACTTCGTGAGGTCATTTTAGACAGGGGGATATCTTCAACAGTTTTCCTGCAAGGTTACCAGGTCACTTTCTTTCCCCTGAGCGGCACAGTTCACTCGCCTACGTGCGCATCATCATTATCTTCACCACCATACTAGTTATCAGGTGTTGAATGCTCCCTGGGTACCAGACCATTTCTGTTTGATCCAAATAGCGAATAAGCACTGAATGTGAGCTAGACACTGTTCTAGGGCCCGGGAATGTAATAGTGAGTAAAGCCGGTACCTCACCCTCAAGGAGTTAGTACTTTACACATATGGTTTCATTTAATCTTCCCCAAAGTGAGGATGCATTACCTCTTCCCTTTTATCGATGAGAACTCTGAGGCTCAGTATGGCTATCATTTTGTGAAAAATCATGCAGCCATTAGGCAGTGGATGTAGGATATTACTCTAGGACTCACTTCAAAGTGTGTATTCTATCCAACACGCTACACTGCTTCCTCAACATCTTGAATCTACAAAGTGACAAATACTCATTTATAAACGCCTATAGCTCACATTGAGTGAAAGCACCTTTATTTGAAGTTCTGTCAAACTGACATTTCTGAGAAAGGTAGGATATAAAACTTGACTAAAGGGTTGACCTAATTAGAATTCCAATAAAACATTTCCAGGTTTCTCTTAGTAAACATTTTTATCAATATACAAGCATTTAGATATTATTGAATTTGAAAGTGGGGTCGTGTTTTTCATTGTGATGGAAATCCAATATCAAGAAGCTGAAGCAAAAGGAAAGGGACTGTGTTGGTTCTCATAACTCAACCATAGGAGGAGTTGAGGGATTCAGGTGTGCCTAGATGTAGATGCTCAAAGAATACCATCAGGCTTGTCTTGTCCTCTTTATTTCTCTGCTTTTCTTTCTTCCTGATTGGCCTCAGTTTCAGGCAGGAAACTCTTCTTGTGTTTGACTTGTCCTATCAGATTGTAATACCATAGAAATGAGAGCCTCTTTTCTTATGAGGAAGTCCCGAGAAAGACTCTATTTGGACTAGCTTGGGTCATGTGTCCACTTGGTTGAAGAGGGGTGGAGCGCTCTGATTCTAGATCATATGCTACCTGAACTTTATGGGCTAAGCTGGGTTTTTAAAAAGAATGCTAGAGATCTGAACATCCCCCCAAAGAAAGGGATGCTGGAATAGCATGGATCCAGTATAGTTAGGAAAGTTCAAAGGTATACAAGACGGAAAGCAAGCAAAGAGTAACAAAGAGCCCAGTGAAGTGCACCAAAAGAAAGCCACAGTTAATCAATCACCGGAAGAAAAGATTAATGTGGTCACTCTGGTAATTTCACTATTTTGCCACAAGGTTTAAATTACTCATCTGAAACTTAAAACTGGAAAATTTATGTGGGATTAATATTTCACTGGAGTGATAAATACTGGAAATAAGCCTTCAAATGTAAACATATGTTCCATCTGGGTTAGGCCATAAAACAGTTAGCTGTACTAAGAATATTTTTCTTTGCAGGTTGCTGGAAACTTGCACCCTTGCAAATTTTCAATTTTCCCTAAGCAAATCCTCTTCTTGTATAAATTTATAGTGGAACTGAAGAAAGCATCTAGGTGATAAATTTTATTCACCCTGTAGTCTCAATGCTTTTTCTTTTTCTTTTCCTATTTTTCCATCTACCCCTCTCTGTGCTTTCATCCTCATTTCCATTCTTCTCTCCTGCCTTATGCCAATGCATTTGTCAATAACACTTGACCTGCTTAATTGTGCATAAGCCCCTGCCATCATTCAGGTAGATTGCACAGAGCCAAATAGTTGTCGCAGAATGACTTCTAACAAAAGGCTGTATCAAGGTACGATTTTGCTAGAGAATTGATACTTTTCCTGATGACAAAGTTTGCTCACATGGAGGAGAGAAGAATGAAAAAGAACAATTTCTGAGTACTTCTTGTATACTGAACACTATGTCGAGTAGATTTGTCTATATTCACTTATTGAAGTCATCCTTTTCCTAGGTTTCATGAGCCAGCTATAATCACCATTTTGTCAACAAACAAACAGGTCTAGAAAGGCCTAAATAAATTGGCTCAAGTCACCTGAAGAGTAGAAGCCAAAACTTGACCCAAGTCTGTCTGACTCTGGAAACTTTCTTTGTGTTTTCCAAGTCCAGTTACTGACTGTGATTTTTGTCCTGACACCATGTTCTCTCTGTTCTTTCTCTACATAGTTTTTAAATTTCCACTTAAATTTCATCCACAGTAGGCTACTTTAGGGCACCATCGGCTTCGTCCTAGGCTATAGCAACAGCCTCTTAACTAATCTCATAACTAATCTTAACTAATCGCTCTTGCTCTCTTCCATTCCATTCTCCACTTTGCCTCTTGAACATTCTCAATATAGACCTGTTCATGCCATCCGCTTTCTTTAAAGACCTTAAAAATCTCCTAGCATGCTTAAGACCCGAAGCCTTTAACATGATCTGACTCTTACCCACCTCCTTAGTTCCATCTTTCATTCCTCTCATTTTATATTCTACCCTTACTGAAACTTTTCTAGATCCTCAATTTTAACATGCTGATTTTGCCCACCACTCTTTGTGCTTGCTGTTTCCTCTACCACCAGCCATTTTTCTCATGACTTTGCTGACTCCTATTATGCCTCAGGAAATATTTTAAATGTCACTGTCTCTGGGAAGCTTTTCCTGTCCTCCTAGGTTATGTTAGATTCTGCTTAGCACCATGCATTTCCTTAGTATCTCCAGATGGAGCTTTATCCATGTGTGCCCAGAGAAGGTAGGTATCATGGGAGTCTTGCCCGCCAGTTACTCCTTAATACTTAGTGCAGGGTCTGGCACTCTGCAGTAGGCATTTTTAGTGTTTGTCAAATGGTCAACGTGAATTCACATCATGCTCCTTATCGGCGAGTGTCCGCAAGTCTCTAACTATATGTGTATATATAATTATGAAAACAATTACACAAAATACATTATCAAATGACATACACTGTGATACAGTCACGAAATACTAAGTGAGTAACAAAGAGTATGTATCATAGTTAAATAGTTTATAAAATTACTTATTTAGGGGTGCCTGGATGGCTCAGTTAAGCATCTGACTTTGGCTCAGGACATAATCTCACAGTCCATGAATTCGAGCTGCATGTTGCACTCTGTACTGACAGCTCAGAGCCTGGAGCCTCCTTCAGATTCTGTCTCTCTCTCTCTCTCTGCCCCTTCCCTGCTCATGCTCTCTCTCTCTCTCTCTCTCTCTCTCAAAAATAAACTTTTAAAACAATTTTAAAAATTACTTATTTACTCTTCTGGTAAAGTGTATTTATTTAGATAATATGACATATGTAATACTGAGCATATGAAGAAATCATTTCTCTAGGATCCAACAATCTACTTAGGGACACAGGACATGCAGAAAATAGTTAAGCAAAATGGGAAACATTATAATAATTGCTTTAGGCTGCCAGAGCAGAGGAAGATCAATGTTGGCTGGCACGTTGGGGAGTTTGGATGAAAGATATGGGCTTGAATAGATAGTTAGGATTGGAGAATCAGAAGGGAATGGGGAAGGAATTCTGGGTAAGGAAAGAGCATGGTCAACAACTGAGTTAGAGATGGGAGAGGAGTTAGCTGGAGTGAAGAAAAGTTAGAAAAAGGTTTCGACAGATTACAGGAGAGTTGATTTTATAGGGTCAGGAAGCCAGAATGAGAGGATTTCACCTTACACTCTAGAATGTGGTTAGGAACTTTGTTGATATGAATGTGACATAAAAATATTGTTATGCTAGAAAGATGAAATCTTTCCTGAGTCTTTTAGAATGGACTAGGTGTTTCTTGTTCTATGTTCCTACTGACCCTAATGATCATCTTATAATTGTTGGGTTAATATTCTTACTTCCCCCTGCACTGTAACTTCCTTGAGTAAAGAAAGATGTAAACTTATTTTTTTCACATTTCAAGTGTCTACCACATTGCCTGGCACATAGCATATAATACATACTTGTTGAGTGACTGATGAAATGAATTAATCAATCACTTAGACATCAAAAGGTAATATGACTTGAAATTAGGAGAGAAGAGATACAGGTGATCAGTTGGTTGATAACCATAAACAAGGCATGACAGGTGAATGGTCGGAGTTGCTGTAAGCACCAGAGTTGGAGATGTTCAGAAGAACTCAGTGTACCATACTTGGTAACATATGGACTGCAGAAGCTAGATGAGGAAAAGAAGTGAAAAAACAGATGTAAAAAAAAAAAAGCCTGCAATGGGTGTAAATGAGAAATTGAAAGGAAGAAAATATAATGACCTTTCTTTAAGGCTTGTATAACTTTATGGTAGCCCAGAGTGAAGATCCAACAAGACAAATGGAGAAAAAGGACAAGATTTGACTGAGAAGTCAGGGTTAGAGTTAATCATTCAAATCAGAGCTTTTGAACAGAATGAGAAATAGTTTTTAATGATTCTTATTTGGGTCCTTATCAAAATTTTATAGCAGAATAATCAAAGCAATGTTATGCAATCATTATGTTATGGAAGAGGATATATTAAAAAATCTTCATGACATGATGTTAAAAAGACCCTGCTGAAAAATTATATATCCCCAGCAGTGGATTATTTGCCTATGGTCATTGGGATTCTAAGAGATTTTGGCTTTGTTTTGCTCATCCAAATCTTAAAAGTTCTCTAAAAAATTATAAATACCTCTTAAGTAGCTGGAATGAATCTTGATATTATTATGAAATTGTTAAAGGGATCATTTAGCATGTGCTCTGTGTTTTTTGAGATTGTCTTATCCATCGGGGCAAGATTCCAATTTGAGGATGGATGGATACATATCCAAGTATTTGTGAAGTGTGAAGATAATGAATACGTCAAACTACCTGTCCTTTATGACCATCAAGCTTCTCTACTTTACAATATTATTTTCAATTACATCCTCAAGTGGCACTTTTATTTCATAATTTAAAATAGCACGCTAGATGGTATGTATACCTGAGCATAGCTTTACTACATTACAGTCAATGGGAATAAATCCTGCCCCTTTTCACTCTGGTGTACTTCTCTTGCAAATTTCTGTTAACTACATGGAGGCATTGTGCATATGAGGAGTGGCATTTGTTTTTTTATTACCACTTGGTTGGAGCTCACTCAGCCCTTCCCTGCATACTGGTTTCAGCATACAATATGTAAAATGGAATCTTTCCAAATCACATCCTCTCTCTGCTAAAGTGTGGGTTCGCCTGTTGCTCACCCTGCAATTTCCCCTTGGTTTCCAAATACCCTCCCGCTGGTCCCTGGTAGAGCAGCTCTGGAGAACGGTATCCCCCAATCTGTAAGCCAGCAGCTGATCTCCCAGGCAGACCTTCCGGTTGTGAGCGACTGCGTGAACTCCGATGACTCACACACTCATAATCATGTGCACACAGGGGCTCTCCATCCTGTGTTTGTTTTTTCAACTCCTGTAGTGTTTAAGTCATAAAGAGAGGACTTTCCCCCATTTTCTAAACCCAAAACAACCTGCTTGTGGCAGCCTTCGTGAGTCCTTTTCCAGGTTTCTGTTTGCCCTGTCCCCACTGATTCCTTTGGCTTTCAACCAAGGTTTCACCATAAGACTCCCATCAGAGTCCTTAAAGAAGAAAGGTTTCCAGCATGAGTACACTATATTAATAAATGAAACTCAACCTTTTAAAAATTACACTGTCAGAAAAACCCATTAGGCTGTAAAAGAGTTGAGGTAAACATTACATTTTAATATCTACTGCTGCTTAGATTTTTCTGAACTGAAAAATCCCTGGTGAGCACTTAAAACTTCATTACTCCTCTGAAAGGTTGTGAAAGGCTATTTAAAGGTTTTCAATTTTGTTGAAGTCTAGAGGTTATTACAGCTGGAAAGAATACAAACCCTAATATTACAAGGAATGAAAGGAAGGAAATTTATGTTCTCATCTTCCCTGCAGTTTAATCCAGGTCTCTTAGATTCATTGGTAAAAATTAGGGCAGGTTGAAAACTTTTCTATAGGTTTGATAAAGAATAATATTTGGCAACTAGAGAAAGTATTGCTGTCTGCATCACAGTCAAGAAAATGCTTTATCTTCCAGTGTTCTGGTCAAAAGTTATTTCAAGATCAGCCTCTGCTTAAAACCCCTGAAACGGTTTCAAAATTCAAAAACTTAGGGCAAAGTTGCAAATCCTACTCAAAAAGCATCTGAAATTAAACCTTCAACTCAAATTCACAAATATAAAAACTTGATGTTTATGTTCTTTTTCCATGACTTTTTTTTGAGTGTCCTATTTTTTTTTTTTTTTTAATGGAAGGAATGTGTGTCTTAATTTCCTTTATTTTGCCAAACTTAGTATTAATTAACCAAGTAGTATTAGATGCTTGGTACATCCCTCATTCTTATTTCAAAGACCCTCCTGATTCTCCCCAGTATCTGAACTGTGGAATGGCCTTGAGCTTATTATAACATTATTATCTGTATGTCCTCCCACGTATTCATCCACCTGCCCATCTATTTATCCCACAAACATGGCTGGCACTGTGCTGGATGCTAGGGAGTCATGAAAAGATTGGCAACTATTATGAGGTGAACAAGGTAACAGATCATAGCATAGAAAGGTATAATTAGTGCTGTACTGGAAGTGCGTCCAAGGAAGAGCGAGCTCTCCAAGGAAGAACCTCAGCTTACTGCCTAATAAGAAGGTTTATTTAAGGAGGAGATATTGGAGTGTGGTTTCAAAGGATGAGTCATGGAAGGAATGGGACAAAGGGAACATCATAAAGGAAACTTTTTCTTATAAAGGCACAGATACTATGTAAGGACACAGTATCTAATTCAGGTTCAAGACGGGTTGATATGGAAGCTTGGTATAAGATGGGTCTGCAGAAGTGGTCTGGGGGTGAATGGTGAAAGACTATTGTGGAGAGGCACATTTGAATAGAGAATTTAATAATTTTTTTTCTAATTGCAAAAGTAACAATACATACTTACTATTTAAAAATGGAAAGTTTTAAAAAGTATGAAGGTGAAAACAAATTTTGTCATCCATAATCCCACCATGCAGTAGAAATCATTGCTAAATTTTGGTGTACTTATTTCCAGTCTTTCTTCTATGCTTTAAAAAATGTTCTTTTGTTATAGTTGAAATCAAATTATACACAAAATTTTATGTATTGTTTGTTTGCAAATAACATTATAACTAATACGTAATTCTATATCATCCTTTCTTCCTAATCAAAATTTCAGTGGTTGCATAATATACCACAATGAATAAGGCCATTCCTTAGTTGATTTTTATTATTTTTTATTTTCTTTTGGAGAGAGAGAGAGGGAATCTCACAAACTCAGATCATGACCTGAGCTAAAATCAAGAGTCAGATGCTTAACTGACTGACCCACTCAAGCGCCCCTTCCTTAGTTGATTTTTTAAAAAGTTTTTGACATTATAAACAATGCTGTGAAGACCATTTTCTTTATATTTTTTGAAATTTTTGTATTCTTTTCTTCAGTTTTTTTTTATCAGATAAGGTATATGAGGTGTTAACACAGTTGGTGTGAATATTAGCAATTATTATCGTCAGAAATGGAACCATCGGGTCTAATAATAAGAATACTTTTAAGGTTCCTGATAGATGTTATTTCTTTCTTTCAAAATTATTTTAATGATTTATTATCCTGCAACAGATAATGTGAAAGCCCTTCTTTCATTGTACCTTCACCCACAGCAAATATTATCACAAAAACAATTTTGTTAACTGAGAGTGAAACATAGCATGCTCTTGTTTCAATTTATATTTCTTTGAGTATCAGTGATGCCAAATATTAATTTAATGTTCACTGACCTTTTTGCATTTCCTCTTCTGTCTTCGTGTTCCTTGACCATTGTTTGTAAAGGATTTGGAAAGCCCTGCTAGAGAGCTGGGACTTCATCCAATTGGCAATGGGGAATCACCAAGCTTCTAAAGTTTTTGCAGTTGCACAAAAGTGGCCATTCCAGCAATATCATTCATTGCTTTTTTAATTATTAGCTCCATAATAAAACTATTCACATATGGTTTCAAGAGGCATGACAACAACAATATTAAGGTGATAAATAATAATAGTAGCTGCTATTTATTACATGCTTACTAAGTACCAGCATTTCCCAAGCATTTCCAGTATTATTTTAATTCATCCTCACAACACCATAAAGTAGGTGTTATAGTATCTGCACCAGAGCTTGAGGTTTAGGAGAGCCAATTTACATCTTTCCTCCCTCCCGATGTTGTCCATTGGAGAGGTAACACAAGGAGCACCACTATCCTGTAACAAAATTTCCAGATGACTCTAGGGACATACCTGGGGGTTGCCATATCACGTATTTAAGTGCCTCACCCTACCATATCTAAAACATAAACAATTTTAACTCTGTTTATACGTAACTGCTCAAATTGATTTCAAAAGCACTATTATTATTAAACTTATTTCATAAAGAAAGATGATTTAACAGACAACCTTTTTGGGAAATCTTAGTAAAGTCAATTAAGTTATTTAGGTTTGAGGAGCCTCTACAATTTCCCCAAGAAATTTCTCTTCAGTTTTAAGAAAGATTTCAAGGTATATATCCAATTTTAAGAAATAGCAGACCTTACCTAAATCAAGTAATGCAGAAAAAAAAAAAAAAAAAAAAAAAAAAAGAAGGGAAGGTGGACTCACAATATTGGCTTTGAATTATGGTTCATTCTTTAGCATCCAGTCATTTATTCATTCAAAAATACATATTGATTCCTATGGGGTACGAACTAGGAATTTTCTTGAAATTTGTCCTCATAGAGGAGGAGATAAGCACAAATAATGCAATAATTTCTTTTAATGTTTTAAACTGTAATAAGTGCTCTCAAGAAAAACTATAGGAGTAGAAGAGGAGACAGCTCTGGGGAAGTGAACCTGGCCTCAGCTGGGGAGAAGGTATTCCAGGGAGAGTTCCTGAAGCCGAAGAGAATGTGGTAGTTTTAATGACTCAAAAAGATTTGTATAGTTGGGACCCAGGTTATGTGGGGGAATGAAAAGGAGAGGTGGAAAGGAACTAGGTCATGTGAGACCCTGTGGGATGGTATCATTTCTGAATTTTATCCTAAGTGCAATGAGATATCACGATCTTCTTTCTTTTCTTTTTCTATTTAGCAGAGGATAGAAGCATGGCTCCACCACTAGGTATATGTGTAGATGAAAGAAGGGGTGTTTAGCAGGAAATGAGAAATGAATCAATTATAAAGTGTTTCATTTTTTTAATACTGTGATAAACTTTCCAAAAATAATGGAGATCCATGGTTTAAGAAATGTGTGTGTGTGTATTTGCTGCTGCTGACGGAGTGAAAGTCCACCTGGCAGATTGGGACCGTAAGGAAAAGTACATTTCTATGGTAATTTCTTGCGTAGCAGGCTGGAGAGGCTGGACTTAGTTCTGCTGGCCATGTGGAGACACTGGAGGGTTGTGAGCAGCAAAGTGACATAGGACAAATACTGAAGTTAGGTCACTTTAAAGGCTTCTGGGTGCCTCAGTCCATTGAGCATCTGACTTTTGAATTTTGCTCAGGTCCTGATCTCATGGTTCACGGGATCAAGCTCCATGTTGGGCTCTACACTGACAGTGTGGAGCCTGCTTGGCATTCTCTCTCTCTCCCTCTCTCTCTGCCCCTCCTCTGCTTGTGCTCTTGCATTAACGCTCTCTTGCTCTCTCTCAAAATAAATGAATAAACTTAAAAAACAACAACAACAACAACAACAACAACAACAGAAGATTACTTTAGATGTCCCGGCAAGACATGATGAGATTTGGCTAAGACCTCATTGGGGGATTATTTATATATTCTTAAAATAATGTGTATTCTTCTCATGTGTGGTCATGAATGGGAAAAGTGGTACCATTTATGTATGTTCAGGACATGTTATCTACAAAGAACCTAAAAAAGTACTCTTTTTCCAAGAAGCTGGATGGCATATGGATTACTGTTATCAGTCCATTTCTATACTATGTATTAGTTGTGAATTACTGTTATCAGTCCATTTCTATACTATGTATTAGTTGTGTCAGCAAATATAAATCAAACACAAATTACCTATACCAGTGGATACTGGAGTCCTGGTCGTTTACCTGAAATAAGGAGCAGGTGAGATAATGATGCTATGACTTCATCTGCACAGCCAAACTCAAAGTTCTTATCAGCAACAGCATCTAGATGGCTGCCAAGTATTCTTTAGCTTTTGACAGGGCAGATAAGTGTGTGCGGTCAATCACAAGCCTTGACGGGTAGAAGGGAGGTATCTTTAGCAAGTGAGCAATATGTCTGCAAGCCTGGTATCTGGAATACTACGCTCAGTGATTCTCTTATTCTTTTGCTCTGAGCGTTGCATTTCCTCTACGGTCCTTTTAGAATGGGAATATATCTGGTGGGGAAATCACTGGGTTGAATCTCTAGCACATAGAGCAAGTGAGTTACTAAGACTGATTTTCTTTTTTGCTTTGGAGACAGTGATTATTGTGACCATATTGCTTTGTGGTAAGGGAAAGGGAGACCTGGGACAGAGAGGAAAGGGGACATTGGAATAAAATAATTGATATAGAGAAAGAAATAGGAATTTTGTAAGAGAGAAAGAAAGAAAGAAAGAAAGAAAGAAGAAAGAAAGAAAGAAAGAAAGAAAGAAAAAGAAAAGCTGTCAGCTCATCCACAGTTATAACTAGGGACTAGGCCTGGTGCTGTTACCTAAATAAACGAGTGTTGTATATAACTCATATAATTTCAGATTTAGAAAGGACATTGAAGATCACTTTGTCTATTACATGAAAATTCCTTATAATACTCCTAATAAGTGACAATGTATCTTTTCCTTGAATATTTCAAGTGACAGGCACCCCTTGACTTCCCCAGGCAACCCAAAATTCCTCTTGAGGTCAAGACTGAAATTTCTCTAAGTTGTTCCTTATGTGGAGCCTGGGTCTATGTTTTTGAGACTTTTGTTTTGATTTCAAGACCCACACTTTCTATATTTATTCGTATTTTTATTTTCTTCTTTCCTCTCTCCCTCTATCTTTCCCTTTCTCCATCCTTCCTTCAAAAAAAGTACCAGGCATTGGCCACAGAATGGGTCTAATCCTTATTTACATGAAATTCAAGTATTGAAGACCTATCATCATGACCCCTCTAAGCCTTCTCAAGAGTTAAACTCCTTGTTTTGTTTTGTTTTTCCAATCCCATATTACTTTTAATTTCATGTAACAAATGCAATCTACTCGTGCCCACACTTCACACTTGTCTATAAGCATTCAATGGGGGAAATATTCATTTCAATCCAAACAGGATGTAATGTATATTCTTGCAAGTTTTCTTTGCCTCCAACCATTTGATTTTGTTCCACAGGTGATGGAAACTCCTTGTTTTGACAGCTTCTTACAGAAAATAACTATATCCTAGTTGCCAGCTTATTGGAATCTCAATTATAAATTGTTCTTTTAATAACACAACATTTTTGCCTTATTCAGATTGTCTGGTTCTCAGGGATGCTACTGTCATAAAATAAGTAACTATGCTGTGACTGTATAGATTTTCTATCATCAGAATGATAACTTTAAAGGCACCGATCAAATTAATGGTGTTACGAGTAGGATATTTCCTGCTGTGTTACTTATAATACAAAATGTCTTTCTCCCAAACTTTCTGTCCCTAAAAATGTATGCACGCTCAAACTTTTCCCTAGATATCTATACAAATCAGATACCTGGGTTGCCTTCTACAGTGTCAAAAGCTTGACTCTAAGGCCCGGGTCAACTCCATCTAGCATGTGTAAAAATCCTACTAACAGCATATATGTTCTTACTTTGAAATTAAATGCCAATTGTATGCTAAACCAGTCATATGCCAATGTCAAACATATAAAAGTAAGTTCCAATTTCTCTCCGTTTCCTGGCGACTGCTCTTTTCACTTGACTTTCATTAAATATAACCTGTTCTTAACTTTTGTGGTTAATTTGCCTAGGTCGTACACATCCTCCCCGATCATTTTTCTCTCCTTTTAACATCAGAAGGTCTTCCTCTCACTGATAGCTGATTTACTAAGTAACATCTCTTTCCTCCTTCAAAACTCACTTCATCCTGTAACTTGAGCCTATCTAGAAAGTGGGGAATCAAGGAGTAAGAGGGGAAGAGAGGCAAAAACAAAAAAATAATGATAATGCAAACATTTTATAACTATGTAATGACTTTATATATACTATCTCATTTTCTTTTACCAGGGATTATGTAGGGAGGCCATGTGATTGGCTAGTCAGCTAAAGACTTTCTGAGAGAGTTTATTCTCTCAGTCAAAAGTTTGGAGCATTAAGAGAGGCCCCTTTCCTCCCCCTCTTTCCCTTCTTTCATACTTGTGCTATAGTATAAGGATATGGTGCCCGGAGCTGCAGGGGCCGTCCGTTAACCATAATGGAAGCTACTGCTAACAACACACTGTTGATGGCAAGAGAGAAAGGCAGAAAGATCCTACTTCCTGATGGCATCACAAAGGCGCTGTATCCGTTAGCTCTTGCAGAGTAACAAACCACACAAAAACTTAGTTGCTTAAAACAAAGACCATTTATTTAGCTCAGGATTCTACAGGTAGCATCTTGGGGTGGGCTCAGCTGGATGGGTCTTCTGGACTCAGCAATTCTTACTCATGAATCTGTGGTCAGCAACCAGATCCATTGAGAGTTGATTGGGGTACAGGCGTGGGGAGTGTGCATAGCTGGGGTAGCCCATTTTTATTCTACATGGTCTTTCATCCTCCAGGAAGTTAGTCCAGGCTTACTTATGTGGTGGTTTGCCAGAATTCAAGAGTAAAAAATAGAAGAAGTGTGCAAAGTCTCTTGAAGCCTACTCTCAAAACTTGTCCAACATTACTTCTGCTGCATTCTACTAGCTCAAGAAAAAGGCAAGACAGTCCAGACTCAGGAGGTGGAAATAGGCTCATCCTCTTGATAGGAGTTGCTACAAAGAACGGTGGCCATTTTTTTTCCACCTGCCACAAATACCAAAACAACCTTGGGACCACCTCTTTTTGGACTTCTTGCTGTGTAACCAATAAATATGTTTATGATTTAAACTACTATGAAACAGTTTTTCTATTACTTTCTGCCAACACATTCTAATTGATCCAACCTGCCCTCTAGCATTCCAGCAGCCGACACTCTAGCTGAGGAAGTAGCCTTCATTCTAGACAAAATTACAAGTTAAACTCTTTAATTTTCAGAACAAAAACACCCTGTGTGCTATTCAGAGTGCTGGTATGCTGAGGAAATTATCCTCCTTTCAATCAACACCACAGAAAATCTGCATTTCTGGGGCTTTTGGGTGATTTCCACTTTTAATTGGCTTTCACTGCAGCTCCTGTCAAAGATGAGCTGAGACAGTCACCATCCTTCCTGGATTACCTATTACATCTTCCTCCTCTAGATTCTCTAAGCCTCCATTTCTTCTGCCTGGCTTTCCAGATAGCTCTTTGCATATTGGTCTCTCCCATCAGGCGGTAGGACACAGAGTGCCCAAAGCTGTTTTGTATCCATTCCTCCTATATGAATCCCTCTTCCTGGCACACCTTCCCCATCTCCAGCTCTTACCGCTCTGCTCGGCAGGTAGCAGGTACTCAGAGTTTCCTTGAGTTGAATAATAGGACACATGCTGATAATGACATACTAAAGCCTCTACCAACTAGAGTCATGTGGCTTAACAAGTATCTCCTCTTAAAATTCAAGTATTCCAAGGAAAGGTGAAGGGACTCTGAGTAATTTATAGCTCATTACAGGTTTGTATTAGCCATGTTTCTAGATTCTGTAATATGATCCTTTAACATCTGTCCAACAGGCCTATACTGGACACACCTTATTCTAGACAATCTGATCATATGGCTGAGTCATCTTGCTTTGACCTCCTGCCTTCCTGGTCAGCTCCCCACGTCCTACTCTTCTTCCAGAGAAGTCCTCTTCCAGGGGGCATGCTTTTAAGATAAAAACCAACCAATTCAGAGTCCACATCCACAACCACCTTCTTTATTGGCCTCCCAGATTTTGAGCCACAATCCACTGGCCCCAATCACCCAGGGGTAGGTACCAGATAACCAGGAATACCCCCTATGTTTCAGGGCACACTGAAATTATTTGAGCTAGCCAATCATAAATCTGCTTAGTCTGCCATGTCTTTTCCTTCCCCCAGTAAAGGCTCTTGCCCACAATTCCCACCTCTCTGTCTTATGCCTTACTCCACTGGTTTCTTAGGTTGCCTCCCATGGCAAGATGTATATACTCTCTCTCTCTTGGGATCTGTGAGTATAATAAAATATCGTATCAATGACAGACATGTCCTGATCCACTGGCCTTACAAAACCTCAAAATGGCACCTGCTAAAACAGAGTTGATTATTACATACCTGACCAATGTGTAGCCAGAATCTGAAGTGAAGAAATAAGGGTTTTCTTTTTTCCTTAAGAGGACTGGGAACGAGAAAGGCTTAAGAAAAGTAGAATTTATAGGCTGTTAGAAGAAGGAAAACCAGTATTTGTCAGCAAAATGAGGAGCTGGATAAGAACTCCAGGCACTTGGAGTGAGAGTAGAAACACAGAAAGGAGCAGACAGGAAGAAGGGAAAATATAAAGCAATTCTGACCACTTTGGCATTGGGTCTTAAAAGACTTGCTGAATATGTGAATTGGGTTTGGAAGGAACTTGTTTTCTTCATTTCTCCTTCTTAACTTTCATAATCTCCTGCAGGTAATTGTCATGTGAGGCCAAGGCTGAGAACAACTGTATTGAAGGCTTTCTGTTCAAAGTGGGGTCGTTGGGTCAGAAGCATGGGGCACCACCCAATGGGTCATATGGTGTCCTGGGGCCAGCATGTATAGGCTTGAAAGAGCCAATTGTACATGTCTCTTTCTAACTCCACATTCATTGACATCATGTTAATAGGTTGAAATAGGCCATGGTGGTAGTATCTATACCATGGGAATTGGCAAATGCCCTTCTGACCTCTGGTTCCAGAGTCAATTGGTAAATATTTACCAACACACTGTATCTTAGGGGCTTCTTAGAAATGCAGCATCTCTAGCTCCACCCCAAATCTATCGAATCAAAATGAATATTTAAAGAAGATCCCCCTATGCATATTAATGTTAGAGAAGCATTGATAAAGTTCAGACTTTTGACATGGTATTTAAGTCCTTATTATTTATTTATCTTTTTTTTTAATGTTTATTTAATGTTGAGAGAGAGAAGCAGACGGCGAGTGGGGGAGGGATAGAGAGAGAGGGAGACACAGAATCCGAAGCAGGCTCCAGGCTCTGAGCTGTCAGCACAGCCTCCGATGCAGGGCTCGAACCCACGAACCGTGAGATCGTGACCTGAGCCGAAGTCGGACGCCCAACCGACTGAGCCACCCAGGCGCCCCTAAGTCCTTTTTAAAATGCATCCTCCCACTACCCCCTTCCAGTCAGAGATCCCCCACTAAAAGCCCTCAAAGAATCCTGATCCTCACAACTCCCTGTGTTTTTTCCTTGGCCTGGAAAACCCATTTATTTCTTTCTTCGCTTTCATTGCCAAAATCAAACACCATCTCTTCCAACTGTGCAGGCAGAAATAATTACTGGGATTTCTTGCCCCCTAACTGGTCACATAGAGCTCTCTTAGGGTAATTCTTTTATCTCATGGTCGTATTCCGTTCACAAACCAAGCTCCACAACTCGCAAGATTCCCTGAAGGCAGGCACCGTGAAGTCATCTCTGAATCCCCATAAACCAACACATAGTAGGTGCTTGGCAAATAGTTATTAAATCTGCAAATTTCTTCATTTTGGAGATTTAATTCAAAAGTTCTGAAAATCTGGTCAATTCTGATCACATATGCATCTAGGACAAATGTGCAAATCTCAGGAACAGGCACAGATGACAAGAGGTGGGGAGGGGGCTTTTCTGTGAGGATCTGGACCTAAATACTTAGGAGTAACTGAAAATTAACAGCTCTCGCTGCTTGTTTTGTTGAATAATACATCTGCAAACTGGAAAACTGCATGTCTATTTTATTTACCAGCACAAATGCCCATTTGCTCACACACATAGCTGTTTGCAAGCAAATTTTGTGCCCATGCAAAACAAATGTAAATTTGGCATTAAACAAGTGCCAATTATTTCTTGAATGTGGAAGGGAAAGGAAGGGTGATTTAACAGATAGAAGCTCTGGACTAGGAAGCAGAGAAGGCGGCCTAGCTCAGCTGCACGGGACTTTCTCATCACAAGGAGTGAATGTTTAATCTGCTTAATTGGGTGGGCATTCACTGCCGATGTGCAGGGATCCAGCGTTCCATGTCATTTTCTTTCTCTATGAGATGGCTGCTATGACCTTCAGCAGTCTCCTCTGCTTGCCGCTGGAAAATAGGAAGCTAATTTGGGCTTGTTCTCATGTTTCTTTCATATGGTGGAGAGAATTCGTTTGATAAGCCCTATGTCAGTTTTTATTGTGAAGCCTGATTACTGTGGTTAATTTTAATACTAAGAGTTACCATTTATTTAGGACCCACTAGGTGCTAGGCATGAAACAGCAAAGCTTCAAGCTTCCTGTGTCAGTGGAAATTTTAACCCTTGCCACTACTCTGTAAGTGAGGCTGTGTTGGCCCCGTTTTGTGGATCGGGAAACTGAGGCTCACCTTCAAGTCGTGTACTGGTGACCGGAGGAGGCAGAGTTGATCACCAGGTCTATTTGGTCTAACCAACACCCCTCCTCCCTCCATTCTTTCTGCTGTGCCGCAGTGCTACATTTTAACAAAACTACCTGATTAATCCTTTGCACAGCTTGACCATGGCAGCAACTGCTGTACTGGAAAAACTTTATTCCTTTCTGTGGCTGTCTTAGAGGAAAGAAACAAAGTTTGCTTTGCTGGTACCTCTACCTACCTTTATCCTCAGCCCTCTCCTCTCTACACCTACCCCTGTCCCTGGGATTTTGGGGGTTCCTGGGCTTCCACTCCACTTCCCAAAGCAAGCCTGTAGCTGTCTGTCCTGGGCATGGTTTGCTTCCTCCTGGAGACTCCAGCTTGTGCCCCATGGTTGTACAAAACACCCTCTCTTCCTCCCTGCCTCTGCCACAATTTACACTTAATTCCTACCTGTGCCCAGTCTCATACTCCAAGCACTCCAGGCAGCGAACAATAGCAAATGTGACGGACCGTTTCCTGCTCAGGGCCTAATGAGTTTCAAATGACTTACTTTTAGTTCTATAAAGAGTTATAATTCAACAAAAATGCAATGCATGCTAACCAGGTGGCAAGTACCATTACAGGCTCTAGATCCATAGCTGTCAACGACGCAGTCCATCCCTGCCCTCATGGAGCTTACCTGAGTACGAACAGCAGACCTGGAACTGTCCTGGGGCCTGGCACATATCACCAAGGGTTAACATTTGCATTTAGGGGTTCACAGACAACTGGAAGCTCATAGTTTAACCTCCGCAAGTAGGAAATTATAATAGTGTTTACTGAGCATTTGCTACGTATAAGACAGAGAGAGAAGTAAAGTGACTTATCTATAGCTACTAGCTACAGCTGGTGAATGGTGAAGAGAAGAATAAAAATAGGAAATCCGAATTCAGTATTAAAGCTCCTCATCCCACCAAGAATCTCTCTCAAGAAATTATCTTAATGTAGAAAATCTTTTATGAGTAAAGATGTCCACTGCAGACGTATCTGTGAGAGCAGGAAGGTGGGGATCCCCAACATGTTTAACCACAGGAGAATGTCAGGTAAGTGTTCGCTTACATCAAAACCTTGAGGTATCTCAATGATCATTTGGAGCCTCAATGTCCACTACCTAATGTCCCCAGTGTCAGTGTCTGCAGGTACCTGGCAATATCTCCTCAAGGCTGCCCAGATTTTTATATTGTTCTTTCTGCAGTCTTGACTATTTTTCCATTCTTATACTTTTCATAGGTAAACATTCCTATGGACATATAAATTATACATAATTTGAGATGTTCAACACATAAAGCTGAATATAATTGGTGGAACTATAGATCTTGGACTCACAAAGAACCAGCTAAGGTGCCAGAACAAGATAGTTTCCCAGTCGTCTCCTCCATTTAATTGCATGCGTTTCCATGGTAACAGAAAGGCAAAGAGTAGGAAAGGGACTGTATAAGAAGACTCTAGTATTGGGGCTTACATAAGTCTTGGTGAAAGTTTCCTTGAGTCAGGCTTGAGTTGGATATGGTCTTACTAATCAATGGCCTAAGCCTACTCCAGTCAGTGTCTTTTATATTATCCTACAGATAATGGAGAAAAAGCCAAAAAAAAAAAAGAAGAAGAAAAATGAGATTTGTGCCAGTAATACCATAAAATGGAATACAATGGGTCTCTCAATTTTGTTGTGGTGATAATATCATAAAATAGCAAATTTTATGATGTAAATTAAAGTGGAAAAAGTAGAATAAAAATTGCATAGGGTAAACTGAAGATCAGATTCATGCGTCACCTCTGGCAGGTTACCCAGCTTTTGGATTCACATTTCGTATATCATCATGCCCTTTGCTAACTTGATCTAAGTGTTCTAACCTGTCTTTTCTTTGCCTGTTTTCCTAACCTTGTTATATATTTTTGTATCTGAAAAGGTCTTTAAATCTATTTTAAAGAAGAGTATAAATAAATTAAAATAATAGTTTAATATCTCTTACTTCCTGTTATTTATTTATTTATTCATTCATCTATTTATTTATTTTGAGAGAGAGAGACAGAGAGAGAGAGAGCACACAAGCAGGGGAGGGGCAGAGACAGAGGGAGAGAGAATCTTAAGCAGGCTACATATTGTCAGTGCAGAGCCCCAGCAGAGCCAGACAGGCGGTTTGATCCCACAAACCATGAGATCGTGACCTGAGCCAAAATCAAGAGTCAGATGCTTAACCAACTGAGCCTGCCCTCTTATATTCTTTATAGTCTTATATTCTTTATAAGAATTCTTTATATTCTTTATATTCTTTGACCTATGCTGGGCTTTAGTCATTTCCCTCTTCTCAGTAAAAGTTCTGATTCCTCAGGCCTGAAAAAAAAGGGTTTGGGTTTTTTTGACAGAAACTAAACAGGAGTTGAAGGGAAGAAAATGCTTAAATTACTTGCCTTGAGCATCAAGCTCCAGATGAAATCTAAGAAGGGGAAAGAGCAGTGGAGGAGAACTGAGGGCTTGAAACCAGCAAATGCCGGAGAGGTGAACCCAGTGTCTGAGTTTAAGAACAATGACTAATTAGCCAGAAAGTGATGAGTAACTAGCATCAGAGGTCGAGATGGGAGTTGCAAATGTGAGAGTGAGGTAGCCAAATTAAGTAAACAGTAAAAAATATGGTGCATTCCAAAGGCAAGTCCCTGATTGTCAGAGATAAGGTCCTTATAAAGCAAAGGCAAGATTCTCTGGGGTTTGTTAATGGCTGTGACTATATTTCGCTTACAACTTCCCTTAGCCAGGGGCACCTGGGTGGCTCAGTTGGTTAAGCGTGAGACTTCGGCTCAGGTCATGGTGTCACGGTTCAGTGAGTTCTAGCCCCGCATCTGGCTCCCCGCTAGCAGCTCAGAGCCTGGTGCCTGCTTCAGATTCTTTGTCTCCCTCTCTCTCTGCCCTTCCCCTGTTTGCACCGTCTCTCTCTCTCTCTCTCAAAAATAAATAAACATTAAAAAAATTAAAACAACAACAATTTCCCTTGCCTATAGAGGTCCCTCTTTTCCTACTTCTTGGGGTCTTGTGTGCAGCTGGTAGCATCATGCAGTTGGACTGCATTCCATGGTGACTGGGACTTCTCCCTTTTGTCTTCCTGCGGTTTCCATAGATTTTAACTTTTGACCAGTTGTAGATTACACATTATGGAAGGATACTTTGAGTAGTCAGTCCTGGGCCTCAAGGGTTTCAGGGAAAGACGCTGGAGTGTCTAATAATGGACTGATTCTTCCAAACAAGATCCAAGTTAGTTTTTTGTCTCTCCCTTACCCCTGTGGATGGCACATAAAAGAACACATTGAAAAGGAGCACTTTTCATCCCCAAACTGGCCCCAAGCAATTTCTGTGAAATGGTTGTCATTTTACAACAAATGGGCCCAGCGTCACTCATAATATTAATAAAATCATTATGCAAAGTAGTTGCTTTTCAAGTTGGATGATAATTTTCTCTTTTCTCTTAGACATCAAAAAGAACCAGATCCTACTACTGATTTTAAAACATACCGCCCACCAGCTCTTCCTTGGAAATTCTAGCAGCTTACGTTTTTTTGTCCCTGATGGGATCATCCAGCAGCTATGTTTTATTTGTTCATTCATTTGTTCATTCATTTATTCATACACTCAAGAGACACCATTTAGTGAGAATTATGATGTGATGGCCACGATATAGCTTCCTTTATAATTTATTAAATTCTAAGCTACTATGTGTCAGTCATCATCCTAGTTTCCATGGATCAAAAGACTATCCTGTATCTGCTCACAGGGGAAGAGTAAGTTGAATAAAAGTTACAGTGGGGACTTAAGGGCAGAATGGACTATAATTCCTGGGGTATAAAAAGAAATCAGTCTTCATAAGGAAGTTTTGAAAGGGCTAGATGTTGACTTAACTTCTAACTGAAAAAATCAAAACAAAACACTACTCCCCCACCAAATCGAAACTGTCAGACTTTAGGAGGGGAGCACCAAAAGACTGAAGAGAACTTGTCCTTGAGCAACCAAGCTGCTATTCCAAGAGAAGACTGAAGTCATTTGCTGCAGTGGGAGCAACAGTCAAAGTTATTGGAGGTGGTACAATGGAGAGATAGAAGCTATCTCCCGGGTACAGTCAAAGAAGCAGATTTTCTTTTTCTTTTCTTTCTTTTTAAAAAAAAATTTTTTTAATGTTTATTTATTTTTGAGACAGAGAGAGACAGAGCATGAACAGGGGAGGGTCAGAGAGAGAGAGGGAGACACAGAATCCGAAGGAGGCTCCAGGCTCTGAGCTGTCAGCACAGAGCCCGACGCGGGGCTTGAACTCACGAACTGAGAGATCATGACCTGAGCCGCAGTTGGACGCTTAACCGACTGAGCCACCCAGGAACCCCTCTTTTTTTTTTTTTTAATTTTTTTAATGTTTATTTATTTTTGAGACAGAGAGAGACAGAGCATGAAGGGGGGAGGGTCAGAGAGAGAGAGGGAGACACAGAATCTGAAGCAGGCTCCAGGCTCTGAGCTGTCAGCACAGAGCCTGACACGGGACTCGAACTCACAGACCGTGAGATCATGACCTGAGCTGAAGTCGGAGGCTTAACCGACTGAGCCACCCAGGCGCCCCAAAGAAGCAGATTTTCTGAGAAAGGACTCCAGTCCCTAGGGAGTAAGTCCCTGCCTGTCACTGTCCCTACACAGCAAACCATTTATAATACATACTTTTGTCTTAAATAGATAATGGGGTAACAAATTACCAAAGGGCTGTGGCATCTGAGGACAATTTTAGGCACCTTCCTCAGGTAGGAAAATTGGCCATCCTTGTATGTAATAGTACATTCTTAGCATGTTGCCCACACCCAATGACACTGAAAATATAAGAGTAGAATAGGGCTCTTTAAGCCAGACATAATTTAATTTCTTAAGATTTATGTATTTATTTTGACAGAGAGAAGTGGGGGGAGAGAGTGGGGTAGGGGCAGAGGGAGGGAGAGAGAGAATCCCAAGCAGGGCACACACTGTTAGCACAGAGCCTGATGCAGGGCTCAATCTCGCGAACCCTGAGATTGTGACCTGAGTTGAAATCAAAAGTCAGACGTTTAGCTGACTAAGCCACCCAGGCACCCTACGCCAGAAATACTTTTAAAGCTTTGATGTGTAAAAGATATGTCTTTGTCTTTTTTACTCTCTGGTGCATCCCCAAGAGACTTGAATGGTCTCTGGCACTAGATAGTCACTCAAAAAGTTTTTGTTCATTGAATTGAATTGAGGGGTGTAACATAAAAGCAGATACACTATGTCGGGAGCCAGACTAACTGGGTTTGAATCCTAGCTCTGCTGCTAACTAGCCTCAGTTTCCCCTTCTTTAAAATGGGAACATTAGGTTTGTTGTGAAGATGAGATTATTAGAATATATTGCAAGCACTTAAGCCAAGGGGTGGCACACAGTAATGCTGTCATGAATATTGCTCATGTCTCTTAGGCAATGGCAGGTCCTGAGCCTGAAATTCTGGGATTCAGCTTTTATGTACATCTGTGGCTCTCAGGGCAACTTCACAGATACTTTTTCCAAATGCACTGCTTGCTACACTTTCATTTCTCCAAGCTGCTGCGATTGCTTTCCATCTTATTCACTTCTCTGACCCTGCTCTTGTTGAGGTCATTACAATTCCCTATTTGCCAAATCTAAGGCTTCTTTCCAAACTTCATTCAGCTTGGTTCTCCCGGAGCGTTTACAACTTTCGAACATATTCTCCTTTATTTTTCTTTGGCATTTAGAAGAGTATTTCTTCCTGGCCCTCCTCTTAATGTTTAGATACCTATTTCTTGATCATCTTAGCCAACTCCTCTTTGCGCATTACATTCATCAAAATGACTTATTGAGGTAATAATATTAACTACTATCACTCTTATTTTGCATAAGAGGAAATTAAGACTTAAAGGAGTATTTTGCCTAAGGTCGCACAGCTAGTGTCTTGGTTTGAATCCAGATAAGTCTGACTTTTGTGTCTGCGCTGACATATAATCTACTGTCTCTCTAATTACACTAAATTAGATCATAAGAAATCGTGGAGGCCATTCTAATAAAAATGATAATATTAATAATAACTAACATTTATATAGTCCTTACCCTGTGCCAGACACAATTCTAAAGCTTAGTGGATACTGGAATCTTTAATCCTCAGAGTGCCATGAGGTGAGTACTACTATCCAGTTTTACCAATGACAAAATCAGGGTACAATTTCTAACAATTCTAAGCAGTTGGACTTTATTTTGCCAGCAGTTAGATGCTCAAAAATGTCCTTAAGAAGGGAGGGGACATGACCTTGTTTGATTTCTATAGAAATATAGATTCCAGGAGTTTAGAGGATACATGGAAAGGGATTGTTTGGGGACACAGAAATCTGTTCATAGGCTGTTAAGAACTGTCAAGATTAAAATGACAAAGGTCTGAGTAGCAGTTGTGGCAGGGAATGGAGGAGGCAAGGGATGTCTGAAGACATTTATCAGATATCATCATCAAAGCTCGGTGACTGGCTGGGGGTAGGTGGAGGGAAGCAAAGGAGAGGTTTTGAGGTTCTTTACATGGGAAAAATTATAAACAGTGTGTTTGTAGGGCGCCTGGGTGGCTCTGTCGGTTAAGCGTCCAACTTTGGCTCAGGTCATGATCTCACTGCCCGTGGGTTTGAGCCCCGCGTCGGGCTCTGTGCTGACAGCTCAGAGCCTTGAGCCTGTTTCGGATTCTGTGTCTCCCTCTCTCTCTGACCCTCTCCCATTCATGCTCTGTCTCTCTCTGTCTCAAAAATAAAAACATTAAAAAAAATTTAAACAGTGTGCTTGTTTAGGTAACTTTAAAATTTCAGGTATTTAGCCATCCAGATTGGCCTTGTGCCCTATTTGTCTTAATTAACTGGTTTGGTCTGGAGAAGCAGTTCTCCTGCCAGTCTGCCATCATGGGCTCTGCTGCCTTCTCCAGCTGACACTTGCTGAGCAGCCCCCGTTCCCTGCAGCCCCATTCTGGCCCAGGGAAGAGTGTTCAGGCTGCTGGCTCAGTGGCCATCCCACTACTGCTGTTCAGTGATATGGCAACACTTTCCCTCTTGTGCCAGGCACCAGCTGCTGCCTAGCTTGGCAAATAAGAATTTAAACCATTCTTGGCTGTGTCTGCAGCTCCTTTGCAACACTGAACTCATACCCATGACTCAAGACCAGAACTCAAAACCAGGCGTTTATACTCAATGCTACCCCCCCGCCCCCATGCCCCACACTTTCTTGACTGATACTACAAGATTACAGCTATTCATTTCTGGCCAACATGACTTTTATAATGAATTTCTTCTTGTCTTTTGAGGTGGGTATCCTATTTTGGAAGTTAACAAGCGTTAGGCATACATTAGAACCATGACAGATTTGTGTGAGATGTTGTGGCTACAAAGATGAATAGGGCTATCTATCCTCATCTTAAGAATCTCCCAGGCTATTGGGAGAATCAAGGAAGAAAACAATAATTAAGACAGAGTATAAGTGGGGCGCCTGGGTGGCTCAGTCGGTTAAGCGTCCGACTTCAGCTCAGGTCACGATCTCGCGGTCCGTGAGTTCGAGCCCCGCGTCGGGCTCTGGGCTGATGGCTCAGAGCCTGGAGCCTGCTTCCAATTCTATGTCTCCCTCTCTCTCTGCCCCTCCCCCGTTCATGCTCTGTCTCTCTCTGTCTCAAAAATAAACGTTAAAAGAAAAATCTAAAAAAAAAAAAAGAGTATAAGAGTGTGGTAAGCACAATAGCAGGAAGTATAGAGTATTATGGGAGTACAGAGGAGGGAGGCACTGTGAATAGCTGACATGTGTTGAGAGCACCAAGAAAAGCTTCCCAGAGCACCTAGGCAGTCAACGTTGAGGCCTCAGTGACACAGAACAAGTTGCTTGGCTAAGAGCTTGAGTGGAATGGTGGGATAGGGTCAACAGGGTGAAAGAGCATATGCTCAGAATCATGAAATAGTGCTGCTTCAACAAGGATGGAAATGGAAGGTATTATGCTCAGTGAAATAAGTCAGTCAGAGAAGGACAGATATCATGTTTTCACTCATATGTGGATCTTGAGAAACTTAACAGAAGACCAAGGGGGAAGGGAAGGGGAAAAAATAGTTACGAAAAGAGAGGGAGAGAGGCAAACCGCAAGACTTTTAAATGCAAAGAAGAAACTGAGGGTTGATGGGGGGTGGGGGAGAGGGGAAATAGGTGATGGGCATTGAGGAGGGCACTTTTTGGGATGAGCACTGGGTGTTGTATATAAGCAATTTGACAATAAGCTATATTCATAAAAAAAAAAAAAAGAAAGAAAGAAAGAAATAGCCCTGCTTGCTTAGGGACCAAAAAGCAACTCCATATACCTAGAATGACAGGTACAAGTGGCTAAGGAAGGGGAATAGTGAGAGATGGTGAGAGTTTGGCAGGAGAAAAAATGTATACATAATATTAACAGGCTTGAATATTATGATTTGGAGTTTGGAATTCTTCCACAAGCTAACAGGAAGACCTTAACAGGTTTAAGCAGGGGTGTGATGTGGTCAGGTTTGCTTTTTAGAAGTTACTCTGCTGCAGTGTGGAGGCTAGATTGGAAGAGTCAAGGTGAGGCAGGGAGTTCCAAGGCTATGGCAGCAGCCAAGTGAGAGCTCTGGAGAGTTACACTAAGGAAGTAGCATTGGGAAGAGCATGGAATGAACAGATTCAAAGGATTTATAAGAGGGTGGATTTCATGAAATCTAATGATTGGCTGGATTGGAGGGGGAAAAAAGAGAACAGTGTCTCTAGGTTATTTCATGGGCAATAGAGCTTGACCACCTCTTTGAAAGTAAGTTCCATGAAATATACTAATTACATTGCCACATTATCTCCTGAGACATGAAATTTAATTTCCTTCAAACTCCTTGTTTTGAAGTCTTGAAGTTTCTTCTTGGGCTAGTATCCTCTAATAATATTAAGTATACTTTTGAAACTTGAAGGAGGTTCTGTCATTGGCAAAAATAAAGCATCCTGATGAGCTTTTATGGATTATCAGTGGCCACAGGAGCCCTTCTTCCTTACAATTCAGGAATCTCTTCAATGTACAGTGCTTTGAAAAGCACAGCTGTCCCCCCTGGGAGTGGATTATGTCGGTTTTGACACATCTCTATGGTAGAAAGAAACAATTCTAAAAGCCTACTAAATCTTTTCTCCAGCAAGACACCTACCAGCTAACTGGATAATCAGCCAGTATCTTTTTTCCCCTCTTCAATTGAAATGTCCTCTATTCTTCAGATACTACCTAACATCCTACCACATCCATAAAGCCATACTAGCAACACCAGCATAATTTGGTTTCTTCTCCTTATTCCTTAGTGTCAGTCCCATCCATTTTGTCCACTTGTTTCATTTATTTAAGGATTTATTGAGCCCTATGGTGTGTTCGGCACTGGTATGGTCCTCGGGAATTATTGCTGGGAATAGAACAAAATGCCTATAATGGAGTTTCCATTTGGTGGGAGAAGGAAGACAGTGGGCAAGTAAACAAATAAATGAAGGAGATAATTGCAGAGACTGAAATGGTATGAATAAAATAAAAAAAAAAAAAGAAAGTGCTATTGGGGCTGGAGAGATATGGGCGATTTAAATTGGTCAATACAGAAGGCTTTATTGAGTCTTGAGAGATCAAAAATAAAAGCCAGTCATGCCATGGCTTAGAGATAGTGCTTTCTGGACAGAAGTCCTAAAGAAAGGACAAGTTTGACTTGATCAGTATGGGTGAATGCTCTCATGTATCTGTAGCATAATTTATATCCAGTTGACTTATTCTCTACTTTTCCATGTTTGCACTCTGTTGGTTTCCAGGCTAATTGGATTATTTGTATACATATTGTTTCTTGCTAAAATCCTACAATCCTTGAGGGCGAGGGTATATCATATATTTCATCCTTTTCCCCACAGCTTTTAGAACAATGTTGGGAACATTACTAGGTGCTCAATAAATTCTTGTTAAATTCAATTAAATTTATAGTAATAGAGCTGTTTTTCATAGTATAACGAGTGAAGAAAAGATATACCTATTAAACAACACAATGACACTATTACAAAAGTTCAAAAACAGATTATAAGTTGTTCCCCAAAGTCTTGATGGATCCACTTCCATTTTAGTGATTGTTATCCTCCAGTTAAAGAGGCATCTGATTTTAGGAAATCATTTTCTGTGACAGCTGTCTTCATTTTTGAGAGAGAGGAATTTGCCAGAAGATGGCTTTAGTAATTAAAAATGATTTCATTTGCTGCTGAAAGATAAGAGCAAGGAAGAGAAGAAAACTTATTCTCTGTATCCAACATCTGAGTCTTTTGGGCCAATGGCAGAGAGAGGGACAGGTCCTAGAACTCCAAGTCCAAGAGGGAGTTGATTAGAGATAATTAATCTGAACAACAGTAAGTGGAAGGTAAGGAGCTTCACTCATTATTATTGGTGCTAATAAACCAAGGTAGCTGAATCAGACACAGAATGAGGAGTATGTTTAGATCCAAAGCAGGCAGGTCTGGGTGCCCAGAGGATCATCCTGGAAGTAGACTACTGGATGCCCAATTAGAGTCACAGCATCATTTTTATCTGCATCCTTTGGCAGACTCAAGGATACATATTCTGCCAAGAACAGATCACAGTGTGATGCTTCATTTCATATCTTCATCTATGCTGATGAGGTGTCACATTTCTGTTTCAAGGATGTCTATGGCTCTGGACCTGCTGCCATTGTGTCACTCAGGAGCACGGCATCATTTCAAACGGCTCCACCTCTGCAGTTATGAAGGTTTCCCCTTCATTCTTTCACTTCATATTTCCTTCAATTCTTTAGCCCAGCATTTTGCCCTTATTGTCGTCATTCACTCATTAACTGAGCAAATACTTAAAGAGTCTACTATAGATCAGATACTGTTCTAAGACATGAGGATACAGTGATGAAATAGACAAAGTCCTTTCCATAGAAGAAAAGAACAGACAATTCATAGAAAAGAAAAATGCATATAAATATGTTTTTAAAAACTTTTACAGAAGAAAGGAAGCTCCACTTCACTCATAATCAGAGAGATGCAAACCAAACACTACGAGATACCATTTTTCACCTTTCAGAGTGGCAAAAAGCTCACTGTTGGCAATACTGTGGGGAAACAGCATTTTTACACATGGCTGGTGGGATTGTAAATTGGTACAGTCCCTATGGGGAGCAATTTGGCATTATCTATCGAAATTATAAAGGTATGTAACCATTGCATCACTTTGGGGAATTTAGTCTATGGCTATCCTTGCATGCAGATAAAATAATATATGTAGAAAGTTATTTTTTTAATAGGAAAAATAGAAAACACCCCAAAGTCCAATAAACTATGGTATAGTTATATAACAGAACACTATGAGCTGTGAATCAAACAATCCCAAAAGTCTAAATCTCAAAAGCAAAAGTAAAATGAGGACTTTCTCAAAGCACTTCTAGGGGAGGTCTGCAATGGAAGAGCAACGAGCCCAATGGTATGTTTAATATATGTCCTTTTTTGCATAAAAGAAGAAAGAAGATAAGCATATATATACTATTTGTATATGTTTACATGAGGAACCTGGAAAGATACACAAGAATTTCATAAATGTGGCTATCTTCCAGAGATTGGTAACTGAATGGTTATGGGACTGAAAGGCTTTTCAATGTACACTAAAATCATTTGATTTTTTTAAATATATGAAAGAATTATTTAACCAAAGATGTTGTAAAGTCTTTGTCCTCTTGGCACTTATAGTCTAGGGGTAGAGACAGAAAATAAAGAGACAATAAGTATTTAACATAGTGTCTAATGATGATAATTACTAAGAATGAAATTTCAGTAAGGGGTGGAAAATGAAAAGGTGTGCTGTTTTAGATAAGGAGGTCAAGGATGGCCACGCTAAGAAAGCAATGGTAAAAGATGAAATTGAATGAAGTGAGGGGGCCGGATAGACACCTTGAGGAAGTGTGGTCTGGGGAGAGGCAACAACAACAGCCAACACCATGCTGCAGGAACATACTTATTACACTAGTCAAGGTACAGCTTGGGCTTTCAGAGAGGAAGCCAGGGCAAGATTGTGTAGGACTTTGTGGGTATTGGTGAAGGCTTTGGATTTTATTCCCTATGTGATTAGAAGATAATGAGCTTCCCATTTTTTTTTTTTTTCTGATGCTCTGCCAATTCTTCTAGTCCCTTTTCTTTTCTGGCTTTATTTGCCTCTCACTCAGTCAAGGTGCTCTGATAAACAGTAAAAATTCTCCCTTATCCTCCTGATGCTCCCTTTTGCCAAACTCTATTCTCGAACAAATTCTCCGTCCATGCTGCAATGATGGAGTGCCATGTGGCAAGGAATATCCTCTAGTTGTCACTTGGCAAGAAATTGTGACCACCATTATAGCAGCCGACCAAGAACTGAGTGCTCTCCACAACCATGTGAACTTGGAAGAGTTTCTTCCACAGTCAAGCCTCAGATAAGACCACAGATCCAGCTGACATCTTGATTGCAGCCTTGTAAGACTCCAGAGAGAACCCAGCTAGGGTCGGCGCAAACACCTGAACCACAGGAACTGGCAGAAATAAATATGTGCTGTTTTTAAATCGTTAAATTTGTAATGATATTATGTATTAGATATTCAGTACATTAGCAATCTATATTCTCAAAACACCACAACAGGCCTTGATTACAGCTCTTATCCCTTGCTGTTGGAACTCTCTAATTACTTTCTTTCTCCCCTCTGGCATTGGAGATATGTGAGAAAGATGTTTACATCTTTGTCCATATCCTGAGATGCCATGTGGGGCCTAGTTGGTGTTTAATACATGTTCATTGAATGCATTTCCAGCCTATAATACTTTTCAAACACTTGAAGAAAAACAATTGGATATTTGATTGGGTATAAAGGGATAAAACTTGTTTTGCAAGTGAACTAAACTGAAATAGACCACAGAGAGGTAAAAATGACAACTGAATGGTGACATGTGTCTGATGCCAAATTTTCAATGGAATCATCTTGATTAATGAGGTCCTTCATTTGTGCAGTCACCAGAAAAATGAAAAAAGAAAGAAGGTCTATTTTCTCTTAGAGTCTACTTTCAAAGGCATCACCTACTCCTTATAAATAATCAAGTACTACTCTGAAGGAAGGGCAAACTTGAAATGACTAACTTAACTTTTAAGGTCTACTATTCAAGTTAAGAGTAAAGCATTTTTTATAGAACTGATGTTATGATTTCACTTGGATAATTTAGTACTTTGAAAAATAACAGTGTTCCTATTCCATCTACTGGCTACAGATCTATTTGAGGAGCTTCCTTGCTGAGAACATTCCAAGGTATGTTTTTAATTTTTTGAGGGAGTTAATGAGATCAAGTAGCATATTATATTGTTTTTTTTAAAAAAGTAAATGTGTTTCCCATGGAATGATAACACAGATTTCAGGCAGAAACCACTGTGATTTGGTATAATATTTATTTTGTAACAATAGGTCATCAATATATATTTATCAAAGTGAATTAAATTGTAGTGTTTATGATAAATACAGCACAGAGATCAAAGTCTTTGGAATTAAATGATGCAGGTTTGTGTCACAGATCCAGCTACTGTAAGCTATAAAACCTTGAAGAAACCTGCTAATGTTCTGTGGGTATCACTACCCCTACTCCTGTACCTAAGCCCAGAGAAAAGGACTATGAGTGCTTCATGTGAGACCAACATCACTACTTATTCAACATAACACTGAAGGTTCTGGCCAATGTTGTCAGGAAAGAAAAAGAAACAAAAGAAATGAGAATGAGAGGGAAGGTTTTAGAAATAATAATCGAACCTGACAAACTATTGGGACTAATAAGAAAGTTTAGCAAGGTGGCTAAATACAAGACTAGAGTACATTTAGTTTAGTAGCAGATTATACAAAAGCAGTAAGCAACCAGAAAAAATTATTAAAATAAAAATGACCCACTAAGCAATAAGTATAAAGAATCTTCAACAGGAATACATAAGACTTACATGGAGACAACCTTAAAACTTGAACAAAGAGAGAGAAAATGTTCTGAATAAGTGAAGAGACATTTTATGCTCTTGGGTGTTACCATCCCTTATGAAGATGTAAATTCTCCTCCAAATTAATCCACACAAATGCAATCCCAATCAAATCTCTGTCGAATGTCTTGAAGAACTCAGTAAACTTAGTCTAAAATTTATATGGAAAGTTAAATATACCCCCAAATAATCAAAGCAATGTGAAAAAACACAGTTAAGAAGGAAAGACTCGTCATGCTGATACTGAGACATATCACTAAGCCGTGAAGATGTCAGTGATGCCTGACTCCATATACGGAATTAAGGTAATCACAGTCACAAATGGACAGGACTTTTGTTTGTTTTATTTTGTGGGATATGTGAACTGGGACATGCTGGTTATAAAATCCATATGGAAGAGCAACAAGCCAAGAATAGTCACAATATTCCTGTTGGAGAAGAACTACGTGGGAATGTGGTGGCTAACAAAATGTCAAAACTTATTATGTAGCTGTAGTTATTAAGATACAGTGTCATTATTACAAGGAAAGACAATTGGGGTTTTATATAGAACTCCTCAAGCAGACTCACAGATATATAGAAATCTATGATAGATGGGCACTTGGGTAGCTCAGTCCTTTGTGTCCAACTTCGGCTCAGGTCTTGATCTCATGCTTCATGGGTTCAAGCCCTACATGGGGTTCTGTGATGACAGCTCAGAGCCTGGAGCCTGCTTCGGATTCTGTGTCTCCCTTTTTCTCTCTGTCCCTTCCCTGCTTGTACTCTCTCTCTCTCTCTCTCTCTCAAAAATAAACAAACATTATAAAAAAAGAAATCTAATGATAGATATAAAACTACAGAACAGTGAGGTAAGAATGGATCTTGCAATAAACGGTGCTTGGAGAGTTTTTATACCATATCACATGTAAAAATCAATTCCAGGTAGATTATAGACAAATATGAAAGGCAAAGCTATAAAACCTTTAGGAGAAATATAAAAACATATACCTGCAATCTTGGGATGAATAAAGATCCTTAAATAAAAATTTTGGGGCGCCTGGGTGGCGCAGTCGGTTAAGCCTCCGACTTCAGCCAGGTCACGATCTCGCGGTCCGTGAGTTCGAGCCCCGCGTCAGGCTCTGGGCCAATGGCTCGGAGCCTGGAGCCTGTTTCCGATTCTGTGTCTCCCTCTCTCTCTGCCCCTCCCCCGTTCATGCTCTGTCTCTCTCTGTCCCAAAAAATAAATAAAAAACGTTGAAAAAAAAAAAATTAAAAAAAAAAAATTTTAAAATATAAAGCATAAAAGAAATTGTTGATATATTTGATTGTATTAAATTTAAGAACTTCCTTTCATCAAAAATGGCCAAAAAGAAAATGAAAAAACAAGGAAAACATTAACTGTTGTGACAGTCAGTGGACTAGGGACCAGGATATCTATCTATATCTAATCTATATCTATATCTATACCTATATCTATATATCTATCTATATCATCAATCTATATCATCTATATCTATAACAGAGAGATGGAGAGACAACTCCTAAAAATCAGTTAGAGAAGGGCAAACAGTAGAAAAATATGCAAAAGATAAAGGAGGTGGTAATAGGAATGAACAATAAATATATGAAAAGTTGTTCAACCTCATTAATAGTCATGGAAATGTAATTTAAAAGCACAATGCCCATCAGAAGTAAAATGGATAAATCACAGTAAGTTCATACAATGAAATATTATAAAATGAATGCAAAGATGCATTGGCATAATGGAATTAGGAAGGCGCACAGAATATTCTATTTCTTAAACTGGATATTGAGTATATACGTGTTCATTATGCTGTTATTCTATCTTATACATACCTTATAACTATCCTTTTGTATCTAATAAGTAGTGGGTCCAAGCTATCTTTTAAAGGAAGGCATGGGTGTTTCGAGGTAGAGATCTTAACAGAATCTGTCCTGTAAGACTATGTAAATTGGCAAGTAGGCCTGAATAAGAATGCTAAAAATATGACATGGGATTTAGGTGCTCAGGAAGAAGTAACTTTTACTTTAAATATTCCTTGTAAATTAGATACTAAAAGAGGTAATTGTGTTTTTTGGCTTAAGTAACTATAGGAGTTTGTTTGTTTGTTTGTTTAAACCTTAAGGAAAGCCAAGGAAATTATGAGGCTGACCATGTTTCCCAGTGGGATAAAAAGAACTTTCTCACTACACATAGTTTTTAAAAACATTGGGAGACAAACAAAAAATGCTTATGATGATACCTCATAAATCCCGCTCGTTCCACACACTTTATAGGGCAGTTAAGAAAATCAAATGAGATGATGACTATAAAATAGATCTGCTTGCATGGGTAAGTGCAACAAATATTAGCTTATATAGTTATCATTACCTTATCATAGGGTGAAATTACAAAATGATTTTAAAATTTTCTTTGCAAAACCATTATGGGAATTTTCACATATACACACATACTGAGATGTAACCATTAAATTTAGGAGAATTAACTAGATTAGTAGATTTACAATTCACAAGAAATTGCAGGTACTGAAGTTTTTAATATTTGAAGTGTAGAGACAATTTGATTAATTCAGAACAGCCATCAAAAGCGTATACCTGCCCCAGGAAGGGGATTGCAGAAACAGCAGTCATGATGTGTAAGTTGCTGCCATAAACTGATAGCTAACCTTTATTCTTAAATGCAGCTATCATTTGCTTTTAACCTTTTCTAACTCATGTCTTCATTTACTTATTTATTATGCTTGAGAGAGACAAAGACTACTTGTCAAGTTAAGAGTTTAGAAACTTTGGTCCTAGGTTTCACTTCTTGTTTTGCTTAATTAAGTTGACACAAACAAGAAAACAAAACAGAAATTTGGGGCAAATACTAAGTCCCCAGTGTGAGCCTCATATAGGATCACTGAGTCTCAAAGTCAGGGACCTAATAAGAAATGTCAAATATTAGTGATTTTAAAAATAAATGTAAGTAGAAATTTGAACTACCAAGTTGTATCTGGGGATATATGTAGTGAATGACATTGGAATCATTTGAGAAAAAGGGGACAAGAAAATGTTTAAAGTGGTTTATGTAATAAGTAATTTTAAGACAGAAAAACAGATAGCTCTTTTAAACGTAATAGACGAAAAGATATGTTTTATATAGTCTTCTGCCAAATGAGAATTTGGCAACTCAGTATCTCTACAAGGAAAAACAATGCTTAATATCCACATATCAGGACTAAAAATAGCAAAAATGCACATTTGTTTACATTACCATCATACCTTTTGCCCTATAACCTTACCCTTACGCCTGATGTATCTTAGTCATGTTCATTTTGAATCTTTATAGTATTGTGTATAGGATGGAAAAAAAGACAAAACCATATGTTTGTTGATGACCTGGGTCCAAGATGAAAAAAAGAAATGATATTTTTATGTTTTATGTATTTCCTAGGCCCCAAAATGTGATTTTCCGGCTATTATTGTCTTGCAGAAGTACACATGCCCCACGGAGCAAATACACTTCCATTCTGTTTTCATCGAAATGACCAGCAGATTCTGATCAATCCCAGGTCTCAAGTCTGACAGAGAACTATTCAGACCATTGTCTTGATTTCAGGCTGTGCCTAATCTAGGAAAACTCAACAAACACTAAACCATCTCCTTGTAAATCATGCTTGCCTCCAACATATTCACCAGATGACTGGTCCCTAATCCACCATTTTTTATCAACTCGTAATTGGAACATATTCTTCTCCATTACCGTCATACAATGTCAATGTTATAATCTGTTTGTAATTAGAACCACTCCAAAAATCCATCTTTTCTTTATCCCCTTTCCCCATGAACTTATAGAATAAATGTGCTAGTATTATTCTCACCCACAAACAGGAATCAATCTATACCAAATTCCCTGGTGTAATATGTATTAGCTTGTCACCAAGGACAAAATTTATATTTAGTTAAAGATGCGTCGCTCCACACACAGCTTCTCAGAGCTGCAGTAAATAAAAATGCACGCCTGTTTAGGCATTAAAAAAATAGAATTATTTTGAGAAATATAATCCACTTACACAATGAAAAGTCATGAAATGAATGTACCATATGCCAATAGTGATGTGCTTCAAAGAATAATGAGTTCTATTTTGGTGAGCTTGCTTTAAAGTTCATCGACATTATAGCCAATATATTTACTGCTGGCCTGTGAACAAAGCCCTACTCCCAGGTTTCTGAATAATGGTGTAAAAGAAAGATGTGGTGGAAAGATGCTGCGTGCAATTTAATGTTTTGCTTTTTTTTTTTTTTTTAGGTGGCAAACTGCCTGCCTAATTTCATTTCTTCTTTCTATTTGTTTTGGAGTAATTTAACTTACAAAATAAAGGTTATTTTAATAATTAATCCTGGCATATCAACTTCAAGGCAAGTCAGTCCATTCATAAGAAATCCCTTTATGTTTTTAATTCAGATTAGATAAGCTCTTTTTAAGGAGTTATATCTCTGAAGACGCCTATTTAAAACATGGCGGGATATAAAGACACTATTTTCCTCCAGTTACTTGTTATTATTTTTACTCTTTGCTAGAAGCATACATACAGTAGGAGCAGAATGAATGCCTGGTTCTGAAAATAAAGTATTAAACTTCTGGCAGGTTATACTTCCCTCTTAGAGTTTACATAGTCCAGTAACTGGATTTTACTTTGAAATCACAGTTTAAGATGACCCAAAGCAGAAAAAAATCAGCGTAGGATAACAATAATAGCAAATGAAAAGTTAAGTCTGGAGCTGGATACAAGAGATTATGTATTGTCTACTCCAAGTACTGTGAAATGTAATTAACTCTCCAGGAAAACAACAACAAACAATCAAACCAATAACAGACAAAAACCAAAACTAATTAGAAAACTGAAAGATTTCCTAACCACAGGCCTCAAAAAACTAATTATCAAAAGAAATTATTATATTAATGTTAACAATATCCATTTAACCAAGGTATCTTTTTAAAGTGACATTCACTACAATTACAGCAATTAAACTAATACCAGATTTCCTTCTGAGTTAGATTAACTAAAATTTTGCTTTTCTTTGAATATTTCATAAGCCAATTTTCCTAAGTCTTGTCTTAGAGAAGAATGGAATACTGTCCTATCTTCTGGCTCATAATTTGCTTTTTGTATCACTGAAACTCACATGAGAAATTAGAAACATTTGAGAGAGTGGGTGTCAAATTTTCTATACAGCTTTCATGTGTTTATCATGCAAATAAGTATTCACTCACTCAGTTTTTTTTAAAGTTCATTTATTTATTCAGAGAGAGACTGAGTGTGAGCGTGTATGTGAGCAGGAGAAAGGCAGAGAGAGGAGAGAGAGAATACCAAGCAGACTCAGCACAGAGCCCCACAAGGGCCTTGATCTCATAACCCTGAGATCATGACCTGAACTGAAATCAAAAGTCAGACGCTTAGCCGACTGAGCCACCCAGGCACCCCTCACTCACTCAATATTTATTGAGAGCCCACTATGCTTTAAGAACTGTGCCACGAAAAGTGTTTACACTGATGAATGAGACATCAAGGTCCCTGCTCGCACTGAGCTTGAATTCTTTTGGTAGGGGAGAAACAGCAAATGAGCAAATACATGAAAGTGTGATGATTGTGTTGTGTTTGAGAAGGAAATACAGAGAGTGCTTTGGTCAAGAATAAAAAGGATGGGGCCCTACTTAGATTTAGGGCTTAAAGAAGGCCCCTGTAAGTTAGTGACATTTGGGATAAGACTTGAATAAGAAGCTGGTCATTTGGAGAATAATCTAGGGAGAGAGCATCAAGTATGTTGGCCTAGAGGCAGCTGAGAGCTTATGGTGTTCTGGACATTAGCACAAGACCATGTGGTAGGGGAGTGGAGAGCCACACGTGAGTAGCACAAGTGGAGGTTGAAGAGCTAGCTCGGAGCCTGGTCATGCAGAGCTTTGCAAGCAGGGTGAAGAGTTTGGATGTGATTATCTTACTTTAAGAGCACTAGGATGCTACCAAGGCCTTTTTTGTGAGAGTGAGAAGTGATATGTATGAATTTAAGCTTGACATGATTACTCTGGCGACTTTGCAGAGACTGTCCTGAGTATCAAAAGTAGAAAGGAAGGATCAGTTAGCAGACGCTATATTGGTCCAGGAAGGGGGATTTGGGCTCGACTTGAAGTGGGGCCAATGGAGATGGAGAGAAATAATGGATCTGTGATAACTTCAAGGCAGAACTGACAAGACCTATACCAAAGTCTTGAATGTGGATAGCAAGGCAAGGGGCCAGAGGTCATCCCTAGGTTTCAGGTTGGGTATCTTCCTTACTTGCAGAGGAGAATGATAAACTTTTCCCTTCCCAGGGGTGTAAATTGCATGACATTTGAATCTGGTGAATGTAAATGTCTGAAAATGTAAGATAGTCTAACATTCATAAACTCAGAAGAAGTATTACAGACATTCTTGTAGTATGGAGAACAAAAGCACTGTGCTTTATAATTAGCAGAGCATTGGTCCTTAATTCCACGATTTTCTTTGTTATTTGGCCAATTACTTAGTGTTTTTGCATTAAAGCATTGTTTTCTTTTTTTCTGAAATATTGCAGTAATGTCAAATGTGAGAAACTATTGTGAAATTTTTACAATAGCATATGTGAAAGTGTAATACGGAGTACTAGAAGGGAAATAAGCTTTATTAAAATATTTCCATATGGTTTACCTGACTTCTAATATAAGCATTCCATTATGTCAACATATAAAGTAGTTTCTGTATCAATGACCAACAAGTTTTTATACTCACTCTTTTCCACCAGAAGACAGTCTCTTAATGTCTTGTACTATGAAAGAAAGCATTCATTGAAACCAGAATGATAGTAATTAGCTTCATTTTTTTGGTATGTTGAAAATATTTTGATGAATCCTCTATAAGAATATTATAAAATATCTATATGAATAAAATTTGTGTTAGAATGTATAAAAGTGCATTTTAAGAAGTTTAATTTATTATATTTTTTCTAGAAGAGAACTTATCTTTTACCTGATTTTAGACACACAATATTGAATTAGCAGCCTTACTAATATTTCTAAACCTCACCAGATTTTCAATCTATTGATGTTTTTCCACTACAAGATAAAATAGAAGTTAAAATAGAAAGTACTCTCTGAAAGCCACAAATTATGATCATCTGAATGAAAAAAGAGAGAAAGAGTGTGTGTGTGTGTGTATGTAATCCAAGCACAGCAGAGTGCATAATTTCAAAAGGAAGAAGTCTTAAAGGGAACATAATTCTATGTGGGACCAAGTCTTTATGAATATAACCCCATTAACTAATTACACTGTGTGATGAAACACATTACCGAAATCTATTATGTGAAATAAAACTTAGTATTGAAGCATAATTTTCACATACTGCAGAGAGTTAATTATTAAATATATTATCCACTGCACAAAAGCCACAGTGTGGATAATGATGTTTTTTGCAGAGCCCAAGTGTGAATGACAGAAAACGAATGTCATCATCAGCCTATTTTACACTAATAAAATATTTTTTTTAGATTTTTACTTCTGTGGCATACCTTTTTTAAAAATACAGAAAGTAAGACATTCCAATTGTGTAAAATTGAAAAAAATATAGGAAAATATTACCAGTAATCCCTGCCCTCACCATCCCATTCCAGTGTTAAAATTTTATGGTATTTTTTTCTAGATATTTTATATGCATTGCTCCTGTTTTTTAATTTACAAAATACCAGAGCAATACATACAGTGCATATAATTTTCTATCCTACTTTCCTCACATCATATTGTATTGAGAAAATTTCCTCGTGTTAGATAATATTCTTTTAATTATGGTTGTACCTAGTACATAATATCCTCAGAAATTCTATTAGAATTTCATTAAAATTGTTGATTTCTTTGTATAAAGTTAGTATCTTCCCAAGGAATTTTATTTCCATCCAAGCATAACATATTTTCATCTTCACTTAAATCTTCTTCTTTCTTTCTTTTTTTTTAACCTCAACAGCATCCAAGTCTTTCTTCCACATAGGCCATGCACATTGCTTGTTCAGTTTATTGCCAGGGTTTTTCCTTAACTGCTTTGCAGATAAGAAGTCTTATTTTACTCTAATTTCTAACTGCTTATTGCTGATAAAAAAGAAAAGCTATTCATGTTGTTTTGTCAGAAGCCACCTTATTAAATTTACTTGTAGTTGACTCTCTAGGGTTTTCTAGGTAGAAACATATATCATAGGCAAATAAGGAATTTCTCCAGATATTTGTATTTCATACTTTTCTTGACTTATTACATTAGCAACAGTTCCTAGAATAATGTTAGATTATAGCTATGATAGCAAATAGTCTTGGTATTAGGATTAACTATAATTCTGCTAATTTTTAATTATTGGGTATGATATTGCCTGATATCTTTACATAGCTTTTTTTATCTTATTAAATTTCTTTTCATACCTTAATTATAAAAGTTCATATATTTAAATCAAGAAGCGTTGTCAGATTTTTATCAAAAAATCAATGTTTCTCTGGATGCTCATATGCTATCTTACCTATAATGTATAATAATAATAGTAAGAATAAGAATAAACAAATTTATTGAAATTTAATACTTGCAGGTACTAAGCTAAACATTATACAAAATATCTTGTGTAATCCTTAAACAATTATATTAGGTAAATACTATTATTATCTCCAACTAATAGTAAGTGTATTCACATTATGGACCGAAGTTTCTAATATTGATATATGCATGTATTTGGGGAATAAACCCTTCTTGTGTGTAATGAATTATTTGTTTGTTATATTGCTTGACTCTATTTACTAGTCTATTATCTAGGATTTTTACATTTATAGCAATACAGACATTTGCTAATGGTGTTCCATTTAGTTTTAATCACAACCCTATGAGGAAAATGTGGTGATCTCTAGTTTCCGGGTTAAGGGACAGGAGCAAAATGACGGCATAAGTAAAGAAATTCTTCTAAAGTTGCTTAGTTAGTAAATAATGAAGCTGAGATTTGAATCCAGTGGTAGAAAAAAAGAAACTGAAGACCTATGAAAAGCTCAGTGTTATGGATCATATGTTTGTGTGCTCCCCAAATTCATTTGTTGAAACCTTAATCCCTAATGTGAGGGTATTTGAGATGGGGACTTTGGGAAGTAATTAGGTTAGGAGGATAGGACCTTCATGATGGGATTAGTGCTCTTAGAGGAAGACACATGACCTAAGAAAGCTTGCTCCTTCTCACCCTCCACTGTGTGAGGAATACAGTGAGAAGGCAGCTGTTTAGAAACTGGGGGTAGGGGTGGGGTGGGAAGGGCTCTCACCAGACAATGGATCTTCTGGCACCTTGATCTTGGCCTACCCAGCTTCCAAAACTGTGAGAAATAAATGTTTGTTATTTAAGCCACCCAGGTTACTGTATTCTGAACTAAGACATTAATAAAGGAAAATATACCAGGGGCTAATAGTATGGGCTGTGGAGCTTCTGCCTTTTCTTACAAATATGTAGAGATTATTTACATATTTTGGATACTAGTTATTAGTTGGTGTATACTGAAAATATATTCTCTTACCCTCAGTTATTTCCTTTTAAAATAGTAATGGAGTACATAGAAAAAAGCAAAGAAATATACAACTAACTTTTTAGAATAGCTACCTTCGGGGGTGATATTTACCTTTTATGATATTATGATATTAGTTCCATAATGTTTGAGTTTTATATCATTATATGAAATTTATGATATAAAAAAATATGTGATGATATTAAAAATGATTTCTAAGTCTGCTTTGATAATCTTTCTGGTATTTCAGCTGCTCCTGAGAAGATCTCTTCTTTTTTTTTTGCTGTGTCGGTGTAAGCATGCAAGCTCTTATTTGTTTTTCTATAGAGTTGAGATGAGAATAATTGGTTGTGTCCTCATTAGATATTTGAAAACAATTATATTGCAATTCCTTTAACCTTTCCTTTTGAATATTTAGCATTTTATGATTTCAAAGAAAGATGACAAGATAACATTTTAAGAAAATGTAAGATTCAAGCTAATTAACTTATTTTAGATATTAAATTGTCTCCTTACTCTGAAGTCTAGACTAGAGTAAGAAATTCCTTAAGAATTACACTAACTTTTCTCATTAATTATTTTTGCTCTTTGAACAATATTGGTCCAAACCTAGCTATAAATGAGGATTGGGCAGGAGCCCATATAATTTGAGGACAGGCATTATAACATATACACTGAAATGTGCACTTTTCAAAAATAAGATACTTTCAAAAATAAGAATAGCAAATAAAAGGAATTTATATTATGAATCATATTTAAAATATATCCCTGTATGCAGATATATCCTTATAGAGCTTATGTGTGCATTTTCTAAATGTGTTGTCCTGGTTGTTTCATTTTGGTGAAATTAATCATATTTTAGTACTTTTCCAGTGGAACAAGGTATCTGTTGGATTGCCAATGTACTTTTTCTTCTTATTGTAAAAATCTGGTCATCCTTGTTCAGAAATAACTGCTGCTAGACCTCAAATTTAAATATTTATGAGGGGGGGAATTCAAAACATGTCCTGTTGTGGAAGGAAACACACACTTTTGCTGGATTTGTCTCATGGGATCTAGGAAGCAATTTTCTCCCCTTGTTTTCTCATCTAATTTGTACAGATACCGATTTCATTAATATTTAAACCTAAATATTAAAAGAAACAAAATTTCAAACACAAAACCTTTTGATGTAGAATGTTTCTTTATGGATCTGTGTTTGCGAAGCTTATTGTCAGCACCGTAACTTTACACAACCATCAATTCTGGCTAGAAATCATCAACTGAAACTCAACATAGACCTCTAGGGAACTGTGTGATACCAACATGGGGTAACAACGGAAAGGCCAATCACGCTGAAGAGAGACTTGGGAGGGGATTGGGTCCAAATTGTGAAGAGTAGTTTAGATTTCAAGTGCTTCTTAGAAGTGAAGAAAACAAACTGCATGAACCCCACAGGCAAGCAATAAAGGATCAGTTTCTAGATAAGGAGATGGTAGAACTGGAGCAGAGGGTGAGGTCCTGGAGTTCAGTAAAAATGGGCAAGTTCAAATGGCTCAGTAAGTTATAATTGCTCAGAAATCCTCTGAGGCTGTCTCCAGGGGCCTATGATGTGGAAATCTCTGCTCTAGATGTGAAGTATAGCAATAACCAAAAGACACACAAGCTCTGTTTTTGTGAAGGAAATGCAGTAGCAGGAAAAAATGGGCAAACAAATCATTATGACGTACTGTGATTTTTTTTTTTTAAAGGAGAAAGAAAGTATAGGATGCTATGGAAACATAAAACAGATGGACTTATCCTTGGCTACAGGATCAGAGAAAATGTCTCTGGAAGTAAACTGAAATCCAAAGAAACGACAAGTGTTGGCGAGGATGTGGAGAAAAAGGGAGAATTGTGCACTGTTGGTGGGAACACAGACTGGTGCAGCCACTGTGGAAAACAGTATGGAGGTTTCTCATCAAATTAAGAATAGAAATACCTATGATCTAGTGAATCACACTATTGGGTTTTTACCCAAAGAATATAAAAACACTAATTCAAAAGGATATATGTATCCTTATTTTACTGCAGCATTATTTACAATAGTCAAGATATGGAAGCAGCTCAAGTGTCCATCGCTAGATGAACAAAGAAGATGGTGTGTGTGTGTGTGTGTGTGTGTGTGTGTGTGAGATGGAATATTATTCAGCCATAAAAAAGAATGAAATCTTGCCATCTGCAATAATATGCATGGAGCTAGAGAGTATAATGGTAACTGAAGTAAGTCAGTCAGAGAAAGACAAAAACCATAGGATTTCACTCATATGTGGAATTTAAGAAACAAAGCAAATGAACAAAGGGGACAAAGGAGAGAGACAAACCAAGACTCAGACTCTTAACTACGCAGAACAAACTGGTGGTTACCAGAGGGGAGGTGGGAGGGAGGATGTGTGAAGCAGGTGAAGAGGATTAAGAGTACACTTATGATGAGCACTGAGTAATGCATAGGATTGCTGAATCACTATATTGTACACCTGAAACTAATATTACACTGTACATTAACTATACTGGACTTAGAATTAAAAACTTAAAAAAAATCAACTGAGATCCAAAGCATGATTAAGCATTAGCTAGTTCAGAAAAGGAAGATATGGACATTCCAGAAAGAGAATGTTCCAGTGCTTTCTATTTGAATAAGGATTGGTACAGTCCCACAAAGCTGTAGACATTCCATTGTTCTTTGTCACATTGCACTTTGTGTGTTTTCCTTGACAGTGAAATCCTGGAATAAGAGAGTGTGTCTTAGTCATTGTTGAATGTCCAACACCTAGGGCAATGCCTGCACATAGTGGGACTTCGGTAAATGTTAAGGGGTTGTAAAAAATATTCCTGTATATTGAGATACCTACAAGAATGTTCATTTTCTCCCGGGTACTAAGTCTGAACTTTGGGTAAATTTCCACTGAGTAGATAAAATACCTCAGCTTTGTTCTCATGATCCATGTCATTGGGTTTCCCAAGGTATGGTTAGTGATAAAGACATATTACAAAGTATAATTTTTTATTCATTTATCATTTTTCCATTGCAAATTAGACCTCTATTATAGTATGTATGAGTAAAACACATTACTTTAAATTTTTTTTTTTTTTCAACGTTTTTTATTTATTTTTGGGACAGAGAGAGACAGAGCATGAACGGGGGAGGGTCAGAGAGAGAGGGAGACGCAGAATCGGAAACAGGCTCCAGGCTCCGAGCCATCAGCCCAGTGCCCGACGCGGGGCTCGAACTCACGGACCGCGAGATCGTGACCTGGCTGAAGTCGGACGCTTAACCGACTGCGCCACCCAGGCGCCCCTAAAACACATTACTTTAAATACATTAATATTTTAAAGTGTTATACATATGTCAGAGGAACATTTTAAAATATAAAAATGGAAAACAATCTAAAATTTATTAAAAGTAAGTGTTCATTTGGGATGTCTGGCTGGCTCAGTCAGTAGAGCATGCAATTCTTGATCTTGGGGTTTGGGGTTCAAGCACCACACTGGTTGTAGAGATTATTTTTTTAAATTTTTTTTATGTTTATTTATTTTTGAAAGAGACAGAGCATGAGTGGGGGAGGGGCAGAGAGAGAGGGAGACACAGAATCTGAAGCAGGCTCCAGGCTCTGAGCTGCCAGCACAGAGCCCAACTCGGGGATCAAACTCATGGACCGTGAGATCATGACCTGAGCCGAAGTCGGACACTCAACTGAGCCACCCAGGTGCCCTGGGTGTAGAGATTATTTTAAAAAATCTTAAATAATTAAGTATTGATTTTTATTGATCATTGTCTCAACATTTCCTTAGTTTAACTTAAGCTTACAGAGTCCTACAAAGCAATTTTTTGATATTACTATAAATGATGTCTTCATGATAAAAGTCTCAAAGTCTTTGGGGCATAGACACGCACAGTACTATAGATACGTTACTTTGGAGTTTTCGAGCTGTGTGGCGTCAAAAACTTTTAAAGAAATTCTCTCTCTCTAACAGTAGGAACCTAATTACTTTCACATTTATTAGAAAAAAACAGATTAAGTGTCTTCGTAATAGTCCTTTTGGCTATTTTGACTCTATCAATATTCTCTTTTCTTAGCTGAAATAGCTACAGAAATGACAACATGTATAGTATGAATCACTTGGCTAAATATAAACCTCATGATGGTCTTTGTTTTTTCAGGCATAGTCTTCTTGACAGCTTTTAAGATAACCAAAGGAAAAAAAATCTGATTTGAGATGCCCTCCAATTTTCTCCCTTTCTTACCTTAGACTAAAAATACATTTAAACACAATATAGAGATATTTTTGAATGAACTCTCAGTCTCTTCCAAATGACATGCTTTTCAGAAATCATTTTCTGAGTTTTGTTTTTTGTTTTTAATCTACTTCCCAACAGGTTCTTTTTAATTCTGCCATGATAGGACTTTCTTTAGAGTACAGAAACTGCTTGTCTGGTTAAAGTAAAACAGACCTTAACATAGTGTCTAATTAAATTTGTCTAAATGCTAATCGATTTGCATAAGGCTTTGTTTGGGCCTTACTTATTTTTTGAGTCCTCAGGGCTTAGCACTGTATCGCACATAGTAGATGCTAGATAGATGTTTGCTAAAGAAATGAAAGCATGGACTGTGGATATGATAATCCTTTAGAATATCTGCATTACTGGAATTTTATGTATTTCAATATAATGCTATTTGAGATTAGAGGTTCTATGAAGACATATCATCAATAATAGTAACAAGCATTATTTGGGAGTGACAGCATATCTTCTGTTTCTTTAATGACTCATAAACCACAGTACATAATGTTTGTTTGATAATGAAACATTGCATCTTCTAGACAGTATGTGAGACATGATGATTTAAGTGGCTGAATTTAAAAATACCTTCCAAGCAGCCTCACTAAATGAACATGCCATACAAGAACTAAATGAAATGTTTGGTTTTCAGGTTGAAAATTATTGGTACCAAGTCTAATTTTTATTTTGTGTAAAGCATTATATACCCATAATTTCACCCCCTAATTTAAAACAAAAGTTTTATTAAAGCATAGGATAAATAGCTGTTCTTTATTTGTTTTTCTTATGTACTATTTAAGTCCATAGCCAGAATGGATAAAGTATCTACACTGGATAAGCAAAAATTGGATCTGAGGAAAGCCACCAAATACTATATATACTCAATGTTATTCTTGTGAGTAGCACAACTATATTAACACAAGAACCAAGTGCATTGTAACAAGAGAGGAGAAGGAAAGGAAACTCACATTTCTTTAACATCCTATATCTGCTGGGTTCCTCATTGTTTTACTCTGTTCTATAATAAAAATAACAAATATGAACTGGGTGACTTACAAACAAAAAATATTTATTTCTCATAATTCTAGAGCCTGGGAAGTCCAAAATCATGGCACCAGCAGATATGTCGTCTGATGAAACCTTCTACCTGACTCATAGACTTCATAGTCTTCTCACTGTGGCCTCACATGATATAAAGGGAAAGGGATCTCTCCAAAGCCTTTTTTATAAGGGCACTAATCCTATTCATGAGGGTTTTACCCTCACGACCTAAGCACCTCCCAAAGGCCACACCTCCTAACAATCATTTTGAGGGTTAGGATTTCAATGTATGAATTTGGAAGGAATACAAGCATTCAGACTATGCCCTCATAAAATCTTCACGCTCCAGCTGGATAGTCTGGTGAATGAGGCCTGGGCTGACTTTACAGGCTTAGAGCCACAGATATGGAGGCCTGGTAGAGAGAGCAAATTGCACATGTGTGTACTTGGGGGCTATCAGTTGAATAGAGGCACATTGCTGGACCTTGCCCTGAACCAGGACCTGTGTTGGCCAAAAGGGAGTCACCAGCCTGGGCTCCTGGAGGCCACAACACATCTGCCATCATCCAAGCCCATGCCATCACAATCCCACCTGGGCGTGAGATTCACTTTTCTTTCTTGGGGCTTTTTATCATATGCATGGGTGTCTGACACCTAGTTTGCCAAAGTGAAGGCTGGTGGTTATCAACAATCAGCAATATCTCTGCTAGAAGCCTTCAAAGAGATTACGTTTACAATGATTCGCAGTAGCCTGAGACTTGTGGGAAAGCTCTGCTGAGGTGGTACCTGCAGGTAAAGCCCACACTCCTACTGTCCTGCGAAGTGGGTATTATCACTATTTGGTAGACAGGAAACAAAAGTTATGAAAGTTTGAGTGACTTGTCCATATTTCCACAGCTGGGAAGCAGGCGAGCCAAAATGTAAGTGTGGAGATAGCTCTGTGTCTCCATGACGACATCCTGTTCACACCCCCAGGCATTAACGGGGAGTCTTATTCCATTCATTTTGCAACAGTTGCATGAAAAGAGGTGGAGGAATCCTGCTACAGCTAATGACATCCCAAATCTGATTGACGAATTCTAGTTTTAATCCTATCAAAACTTTAAGGGACAATTCATTGCTCTGTGGGATAGTGAGAAATAAGGTAGGATCAAGAACCCACCTTTTGCCAAGATTGCGTGGCTTCCCACTGTGGGAAGTACATAATGATATGAGCACTGATGAACTGACCCAGTTCCAGGACTGTCTTGTCCTCACCACATCACAAAGAGCACAGAACTAACTGTCCAAACGCTTGCACAAAAGTAATGTCACCATGTACACAGTTCACTAAGTGTGCTTTCTTAGGTACGATCACATGGAGGCATTACTCGGCAAACAAACCTCAGCTCCGCCAAAATTTAAATTAGAAAGAGTGGTCCAAATCAAATGGAAAATGGGCTTTTACTGCACACTGATCAGAAGAAGACATACTCCATTTCTGTGCTTATGCTTCTGAGATTAATCGGCTACTGCTAATGTATCCAAACTCCAAAGAGAGTTAGAACACTCAAACTCTTACAGCAAAGCAGCTACCTTGCATTTAGAAAACCCTTCATTCTTTACAAAGTACAGTTTCATACTTGGTATACTTTGAGATACGGTATAGCCCAATCTGAAAGCCATGTTGTAATTGCACTTAGGTTTCTTTCTTACCTAATCCATCCTCTCATTCTACAGAATTTCGATTGTGAAATTATTCTCTTATTCCTAGATTCCAAAGAGCTCATGATAACTGACAAGACTGAGCCACTGGGCCTGGGTAGAAGTAAACAAACACAATTTCCTGCATCAAGGACACATCCAAAATATGTATTTCCTCAGAAAGAAGGAAAAAAGGAAAACCATCTCATCACAATTCGAATGCAAAACAAGATAGGATATTCAGCACACATTATTTTCTCTTTCACTTTCTGAAGCTGTTTCTCCATTTCTTCACTTTGTCTCGCACACAATGGGATTTGTATTTCATTATCCAAAAGGAAGTTAAGATGCCCTAGGCATCTTTACGTCAAGGCAATAAAGACTTAATAATAAAGGCATAATGATATTAAGCATGAAGGTCTTTGTTTTTATTTTGTTTGCAAGATTACGGTTCTGTTGAGTCGGGAGATTTTCATGGTACTGAATAATAAGATTTTGTCTTCTTCAGCTTGGACCCTCACCTAATGATTAAATATGTCTATCTGTCAAGTAGCAGAGTAGGGAGTACACAACAGAGAAGGTTAGACACGCCATTCTAGGTTTAACAAATCATGGCTATAGACATCTTGAGGAGCCCATTAGAGAATGTCTAAGTCCCTATCAATCGATAAAGGCCACTAATAGTAAACTTTATACCAATACATTCACAGAGCCTGAAAATCATCTCCAAAAAGACATAAGGTCTAATACAATGATACTACCAACCTCAGCACAGATGATGAGAAACACACATGAAACCAGGAGAGTCTGAGTAAAGAATCCATAATAGATGAGACTTTTCTTTCAACTTTATTGGGAAAGGGTGGTCATCACTTTCTAAATGAGGACAAATTGGTAGTTTATTTCAGAACCTGGTATACACAGAATTTATCATTTATTTATGTATGTATAATATCCTAGTCTATTTATACTATGTAAGTCATGTCATTCTTAACCATTTCTTTTGTTTTTGTGAAGTCTTGAGTTAAAGCCCCTCCTGATGATATTTCATATTGATTCCTTTAGGATAAACCCTCAAAGGCTATTTCAGTTAAACTTCATAAATCCAGAATGGGTGCATAGAAGGCTTAACAGGGCTTAATCTTGTCAGTGTGCTACTCATGCATCAAGGCATTGAGCTACTTAAACTTTTTATGACTCTGCTGTTGTTTAGTATAGCGTGAACATGTAATCATACAATTTTTTATCCTATTTTCTTCTGATATTTAAATAAGCTAGCCTCTTTATCTGCTTCCGGGAGGCATAGGAATTATCTCACACAGTTTAGAGAGAGTAAACAGGAAGATAGAAGTAAAATGACTTGCTTAGAGGCTCAGTGGATTCTCTGGAAAATGAAAAACTGCTATCAGAAGTCCTTCCCCTCAGGGCTAATTCTCTATTGCACTTCCTTCCTGAGCAAATATACCAGAATCAAATCATCTCTCATCCTTGTCTTAACAACATCTACTTATGTAAGCTCTGCAAATTCAAAATCCCTACAAGAAAAAGGACAGAGCATTTATAGTTGTGACCCACACGATTTAAAGTTAGCTGGGAGGCTGGCAAAACACAGTGTCATGCTGAAGTTATTTCCAGAACAGCAGGCATCTCTTCAAGCAAAGCAGCTAAAAGGATGTCAAACTTGCCAACCTATTTTCTCCAACACAGTTCTTTTAATATTGAGTGAATGGTAGGAAAATTTTATCTTCCCATATATTCACATTAATTAACCAGGAATTATGAGTCAGACTATAAAACAGAGATCCCAGCAGCAGCATGGAGTCTGGAGTTGGACTCTATGGGTTTGAAACCTGGTGCTACCACTTTCTGGCTGGGCAGCCTTAGTCAAGTTACTTAATCTCTCTGTGCTCAGGTTCCTCAATGGTAAAGTGTTGGTAATAATAGTACCTGCCTCATAGGGTTGTAATTGAATTAATTCATGTGAAGTGCTCATAAATGCTAGCTGTTTTTGTTTTTTGTTTTATATCATATCCCCAATACCTAGTCCAAAGCCTGTCACATTGTTATCTTTTAATAATGTGAGCTGTACCCTTGAACTTTCAAGAAGTTTTTATTCTAGTTGGGAAACAAGATATACATATAAGATAAGAGTAACCAAATGGTATGGAAAACATACGTACAAGGGTATATTTATCATACAATAGTAGATCAGATGAAGGAATGGTCATTGGAGGCCAAGTAGAAATAGAAGCTTCCATGGGAGCAGCCAAAGAATCTGTGTGGACAATAGGTCATTCAACAGATATTCACAGAGCATCTGCAATGGTCTAGACAGTGAGAATAAAAGTTCTTCCCTTGACATCAAGATTAGTTGAAAACTTTCCATGAAGAAAATGGAAATGGAACACCTATGAGATATCAACTTCAAATTGTAAGAGAAATTATCAGGTTAGCTCTCCTGAACCCATGTTTATGTTTGGATTCAGAGAAAAATCTGTAGGATCCTTCCTGGAAGATGAGAAGTTGGGAGAGGGGGGTGAAATGTATATGAGGTCATTCCATTTTTACTATTGTTTTAATTTTTAAAAATAGTTCAAGTTAATTAAAAAGGAGACAAAATGCATGACTGGGTTTTAAGGATTCTTGTATGTGTATTACTTAGTACAGTGATTAGCAAATGGTGGGCACTCAATATATTTTTGTTGAATGAATGAATGAATGAATCAAATAGTATTTAGATGAATTAGAGAAATACCATCACAAAATCTCTCTACCCAAAACTTTAGAGAATGGTCTCAAAGAGAACAAAAATGGACTTGAATGAGGAAGAGGCATAAAAGTTCACTAATGTATCCATTCATCCATCGATGGAGAAAATGTGGTGTGTGTGTGTGTGTACACACTGTGTACACACACACACACACTGGAGTATTACTTGGCAATCAAAAAGAATGAAATCTTGCCATTTGCAAATACGTGGATGGAACTGGAGGGTATTACGCTAAGTGAAATTAGTCAGTCAGAGAAAGACAAAAATCATATGACTTCACTCATATGAGGACTTTAAGAGACAAAATAGATGAACATAAGGGAAGGGAAACAAAAATAATATAAAAACAGGGAGGGGGACAAAACAGAAGAGACTCATAAACATGGAGAACAAACAGAGGGTTACTGGAGGGGTTGTGGGAGGGAGATGGGCTAAATGGGTAAGGGGCACTAAGGAATCTACTCCTGAAATCATTGTTGCATTATATGTTAACTAATTAGGATGTATATTCTAAAAAATAAAAAAAAATTAAAAAAAAGATGTCAGAAAAAGAAAAATTCACTAATGTAAGGATTTCTGTCTTATATTCTGGATGGTACTATAGGAAGAGGCAACCATTGTTCCCTTTTCCCCAGAGAGGCGAGAAAAGCCACCTGATGGAGTAGGAAGAATGGTTCGTGAGTAGAGAAGGACTGAAAGACAAACTATTCCAACACTTTTTTTAAACAGTGAGGAAGACTTTATTCAAGGCTATTATAATAGGAGAGAAAGATTGAACTCAGTTCCAAGTATAGAAAGGGCAGCTGGAGATTTAGTCAGAGTGAGGGGGTCAGTAGACAGTTCTTGAGTATACATCAAGAGTAAGGGATTATTGCTAACCTGGCCTAACAAGTTTCTTGGCTAATCAAAGGCCAAGGACCTAAAAATCAAGGGTAGAATGGGGAATTTGATCAAATAGCAGGGTAGGGAGATTCTCATTAAATTGAATGATTCTCATTAAACTATGCAAAAATGTTTTCTACACTAATGAAGCTTTATGTCTTTATCTTTTGTGGTCCTCTTGTGGAAATCTTCTTTTAAGACATGATGTTTCAGAGAAACTAAAACATGAAGCCAGTGTGTAGGCAGCTTTGGGGATCCTTGCACCCCACATTCCTCTGTTTGAGAAACAACTCCCTCCCTGATGTCCTTCAACATCTATAGATATTTCTGTATTCTGTCTCCCTCCTTCTGTAATACAACCCAGAATATTATTCAGAGGTCCTTATGTTAGTGAACTGTTGTGTCTGTTCCTCATTCAAATCAATTTTTGTTTTCCTTGAGGCCATTGCTTCCCTGATATTTTGGATAAAGAGGCTTCACAGTGTTATTTCTCCAATTCATTTAAAGCTTATTTGACTAATTTATTAATTAATTTGTCAAATATACATTGAGTACCCACCATTTGCTCATCACCAAGCTAGGGATAAGGTATACAAGAGCACTTTCCTGGCTAGACCAGAGGTTGAAAAGACATTGAATAACTCCTAAAGTTGAGTAGAGTGAATTGGATTTTATTTTGGGGGATATGGACAGATCAAAGTCAAACTGGGCCATAGACAAGCAGAGAAAAGACAGTTGCCGAGAGATTGTCTTCACATTCCATGTCCCAGAGCCAGCCAGTATAAAGTAAAGCTGAACCTCCTACAGATGAGTCCCTTGAGGTCCTTCAGGATTCTTAATTTGGCAAAGTTTTTGTTTGTTTGCAATCAAATATTCCCCAATCAGTCCTTCCAGTGGCTCTATAATGGAAGAAGTTATCTACAGTTTCTCCTGCTATGGGAAAATGCCACATCTGCTTAAAAACAAACAAACAAAAAAGTGATGGCTTGAAGACAACTCACAAAGATAAGGCGTAGATCACTGTATTTGTGCCACCTCTGCCCCAATTTCCACTTTCATTTGTGCTCTCAAATACTAAGAATTTATCCAAGGGGAGAAATAATTGGTAGGAATAACTTAGGAGCACCCTCCTAAATCACAGTACTCACAATCAAGGATCCTGGGCATGCTAGAGATTGCCTCACCCTGTTTACATCCAAGCCTCAGGGGGTACAAGCCTCCTGATAGTCCAGGGAAGATGAATCTAAAATGAGATAAACTCAGATTTCTGCCCCACAGTCACCTGTAGCCCTAGCATTTGACTTGCAAGTTTGCATCGAAAACATTATCCAGCAAGGCTTCCCTCACGTCTCTTTTTCTAGAGAGGTGTTACTCCTCAGGCCAAATTTAACATTTACCATATGCCAAGATCCTAAGAATTTTTGTATTTTATCTGTATGTGCAAATTTGTCTTTTGCTTTAGGGAATAGGAGAAACTCCCTCCCCTCCCACGGACTTTAAAGGCATGGTATACTCACAATAGCCCTGATTTTGAACTTTTATGGAGTGGGGAAAATAAGTTTAGTGTCTTAAAAGGACTCCACGATGGTAGTTCAATGGAAAAATCACGTCTGATGATTATCAACTGTGAGATTTCACTTCACTAAAAGCCCTCTGAATTGGGTCCATTTCTGAATAAAGATTGCAACTACTCTCCCAAACACCTCCGCTCTGCTGGAGATCCAGTCCTTAAGTATACTTTCTGGTCTTTTTAGATTCCGATCGCATTTGCTTCTCAAATTCTTTTTCTTTCATGAAAACTGAAGTGATAAAGGGTAGGTAGCAAATATAATCATGGGTTTCAGCCATGAAAATGCAAGCAGGGGAACAGGTTTTCAACAGGACAGCTTCAGTATCCTTCCTCTGTGAAGGCTCTTTCCCACTGGGATACTAATGATAAAGTAGGACCAGCTATGTAAGGGAAAAGATGGAAAAATGGGAGCAGGTGAAAAACTGAAAAGACACTGGTAGCATTTTCTGCTACCAGTAATAGGGCATTTTCTTTTAGCAAAGCTGCCCTATATCAATCTGTTATTCAGTCAAGTTTGTTGGCTTTATTAGCATGTGGATAAGCAGAGTGTAGCTGGCTATCCTGCGGCCAAAAAGAGGAGGCCCTAAAACAAGAAATCAGATGTTCTCAACAGAATGAGCTTGCTGATGGGAGAAGCAGTTTGTCAGACAGAAAGAGGACTGCCAGGCTATTATGATGGCCAAGTTGACAGGACAGCAATTGTATTTATAAGAATACAACCTGGGATTGTCACCGGGTATGTCTGGAGTGGTTAAACCCAGGTCCCTGTATAGACTCTGAAGGACAATGCTGGTTATCAACAAATGAGAAAAGAATTTGCATGTTGATCGGTTTCTAATAAGGAGAACGCTTATGTCAGTTGACCAAAGGTAATGTTGTACATTGTTAAAATCATAATGCACACTGGTGAGTATGAAATCACCTGGGATGTTAAAGCCAGGTATCAGTTCTGCTTGGACTAAAATCGAGAAATGAATTCAAGAAGCAGCCAAAGTCAGAAGTACAAAGCTAGCTACAGATAAGGAAGCAGTCAGGCCTCTGGAGCCCTGGTGCCTGTCTATCCCTGAGAATAGTCTTGAAGATTTGCAACCTGTTAGTGAATCAGAACAAGGACTAGTGTTTACTGACAAAGCCAGGCAAGTGTTTGGCATCGAGGAGGAATGTCAGGTAATATCAGATAGGCAGTCACTAGGCACCAGTTCAAGGAGCAGGCTTCTATTGCTGTCAGGAACTGAGGCCCCAGAGAAGACACATAGATGAAGGCACAATGGTGGAAAAATTGGTCATTGGAGTGGGGCTCGAGTCCAAACTAAATGTGTGTTCAGAAAGACAATGCAAGGCCCAGAGAGAGGCGCTAGGATCAATCAGTCAAACTCTCCCTACACCAGGTCTGAATCGATCCCAATGGCAAGGAATCCCCATTTATGAAAAGAGAGCAGAAGTAAGAAAAAGTGCCTGCTATCCTAGGCAAACTCCAGATGCTGCTTTGCCAAAGAGCAGGATGCTAAATATTTTTGAGAAAGTCTTTCTGGACTTGACAAGGGAAAATGAAAGCCAGTCTTGTCATTTGACTTTTAAATGATCTCCTGGAGGAAGGTTATCTTGGAAATATTCAGCATAAGGGGATCTTTTTAAGGCAAAATTAAAGCAAGAACTTTCCCTTGACAATAACCTTAGAAATTACCACACTAGCTAGAATATTGCAAGCCCAAAATGATTGTATGCCAAAAAATGCCAAAACCATCATGCAGTACTACAAAGGATATGAGAAACCTGGCTCTCAAGTCATTTTTTGGAAGTGAGTGCAAATAAATGCTGAGTGTAACAAATAACTTCCTGCTGGGTGATTTATGCTAAAGGACATCTAAAAAGAAAAAAAAAATGAGAACTCAAGTTCTAGGAAACAACTATCCAAGAGACTAAAAGAATATTTTCCTAGGGGCGCCTGGGTGGCTCGTCGATTAAGCATCAGACTTCGGCTCGGGGCATGATCTCACAGTTCGTGGGTTTGAGCCCCATGTGGGGCTCTGTGCCGACAGCTCAGAGCCTAGAGCCTGCTTTGGGTTCTGTGTCTCCCTCTCTCTCTGCCCCTCCCCACTCCACTCTGTCTCTCTCTCCCTCTCAAAAATAAATAAAACATTTAAAAAAAAAGATTTTTTCCTAATGGTCACATGACAATGACTACAAACAATTCCTGTGCCATAATCTCAGATATTGTTGCCCATGCAAGGAATAACACTCTGAAGAAGAGAGATTTTGCGCCGAGAGGAAACTTTGAGTTGAACACATTTCTTCCATTTTTAGAATAAACGTTGTGCCCCAAACTGAACAGTTAACCAGTTGCAACGCCACCACTGGATTTGGGACCTTGTAGTTTCTAAAATTTCTATTATTCCAAACAAAAGCCTTGAAGTCCAAACCATATCGTAAAGTCTCTCGTTTCTAAAAGAGTATTCCCATCTTTCTTCCCTCAGAATTAGACTCATTCAGAGTTGCTTAACAGATGGTTTTAGAAAGTGTTAACTTACCCTTTATACACTGGGAAGGGGGTGGGCACCAGTAGCTGGTCCCCTCCCAGTCTCTCCCCAGGCTTAGCAATTGCAGGCACCGCTTTCCACTCTCGGGGTTGGACATCCAAAGGTCCCATAAGGCCCAGGGCAGTTCAGGTTCTCAACTTGCTACCAGGAAATTCAGCACAAAGAGGATCTGGATTATTAGTTATCTATTGCATGAACACAAATCTGGCATTTGGAGAGTCATTCCGTGGTTTAAAGGGAAAAACAACTCAGGAGGGAACGAAGTACTATTTTGCTTACTATAAAAATTAAACCTTCTCTAGCATTTGCTTTATGTTCAAATAACTCCAGTCCTTGGGGGACCCTGCTGACCCCAATTTTTGATTCAGCTTAGACTGTGCTAAGATTTAGCATAATTAAAGACAGAAAGTAACTTAACTGTCCAAGATTACGATGTTGAGTTTGTGATAAGTGTTTCTCTGCTGAAGAAGGCAGTCTGGTTGTGATTGAAACACCTCCTCCTCTGCGCCCTACTCTTATCAGGCTCTGCAGTCAGCATCTTTGACCTATATTTGATTCCCTTTTGCAATATGCGCTTTTGATCACGAAACTGCCGGGGAAAGGTTCCTTCTAAACCACAAAACAAGGTAAGCTGTTTCTTATTTGTTTGAATATACGGGAAGCTGGTGACAACCAATTTTCTTCTTCTACATCTAAGCAATCGAAAGGTCAGGTGTTAGGAGGGATTAGGGAGAGTTTATGAGGCAAACAGCCCTCCCCACCATAAGCCTTATCAGGAACAAGCCCAGCTTTCTTTCATAAGCCTCTGGTGGGCGTCTTGTGCTCAGAACCACCCTGGCTGGCAGTCAGGGGTGCACACCGCACAGTTTATCATCAGGCAGCATCTTTGAAATGCCAAACTTTATTTATTGATCTTACAATTCTCTGTTATCTTCAACAAGCCATGGGAAAACTAATACATTTTGTATGGATTAATCCTTGTAATTCTACACAACGTACACCCAGCGATAACTCAAGCTCGCTTTGTCTTCTCATTATCTAAACAGACATGTCTTTTTTTAAGTCATCAACAGAGGTCATCTACCAAATGCCCTTGTGGAATATTCATTAATCAAATAACTAAATTGAAATGGACCTTCAAAGCATTATTCATTTCCCCATCATCCTCCCAACATCAGTTTAAATGCTTTGTGGGTATAATGATTAGGCTGATATTTAATTAATTGTGAAATTGTGAATTAAGGCTAAGTTAAAAGATAAATCATTCTTCAGTGCATTCAATAGAAAGAGAGAGAGAGCCAGAAAGGGCAAGTGAGCTTGACTGGTGGCTTTAGTTGGGCATTCTTAGCAAATATCTCTTTATTCACAACACCATAAAAAACATTTGATTTTAAGGTTAACCTTTGTGAAGCAAAGCTTATTTGTCCATTCTTTCCTGATGGACTTCAGATTCGTCACCACACCCATGACAAGATGCTACAGGCCAGAGCACAGATCTAGGTATAACCTGCTACTCTTAAGTATTGTGCAAAAAATAAAACAACAATCACTGAAGATCCCAGTATGGAAATCACAGCCCTGATTTTGTTTATTGTGTGTGATGATCAGAATGCTGTAGTTTTAACCCTAAGGAGTATAGGGTTGATTCCAAACTGACGCCTTCCCCAATCATTCCTGCCTTCATGCCCCACACCGTGCCTAACACTCATTATCAGGAGCGCCATGATATCAATCCATCTTTATTGTTTACATTTTTAAACTTGCCCATTTCTTCCTCTTTGACTATTTACTCCTTGGACTTCAGGGTCCAAGTCTTAATCATCTTTGTATATTCAACATGACTTTTATTTTTTTATTTTTTTAAGTTTTTTTATTTATTTTGAGAGAGAGAAAGAGCAGGAGAGGTGGAGAGAGAGGGAGAGAGAGAGAGAGAGACAGAGACAGAGACAGAGAGACAGAGAGACAGAGAGACAGAGAGAGAGAGAATCCCAAACGGGTTCCCCACCACCAGCATGGAGTCCAACTTGGGGCTCAAACCCATGAACTGTGAGATCATCAACATGACATTTAAAGCCTAATTCTCAAATTGAGCAGAGCTGGCTTTGGGCTTGCTCTTCCTTTCTCCTGGAGCACTCTTTCTCCATATGTCCACTGGCTCACTCCTTGGCTTCATTCACATGGCTACTCAGATGTCATTTGCTTGGTGGGACCTACTTTAATCACTGTCTTAGTCCAATTGGGTGGCTATAACAAAGTACCATACCCGTACTTGGATTTATTTTTTTTTCTTCATAGCACTTAGCAGTACTTAATACTGTATTTGTATTTGTTTGTTTATTGCCCATTTTCCCCCCTCCTCAATAGAATCTCCATGAGGAAGGAAACTTACCTATTTTTTTCACCACTGTATTCCTTATGGGGGTACATAGGCGTTAAAGAAACATTTAATTTAATTAAATAATAAACGATGGGGAAAAGAAGCCTTTCTTTTCATTGTCATTGTTAAATTCTCAGAAACTACTATAAGAAGAAAGTCTGGTTGAGAATGAAGTCAGCAACAACCAAAAAGCAGATCCCAGAGATAAAGAGACAGATTCTTGTTTTTTTTTTTTTAATGTTTTTTTTATTTTTGAGAGAGAGAGACAGAGCGTGAGTAGGGGAGGAGCAGAGCGAGAGGGAGACACAGAATCCAAAGCAGGGTCTAGGCTCTGAGCTGTCAGCACAGAGTCCGACGTGGGGCTCGAACCCACGAACCGTGACATCATGACTTGAGCCGAAGTCAGACACTTAACCAACTGAACCACCCAGGTGCCCCAGAGACAGATTCTTGATTTGAGAGGTTGAATCCAGATATGCCTGAAGCAAACACACCCATGAACATTTCAGTTTTATGTGCTAATACATTTCCTTGTTTATTTAAGATGGTTTATGTTAAGTTTCTTTCATTTGCAACCAAAAACTCAACAAAAACATAGTCACCTACGGGTCATCCACACATTAATTTTATTATCATCCACCTGCTTAGAGTACCAGCTGGTTCCATCTTCTGTGATCTGTCAGTGTGGCTGTATTTGCTCACCTTTAGGCACCTCGGCATCTCAGTCCCATTCTTCACCCCTGCCAGGGTGTCTGGTTTCCAAGGCTCAGCCCTCCCAGCCTAGCCCATCTCACAGACTATTGGATGGCTACCTCTATTTATGACATTTCTGGCTGATGGAACCTGTCCTGAAACACCTGCTCTGTCCCCTGTCTGGTCTCTAAAGGCCAGTCCCAGCTGGTTTCACCCACCCTGGTGTCTATTGAGCCCTGGTTCTGACATAGTAATCTCTCAGATGCAGAGTACTACAGCACATTCCTTCTATACAAGAGCTGTCCCAGCAGCCCCCTGAATTGGAATGTTAGCTCCACTACCTAATAGCCATATAACCTCACGCAAGTCACTTAGTCTCTCTATGCTTCAATTTTCTCATCTATAAATCCAGAATAATAACACTATCTCATAGGGTTGTGAGATAATATATGCAAAACACTTAGAATAGCACCTGGAACATAGCAAGTATGCAATAAATATGGCTGTTATTGTTTTCAGTAATAGATAGAACTGGCCCTTCAATGAGATGCCAGAAGGATGAAAAGATTTTATACTCCCTTATAGGTTTCATCAAGCTCTATTGAAAGCAAGACTGTCTTCTTTTACTTTACCAATCTTATTTCCCAACTGGATAATGAGGGCCTGTAGGGCAAGGCTTGCATTTTGTCTTTCTGTGGCTCCAGCCCAGTGATGATCATTAAGGGCAGTCACTAAAGCTGTGCTTGGATTGATTGGCAATACCCCATAATCAATAATCATTCATGTTATCAATAAGCACAAATTTTATTAACGAAAAATCAGGGTAATTAGTGACTGGTCTCTATTCCTTTCTTTCCCAATGAGCTTTCCTCTGGGTTTAGTTTCCAGGGAACAATGCACTCCTCTAGGACAGGCAAATGCTGTATTCTATATCCTTGTCTGCTTTTCTTCCCTGGGGAATTGACTGTCCCTGGGAAGCACTTATCAATATCATGTTTCTCTCCCTTAAAATATTAGGCTTAGAGGAAGCCCTAATCTGTCAGTTGGACTGCTTCACCTCTTCTGAAGTAGAAGCTTGAAACCCGCTCAACACTTCCGAGGCCAACTATATGCCCAAGAGTGCTCAGCATACCAGCAAACACCTTAACTCTAGGCTAACATGAGTGTCCTATGGGGCACTTGGGTGGCTCAGTTGGTTGAGTGTCCGACTCTTGATTTCAGCTCAGGTCATGATCTCAGGGTTCATGAGATCAAGCCCCACATCAGGCTCGGCACTGACAGTGTGGAGCCTGCTTTGGATTCTCTCTCCCTCTGCCTCCCCCTCCCCTGCACTTTCCTTCTTTCTCTCTCTCCCTCTCCCTCAAAATATATAAATAAACTTTAAAAAATAAAAAATAATAAAATGAGTTTCCTAAAATCCCCTTTCCTTTCAGTCCATTTTTATTACCTCTCTATCTCACTGTCCTAAGAATATCTTGCATAAAATAGTCACTAATAAAACTTTGATTTTTAATGGCCCGATGAATGAAGGAATCAGCCAATCAATGAATAAACCAATGCATGAATAAGAAATGGGTAAGGGGTGTTTACTGTCTTCTCTATTCTGAGGCCTGGAGGGTGAGGCACTTATCTTCTAGATCACACTTATTTCTCTTGTTTACTGGCTTTTCGGCATTGTTTACCTCCTTCGTTCTTCAAGAAGGCACCAAAACCCAAAGAAGCTGGGGGAGGTAAAGAAAGTGGATTTAATAGTACCGCCTAACAAAAACTCAGTACTCTATAGAGTGGCCAATATGTTATTCTTGAATATCTCTTTGCTTTCTACTTAGGCAAAGAAAACTCATCCTTCTAAGTCCCAGGAAAAGAATTGTCTTATGTCTGACTGGCTTCTTAAATAAGCCTTCACAATGCTACCCCCCACCCTACTTCCAACTGTTGTTCTAACAGGAGTGGTTCTGGTGGAGGGACCATGAGCACTTGCAATGTGATGGATGATGTGCAATTCAGATGTCACCAACCATGAGGTTTGGCTGAAGCATGCATATTGCTAACTTGGTGTGATGGCTGTTGTGGATAAACAAATCAAAGTAAAATTCACAGGTCAATTACTCTGAAGAATGCCCTGCTAATTTTCCTTTCTGAAAAAGTACGTGTAAAGGTTTTCAGATGAATCAGAGGCTTTCCACCAGCTCAGTTTCTTTGGCTAACGAGTGTTTCCGAACCCTTGGGTAATGCTGGAGAGGCCTCTAGGCTACAGGAGTTTAGGAGGTACCACATGCATGTCTCACTCCAGAGTAGCACGTCCCCTAGCAACCGGTAATGCAACTAACAAGCTACATCTCATCCTGAGCAAAACAGAGTTTTCTTAAAATATGCCGGACACAGTAAAAATCAATTCAAAATCAAGGCCACCTTTCTTTTTCTAAAAATGAATGTTCTGAGAAGTCTCTTGTAATTTCTCACTGTGGTTGTTCAGTTCTGAGGCTTCCCAGTGAGATGAAGCAGTTGGTTGAGACCAGGGATCCAAGGTCAATGGATCTCATGAATCAGTAAAATCTCCTTCCTGCCCCAAAATATGGAAAGGCACCATAGGGCTGCCGACACTTTGATTTGCCAAATACAGGCCATAGATTAAATTACACAAAATAAAAATTACTTTCTACTATGATCATGGTTTAATAAAATAAATGATAGACTAACAAATATCAAAAAAGTAGAGAGGATATAATTTTAGGGAGAAAATGCAGCCCTTTAAATTGAATTAATTCAGCTTAAAAAAAAGTTCCATGTTATTCTTATTTTTCTGATTACAGAAGATGGATGCAAACATTATTTCAAAACTGGTTTTCAGAGGAGCCTCTGAAAAACAACGGTCTAACTTTTAGCTCTATAGGTAAAATGCTTAAGTAAATTAAGGCAGGGATAGAGATAGAGGAATTATGGTGAAATGTGTTTTGAATATCCATCCATGTCTCCTGGCACTGGGCCTCTCCCTGTCTGGTTTATCCTGCTCCCTGGTACCTCCTCCCCTTCCTCCTCATATTCAGGTCAGGTAGCCCCTGTCCTCTAACAGAATGCCCCTCACTGACTGTTAGGTACAGGAGCCTTTAGAAACTCCCTCCCTGTGCTTTTTATTCCTCATCTGTAGAAGAGAATGTAGCCAACAGACTAGCCTTTAGAATCCATTCAGTTCTGAAGCACAATTCCAAACACCTTTCCATTATCCTCTCCCAGAATGCTCTAGGCTTGTTCCAGAATCCTATCAGTGATATTTCTTTCGTTTTTTTAAAATAAAGTTTATTTTATTTATTTTGAGAGAGAGAAGGACACCATGAGTGGGGAGGGGCAGAGAGAGGGAGGGAGAGAAATCCTAAGCAGGCTCCGCACTGTCAGCACAGAGCCTGACGCGGGGCTTGAGATCATGACCAGAGCCAAAATCAAGAGTCAGATGCTTAACTGACTGAGCCACCCGGGAGTCCCATATCAGTGATATTTCTTTAGTTCACCTTCTCCTGTTTTTCTAATGGCAGAACTTTTTTTTTTCTCTTGAAACTCAAATCATGTCATTCTGGTGCGGCTTAACTCCACAACCCAGCCCATTCATCACAGATGTGGTACATGACCCAAGCTGGGCCAACTGGAGGGGGATCTTTGTGCTATAGATGGGGGAAAGATGGCTTTGCCAGGTGTAGCAGGTTGAATAATGTCCTCTTAAATTTCATATCTACTTGAAATATGAAATTTGAAATATGACCTTGTTATTATAAGTTCTTTGCATATGTAATTGAGTTAAGGATCTCAAGAAAGATCGTCCTAGATTTAGGATCGTCCCTAAATTCAGTGACTGATGTCCTTTCAAGAAAAAAGAGAGGGAGATTTTAGATAAGGAGACACAGAGTAGAAATGCAGAGAAGGTAGGATGCATCTAAAGGCAAAGGAATGCCAAGGATTTCTGGCAAACACCAGAAGCTAGGAGGGAGGCATATGATAGAGTTTTCCTCAGAACCTCCAGAAGAAATTATCTCTGTTGACACCTTGATTTTGGACTCTGGGTCACCGGAACTGTGAGAGAATAGATTTCTGTTGTTTTAAGCTACCCAGTCTTGGTTCTGATTTGTTACAGCAGCCTTATAGAGCTAATATATTGACTTTGCTGAGAGCTATTTGAGCACCAGAGAGAAACTGTCCTAAGAATGGAGAGAGGGAGGGGCAGCTGGGTGGCTTAGTCAGTTGAGTGTCTGGCTTTGGCTCAGGTCATCATCTCAGGGTTCATGGGGTGTTAGTTTGAGCCCCATCTCAGGCTTTACACTGACAGCACAGAGCCTACTTTGGATTCTGTCTCCCTCTCTCTGTCCCTCCCTCTCCCCTCTCAAAAATAAATAAACATTAAAAAAATAATAATAATGGAAAGAAGGAGAGCTTTGATCATAACATTGGGTCCCTGGTTCCAGCTTGGCTTGGAGTCAGCTGCACCTCTGGACTTCCCAGTATGTGAGCCAATAAATGCTCTTTGTGTTTAAGTTCATTTGAGTTAAGTTTCTGTCACAGATAGCTGACATGCCTCTGATGAAAACTCCGCTCAGCCCCAAGATAATCATATTCATCTTCCAAGGGCCAGCCATAGTGGTGTTTTCTCCACAAAGCCTCCCCTGGGCTCCTCAGCCTGAATGGTTTGTTTCTTCCTCTGAGTTCCTACAGCTTTGTTCTCCTCCCACACATAATACTATTAAACTCGTCTTATCTCCCCCACTAGATCTCCTTCCTTATCTTCTTTCCTTTACTGAACAAGCTCTATTCCATTTACAAAGCAGGTGCTTCGTGCATATTTGATTAACAGATAAATAGAAAAATGATGGAACCAAGAGTGGGGTTGCAGTGTTGATGGCAGAGTGTGGAAAGGACAGTTTTGTAGTAGCGGCTTTCCTGGGGTTCCCGGTCATACCAAACACACAAATCCCCAGTCCACTTTCTCATAAATCACCCTATATTAGGGAAACCAGCCACAGACCAAGACTACTGGGAGCAAGTGTTGGGGTGGGTCCTTTGTCAGCACAATAATTGCTAAGCTTTTGTAAAGGGCATTTGTTACTTTGAATCTGAAGTACTTATCATATCACTCTCTCCTGCTTGAAACCTTTCAGTCGCTTCCCACTGCTCTTAAGAAAAAGCCCAAACTCTTGTTCATGGCTTCAGAGGTCCTTGGAGAAACCTGGCTCCTCTTCATGTTTCTAATCTCACTTCCTCAAATGCCCTCACCTTGAATCAATGCTTCTTGCAATTCCCTGATCCTGTCAAAAGCTTCCTGTGCTCTCTTTCTCTGTCTCCCTCTCTCTGCCAGGCCTTTGTTCTTCTTCTGGAACAAACATTCTGCCCCCAGATCTTTCACCAAGCTTGTTCTTATGCATACATTAGACCCCTGCTCAGTCATTATTTTCTCTAGAGGTCTTCCCTCACCCACCATGTCCCCCATTAACATGTTCCCAGAGCTCTCTGCATTTCTCTAGCCTAACTTAGTATACTGTATTATGATTGCCTATTTGCTTGACAGTCTCCTCATTATATTTTTTGAACGCTATCTAGTTAGATCAACATGTCATTCTTAGCACACAGCACATAACAGAGATGTTTAATACATAGCTGTCAAATGACCCACTGATTACATAAATAAATAAATAATGGGGAATTTAATGGTGATTCTCAATGTCTAACTTGATCCTAGCTGTGTCCTCCTTTGTTCATTTCTTCACTCTCAAGGAGTGACCAGGTCTTCCTACTTGGGCTGGAGAGGAAGAAAGGGAAGTAAAGGCTACAATATCTTTAGAGAGAGGGAGGTGGGTCCCCTCCAACACAGAGTCCCTGTTCCTTTAACTGTCCATGAGGACAATAACGGGACATTATCATGATATGTTTAGTATTTTCAAGGCCTGAAAAAGTCATACAAACGCCTATGACAAGTCTGCACAGGCAAACAAAACCAGACTGCAGGTGGGATGTCGGGGCAAAGTCTGTGTGTGGTTTCTTTCTGCCTCTCCACCTCATGAAACCGTTGAGGGTTGGCACTGCTACTTGTAGGCAGACGTGGTCATGCAAACAGAAGAGCTTGTATCTCTTTCTGATAGAAGCACTTAATTATTGCTACCAGACTTTCTAGTCTGGTCTTTCCTTGTCTCAGGAAATGTAGCCCAGGCTGCCATGGAATTATCACATGGACCTCATAGACTTGGTGCGAACCAGAAACAAACTTGTTGGGTTAAACCATCGAGATTATTTTAAGCTTATTTGTTACAATAGCATAACTTAGTCTATTTTGACTGAAGGACTACATTATTCCTCTTTCAATCCCCAAGACCAAGCATGGTGCTTGGCACAGAAAATATACCCAGTGTTTGCCAAATAAACACATGAATGAGTGGATGAATAGAAAACAATTGTGAAACAATCTCAGTGTAGACCCTCGCAAATCAGAAAACAGACTGAGGATAAAAAAATTACATATGAAATAGATGCCTCCAGGGAGTGCTTCGCAGGGCCTTATTACTTCCTGTAGTAGGAGTAAATAATTTTGCCAATAGAATTCAGTTAAAACACACATATTTTATAAGAACTACTGCTAATAAATCTAAGCTCTTTGATTATCTCAGTCATGAATGACTTTCTCCAAAATATCAGGGATGTAAGATTCATTGATATTGGTCTTAGCTGCTCAGTGGGACTTAAGGCTTCATAATGAAACCAGGAAGTGGTTTGCCACTCACTTGACCAAACAAAAGCCTCCGATAAGTAGTATTAAATCAGTTGGGGACCAATTTTCAGAATCTCTTTTGGTAGAACTTTGTGACTGAATGACTATGGGCACCTGTTGGAAATAATAACATGGCATATGCTATTGTGTGGGTCTTTGCTCCTGAGTTTGCAGAAGCCCACAGTTTGACATCAATACTGCAGGCAGGGGCTTTCTTCTCTAGTATATGGATTTTAAATTAAATTAACTCTGATCTTTAGGTCGTCTCCTAGATTATAAAAGCTGAATGCCTCATTAATGAGGAAAACAGTAGGAGTAAATGTATTGGAGCAGGTTGAGCAATTTAAGTGCTTTGAAATACAACTAGTCCAAAGCAAAAGTATTGCAAGCTATCCAATTAAAGGTTGATTCCAGACATGCTGATGGGATAAAACTACTCGAGCAGTGTTACTCTTGGGAAGTAGTTGGAATCTTCTGAAGACAACTTATTTCTTGCCCTCTACTCTTTGAGTCCTTCTGCTGTGCTAGCACGAATCTTCTTTTCCACCCGAATGATGATCGTCCATCTTCTTCTACAACATCTTCCACGTTCAGAAGAGTATATTAGTTATCTATTGCTGCGTAAAAAATTACTCCTAAATTTAGTGGCTTGAACCAACAATACTTATTTTCTCAAAGCTTCTGTAGGTCAAAAATCTGGGCACAGCTCAGTTGGATCTGCTGCTGCAGATATCTCACAAACTGCAGCCAAGGAGCCAACTGGGGCTTCAGGCATCCCAAGGCTTGGAAAAAAAGACTCCTCTTTGGGAGGGATCCACTTCCAAATTCAATTATGTGGTTGTGGGAAAATTCATTTCCTTGCAGGAATTTGAACTGAGGAGTTTCAGTTCTTTGAAGGCTGTTGGTCCAAAGCTGCCTTAAGTTCCTTGTTACATGGACCTATTCACAGGGCAACTCAAAACATGGCCATTTGCCCCATCCGAGCAAGCAGGCAAGAAACAGCCAGAGAGAGGGAGAGAGAGAGAGAGAGAGAGAGAAAAGAGACAAGAGATAGCAAGATGAAAGTCACAGATTTTTAGGATCTAATTTCGGAAGTGCCATTCTAACATTTTTGCCACATTTTAACCATAAGATACTCTTAAAAAACTGAGAATAAACTGAGGGTTGATAGGGGGTGGGAAGGAGGGGAGGGGGGTGATGGGCACTGAGGAGGGCACCTGTTGGGATGAGCACTGGGTGTTGTATGGAAACCAATTTGACAATAAATTTCATATTAAAAAAATAAAAATAAATTTAAAAAAAGAAAGAAAGAAAAAAAAAAGAAGTGATTCACTTGGTCCAGCCTACCTGCACAAGGAGGGGATTTCACTGGACATAAATATCAGTAGGTGGGGCTCACTGAGAGGCATCATAGAAATCAGGCCAGCATGAAGAGCAAATGCATGGTTGCAGAAATTCATTGCTTCTCAGACTTTTTCTTCAACTTTATCCCATTAGAAGAGGATAACAAATGGATATTTGCTATTGAAGCAGCCTTCTATAAGTGAAAAAACACTATGGTATGTTTTAACAGTAAAATTAAAGGAATTTTGCATTTTTACTTCACCCATCCAATAGTGTAACAGCAGTTAATACATACACAGGACTTCTTACATTCCAGGTACTATTCTGAGTGCTTCACACATGGTCTGTGCTATTTGTTATGGCAGCCCTCATAAACTAATATACCTGTCATCAGGAATATTAATGTCCCAGGGTGACGTGCCATATATTAACTGTGGTTTCTAGCATCCCCTGGCACACCCCAGTTTCGCTAGCCCAGGTGTGATGGAAAACACTTGGGATTTGGCAGCCAAAGAAAGAATGATCTTGAACATGTAAAATTAGGCCAGCTCCATAACTTCTCTGTAAAGTGAGGCTAATAAGACCTACCTCACAGGGCTGTTGAGGGGATTAATGAGATAATGTGAAAGTGTCTGGCACAGTAGCTGACATATATTAAACCCTTAGTAAATGTCATTTATTGCTTAAATGGCAAGTCACATGTTAAAGCAATTACTAAAGGCACATAACAGAAGCATGGCCCCTTGTTCACTCTCTATCTATGTCCATGTTGAAAAGATGGAAAAAAACTCTCAGTTTTTCTTCAGTGCAGGAATTCTCTTTATTGGTCCATTGCAATTTTGGTCCATACCGGCCCAGACCTTTACTATTATTTTCATTTTATATACAAAAATGTCAGGGGAACTCCAAAATGGTCCAGTTTCCAGTATTCTGTGATTTCTTTAGACTGAAGATAATTCAGAAAAAATATAAGACTCCATGTAACAAAGAACTCCATCAGAGTGGACTCCAGTTCAATTATCCAATGCTTACTGCATACCTAAAATACCAGGGAGTAAACTACTTGCCTATAAACTGAAATCTAATAACTAACATAGTAAACACAATCTCAACTTGTATGCAAGCAAGAGTAGTTACAAGAACAGAAAAGACAGTAATTTCTTGGCATTTGATATTGATCAGATCACATTTAGAATATTGTTCTCAATTGTAGACACCCTTTTTCTAAATATAGAAATTAATAAGGGATATAGTAGTGCTCATGGGATGGTGAGAAGTCTATATGAAAAAATCATTGAAATAAATGGGGACATTAAGCCTAAAGATGAGAACTAGGGAGGATATTTTAAGTATTTTAAATTCCAAAAAATTTGTCATATGGAAGAGGGTCTACTTTCTGTTGCTCTTGGTGACAAAATTATGACTAATAGTGAGGCCAAATTTACTTAAATACAAATAAAAATGTTTGCTATGGACTGAATCATGTCTCCCCACCCCCCTTCGCAGTTCATATGTTGAAACCCTAAGCCCCCATGTGACTGTATTTGAAGATAGGGCTTTTAGGAGGTAATTAAGACTAAATGAAATCATAAGGGTAATCCTATAGAATAAGTAGCCTGTAAAAAAGAAGAGAGAAAAATCCGTTCTCTCCCTGCACATACACCAAAATAAATAAATAAATAAATAAATAAATAAATAAATAAATAAAAGTCATGTGAAGACACAGTGAGAAAGCAACTGTCTGCCCATCAGGAAGAGAGCTCTCACCAGGAATTGAATGGGTCAGACTCTTGATCTTGGACTTCCCTGATTCCAGAACCATGAGAAAATAAATTTCTGTTGTTTAAGCCAACCATCATGATATTTTATTGTGGCAGCCTGAACTAAGACAATGCCTAAAAATTGAAGTTGAATGATTTAATAAGCACTGAGTAGCAAACAGAGGCCCAGACGCATGTGGGCTCAGGCCCATTATAGAAGACATTTCCAGAGTGGTTTAGATGTTGGAATGGCTGATTTTTATGGTTCCTTTCTCCTCGGAGATTCTATGATTTCACAAGTCTTTAAAGCCATATGGACACAGAATCATCTTCTCACTTTGTGGAGGATGGAGACTAGACAAATTGGTTTCATCTCAGTGTCAACCCTGATTAATTGACAGTGGCTGCCTGAAACACTGTTTTGAGAAGGATTTTTGAAGCTGTGTGAAAAAATAAATCCATGGTAAAGAGAGCTAATGCTTATTGGGTACTTGCCGTGCATCTGGCCCTACTCTAAGCACAGTATTTGTATTAGTTGACTTTATACTTGCAACAACTCTAAGAGCTGGATCCTAGTAGCTTCAACATTTTTTTGATGAGAACATCAGGGCAAAGATAAGTAACTACTCAAAGGCCACATGACTAGTAAATGGCAGCTTCTGACTACAAACCAAGTGGTTTGGGTCAAAAGCTTTTGCTTGTAACCGTTACACTACATACTTCAACAGTCCATTTGCAATATTTATGCTGAGTACAGAGGTTGAAGAGTTACATGCTCAGAAGTCCTTATCTCAGGATCTGTTTTTGGGCAAAGTCAAATTAGACAAGTGGGCATAGACTATTTTTATTTGAATGCCATCACCATTCAGACACACACCAGAAGCAATTTAAAGACTTTAATAGTTGAGTAACAGCTTGGTACTCGTACTCCAGATACTGCAAATTATATGGAAGCAGTGTTTGGAATTCCATTATTTCTTCCCAAATTCTGGGACCATGTTCTTCCAGTTTGTGCTATGATGGGTAGTAGAAAGAGGTAACATCTGTTGTTAAATCACATTTCTTTGACTCTTTAGCTCTGCATCATTGCAGGAACACCAACTCCTTCCTTAATCAACTCTCACCCTCAGGTATCTATTTAGATAAGTGTCCTGAGGATCAGGTATGCTTAATACTTGCCCCAGATACCTCTTTCCTTCCACACCTCTCTCTCTCTCTCTCTCTCTCTCTCTCTCTCTCTCTCTCTCTCTCATCTGCTGTTGAGTTTACTTATGTGATATCTTGCTTGGGTTACTGAGAGTTGCAAAACCATTTCCTGTCCTGTCTTGTCACCCAACTGTGTCTGTTGAAAGTAATGTCATTGTCTTTCTCTTCTCTAGTCTGGATTTGGTCAGTCTGCTCAGGTACATGTGTCTGTGGAGTACTCTATCAACCAAATTTGACGCAAAGTACGCTTTCCCCCCAAGGCAAACACAGTCTTCTCTCCCATTAACCCCATCATGCCCCTCAGGATCTGATAGACAGGCAGTGAGAGGCACTGGAAATTCCATGTCTACCCTTACGCAAGTCTCAATGTGTCTCACTTTAGAATTTATTTAAAGTAATCCTTTCTATCAAATTGGCCTCAAGAGTCCTGCATCTTTTCTCCTTCCAGAAAATCCCTGTGTTCCTTTTATTGTAGAGAAGGCTAAGGAAAGATGATAAAAATCTACAGTCCTTGATCCTGCATTTTAAAATGCAAGATGTTAAAATCAAATAAAGTAGGTCAAGGCTTCTCCCTATTTAGCAGAGACTAGCGCTTTCCCGTATCAGCAAATATTAAAGTTGATAGGCAATCACAAGTGCTATATCTTCCTGTAGTATAAGAAAATGTTATTAAGAAGCTAACATTCTATTTTTATCTTAGCCAAAGAAATGGAGCAAACCCAACTATATAACTTTATTGCTTATGATTTTATAGATGGCTATTTTGTACATTTAAGTAGAGGTACTTTATTTTGCATCTATTTGGACAATGGGTAATAGTTAAACACATTCAACTAATTCATTATGAGTGAAGTCTGTTTAAATGCAGTCTGTGGTTGAGCTTATAAAACCCTCAGGGGTTTGAAGCAATATTTAAAGTTGGAAGGTCTGACAGAACAAAATGGAGGAATGCACAAGGAGGAATACTATTTGAATTCAAGGCTAGAGGTACCTGGGGAAAACTTTAAGTCTTTGGTTTATTTTGAGATTGGAGAACGTTATGAATATCCTCCATTATTCTGGAACATAATAGCACTCAGTTGGACAAATATAATAAAATGTGTAAGTAAAATTAAATGATGCTGCTATACTTCCTAATAATAGCAACTATAACATCGAGGGCGCATGCTACATTCCTTTAATGAAAAAAAAAAGAGTATAAAAGCCTCTAAAGCAGGCTAACACTATTAATACAATAAATTATTTTGTAAAAATTCACCTCAATCATGATTTTAACAACAACTTGCAAGATAAAGAGATGTAGCTATTAGCTTAATGGAGAGAATCACTGGGTTGAAGGACTTGGTCAGGGAAGGGACTGCAACATGAGCCCTCGAATCTTTCACCTCCTTCCAAATATGGCACCTGTCCTTAAAGTATGCAGAAGAGATTCATACTTATGCCTATTTGAAATTGGAATGATTGCTAAACGAGGATTTCATGAACTCCATATCTAATCTATCCCTTGGAGTCCATGCTGCTTCTCAGAAGAAAGCCTCTCATTTCTCTTATCGCCCAGCCAATAGCCAGACCCAATCCTTCAAAGTAGGAAACTTTGGATTTGAAGCAGTTGGGGCACTGGCTGCTAGCTTTGCCCTTGATACCATCCATAGGTTACTGCCCTTGACTTTAGTTTTGCATCCGTGATACTATATCCGTTTCGGTTTTGGTCTAGAACTTACACTGAACCCACATCTCTGAGCGTCTCCAGTGGACTCATTGTCCATCCCTCAGTTGCTTGACTTCCAATCTCTTATTCAGACTTCAGATAGGTCTCCAAACTTTCCTGGCTCTGTTCTTGGACTCTTTGGAAACATGTTTATCTGAATTCCTCCCTTGTACAAGAACTTCCCCCAACTCCAACCAACTACTTGCAATTTGGCCTCGACATTCTCCTTGTCTAAATCAGGGGCTCCACTTCTGCTATTTGCCCTGGGCCATCCTCTGGTACCACAAAAGAGCAGCCCTACCTGGAATGCAGGCTGACCTCTTTTTGGCTGAAAGTATTCTCCTTAGTGGATTTAGTTCCCATATCTCTTTTGCTTAGACAAAGTGAAAACTAAATATATAGGGCTTATCAAATGAGGAGGAGAAAGTGGAGGCAGGAAGAGGAGAAAAAAGAAGGGGGAGAGGCAGGAATAAGAAGATAAAGCTGACAACATGCAGGAAGGGATTGCTGCAAAGGTCACTAACACGATTGTGTGTGTGATGTGGTCAAACATCCTGACCACTTGCTAGAAAAGAACTCTCATTGAGTAGCCCAATGGGAAAGTCTTTTATCAGCTCAGACCTTCCCATACCCCAATAAGTGAATATTCCCCAAGAAAGAAAGAGTTTTAAAATATCTTTCTCTGTTGCAACATCAAGAAATTGACTTAACAAACAAATAAAAACCAGTATTGTAAAGAGCATAAACACAGGTCAAGTTCACTAAACTGTGTGTGTGTGTGTGTGTGTGTGTGTGTGTAAGAAAGGGAGATATATACACAAAGAGTGAGAGACACTTCTGTCAGAGATGAATTTAAATGTTGGGAAACCTGAAATGTTTACAATTTAGGAAGCCCACTTTAAGAAAAAGAACACAAAATTATAAATGACAACTTAGTTATTACAATAAATATTTATTTAGAACAAGAATAGAAATCACAACAAATGATAAATTTTCGACAACTGCCAAATACCACAAAAATTGCAAAAATAACAATGTTTTTCATTAATTAGCTGTCTGACATATTTCTTTATTACTTTTGGCTGCATGTTCTCTGATTGCGTCTTCATACGACGATAATTTTGAAATGTAATCCTTTCTAGAGAAAATAGAAAATAGTCTTCTAGCATTATTAATATTTTTTATTATCAATAATTTAGAACAATTTCTTTTACCTTTAACATCAATTGTTGGTAACATTTCACAAATTTAAGCAAGTCTGTCGAGTTTCTTTTACATGTAAACTATTACAGATGTGCCTACTATTTGTAATACGGATGTAATTTGGGGCCCTACAAATGCAGGAATTCTGATAAATTCTATTTGTCCCTATTACCTTCAAACAAGGAAATGTTTGGTACATTTGTAATTGCATATACCGTATTATGAATATATTTCTTACAGGAGACAATTTTGTTTCTGACCAGACACTAGTGAGAACTAACTCTTCCGTTTTCAATTTTACACATTTGCTGACTGAAAGATTTTCCACAGGCCAACTTCTGTCTGCACATGTTTCAAACCTTGTTTCTCCTCCAGGACCCGCATGCTTCCTGTGCTATTATGACGTGACTTACGGCCTTGTACTTTGGTGCTGTAAAGTTCAGTGAATTAGCATAATGAAGGGCAGGAGGGTACCTGGAAGCCATTTAAACTTCAGGAAGGCCAGCAATATTTTAACTGTTTATGGAAGCGACTGTGAGCCACATAAATATATCCGCTAAACACAAATTAATGTATAAACAATTCCGTCTTCCCTTGGTTGGATCTCCAAATACCTGCAGCTAAGTCAGCCCTACCTGATTTGAAAAGAAGCATAAAAAAAAGTGGAGATTGGAGTAGCTTTAAGTAGTTGTGGTTAAATTATCTTAGTCATGCAAATTTTAGACAGTCATAGGGCCTCTCCCAGAGCCTTGGAAGGGGCTGTGCAATTGAAGCATTCTGAAACTTAACCTCATTAGCTTCATGGTAAATCTACCTCTGACACCTGCCAGTATTTTCTTGAATGTTTAGGAAATATGGGAAGCTAAGCCCTTCATAAAAATTAATGGATAATGACTTAGTATTTGGAGACCATCCTATGAGAAAAGGCATTATCAAAGACTAGAGATAAGTTATTCTTGGTAATTAGGGTCCTAAAGCAAGTTATAGACATTTCTCTGAAGATATCAACTGACAGGAACGGCATGGAACAGATTACAGGAAAAATCCAAAAGGGTATTTAAGTATTCCCGTAGATCTAGTTCCTTATTAAGGAGAAATTCTATTTTGCTGTCAGAACCCAAAGTATCTTATTCATAAATTTTGAATATGAGTATGTTTCAAGACATATATTATTTTTTATCCTATTGTATAGATTTCAGTCATTCTCAGATTCTGCTGTTGTCTTTGTAAACCTTCCAGGCAGGTAACTGATCTCTGTGGACACTACAGAACTGTTATGGTCCTGGGTTTTGTGGCTGAGTTGAGATAAACCAGGAGAAATAGGCTCCACATAGAATTCTATTTTACTAAGGCTTATTTTCTGGGTATGCTACAAGTTACACAAGAAGAAAATATCCTAAGGACCAAAACAATCACCTATATTATGTATACACTATTTTCAGTAGCTAAAACTATGTGTCCTGTGCTGAAAATTTCAACTTTAAAGTATGGCACCTCTTCAGGTGACTCACAGAAATTGGAGCAAAGGAAATGATCACAATGGATTCAAGGAATTGATGGATATGCTGCGTGACAAAGTTCAAATGAGGTTTAAAATGACAATTATAAGCTCCATGACCATTTGTTGTAAAATATACCACTTTTCTATTATGAAGGAGAGGTATAGAAACACCATGGATTCCTGTGAGAAAAAGAGATTCTTTTTATTGAACAAAACTAACTGTGAGACATGGAAAGTCAGGAAGTCAAGGTTCTGACTCAGAACATAGAAAAATAGAAGCATAAATTACCAAGACAGCATTCCCAGGCATACCTTTTGGCTTCTCCAAAGCCTACCTCAAGTTATTGGAGGAATCAGTTTTGCTTTATACATTTGTCTGTTTCTTTTTTGAAAAATGTTTATTTATTTTGAGAGAGAGGGAGGGAGGGAGAGAAATATATATATAGAGAGAGAAATCACAAGCAGGGAAAGGGCAGAGAAAGAGGGAGAGAGAGAATCCCAAGCAGGCTTCACTCTGTCAGTGTGGAGTCCAACAAGGGGCTCAAACTCACAAGCAGTGAGATCACAACTTGAGCCAAAACCAAGAATCAGACACTTAACTGACTGAGTCACCCAAGCGCCCGACATTTATCTATTTCTCATATGTATCACAAAGAATTTGTTGAAGAAATATAGAGCTGAAAATACCAAAATGGGGTTACCTCATTTATTTTTCTTCGGGATAAAAATGTATCTAATCCTAGATAGAAAACATTGTCCATTCTCAAAGATTTCTAGAAAAGGAGATTCAGAACCATGTTTATACAGAATTCTACTGTTTGCATGGTTCTCAAAGATGAATTTACAAATCTCACTATTTTACAGAGTGATCTTGGTTTCTGTTTTGTTCCCACTATAAAAAAAAGGACCAGCTTATTCATAATCTTTTCCGTTTTAACCATTCACTCAATTTTGCTAAACTCTCTCCAAGTTCTGTATTTTTGTTTCCGACCAGAAAAATTCTTGTTGTTTTGATATTTTCTCACAAAACTCTTAATCCATTTTTTATGACTCTTCTCTTAACGTGATCCCTCTTTAGTTGTGCGGGTCAGTTTAGCTCATCTTATATAAAAATGTGTTATTGTATCAGTCAGGAATGTGTTTGCCTGAAAGTAACAGAAACATCAACAAACAGTATCTTGAAGAGGAAAGGGGCTTATTTGTCTTAAAACGCAATAAAAGTACAGGAGTAGGCAGGAAAGGGCAGGTTGGTAGCTCGGTGATGTCATTAAGCATCCTTTCTTTTCCCCATTCTTCCCTCTCTGCTACCCTTATGATGAGGTCTTTTTGAGCACGCTCATAACCTCCCGGGCACTAGATGACGGATGCTTTTCCAGGCTCCTGTTCGTGTTACACACAGGAAGGTGAAGGAAAAGACTTAACTCCTCTTGTCAAGAGGTGGAGGCTATTTCTCTACCCATCAAATCTGGGTTGGCCTTATGACTTGCCATGACCAATAGAATATGAAGGAATTCAAGATATTCCAGTGATAAGCCGAGGCCTCAACCTGGCCTGAGGCCACTGAAACAGCCTTCTAGAGGATGAAAGACCACGTGGAGCAGAGATTCGCTAAGTTGAAGCTACATTAGATCAGTAAACCCCCAACTGACCCACATCTAACCACAGACACTTGAGTGAGTTAGCCTAGGTCATGAAGACTGCCTAGCTGAGCCTCCACCTAAATAGGTAACCTAAAGAACCATGAGCTAAGTAAGCGGTTGTTTTGTTTTAAGCCACTAAATTTTGGCGTCTTTTCTTATGCAGTAAAAGCTAACTGATATGCTTGAGTTCTCCCAAGCTGCACAGTTCCCCCCAACTAGTTCCAGTGACTTAGATGAATTCACTGCGGTTCTGGCTGCATGCTTACATCTCATTTATCATTGGTAGAAACTGAGTGGTGCCTTTAGCTTCCTTCTGCAAAGTTTCTATTTACCAGTTTTAGACAACAACGAGCCCGAGTGGATTTCTCTTGTGCATAGCCCATACACGGTCCTATATTTTTTGCTCAGATTAATTGTAGGAGAGTAGGCTGCCTGGCACAGTCATTCCTTTCTGTCTTTAGACATTGCAGTGAGTGAGAAATGTCAAAATATAATATCCCCCAAACTTCAGAGCATAGTTATCAAACTCTCTGAATCATCTTAAACTCCCTCTCTGTTGGCTTGAGGGTAACGGGGAAATACCTTTCCTTGTGAATGAATGGGACTTACAGTATACCAGCTGCCTCCAAAAATCCCTCTATAATCTCCAATAATCTAACATTTGGTACCCATCTTGGCGTACTGGGTTAAGAATCCTTTAACTGATTCTTTATCATTCCCTTCCAAATTGCACATTGTGGCTTCTCATCTCACATTAAAATGTGACTCTTGTTTCCATTCTACTATCATGTATGTTGAAATAAACGGAAAGATATGCATGTGGACACTACTTTGCCAGAAAATACTGGAGCCATTTTGGGCCAGAGGTAGAGAGGGGAGGAAGTAAGGCAACTGCTTTCCAGAACTCAGAATTTAGCAGAAAGTATGCCATGACTTACCTCAAATTGTAATAAAAAACTTTACATTCACTTGAATATTATCCTTATCACTTGGGATTCCTAGCTACCTGAGGGACTATAAACAAAAGGTAATGAATGCCAGGGAGAAGGTGCCATAAATGCTGAGGGGGTTCCTGGTGAGGTGCCACAGGAAGCCGCTGTCCTACAATGTCTGTTCTTAGTGAATATCTTCACTCACGAGCTGGAATAGGGAACAGACAGCACACTGATGAAATTCACAGATGGTGCTCGTTTGGGAGATATTATGAATACCAGGGATATCAGAAAAAAATGATATAAAAGGACCCAGAGAAGGAATAACAATGAGACTTGACTTTGAAAATGCAGAGCGATGTGTCTGAATATAAAAAAGAAATCTTCAACATTTAAATAGAGGGGAGAAAACTAGAAGTCAATGTTGAAAGTGACATCAAGTTGGGATAATGGAGTTAAACTTAAAAATGGGTCTTTTGAAATATAGCGGTAAAATTACTAGTGTATTTCTTAATCTCCTGTGATCTTTGAAAGACAAATTAGGTGTTCCTGCTTTGTGCTCCCATATTCTTAGCTTCTCACATTGTTTTTATAAAAATTACCTTTGGATTTGTCTATCTTTCCTCATGAGACTATGTTTCTTGAGCACTGGGATTGAGTTACGTTCTTTGCTGTAAATCTCGGGTCTGGCTCATTGCCTGGGACATAGTAGGTACTGGATAAATACTTCTTGCAGGTAACAATGAACTGCTTCCAACAGCATCTCTTTTAATGAGATGTGATGGTGTAAAGTTATCAGCTAACACTTTTATTTCGGGATTCTAAGTAAAGAACGAGCAAGAAAGAGTTACAAAGAAATTGGGAATAACAATAACCACCTTTCCTTTGTATAGAACTTTCAAAACTAGTTCCCCACCCCCACCCCCCTTCGAACAGTAAGTTGCATATTGAAAAGGGACAGAGGGGTTGAATTCTTCACTATGGAGATAAAGTGCTTGAGAATTGTAGAGCTCTGTCTTTTCATAGAAGATATTTCTGTCAGTTTGAGCATTCCATCAGATGTGCAAAGCATGTTAGCATAGACAGGAGAACTTGAAAGTTGATAATTGCAGTTCTCTGAGCATGAGCATGGTTTTGGGACCTCTACAGGTCATAAAGATTCTTTCAGAGGGTCCACAAGGTCAAAATTACTTTCACTTTATATTATGATATGTCTCTTTTAGTCTTATTCTTTTTTGAGTGTACAGTGGAGTTTTCCATGGGCTAAATAATGTGATGACATCATTGCCCTAATGGCTAATGGAGTGTTTGCTCATGTATTCTTGTGTTTTAAATTTCTCACAGCTTGCATTTCTAATGCATAAATATCAGTAGATATGACACACACAAACAAAAGCTTTGGGGGGTCCTCAATAAATTTTAAGAATGGAAAGCCAACCTGAGACCAAAAAAAATTGAGAATTACTTGCTTTGAATTCAGACTTTGGACTCAGACATAGGTTAAAATCCTCATTTTGCGGACCTCTCGGTTATTTACCTTTCCTAAGTCTCAGTGTTCCTGGCAGAAGGGTGACATTTACCACATGGAGTTGTGAGAATTACGTAAGAAAATATGGACAAAGAACACAGTTCAGTGCCGAGCACACAGTCAAGCCTTAATAAGTAAGTGGTTTATCATCATTGTAAAGGAATGATAACGTGCAGTGACTTCCAAGACCATTTTTATGACCCTTTGGAAACCAGGTTTCCTTTGCAGGACTGCATCCATCCTCCAAGGACAGTAGAGGAGAGGAGTTAAGAGGGCAGAGCCTTCCTTCCTCCTCCTTGAAATCGATGAGAAATTGATGATTCTTCGGCTTCTGACTTCTGGAGGCTGTGGGTTCATTAATTTCAAAACTGCCGCTAGAAGCTCCTGTGTGTAAATCAGAACATGAAACAGATGATGTCTCCCTTCTGGTGGTTAGAGCAGGAGGGCATCAATTTTGAGCAGGAGGTGCAAAGGGCTCTATGCTTCTTACCAATGGCCTTTACAGAGACAAATCTTTGCCACTGACAATAGTTCCTTGTGGAGGGTATCAAGGACCATGATTTTTCCTTTCTTAGAGAAGGCTGGTTCCCAAGGACTATTGCATTCAAAATAGTAATACTGATACAAATATAGATCATAAGGGTAATCAAGTTTACATTTCTCCAACACTTCCCAATTAACGCTTTCATATGCATGGACCTATAACACCAGAGCTAGAAGGTTCTTGGTGGTTATCTAAACCAAGACCCTTGCATAGAATGGACATGGAGCAAAAGGGACCCAAACAATTTAAGTTACTTCCCTGAGATTATACAAATAATGGAAGTACCTTGATCTTATTCAAGATAACTTGATAGGTGCAGAATGCATGTTACTTATGACATCCAATTTGCAGATGAGAGAATGGAAGCTTAATATATTATCTCTGGGGAAATAGTTAAATCTACATATAAGACAGCCATGATTCAAGTCCAGGTCATCTGAGGGGACTTCACCACTTTATAGAATCACTGTCATATTTTTGGGAATTCTTATTTCCCAGAAAAACTATGGGGTAGTGACTCAGAAAAGTAGTAGCATCTCTACCCTTAACCTCCTTTCTTCCACCAGACATTATAGTCCTGCTATACTCTTACATGGACCAGTGCTGTCTTCAGACTCCTCAGTATCTCACTACATAGGATCCTATTACATGGGGGAGAATATTCCTGGGAGATACTGATACCATGGAATAATTGACCTTCCTTAGGCAAAGTTGATGACTCTAATATAAGAAGCAACAAAAGGCTCTCTTGCTTAGAATTCCTTTCTCTACTACTTTGCTGCTAGAGTGGAAATCACCCCAATACCCATTTATTTACATTAGACGTCTGAAGGCCTTTACTGAAATAGAAATGCCATTTTAGCAGAGTGATGCATTAACTTGATCAAACATCATAAACTGGCTTTTCAAATTAGTGTAGATTACACCTCTATTAAGGTCAGAAAGAAATAGGTGATTATGGTAAGAGCTATAGTGGTGAGCAAGTATCGAGGGAAGTCTTTCTGTAGTTTCCTGGATTCTGATCTTATAAAAAGATGGTCTCATTAATCTCTAAAGCTATCAAAGCTGACTCATCTGTGCCCATTTCCATAGGACCTTTCATGCAGCTCTATCCTGGACCTTCGTGTTACCAATCCTTTAGTCTTGTTTCTTCCCTCTCGGACGCCAACCAGGAAGCCCATTTGTACCTCCCAGAAGTCATTTTACGTCCAAACCCCAGGCACCTCTCCTTCATACTAAACACATGGCCAATTGTAGCATACTACCTGGAGCTCTACACCCTGGGCAGGCTTCGAGCTCACCCACGGTGTGGCTATCATGCAACAGCAATTCATTCCGGCAGGCACCGATAGGTCCTGCTGACACATCTATCCACTCTGTCTTAACTCCACAGCAGCGGACGTGGGGGAAGTTTTGCTGAAGCCCAATACTTGGCAACAGAACCGGTAAAGCCGGCAGACCGAGTAGCGGCAGCTGTAGCCATTAAGATAGTGGTGGAACCTGGGAGACAGGTGAAGTTAAATTACGTAGAGTGTTTCGCAGAATTATTTGACCACAGAACAAATCTCGTTAATATCTTCGGGATCAGGTTGCACTGTTGTAAGCATATACTTGTTTTAGGAGTACCGAACAAGCTTGAATTACATGGATGAATCAGCAAACATCTGCCTAATATCGTAAAAGATCTTCATTCTTACGTGTAGCCCCTGATTATGACCCTCACGGCATATTCACGGACACGAGGCTTTGGTTCAAAGCCTTTTTCTGCTTCTCGTTAACTGTCTGAGCTTGAGTAAGTTACTTGACCTTCTGAGCTTTAGTTTCTTCACCTCTAAAGTGTAAATGATAATTGCTGTGCCTCACAGGACTTTTGCTATGGATTTTATAAATGGTATTTTATAATCATGATTACGAGTTAAGCAGTTAGCTCTCCATCAAGATGAACTAAGTTATGCTACAATAATAAATCGATTTCCATCTCAAAATCCCATGGTTAACACACCCAGGGTTTTTCACTCACGCTCTAGGTCCACTAGGGAGGGCCACAGTGAGGGCCCTACTCAGGCCCCAGGCTGACGGTCTCCTTCACGTTGTAACTCAGCTGCAGGAGAGGTGAGGCTCTCTCAGTCACCCCAGCACAGGAGGGAAGCTCTGGAGGGTCTTGCCCCAGCAATCACAACCTTCGACCCAGACAGGACACACGTTTACCTCAGCCCAAATCCTTCACCTCAAAGTTTATCCTCATGAACTCACTCTAATTGCGTGGTGCTTAGATGTGGTGGCAGCCCAACACATGTTTATTGAATGAATAAATGAAGGAATAAGCCAATAAGTAAAAATAACAATGCTTTATATATAACATTGTTTCCATGTGCCCCAAACTGATATACCCATATTTACATAGTCTTCTTATTCAACAATGAAACGGCCACAACTAGATATAAGGTTGGCTGCGGATACATTGACACAAATGCACTTTTATAATACACGATTTGAGAAAAATTTTAAATCATTCTTTTCTCTTCCTTTGCAACATTAGCTTAGAGCATAACACAGAGGCCCTGAAGTCCCATATTTGGGTTGTCTCGTTTTAAAACTACTCAAAGGAATTTGACGACGTTAGGTGGCTTCATAGATCAGTTAATGTGAGCTTGCTTTCAAGTTCAAATCGGAAAGTCCAGGTACATCTTAATCTGAACGCTTTGAAGTTTACCCATCCTCATTTAATGTGATAATGTAATCTATAAGTTCAGAACCCATCTGAGGGGCAGTAAAGGAAGAATGGCACGCAAAAGGAAAGATGAACCACTCTCAGGGATGAAATCTATCTCGCAGGTGCATTTATCTTGGGCAGACGCTGTTGTTTAAACTAAAAATAATCACAGCCAGTTCTGTGACATTAACCTGCTCAGTTACTCCTGCATAAAACCAGGAATGAAAATGAGGGCAAAGGTTAGCAGTGAGTCTGAGGATGATTCTATTTCTATGCTAACACTGTTTCATCCCGCCTGGAGGAAAATGGTGCGGTATGTGTTACATGCTAATGTTGATTTCTCAAGTTATAATTAATTTACTTGGGCTGTTGTTACATATGAAAGATTAGAATGCTGAATACTTTCTCTCACAATGCAGCCAGATTACCACTTAAGTCTCCGAGAAGACTTTGCCATTACTGTGAGCTCCGTGTTATTTAGAAGGGCCCCCACTTACTCATTTTATTGTCCTTGTCCTCCACCATGCTCTAAATAGGTAAAAAGGTAAACATATTAATGGTCTTAATATATCCCTATCCACCCCAAAATAACATGCATAATAACATCTACCGGGGGGAAAAAGACAAAAGAGAAGAAAACTCATTCAGAAAAATAAAGAGTAGGGGACTAAGCATTGAAACCTGAGGGGAAAAAAGGGAAGCTAAACAATAGAATTTACATAATGAGCAAAGGAAAAAGGTTAAAGCATTTTTTTTTTTTATTCAAATGCTGGCTCTTTTTAAGAGTGCCTCAAGGATTAGAATAGACATTACTCATCTTCAAACCAAATATGAGGAAAGCAGACTTAGGGTATTTCTCCTTTTTTTTTTTTTTATGCCTCAAGAAACAAGCAATTATTTCTTATCTATGGGGAAATCATTACAAAGGGGGGGGGTTGCCCAGTAAAAAAACCCAAAATACAACAAAAACACAAAAACCCTGAGGAAGTAATGTCTCACACTTTAAACATTTCACATGGCTCTGTTAGTTATTATGAAGCAATCCTGTCAGGTAATCTTAAAATCTTTTTAATTCTTCCTTACCACATTTCCAACTTCAAACGAGAAGCAGTTGTCTATAACAAAATGCCAGTTATCAAAAACTAAACAAAATGGCAGTTGTTTGCACAACAGTAGATCTATTCAGGCTGACTGCAACAGACAGAATGAAGCTGAGAAATCTCCAATAGTTTTGTTTTGTAAGGTGAATGGCTCCACTATTTCCCCACCCTCCCAAAGGGCCACTGCGATTTTAATATTGGGTCAGGTACACATTTCTTTTAATGTTTATCTATTTCTTTTTTTTAGAGCGAGAGAGACAGTCTGTGAGTGGGGGAGGGGCAGAAAGAGGGGGAGACACAGAATCCGAAGCAGGTTCCAGGCCCCGAGCTGCCAGCACAGAGCCCGACGCGAGGCTTGCACTCATGGAGCACCTGAGCCAAAGTCAGATGCTTAACTGACTGAGCCACCCAGGCGCCCCTCAGGTATACATTTCTTAGCTTCTCTGATAGACTCAGATGCCCCTATTTGTATTCTAGTGGCCCTGGGTACTTCTTTGTAACACTACCACTGGTATTTGACATTGACTCAGCTGCTTGTTTTGGTAATGTTTGCGTTCCCTACTCGGTTTGTTCTCTGAGGACAGTGGACGGGCCTCTTCCTTGTTCCCCACTGTGTCCCCGCATCCTAGCACAGGTCCTGGTAAATGCAGACTTCTGATCCATCTGTGTTGCAGGAATGGAGGTAGATAAAACCATTAATTAGTCCAAGTTAAAGTTTGGCACCCTACTTGTGTCCCTTCAGCATTTTTGTCTATTCATTACATCCTTAATCTATGTGCTCTTTACCCAGGGCCTCTATCTTCAGCCACTTTTTCTTATATATGTGAACTTTATATTTTAGAACACTTTTGGGATGCATGGGTGGCTCAGTCGGTTGAAAGTCTGACTCTTAATGTTGGCCAGGTCATCATGATCTCAGGGTCGTGGGGTCGAGCCCTGCATTGGGCTCAATGCTGAGCGTGGAGCTCACCATTTCTCTCTCTCTCCCTCTGCCCCTCTCCCCCGCTCAAAATTTCTCTCTCTAAAATAAATAAACAAAAATTTAAACAAAGAGAACACTTTTAGATTGACAGAGAAATTGCAAATATAGTACAGAGTTCTCACATGCCTGGAACCCATTTTCCCTATTAACACCTTATATTAGCATTTGTTATAATTCATGAACCAATATTGACACATTATTATTTACTATATTCAGATTTCCTTAATTTTAACTAGTGTCCTTTTTCTGTTCCAGGATCCCATCCAGGATGCCACATTACATTTAATTATCAAATCGCCTTAGTCTTTTCTTGGTTTATAACAGTTTCTCAGACTATGCCTGCTTTAATGGCCTGGACAATTTGCAGAGTACTGGGCAGGTACTTTGTACACTATCCCTCTACTGTAGACTAGGGATGGGTGTGAAGTTTTTCTCATGATCAGACTGGGGTTATGGATTTGAGAGAGGAAGACCACAGAGGGGGTCACAGAGGGGAAGTGCTATTTTCATCACATCATGCCAAGGGTACATATTATTAACATGACTTTTCACCGAGGTTGTTGACCTGGATCACCTGGCCAGGTTTCTCTATGATGTGCAGCTACACTCAAGGATCTGGGAATTATGCTTCAGATTCTTGAGAGGAAAATGTCTAAAAGTATTTGGAATTCTGCATGGGCAATTTGCCCATTCTCCCTCATTTATTTGTTTATTCAATTCTTTTTATATCAGTATGACTGATGAATATTTATTTAGTATCTAAGGTTATAATCCAATACTACACTATTTATTTTGTTGCTTAAATTATTCCAGCTTTGGCCACTGGAAGACTTTTGGGTTGGTTCCTATGTCCTTTTGACATATCCTCATCATTGTGAGTTTTGGGGAGGGGAGGGGTTTTTTTGTTTTGTTTTGTATTTTTAGCACTTGTTTTCTGGCACTATAAAATACTCCAGGCTCAACTTTTCCTATCTCTAGAATCAGCCATTTCAGCCATTTCTTCAAGGAGCTTTTGTTCCTTTTATTGGAGAATGGTATTAGAAACCAAGATGGGACTGCTAACATGTGCTCATTGTTACTGAGGTATTATTGCTTCTAGGCCCTCTCAGCTGAAACTGCAAGGACATGTATGCGTATATAAATCTATAGATACATACACATCTACACACGTTTTTATGTGTAGTCATCTGTATCTATGTTAAGCTAAACATGAGTTCATAGTGATGTCTCCAACCTAATTCACTGCAACACGGATCACCAGAGCCTCCTCCCTGCGCGTATCTGTATACTTCCACTCCCAGCAACGATAAACTTGGCTTTCATCAGCCACCACCCCTCTACCTGATTGTTCAATTCCAGTCCACACACGTGGCAATATTGTTAACTGTTACCTTTATGGAGTAGGACTCTATCAACTAGAATACAGTGCTTATCGACACTCCTTCTAGAGTTATTTCGGTCTGTACCTTCCCCCCTCTCCACCTCGTCTGGTAATGTTGTTTTGAGCACTGGCATTACAGTTGGACTGTTTTGTGGCATTCTGCTTTCCATCCTATGGTCACCAGACCTTCAAAATGGTTTTTAAATAATTTTCAAAAATTAAAATTCACTCTTCGTGCTGTAAAAATCACTGGGTTTGGTAAATGCACAATATCATTTTTCCACATGACAATATCATACAGAATTGTTTGACCTCCCAGCCCCCTCCCGGCCCGCCAAAAAAAATCTCCTGTGCTTCACCTGTTCAACCCTCCCTCCCCTTTCCCTCAAACCTCTGGCAACCACTGATTTTTATTTTTACTATTACTAATTTTTGCCTTTTCCAGAATGCCATATAATCAGAACCATCCAGTGTAGCTTTCTTAAGCTGCCTTCTTTCACATAGGAATATGCTTGTAAGATTCATCCATATCTTTTTGTGGATTGATAGCTCTTTTTTTATTGCTGGGTAATATTCCATCATATGGATGTACCACCATATATTTGTGGAAAGCCATAGCGGTTGCTTCCAGTTTTTGATCATTATGAATAAAGTTGCTATCTATTATTCACTTGCAGGTTTTTGTGCGGACATAATTTTTAAATCAGTCAGGCCAATGCCTAGGAGTTCAATTGCTGGATAAGGTCTCCAGGAATCTTTAATAACTACCAACTAAAGCTCATTGAGGCGTTAACTGAAAATATGTTTTTAAACCAACCTTTATTGAATGCTGATTATGTCCCCAGCCTGGCAGCAGGGGCTTTTACATCCCTTATTTATTTATTCATTATGAAAATATTTATTGAAGCTCTACTACTATGGTCAGACTCTTCTAGGCATCGTGGATAGAACCATGAACAGCAACAATCCTTCTTCTAAGGAACTTTTATTCGAGTTAAGGGAAACGTTATAAATGAATCAATGACTAAATATATAAAATAGCAAGTGAAGATGAGCATTTACACACGAAAAAAACCTATGGAACGATAAGGCAGATTAGAGTGTCAGGAAGCATGTATTTTAGGTCAGGTGAATTGGAAAAGGCTTCACAGGCAAGGTGACATTTGCTCAGATACTTGACTGAAGTGAGAAAGTGGGTCAGGAATAGTGAAACTTATAGGCAGAGGCCCTGAGGCTGAAATATGCCTGGCAGGTTCACATTTCAGAAAGAGCAAGGAGGCCAGTGTGGACAAAGCCAATGAGAGAAGAGGGGGGTGTGAGGCGATGTGAGAAGAGAGAAAGAAGGTAGGGGAGCAGGCGATACAGGATCGTTAGGCTATGGTAAAGATCTTGTATTTTATTCCGAGCACGACAGGAAAGTTTGAGCAGAGGAAAGAAGTGATCCACCCAACGCCTGCAGTGCCCTCCCCTGCTTCTCACTCGTCACTGAAGTTGTGCCCTGGGGGAACGGCCCACTGGCAAACGGCCAGTCTGGTATGATCCCAGCAATATCATTTCAAAGGATGTGGTTAGACGAATTTTACTTGAAGGAGGTACCATGAAGGAAGGGCGTCCGATTCCCGCAAGCACACTCGCGGTGCTGTCACCAGAGAACAGCTGTAGAATGCCTTCTGTTTTCTCAACATGCCATCATGTGCATGTTCTCACTTTCATTCTGTGGGAGAGTCAAGGAAGACAAAGTCCTATGCTAAATTTCAGGAACTTTGAGCATAAGAATTTAAAAATGTTAGCCTGCCTTCAGCATTTAATGAGCACTTACCACATGCCAAGCATTTTTAAGAATATATATATTATACATAATATATATATTGTGTAAAATACATATATTATATGTATGTGTACATGTACATATAAGTATTTATATGTATAGGTATACATATATATAATATATATATTATACATATATATGGTTTGATCTATTTAGTTTTTTTCCAAAAATTCTATGAATTGCACCATTTTACAGATGAAGGAACTGAGTTACGGAAGGCTGATGAATCCTGCTCAAAGTCACACAGCTGAAAAATGATAGAGCCAGAATTCATCCAGTCTGGACTAATTCATCTTAGTCCATCTAAGAATTAGTCACCAGAGTCCTAATTCTTAACAGACACTCAATTGGTTCAAAGTCACATGGCTTATAGACAAGAGACTTGATTCTCAGTTTCTTTCCCAAAGTGCAACTATAACTTGGTTCATTCACACTAATTCTAGACACTTTCCTTTGGAGGCCTCCCCCAACATCTGTCCATACTGTTGACTGAACTCTACCCCTCAATCCAGGAGTGTGTAGATGACCCAGTTCTGGCCCACTGTCCTGGTTGGAGTGATTGGTTCAGGGATGGGCATGTGACCCAAATTGCCTAAAAAGATTTAGTTTTGGAACCTTTTTCTGTTGGGAAAAGAGGATCTTTATTTCCACTGTGAAGCTGTTGGCGGGTGTCTTACCAACAATTGAAGAGCAGGACAATCTGCCGACATGGGGCCAGTGGTCAAGACAGGGATAAATCCTACCCAAGAGCCATCAAACTTGTTTGGGTCCCTGAATTCACCTCTACTTAAAACCGGTTTCTCGGGGCGCCTGGGTGGCTCAGTCGGTTAAGCATCCGGCTTCAGCTCAGGTCACGATCTCACGGTCCATGAGTTCGAGCCCCACGTTGGGCTCTGGGCTGATGATGGCCCAGAGCCTGGAGCCTGCTTCCGATTCTGTGTCTCCTTCTCTCTCTGACCCTCCCCCGTTCGTGCTCTGTCTCTCTCTGTCTCAAAAATAAATAAACGTTAAAAAAATAAAATAAAATAAAACCGGTTTCTCCTGAACTTTTCTGTTATTTTAGCCAATTAGTTCTTTTGCATATTCCAGTACAATCTGGGTTTCTCTTATTTTTGTCTAAAGAATTCTGACTGACATAATAAGTTACCAAGTAAATCGTAGTTACAGAGCCCTAGATAAGGCTTCATTTTTCAAATCTCAAGTTCAAATCTTAAGACCTCTGAACTTTGCTGGCACATGTGGCTGAGGACGCACTGGGGAGAGAGGGGCCCTAGCATGGGATTAGAAGACTTGGATCCAAATTCTAGCCCTAGCAGGTAGCAAATAGTTTCTGAGCAGGTGGTCCATTCCCTGAGCTTCATTTTGTCCCACTGCAAAATGGGAATTATGCAAAATACCTTGAATGTTGCAAATGAGGTAACATATGTGATCAGAGTACCTGGCACAGAATAGGGGCTTAAAAAGCATTAGCTGTAGGTCAGCTGCGCTTTACAAAGAAGAGCATTTTGACAGGCAGTTTTCTGAATTCTAAGACTAACAGCTTCAGCATCCATTACTTGTGCAAATACTATGTGAGATGTACCAGGAGGCTTAAGTGATGTGAGCCCTATTACATCTATTTTCCCTCTGAGGGGAAAAATAAAAAGGGCTCAGAGAGGTAAAGAAACTTATTCTAAGGGGGCGCCTGGGTGGCTCAGTCGGTTGAACATCTGACTTCGGCTCAGGTCATGATCTCACAGCTCCTGAGTTCGGGCCCCGTATCAGGCTCTGTGCTGACAGCTCAGAGCCTGGATCCCGCTTCAGATTCTGTGTCTCCTTCTCTCTCTGCCCCTAACCCACTTGCATTCTGTCTCTGTCTCTCTCAAAAATAAATAAACATTAAAAAAAATTTTTTTAAAAAGAAACTTATCCTAAAGATAAGCAATTGTAAGTGGCAGAACCAGGATTTGAACCCAAATAGGTGATGACTGAAGCCTATACTTTTTCCCGTTCATTGAAAATCCTCCCCCAAAAGACTGGCCCACTTTCATCAGAAATCAAGATGATAAACCAGAGAGGTCTCTTGACTACAGCACATATCCATGGAGGCCAAATTTAACCCCATTCAACTGAAATATCAAGAAAAGTTGGGAGGGCACACATTTCTTTACTCTGGAGAAGGTGCTGGAAAGTCTATACCATTGAGGTCCAACCATTAATTCAGTGAAAATGAAGAAAATGCTTCTCTATACAAAGTTCCCATTTTTCTCCTAAAAGAAGAAGAGGGGAAAAAATCCTCATCTCTTCATCAAACTCTCTCCTCTTATTCCCAATCAATCTTAATTTTTAAAAGGATTCTCTGAATAATTAAAGTGGTCATTGTGGAAAGAGGCATTATGATACAAGGAGACAATTGGTTTTATATTTGCCCAAGGTTCTCAGGCCTTGGAGACTTGAATGTTCAAATGAGGGCAATGGTAATATATTGCTAAAGAGCTCATTCATTGTTTGTTCATCAATAATAGATACTTTCACTTAGGAAGGTTAAGTGACCCATACGTTATTTGCCCAGTGTGGTTTTGTAGCCTAAAACACACCCAGAAGACAACCGCATTCTTCTCTCCCTTCAGACATCCCCTTGCACCTCGAGACTTGTTTTAGTGGCCGTGCTGTGTAGCTGGGACCGCAATTTAATGCAATTTCTCGTCCATTTCACTGATTGCAACTATTTAGTACATTCTCAAAGAAAGATGATTACAACTGGCTGGTTCTTAATGCTTAATTTATTTACATGCATGCCTGCTACAGAGTTATTTTATTCATCTCCCAAATGATGGCATAAAATCATTGAAAAATGATGGGCACTAAACATGGCTATTTCGCGGCAGTCCTCAGCGGAGAATAACACCCACCGTCACTCCTAACCCTGGTTGACCTGTGTTCCACTGCTCTTAAAACCCAGCCATAATGAAGGCAGCACAGACATAAAACTCCTTTATTGCTACTTTGTTCTGACAATACTTGCACAATAACAGATTATTTTAGTTAAAATAAAACCCGTAGCAAATTGGCATTTTTGTGTTGGTAACTGAAGCAAAACCGCATGTATTTCCCCTTTTCTTTCTCTTTCCTTCCTTTCTTTTCTTTTTGAAAGAATGTCATATTAGTTGGAAAAAGGGAATTTTTGGAACCACTACTGCATTCTAATTGTCTCTACTGTTGTTGCCTGGGCAAGGCTATTCACATTAAGGGAACAAATGCTACATTTGCATTTCCGATAAGTGCCAGCATTTTCCGCATTTCTCTGGCAATTCTCGTTTCAGTAAGAACACCTGAAAAGTTACCGGACTGCTCGTCATCCCATCATAATTGGGAAGAAAAAATAGGACTCTTCTCCAAATTGCAAAAAGCCTTGAATCAGCAGAAAGACTTTGCTCTTTTTATTTGGGGATTAGAATAAGAAAGAGACAGTAAAGTGAAAACAGGCAGAATGGGTATTTTCTTTTTCTTTTTTCCAACAAAATAGCAGAGGCGAGTTGGTGCCAGCAGTCAGTATTAGCCCACATGCCAGACGGCAGGATGCATTAATGAGTATGCTCTCCCGACTACTTCTTATCCAAACAGCATCTAACAGCCTTACATTCCTCCATTTCAAAAAAAAAGAAAAAAGAAAAAAGCAGATTTTTTTTCAGCCCAAACAAAATCCACAATCATGCTGCCTCTTTCGAAATCACATTATGTTATTGCATTAAAAAAATTTTTTTTAACGTTTATTTATTTTGAGAGAGGGAGAGAGAGAGAGAGACAGAGACAGAGCATGAGCATGAGCATGAGCAGGGGAGGGGCAGAGAGAGAGGGAGACACCGAATCCAAAGCAGGCTCCAGACTCTGAGCTGTCAGCACAGAGCTGGATGCTGGGCTCGAACCCACAAACTGAGATCATGACCTGATCTGAATCAGATGCTTAACCGACTGAGCCACCCAGGTGCCTCCACATTATGTTATTATAAATAAGGACAAGATATTTCCCTTCAAGGAGGTCACTAAAGGACTGCCATGCAAGTACTATTTGTACCACAATTATTAGAGCTTCTAATGATGTTTGGCTCCCCAAAGATGGCCAAGAGGAAAAAATCAAAATGTAACTGAGCACTCAATCCCCAACCTCATGACCTTCCGTCATGGACTCATTGCTATTAGGTTTTTGAACTTCTTTCCGGTAAAAGCTAAAGTGAAATGGCTTTTGAAAATTAAACAGCAAACACAAGAAGCAGGAAGAAGCCCTATTTTCATGAGAATTTCACATTTCTTTCCCCTTTTTAGCCTGTAAAGCATTCAGACTCAGTGTGAGGCGTTCTGGTTTCCCTGAAACACAGGCATACGTCTGACTTTCTATCCTCAACGAGTCTGAAAGAAGAGCAGGCTTTGCTTTTTTCATCATTACGAATGTCTCCATTACCCAAAGAGATGCACCAAAAACATTCCCGCAGTTTTGTCTAAAAGTCTGACCCAAAGGAAGAGCATGGTTTTGAAACACTATGAGATGATATGACTATAGATATTGCACCTGACACAGAATGCTTCAACTAAGAAAGAGGAGAAAAGGAAAAAAAAGGAAAGAAAAGCCTGGATGTTCCAGACCCCTCTACAGAGAGAGAATTTCAAGGGAGAAAGCAGTGAAAAAACACGGAGAGAGAGAAATTGCTTGTCAAACCCATGCTCTACACCACCCCCCATGTCTCACATGCCTGACGTTTCCTCACCATCCATCCTTAGTGCTTTGCTCCTTTTATCACGGCAGGAAATGCTCTGAAAGGGCCATTCTCACCTGGCAAAAGAAGTGGTCGGTTCTCACACAAGCCTGAGCACAGATGTGGGAGCCCACCTACAAATGTGTGCATATTAATTAGGGAGTGGCTGTAAATCAGAATTACCTGGTGTTTGGGGTTGACGGCCCCCCAAAAGATAGGTCCGTGTCCTAATTCCTGGATCCTGAGAATGTACTTTATTTGGAAAAAGGATCTTTGCGGATATAACTGAGTTGAAGTCTTGAGATAAGATCATGCTTGATTATCCAAGCGGGCCCTAAGTCCAATGACAGGTGTCCTTATTAAAGTCACATAGACACACAAAGGAGGTGACATGGAGACGGAGGCAGAGATCAGAGTGATGTGACCACAAGCCAAGATGCCAAGGAATGTTGACAGCCACAGGAGGCAGGAAGAGGCAACGAAGGATTGTCCCCTAGAGCCTCCAGCAATTTAATTTCACACTTTCAGCCCCCAGAACTCAGAGAATAAATTTCTGGTGCTCTAAACCACCTAATTTGCGGTAATTTGTTGCTTTCGCCCTAGGGAACAAATACACCTGGGGAGAGAGCAAAGCTTCTCATTCCAGACTTCGCCACAGAACAATTAAACAAGAATCTCTGCAGGTAGGCTCTAAGCATCAGTGAGCTTTAAAGTCCTCCCAGGTGGGACGCCTGGTGGCTCAGTCGGTTAAGGCATCTGACTTCAGCTCAGGGCATGGTCTCATGGTTCCTGGGTTCGAGCCCCACATCCGGCTCTGTGCTGACAGCTCAGAGCTTGAAGCCTGCCTGCCTCGGATTCTGAGTCTCCCTCTCTCTCTGCCCTCCTTCACCTGTTCTCTCTCTCCCAAAAGTAAATAAGTAAACTTAAAAAAAATAGAGTCCTCCCAGGTGATTCCAATGTACGTGATGGCTGAGAACCAGTGGCCTTGGGCTCAGCCTCTTGCACCTACTTACACGCTAAACCCACTCCCATGCAGACCCCGAGGCAAGGCTGAACTGAGAAAATGTCGCCTTTGTGAGTCTGTTAATCTGATTCTTCTGATAGAAGAGTTGCTAAGTTGCTCGCACAAAATGGTCCACTTATCCTACTGTGGATGATAGTAACACCAAGAGATACTATATATTGAATACCCACTAGGTGCAGGTACTGGGTATAAAACAAACAAGGCAAACGTGATCCCTCCCCTGTGCAACTTAAAGTCTAGGGAGGGATTTAATATGTAAACAGACAATTAAAATATGGAACGGTGAGCCAGGGGTGGGGAAAGTGCTTTGGAAACTCATGGGGAGGAGGCACATGACCCAGAGCCAGGCATAAGGAAAGATTCCTGGAAGAAGTGGCATCTGAGCTTAGGCAAGAAAAATTCAAACCCACCTAAAAATGAGTCACTCGTATGAGGGCAAACGGAAGGTGTCCCAGGCAGAAGGAACAAACAGCACGAATAAGGTTGTAGAGCAGCGGTTAGCAAACTGAGGCTCATGGGCAGAATCCGCATCCCCACCGATTGCCCCCACCCTCCCATATGCTAGCTTTATTGCCACACATCACACGCATTCATGTGCGTGTGTGTATGTGGCTGCTTTGGCAGCACAATGGCAGAGGTGAATAGTTGCGGCAAAGACCATCTAGCCTATGAAGACTGAAAGAATATGGACCATCTGGTTCTTTATAGGAAAAGCGTGTTGTTCTCTGCTCTAGAAACAAGCAAAAGAGCTCAGGATACTGAGAGAGATGCCAGAGGACTGGAGTTTTGAGAGTGAAGGGGAGGGTCGTGCGGGGAGCAGTCGAGGGGGAGCCGCGGCCCAGAATCCACAGAGCCCGCAAGCCAGAATGCAAGGTCTGGACTTCATGCAGAAAGCAATCGTGAGCCACCGAGGAGGTCTAAGCAGGGCAAGCACCTGGTCAGAACTGCTTCTTGGGAAGAAAACTCTGACCGCAGTTTGGGCTGTATTGCTAAAAAAAGCAAGAGCTAGACTTTGAGTTTAGAGCTCTCTGGGGCTAACGGCCATGCTCTCTGCATTGCTGCCCGCTGACTCCTGCAGGTGAAGTGCACTACCAGCAGTGTGCTTCCTGGGAAGGCAGCCCGGCGAAGCCAGATAAGCCCAAGGGCCCACTGAAAGCAGTGTCTTTTCTCTTCAGTCTGACCTTCAGGCCTGGCAGGAGGGAACTGTGGAGTATGCTGGGGTCACTTCAGAAAGAGAAATAAAGGCCTGGTGACCAGCAGAGAGCCAGCTGGAGGCTGGAAGGCATGATTTGTATTTGTCTCTACAGGGCTCATTTCCTTCCAGAATGAAGCAGGGCACAAGCGTGTTCAGGAGAGAATGTGGCGAGATGGGGAGAGAAGCACTGAGGTGGCTGGTGGGGGTTTCCTGAGTGAGCCCTTGCTGAGAATCCTCCAATTGAGAGACTTCTAGGTGTTTATCAGAGAACTCTAGCTCGGTGATCTTTCCTACCCCTATTCTAACAGTTTGTTGTGGATGCTGTTCAAGTCAGTGCAGCTTCTGCAGTCTCCTTCCTTCCTTCCTTCTTTCCCTCCTCCCTCCCTTCCTTCCTTCCTTCCTCCCTCCTTTCCTTCCTTCCTCCCTCCCTTCCTTCCTTCCTCCTTTCCTTCCTTCCTTCCTTCCTTCCTCCCTTCCTTCCTTCCTTTCTCCCTCCCTCTTTTCCTTTTCTTCCTTCCTTCCTCCCTTCCTTCTTCCTTCCTTCCTTCCTTCCTCCCTCCTTTCTTTCCTTCCTCCCTCCCTTCCTTCCTCCTTTCCTTCCTTCCTTCCTTCCTTCCTCCCTTCCTTCCTTCCTTTCTCCCTCCCTCTTTTCCTTTTCTTCCTTCCTTCCTCCCTTCCTTCTTCCTTCCTTCCTTCTTTCCTCTTTCTCTTTCTCTCCTCACTCCCTCTCTTCCTTCCTTTCTCTATATTTTGGTTTGGAAAGTGTAGACATCTCTGCATCTATGTAAGTTGGATTTCAACCAATTGGAGATTTGTCAGTAAATGGGGTCATAATAAATAAAGCACTCCAGACTTTCTTGGCATTGAAGTAGCAATTTCATCACTATGTTTTATCAGAGGCGGTCTTCTGTAAGCCTTTTTGATGAGTTTTGTAAAAACAAAATCCATGTGGCCTGGGATTTCTAAAACTTAGTTTCAGGTTAAAATTAAAAATAAACATTTACTGAGAGTTGATATTTTGCAAAAAAAAAAAAAAGTCTTAAAAAAAGAAAATCTTTCAAAGACATCTATAATTCTAGAAAACTTGGCATGCTTTCTGAAATTCAAACTTTCTTGTTGTTCATCTTCTCCAATGCCCAGTGATGTGACATACCTGAAAAGATCTAACTTAGGAATAAAACTTAAGCAATCAAATTGGATAACTTTTCAATTTTGGCAAATCACCTTAGCAAATATTATGGCAGGTGTCACGTGTGACGGTTGATGTGTCCAGATGGGACATCAACTGATGGTTATATCTGTCACTCCAGTGGAGACGAACAAGAGTCATTGTTTCACAGCTCTGCAGACACACTCCATTGACTTTAAGTCCACCCATCAATTGCATTTTTTAAATAGTTATAGCTTATTTTATGTTATCTACTCACCAATGAAAGCACAGCATAAACCATTGAAAAATACAATAAGTCTACTTGCTGTAGAAAGGACTTTGTGGGGTTGATAAGGTAGAATAATGTATGATTATTGAAGGAGGGATTGATATATATATATGTATATATCGATTATTCAAAACCATATATATATGGTTAAACCAGGAGATACAGATGAGTAAAACAGGGAACAGGGAACAAAGTGATTTGGAAATCCTCCTCCCTGGTGACAAAAGGCAAAAGTGATGTGCTTGCTTCCTTACTCATATGCCTGGATTTGAAGGCTCTTTTTTTAAATTGTGGTTGCCCAACCGGTGAATAGGAGATGGTATTTTTCACCTTTTCTGACATGACAGTCTGGAATGGTCTACGGTGAAATGTTAACAATGGAAAATGATGTACGTATTGTTTGAGTCAGTCATGGAAAAGTAAGACCTTAACTTATGACGGTCCCGTTACAAATTTGTACGGGGCCAATGCTATTCTCAGTCTCCACAGTGTATAACATAGGAGTTACAGCAGTTCAGAAAACTAGTATAAGAACTCATCTCCTCTATACAAGTTGCAGTAAAATGCTTTACAGATTGATCTGAAATGGGAAATAGGAAAATTGGACTATTTTGGGCTTTGCTAAATAGAAACACCATTTTCTCACTCTTGGCTCCCATGAGGAGGGGAGGTATTCTCCGGTTGTTTTTTTTTTTTTTTTTTTTTTTTTTTCCCACATTGGAGAAGAATAACTGAGCATGCTCATCCTAGCTCGCTGTTCTTCCTCTTAATTTGTTTTTAATGTTTACTTATTTTTGAGAGACAGAGTGTGAGCGGGGTAGGGGTAGAGAGAGAGGGAGACACAGAATTGGAAACAGGCTCCAGGCTCTGAGCTGTCAGCACAGAGCCGGACTCGGGGCTGGAACTCACAGACGGTGAGATCTCGACCTGAGCTGAAGTCAGATGCTTAACTGACTGAGCCACCCAGGCGCCCATCACTGTTTTTCCTCTTGAAGAAGCTGCCCGCCAGGAACATATATTTGCCTTTGCTTCTCTACTGTTCCTGCAGAGGAGGAGACAGGAGGCCTGCTGGCTCCAGCATTGGTATGAGCCAATGGATAGGTCTGCCTAATTCTGAAATTGGATAGTCGTAAGTTCACTTGGCTTCCAGAACTGACTTGTCTCTCCAACTTAGTCTCCATCAGCATTTCCGTTCTTTATTGCTTTCATTTTCTCAAATTATTCAAAACCTGAACAGAACAAAACCCCAACATTTGGCAGGTCTTCTGCATCACCTCAATCAGTATTGGCAAAGATGGTGCCAGAAACTAGTGGTCTCTGAAAAGTTTTGTCCTCGCCCGGATGTTAAGTAGTAGATGTCAGTTGTCCCAAAGTCACAATCCATGACCTTACACACTGTTGGCAGAAATGTTCCCACAAGAGCTTAATTCTGGCACTCTGCATTTGCTGTGTATTAGAGGTAAAGCAAATTTGTCTCCCTGTTGACTTCATTCCCAGAGAAAATCATGTGAGATCTTCCTAACTTCTAGCAATGTTTAGGAATTTGGATGGTGGCAGCTCCAGTCACTCATGAACTCTGTTTATTTTTTATTTTATTTTTAAATTTTTAAAAAAATTTTTTAAACGTTTATTTATTTTTGAGACAGAGAGAGACAGAGCATGAATGGGGGAGGGTCAGAGAGAGAGAGGGAGACACAGAATCGGAAACAGGCTCCAGGCTCTAAGCTGTCAGCACAGAGCCTGACCCGGGGCTTGAACTCACGGACCGCGAGATCATGACCTGAGCCGAAGTCGGACGCTTAATCGACTGAGCCACACAGGTGCCCCTATTTTTTATTTTTTTAAGAGAGAGAGCACAAGTGGGAGAGAGGAGCAGGGGGAGAGAGAGAGAGAAAAAGAGAGAGAGAGAGAGAGAGAGAGAGAGAGAGAGAGTCCCAAAGAGTCTCCATGCTTAGCAGGGAGCCTGATACGGGGCTCAATCCAACAACCCTGGGATCATGACCTGAGCTGAAATCAAGAGTCGGATGCTCAACCAACCTAGCCACCCAGGTGCCCCTCGTGAACTCTGTTGAGTACTTTGGCCTTCACAAAATCTTGTGAATGTTTTGGTTTTTATGCTGCTATGTCCATTACCACTGATTCCTATCATGAAATTGGTTAGGCCTGAGAGATCTTCCTCCCAAAAATGTTTCTGCTTCCTATGTAACTATTAAATTCAAAGTCAACTTGAAGTCCTGTAGGAAAAGTATCTTTTGAGGTATGAACCAGCCATACAAACTTGAGGTTGGTTCCCTTTCTTAGCCATGAAGGCAGCTCAAGGCAACATGAAAGAGGAACAGAATTTGATCCAGCTACTCTTTATAAGTTTACCAATTATTATTATTTATATGCTAAATTATTTCATCCCCACTGGGCAAAAGTGAATAAAGGGAGTCTTTGAAATAGTCCCCCTACCCCAAAACCAGAAGGGGAGATGTGGTGCTCGGAACACATTTTACATCGCTTCTTGGTAAAATTCAATTTTCTTCTTCAAAGTTACAAACAGAAGAGAGTTGCCACAGGTAAAACATTTGGTAAAATGTCTTCTTGCCTTTTAGCAGCAGCTGGGAAAAATGTCTGCACAAATGCAGTGTAAATAATTGATATACTTTTGGACAACTTCCCAATTTATATTTTCCTCTAAAAAAAAGGTAAAAATAAAACCCAAACCAAAAAGCAACCCATGGAGATCAACTAGATGTGTGAAACTCACTTTTTCTAAAATAAAACAAACCCAATTCTCATCCCAGCTTGGGCTGAGTTGGTATGTGTGCTGGCATGTGGACTGGGAAATACATTTCCCAAAGGGCAGAAAGCGAGATTCTAGTGCCTATTATTTTAGTAGTTACCTGAACTATGAAGAGTTTGAGAAAGAAAGAAACTGGCAAAGATTGAACTGACTCGTGCATCTATGTCTGGCGGTCCTCCAAGGGCCGTTAATCAGACGGCTGATGAACAGGAACTCCAAGCGGGGGCACTAATCAAGGGAAGCTGGGATACTTGTGCAGCAGGCAACTTGTGAGAGAGGCGGTGTAGTCAAGTAGTTCAGGACTGAGACTCTGGAATCAACATGGGTCAAATTCTGGACCTTCTCCTTCTCAGCCCTTTCATCTTGGGCAAGCCACTCGACATCTTCTTTCTCCTATGTAAAATGGCGATGATACCTCTGTTAAGGTCGTGTGAAGTACTATACCGAAGGCTTTGGGAGCAGTGCCTTCCACCGGGTAAACACCCCCGTATTCTTATCAGATCTACCCAAGCTAAAATGGAGTGCAACCTGGTAGAAAGAGGTCAGAGTGAAGCATTGGAGGCATGTTGGGCTTGCATTACAGTTCTAGATGCGCTAGTAACTCACAATGACCGGTACTAACTACCTGTCACTTAACTTCTCTGAGCCTCAGGTAAAGTGTGGAAAACAGAGCTTAACTCCATAGCACTGTCATGACGATTAAATGAACACAAAGTTTCTGCGGGTCCTATCCTGTCGTAAGTTGTCAATAAATATTTATATTCCTCTTTTACCTTCTTCTCTAGCCTAGCTCCCAAAGGTCTTCATGCTTTCTCACAATGAAAGTGTACTCTAAAAGCCTAACACATCACTACATTTACCCAGATGTTATACTTGACCTAGAATTAATGCTGGAAGTGAACTAATGAAGTAGATTAGGAAGTGAGGAGAATGTAGAGGCAAAAAGGACCTTCCTGGCTCCTAAAGTCTTGTCTTGAAGGTTCACCTATCCAGAAGCATCCCATTCAACCACAAATGTTTATTTGTACCAGAACAATGCTAGTAGTCAAGGGAGTTATGATAATAAAAATACCATCTTTTCCGACTACCGAGAACTTACATGAGAGGAGAGGAGAGAAGGAAAGCTCAGTAGTAGTTCTTCTGCATAATGACTATGATTCATATACTGACAGATGTACAAACCAAATGTTACAGAGGCTCAGAATAGTAAGTGATCCTATCTGGTCTGTCCATATGGAAAAACTTTAAGACAGAGGTAATATCTGATGTGGTCTTTGAGGCTGAGTAGAGTTTGGCTTGCTTGTAATAGAGAACAAATATGTACCGAAGCAATAAGCATTGTTATGGACTGAATTGTATTCCCCCCCCCCCCGAAAAATTCATATGGTGAAATACTAGCCCCCAGTACCTCAGAATGTGACTATAATTATATAATATAATATTTATAATAATTATATAGTTCAATGGGTTTTGATATTTGAAGATAGGGTCTTTAAAGAGGTAATTAAATAAAAATGAGCTCATACGGGTGGGCCTGTCCCAGTGTGACTAATGTTCTTATAAGAAGAGCTTAGAACCCAGGTACACAGAGGGAAGACCATGTGAAGACACAGGGAGAAGTTGACCATCTTGATCCAAGAAAAGAGACCTCAGAAGAAACCAGCTCTGCTGACTCGATCTTGGACTTCCAGCCTCCAGAACCGCAAGGAACAAATTTCTATTGTTTAAGCCATTCCATTGCGGTGCTTTGTTCTGTCGACCCTGGCAGACTAATTCAATCATCAGCAACAGAGGCTAAAACATAGTAGAATGTATAGTGAGGGAAAGTGCAATTTTTCTCTTAGATGATTTGAGTAGGAGATGAGTGGGAGACAAGAGTGAAAGGGGGATTTAGGCAAAAGAATGGAGAACCTGGGACACAAACTAGGAAATCCAGCTTCTATTCTGCACACGAAGGAGTGTCATTCAAGAATTTTGAATTGAGAGTGGCATTATTAGATGGATCCTTCAGGAAGACGACGTCGGGGGCGGGGCGTATTAGCATAGGAAAGACTGGGAGGCACAGAGCAATCTGGAGGCCATTTAAGCAACACTTGTGAAAGATCCTGAGCTGTGAGCATAAGGGGAGATGGATGACAGCAGCGAAAATGGAGAAGAGGTGACATCTGTGAGCCATGGGACTGACTGGATGTGGTGGTGGTGGAAGGGAGTAATGAGGCCAGGAGAACATGTGAGGAGAGAGGTCAGAAGGTAAGTTGGAGCAAAGTGGATGAATTCGGATTTATACAGTGAAGTGTAATGCAAACATGAGACTTCCTGTGTGACTGAGCAGTAGCTGGACAACATTTGGAACTGGAGCTGAGGATAGAAGGCAAAGTTCAAAGGAAGATACAGAAGCCTCCCGAAGGGTCGAATAATTGTCACCACAACAGTGGTGGATGGACAAGCCAATGGAGAGTATACAGAAAAGCAATGATTTCCTATAACTGGGAGCTAAAGATGATAAAAGATTTCAAGGTGAATAGCATAGTTAACATTGCTCAAAGTTATGGAGATGGCAGATTAGAAGCACAGAAAATCGGTTGTTTTTGATGAGCTTTGGGAGAACAGTGAGAGTAGAAGCCAGACCACAAGGGATTGTGAGTCCAGCATCACAAAGAAATGTCTTCAAGAGCAAGGCAAGTAATGCAAAAGAACAGGGTTGTGTGTATGACACTGACCGTGAAGGCCTCCTTTCCTCTCTTACCTCACCCTGATCCTGGCTCTGTCGTAGAATAAAGTGGGCTTGTCATGAGGTAATAGGAATTCATAAGACTGAGCCTAAATGGAGAGAGAATGACAAGTTCAACTTGTTTTTAAACCTACTTTATTGTGATAGCATTTATATAAGATAAAATGTGACCATTTTAATTATATAGTTCAATGGGTTTTGATAAATTTTTGTAACCACCAACAAAATCAAGGTAAAGAATCTTTTTACCAACATATGAGATTTAATTATTTCCTTTCTCATCTAATATCCTCCTCACCCCCAAGCCCAAGGCAGGCCACTGCTCTGCTTTCATTCACTATATATTAGATTCGTCTTCTCTAGAGTTTCATAAAAGTTGAACTGGGCAATAGAAACTATTACATGTCTAGCTTCTTTATTTTAGCATAAATGCATTTGAGATTCACCCATTTTTTTTTCTGCTAAGTAGTCTTCCATCATAAGGTTGTACCATTAAAAAATTATTTTAAAAACATCTATTCATCTATTCATGGACATATGGCTCATTTCTCATGCTTTTACTATCATAAACAAAACTTCTGTGAACATTCATGATGACATTCTAAATGGTGTGGTATTTTGAAATTTCATATCCCGATCGTTTATTTCTCGTATGGAGAAAAACTTGATTTTAATATTTTGCTTTATGTATTTTAACAATGGTGTTAAAATGACTTAGTTCTACTAACATTTCTATAAAATTTTGGGGATCTTTTATGTGTCCAAGGAAAAAGAGAATTTTACTTTTCCCTTTGAATCTGTGTGCTTATAATCCTTTTTCTTTCTTAATTGCACTGGCTAGCACCTCCAGGACAATGTTGAATAGAAATTGTAAGAGTGAATATACTTGCCTAGTTCCCATTCTTAGTAAGAAAGCAATCGGTCTTTCAACTTTAAGTAAAGTGTTAGCAGAAGATGCTCTCTCTCCAAATTAAAAAGATTTCTTTCTATATCTAATTCCACTAATTTTTGTTATGAATGGATATTGAACTTTTGCATGCTTTTCCTGCATCTGTTAAGGTAACCATATACTTCTTTATTTCGTTAAAAACTTGCTTTGGTAAATTATAATGGTGATGAATTAAGGTTATTGATTTTCAAATGTTAGACCAATCTTGCATTCCACTTGATCATTATATGTTATTATTTTACATAATTAGCTTTGATTTTAATATTTGTTGAGGAACTTCTTGATTCTATGTTTTTGAAGAATATTCTGTAGCTTTTTCTTTCTTACAGTGTTTTAGGATTGGTCTTAAGTCTTCCTTAAATGTCTGGTAAAATTTACCAGTGAATTGATCTCGGTCTGGGGTTTTCTTTTGAGAAAAGTTTTAATGTTTGAATTTAGTTCTTAAAATTGAAGAGCTTTGAAATTTTCTATTTCTTCCTAAGTTCTGTAATTTGTGTCTTCCAAAGAATGTATCCATTTCATCTAGGATGTCAACTTCAGCAGCATGAAATTGTTTAAAATATCCCCTAATTAGAAGAGAAGGAAAAATAAGATAAAAACAGAAAGGGAGGCAAGCCATAAGAGACTTAAATGCAGAGAATAAACCCAGGGTTGCTGGAGGGGGAGATGGGTGAGGGAGGGCTAAATGGGTGATGGGCATTAAGGAGGGCACTTGTTGGGATGAGTATTGGGAGTTATATGTAAGTGATGAATCACTGGGTTTTACTCCTGAAACCACTACTACACTGTAGGTTAACTAACTTCGATTTAAATAAATACATTTAAAATATATATATCCCTAATTATTCTTTTAATATCTGTAGCTTCTGTAGTGATATTTTCCCTTTCATTTCCCAGTACTCCTCCACTGCCCCCCCCACCTTAAAGGTCAGTCTAACTGAGATTTATTAATTTTATTGACCTTTTCAAAAAGCCAACTTTTAATTTTATTGGTTTTTCTCTACTAATTATCCATTTTCTATTTTATTGATTTGTATCTTATCTTTGCTATTTCCTTTTCTCCGCTTATTTCGCTCCTGTTCTTTATTCTGTTTTCTTTTTAAAACAGAGGCTTAAATATTTTAGTTTAGACCTTTATTCTTTTCAAATGTAAGCATTTAAAGGTATTCATTTTTCTTTAATTATTGCTCTGGTTGCATCCAGAAAATTTGATGTTTGTGTTTATTTTCTTACAGTTCAAAATATTTTCAATTTTTCTTGTGATTTCTTCTTTAACTAATAAACTATATGCAAGTAGGCTAATTTGTTTCCAAATATTTGAAGATTTTAAAGATATAATTTTTGATATTCAATTTAATTCTGTGTGGTTTTAAAATATATTTCCTATGATTGCAATCTTTGTTTTCTTAGGACTCAGAATCTAATGTCTTAGTGAATATATGTATGCACTGAAAAAGAATATATATTCTACTCTTATTGGATGAAATGTTCTAATATTTAAAATTTGGTCAAGTTGATTGATAAGGTTGTCCATTGATAGTGTTCAAGTCTCCTATGTCCTTCCTGATATTTTTGTCTATTCTATCAGTTGTTGAGAAAGGGGTTTTAAATCTGCAACTGTAATTGTGAATATGTTTATTTCTTCCTTTCTTCCATCAGTTTTTGTTTCATGTATTTGAAATTCTGTTGCTAGATGCACGTACCTTTAAATTTGTTATTTCTTCTTCATGAATTGGTGTTTTCTTAGGTTATGTCCCTTTTACCACTGGTAATATCTCTTGTTCTACTTTCTTTGATTCTAATTTAGCCATTCTAACTACTCTATAATTGGTGTTGTGTTGTGTATCTTTCCCTTACTTTTATTTTTAAACTATCTGTTTATATTTAAAGTCAATTTCTTTTCTTAAGTTTATGTATTTATTTTGAGGCGGGGGGCTAGATGGAGAGGAAGAGAGAGAATCCCAAACAAGCTCCACACCGAGCCCGACATGGGGCTCAATCTCATGAACAGTGAGATCGTGACCTGTGCTAAAATCAAGAGTTAGATGCTTAATCAACTGAGCCACCCAGGTGCCCCTTAAAGTCAATTTCTTATACATGGCATGTTTTGGGGGTTTGTTTTTGTCTTCGTCTGTTCCAGTTGCTATAGTAAAATACCACAGACAGGTAGCTTACAAACAAAAGAAATTTATTTCTCACAGTTCTGGAGGTTGGGAAGTCCAAGATCATGGTGCTGGCATCATCAGGTGAGGGCCTTCTTTCAGGCTGTAGACTTTTCTCTGTGTTTGCACATTATGAAAGGGGCTAGGGAGTTCTGTGGAACCTCTCATAACAGCACTATTCCCATTTATGAGGGCTCCATTCTCATGACCTAATCACCGCCAAAGCACTCCCACCCCCACCCCACAAACAAAAATCATAACATTGGGTATTAGAACTTCAACATATGGATTTTGTGGGGGACACAAACATTCACACCATAGCAGCTTTCTTATCCAGTCTGAAAGATCAGATTTTAATGTAATTATCAATATGGTTCCGTTTATATCTATTATCTTTATGTCTTTCTATTTGTCCTACTTGTTTCTGTTCACTTATTTGCTTTTCCTGCTTTGTTTTGAATTTATTGAGCATTTTTATGGTTACATTTTATTTTCATGACTTATTTATTAACTTTATCTGTTTTTTTGTTTTTCTTTTGTTTTTTTAGTGGTTTCTCTAGGGTTTGCAATCTACATTTTTTTTTAAATTTTTTTTTTTAACATTTATTTATTTTTGAGACAGAGAGAGACAGAGCATGAACGGGGGAGGGTCAGAGAGAGGGAGACACAGAATCTGAAACAGGCTCCAGGCTCTGAGCTGTCAGCACAGAGCCTGACGCGGGGCTTGAACTCACGGACCGCGAGATCATGACCTGAGCCGAAGTCGGCCGCTTAACCGACTGAGCCACCCAGGCGCCCCTGCAATCTACATTTTTAAGCACAGTCTATATAAAATAATATTATAGCACTTCATCTATAATGTAAGCATCTATTTTTCCTCTCCCAGATTTGGTGCTATTGTTGCCATGCATTTTTCCTTTACATGTTATAAACCCCATGATATATTGTTTTGACCTTAAATGAGTATTCTTTAAAGAATTTTAAAAGTTAAAAAATGTTTTTTTAATATATTCCAATATATTTACCACTTGCTACATTCTTCATTCCTTTTTGTAAATTCAAATTTTCATCTGGTATTATGTTCCCTTTGCCTGAAGAATCTCCTTTAATTTTTCTTATAGTTCAGGTCTGGCAGCAACAAATTCTGTTAGCTCTGGTGGGTTTAAAAACACCCTCTTTTCATTTTTTTTTTGGAAGATATTTTTACTGGGTGTAGAATTCTAGAACAATAGTGTTATTTTTCTTTCAAAACTCTAAATACATCATTCTATTAGGGCACCTAGGTGGCTTTTTTGGTTAAGCATCCAACTCTTGATATTGGCTCAGGTCATGATCTCACAGTTTGTGGATTCGAACCCTGCATCTGGCTCTGTGCTGACAGTGTGCAATCTGCTTGGGATTCTCTCTCTCTTCCTCTCTCTATGCCCTTCCCCTGCCTACTCTCTCAACAAACAAACAAACAAACAAACATACATTTAAAAATAAGTAAGGAAATACATCATTCTACTGTCTCTGGTTTACATAATTTCCATGAAGTCTGAGATGATTCTTACCTTTATTCTTCTATACCTATTTGATATTTTTCTTTTGACTACTTTTAGGATTATTCTCTATCTCTGTTTTACAGCAATTCAGCTTTAATCAATTTGGGGTGCCCTTTTTTCTTTTTCCTATATACTTTTTCCTGACTTACTTGGATCTATATTGATTTATGATTTTTATCAAATTTAGAAATTTTCTTGCCATAATTTCCTTAGGTATATATTTTGTTCTCCCTACAGACCTTTTATCTTGGACTTCAATTATAGTTAGATCACTTGATACATTCTATGAGGTTCTTGGGTGTTTTGCTTTGTTTTTTTTTTTGTTTGTTTGTTTTTACTCTACATGCTTAATTTGGGGGTGGTTTCTATTATCACATTTTCAAGTTCATTGATATTTTTTCATAGTGTCTGTTATAAATCCTGTCCTGTAAAATTTCATTTCACATCTTTTTCCATTTTAATTTCATTTGGTTCTTTTTTATATCATCTATGTGTACTTTTGTTACATCATATTTTTCCTTAAAATATTTGAGCCTATTGAGCATTTTTAACATCTTTGCTAATTCTGTTATCTCTGTTGTGAATGGATCTGTTTACACTGACTGTTTTCTTCCCATATAAACTCATTTCCTGCATTACATGTCTAGCAGAAATTTTTTATTGAATAATGGACATTATAAGTTTTATATGGTTGAGTGCTGCTTATTACTATTATTACTATTATTATTATTATTATGCTCTTCCTTGAGAGTGTCAGTAGGCTCTTATTTGTGGATCATTTTGATCCTTGCAAGACTTGGTTTTAAGCTTTGTTTAATAGTAAGTGTAGGGCTAGGTAGTTCCACTTGTAAGCTGTGGGTGTTCTGAAGTATCTACTGAATGCCCTGTGTATTCAATACCATCTCTCCATATTGGCTGGCTTCTGGAAACATAAAAATTCCTAGCCTCATGTGAACTCTGGGAACTTAGGCTTATAACTCCCTGGAATTCTTTCCTTGAAAATTGTTCTTTGCTAGATTGCATAGTTTCAACTTACTCATGGCAGATAAGTATTCAGTCAAAGACTCAAAGTGAACCCCATGTAGATTTCAGGAGCTTTCACTTGTGCCTCCATTTTTTCTGATACTCTCTCCTGAAAATGTCAGCTCCCTCAGCTCGTCCAATGTATGATCTCTGTTGCCTCAACTCCAAGAGACTGAAGGGCTCTGTTTAGGTTCCCCCTCTCTGTACATCGATACAGAAATCACCATTAGGAGAAAAGCCAGGGCAATCTTAGGGCTCATCTCTTGCTTTCCTTTATCAGGGTTCACAGTCCTGTGCTGCCTGTAGTCCAATGTCTGAAAGCAGTTGTTTACATATTTTGTCCAGTTTTCTAGTTATTTATGGTGGGAGGATGAGTCTGGATCCTGTTACTCTCTTGTGGCCAGATAGAGAAGTTGTCTAATTTATTTTTTCAATGCTGTGCAAAGCAATTGAATACAGTATTTAGGGCACCAATTTATAGGACTATAGAGTGGAATTCTTTTGCTTTTTAATAACATCTGGACGTTATTGAGAATCTTTCAGTATAAGGCACAGGGCTAGATGCTTTATATGTCTTTTCTTATTTTGTTCTCGTAATAGCCTTTAAAGAGATGTATTATTCTCACTTAACAAGTGAAGGAATAGCAGCTGTGAGCAGTAAGCACTAGATTTAAGACTTACTCAGACCCAGGGCTGTCTTACTTCTGATGCTGGTCCATTCCCCTGGGTTCCTCTCCTCCACGTGAGCTGCATGAAGGAAGGATAGTGTGGCAATCCTTGCGGAATTATCACAGTGGAAAGAAGATTTTAGGGGTAGGGAAGGAACTAGAGATGAAACAGCACGGCCTGGCAGAGTCACTGCGTATGGGCAGCCTCTCCCCACTTCATGACGTGCAGCCTCTGTCCTCATCTAAAATGAAATTTATCTTCCTCACTATGAAAAGTTCAGTTTCACTTCATTTGCCCTCATTTTCACAGGTTCTCCACACCATTCCAGAAAGCTTGCAATTTTTCCTCCCGCCACTTGGAGTCTTTGGTTGGCACGGGCTGTGTCTGGCCTCTTACTAATTTCCTCTACCTTCTTGTCACTTGGCTGTGCCCCTGCTGTTTTTCTCTTTGGGATTTTTCCATCTCTTTCTGCTGCTATTATGAAATAGACCTTTGGTCTCTGGGGTTCTTTCTATAGAGTTTTAAGCATACTTTTGTGATTCCTATTATCAAAAAGTCCTTCCTGGATCATCAACTTCTCCCTAAGCAGGAGCCAGTTCCTTCACTTGCATTTTTGGCTACTTCCTTGAGAATGGAACTCAACCCTCTTTTTCTGCAGACACATGGACAATTGCAGCACCTCTCCCCAACCCTGGATTCCTGAGCTGGTCATAGCACACAAATAGCAGTCAGAGATTTACTTGAAAACCTCTTACTACACAAATCAAAAAGCTTTTCATCAGCCCTGATTTTACTTAATCTAGCTTCTGATTTGGGGATTCAACTGGTCCTTAACACCCTTTACCAGCTTCCGTTATCCTCACTGTCTTTTCCTGTCTAAGGCTTACCATGCACCCTGGCTACACTTCACACAACTGGATATTACTTTACAGTCTTCTCCTCTCTGGGTAGCACTAGAGTCAGTTTGGAAATTAAGATGATTTTTGCATCCAAACTTGTTACCTATAAGGTGCAACTGGTCCCAGAGCATTTGACCTCACTTCTTATTAGGATAAAAATTAAATTCGTGGTAGCAGGTAGGTTGCATCAATCATATCAACTCGAATGCTGAGTTGATAAGGACTCTGAGGACTTGTCGAGCTTAAAAGGGAAAAGTGTGGTCATCAATAGCAACGGCTACCATGTTTATGGAAGAGGACAGTGACTCAGATTTCAAATGTTGCCAATCCTGGAAACCTTTCCTTCTCTGATGACAATGGCTATGAGTTGACCTGCCAATAACTAATTTAAAAAAATAATAAAATCTTAAACTTTCAGACCTGAAATAAATCTTATGGTTTAAATAACTTTTATGAATGCTTATTCTAGGACAGAAACTGCTAAATTCTTTTATAATTCATTTACTTAAACCTCACAGGCACTCTGTGATGTATATATTATTATCCAATTTCAAAGCAGAGAATGAGACTCAAAATTGTATGGATCTTGCCCAAAGCCATATAGCTAATGACTGGGGGAACCTGGCTATGAATCCAGCACTGTCTGATTTGAGACCTGAGAGCTGAATGAGAAACGTGAGACAAAAAAGTTTCACCTGTAGGTTTAAGTGGCAGAGATAACCCTGTTTCATTCTCTGCCTTGACACATAGGAAGACCACGTTTCCCAGCTTCCCTTACAAATAGATGGGACCATACCATTGAGTTCTGGCCAGTAAAATGTGAGTGGAAGTAATACATGCAGATGTATTCCAGATTCCAGATGTATTCCAGATTCCAGGACCATAAAACTTCCCCTGCCGTCCCTCTCACTCTTTCAGTCTTCCTCTCCTGACCAGACAAGGAGGGGAAGACTGGGAGGCCCTAGGAGTTGTGGATCCAACAGAAGGAAATACCTCAGGTCCCCGAATGCCTTGGCAATGCAGAGCTCACTGCTGACTGCATCGGTCTGTGACATGTGTGAGAAATAAACGTTTATTAGGCTAATTCACTCGAATCTGGGGGTTCTTTTTCTCAGGAGTTAACCTACCATGGACAGTTTTTCCCACCAGCCAGCACAGTGAGTCAAAATGTGTTTTCCAAAACAGGCTTCTCAAGCTCTGGTCATTTGATTTCCCATCAGTTCTATATTTTACCACAGATGCAAATGCCTCTGTTTTCCGTGTATTGCTACCTTAATGAGATCATACTTCTCCATTTTCATTTATTTTGATGCCTAGCAAGGTCTACTATGGTGGCAGCAGCAGGATCCGTGTCCTCTAATGGATGCCTGCCATTTCATACTGACCTGACTTCTGGTTCTGTTTCTCCCTGTCCTCCAAATAAATATCTCAAGTAGAACTTCTTTTCCCATCAGATGTACTTGCTTCTCACACTAAATTTCAATTTTTACACTTAAATAATATTGTCATTCTGAGGATAAAAAACTCAATCTGTTTCTTTAAAATTGGAATTCAAGTTCATATTGTGTAGGGTTTCTTTCTCCTGGTGTATTATTCCTTGTTTGGTTGTTTATCTGATATGAATCTTATGTTCCAGACTCACTGGCATCCTTTGAAAGGAAAGGCACTGCTTAAAGAAGTTTTGTGCTATGCTTTGTCAAACACAAAAACATTTGGGCTTGTTAACATTCTGTGGTTATTATGGTGTCTATCTGACGCTATCACATATGTTTAATACATGGTAATAATGTTTATGGAATCGCTTCATTATAATTACAGTAGGGGCTTATGATCACAGCAGCAGGAAAGAAGCTATAGGCTTGTCAAATCAGATCATTATAAACCAACTGCCCTCTCTCTAGAAGTACATATGGGCAGACTGGAAGCCTGCTGCCGACACCACCTTGCTCTTAGGCTGTGTGTTCATATGGGACTCAATTTGCATCCCTGGGGCACATTTCGACACCCCCACTGAGTTATCTCTGCTTAAAAACCCCATGTGATGGGAACAGTGCCCAAGAAACTGCCATAGGGGTGCCAGAGATTGGGGCAATAGAAAAAAATTGAACCAATAATAATAATTAAATATATATATATATATGTATACACACACACATATATATATATATATATATATATATATATATATATATATATATACGTGTGGTATATATATTTCATTATATGTCAGCTTTCAGTATGACACTCAATTCTGTACAATGCCATTCGTGGAAACACCACTGTACATGTTTCCTAGAGGAAAGCAAAGAGCAAAGTTACTCTAGAGGGGGCACAAAAAACATTGGCAGAGATGAAGCAGGTTTTCTTCTAAGATTTGTGACATAAAACTAATGAGAAGTGGAACATTCCAAAGAAAGAATTGTCCATCCAGATCAGCATTTCCAAAAGTGTATTATCTAGAATTCCAGTCCTTGAGAGGTTAATAGGTGCTAACATAAACGAAGTGTTTGTGTTCAAATGAATTTTTTAAAACCTGGGTTAACCAAGTTAAATTGGTTTCTTCTAGGCCTTTTAATATGGTAATGGACAATTAGATTCTAAAAGAGGGCAAGAGCAGAGGCAACACAAGGCTGGTTTTGCAGGAACAACTAATCAAGATCTTTAATTACAGAGATAGCCTCATCAAAATAAAAGTTGAATCATCGCTACCATTAGCAATAAGCAATGAGAGGCGCTTCTTTGCAAAAACATTTTGGCCTAGAAACTGGGATACACAGAAAATCTAAGGGCTTTTAAAAGACATTTGATTTCCTGTTTGTAATGTACAGGCATAGGCTTTATGTCTTGCTTTCAGGCTTTTTTGAAAATAAATAACTGCTCATTCGGCGTATTGAATTTATGAGAGGGAAATTATAAATCCTTGATGATACCGACCTGATTTATTTCAAACTGACTTTCCACATCCATGAGGTTGGCGGAGAGGACATGGAACCTTGCCTTGTCACTTTCCTTCTTAAACCAGGAAAAAGAGGTCACTCTTGACTGTTACTGCTTTACAAGACTCTTATTTCCAGCTATATCTGTCTATATCTTTTTACCCACCTCCTTCTCTGGAACCACCACCACCCCATCCCATCAATGATCCTGTCTTTGAATCTGCCACTTCCTGCGGTCTCCTTCTTCCCTTTCTACCTTCTACTGTGCTTAACTACCCCTCAAGTTTAGAAAATACATCTTCCCTAGTTGCCCCTTTCTCTTTACTAGTTAGTCTCTCAAGGAACAGTCTGCTTCCTGTACTTCTTTATTTTGCCTCACTCCTTAACCTTTTGTCATATGGCTTTTATTGAAACGATCTCTCCAAACAGAAAATATTTGTAAATCATAAATTCCAATAAAGATTTAACATCCAGGTCATATAAAGAACTCCTAAAACTCAACAATAAGGCAAGTAGCACAATTTAAAAATGGGCAAAGGACTTAAATAGACATATCTTCAAAGATGATATACAAGTGGCCAATAAGCACACGAAAGATATTCAACGTCATTAGTCATTAGGAAAATGCAAAGCAATGCCACAATGAGATTCTACTTCATACCTACTAGGACAGCTGTCACTGGAGAAAAACAAAACAAGTATTGACAAGGATGTGGAGAAGTTGGAGCCCTTGTACATTGCTGGTGGGTGTCCAAAGTGCATCCACTATGGAAAATAGTCTGGAGTCTTCCTCAAAACATTAAACATGGAACTATCATAAGATCCAGCAATTCTACTCCATGGCATAAACCCAAGAGAATTGAAAACAGCCACTTGAACACATACTTGTAAGCCAATAATTATCGCAACCTTATTCACAATCACCAAAATGTAGAAATAACTCGAGGGTCCATCGATGGACTAATGGATAACAAAACATGGCATATGCATACAACGGAATATTCTTCAGCCATAAAAACCAAGGAAATTCTGACACGTGACATGACATGTATGAACATGGAACACAGGCTAAGTGAGTAAGACAGACATAAAAAGACATATTGTGCAATTCACTTATATGAAATATCTAGGATAGGCAAACTCATAGAGACAGAAAGTAGATTAGAGGTTACCGAGAGTTCAGGGGGGAGGAAGAATAGGAGGTTATTCTTAATGGTCTAGTGGTTACAGAGTTTCTGTTTGGGATAATAAAAAAGTTTTGGAGGGGCTCCTGGGTGGTTCAGTTGGTTGTCTGACTCTTGATTTCCACTCAGGTCATGATCTCATAGTTCATGAGTATGAGCCCCACATTGGGCTCTGTGATGACAGAGTGGAGCTTCTTTGGGAGTCTCTCTCCCTCTCTCTTTGCCCACCCTCCCTGCTCTTGCTCTCTTTCAAAATAAATAAACATTTTATTTTATTTTATTTTTTTAACGTTTATTTTTGAGACAGAGAGAGACAAAGCATGAACGGGGGAGGGTCAGAGAGAGGGAGACACAGAATCTGAAACAGACTCCAGACTCTGAGCTGTCAGCACAGAGCCCGACGCGGGGCTCAAACTCACGGACCGCAAGATCATGACCTGAGCCGAAGTCAGCCGCTTAACCAACTGAGCCACCCAGGCGCCCCAATAAATAAACATTTTAAAAACAGTTTTGGATATAGTGGTGATGGTTGCCCAACACTGTGAATGCAATTAATGCCCTCAAATTGTACATTTCAAATTGGTTAAAATGGTAAATTATATGTTATATATAACATAGCAAAAAAAGCCTTTCCAAAGAAGTGCATCTCTTGAGGTGAAACAGGGCTTTGTGTACTCATGGAGGTCTGTTCTTCAGGGTCTTTGCCACTTGCTCAGGTGCCATTCTCGGTAATGCCTTTCCTGATGACTTTATTTAAAATTGCCACCCTCCCCTGCCTTCGCATTCCATGCCTTTCCTTACTTTATTTCTCTTCATTTGTCTTTTTTTTAACGTTTATTTATTTATTTTGAGAGAGAGAGTGAGCGCAAATGGGGAAGGGCAGAGAGAGAGGGAGACAGAATCCTAAACAGGCTCTGCATTGTAGGCGCAGAGCCCGACATGGGGCTTGAACTCACGAACAACAAGATCATGACCTGAGCTGAAATCAAGACTTGAACGCTTAACTGACTGAGCCACCCAGGCACTCCATCTCTTCATTTGTCCTTATCCAGCTGACATATTATAATTTTAACTAATTATCTGTTTTTAGGGTACCTTTCCCAGGTAGAATGTAAGATCTATGAGGACAGGGATTTTTACTGATTTTTCTCCTCCTCTACTCTCTTCATGGTTCCTAGGACCGTGGTGAGCATAACATAGGTTGTAAATAAACATTTTTGGAATGACAAATCAGTGAATACATTCCTAGAAGCTCAAATAGTTCCTGAGTGGGATGAATACTCTTATTTCATCTTTCTTAGCTGCCCTTCTAATAACACAAGGATTAATTTTCCTGTCTTTTAAGGAAGTTGAGCCAAGGACTGAGAAGAACAAGAAACCATATGAAGTGTAATAAAATATATTAGGAGATGGGAGGGCAGCAGATGGGGGTTAGGACACAGCATCCCAAAATATGGCAACTTGGAATATTGAATATTTTAAACTGAAGGAATTTGTGAAACAGCAGGTGCTGGGATGCCTCTCTGACCCTCCCCTGAAGTAGGTCAGAAGCCCTCATGGGAGAGGTGCCCTGCCCCCCACTTCCCCCAGGAAAGGAGTGTTCTTATCTCAGAAGACAGAACACCAAGATGAATCCAAACAAACAGGCCTAGGCCTTGCTAGGTTTCCTCGGTTTCCTCACATTCAGCTCATACCCTTTGTCCTGTCACATCTTCCCATGATTCTCCACTCTTCATCAAACCTCACATAAAAGCATTCAGGTTTAACCACTTCTTAGGGTCTTCATTTCTTATGAAGGCTCATGTCACATAAAACTGACGTTAAATAAATTTGTATGCTATTCTCTTGTTAATCTGTCTTTTTTTGCAGAGCCCCAGCTGAGAACTTAGAAGAAACTTAGATGAAAAAGATTTTTTCCCCTCCCCTACACATTGAAATTAGAGTTTTTCAAAAATGTAAAACCACCACAGTTGGATTTTTTTAAATTGTTGCTATTTCCTCTGCTAACCTAACCGATAGACTGGGTTCCTCTTATCCCAGAGGAGCATACCTACCTTTTCCAGGGATTAAGCAAAGACAAGAACAAATAAAAACGACCATTTTTTATTTACGTGGTGATAGCCCTGAGAAAAACGGGAAGAAGAGGCAAAGGAGGAATCTTCAGCACCTGAGTTAATGGAGGCCCTCACTGCTAGGAAAAATCCAGGGTGGTGGGACGTCCAGCCGGGTGAACCCTGCTCTCTGGGTTCAGCTGCCAGCTCCTGCCCCTGATGCTTTGAACCCAGAAGAGGCCTTCTGTTCCAGGCTCCTATCTGCCCACCCTGGCCTCCCTCTCTGGGTTTCTGCTCGCCAACATTGACAACGTGTCTTGTCCCCAACATTCCAAGAGCCTGTAGGATGCAGACTGTGTTTGTTGCTGCTTTCTTGTCTCCCTCAGTCCCTGCCTCAGAGCAGATGCCTCACATGTATTTGTCGAGTGATTCCAATTGAAACAGGAGTTATAAACAATGACATTAGTCACACTGCCAGCACAAATCCACAGGCATTTGGGAGGTCTAAAAATATTTAAACCCTTGTAGCCTGTTGAAATTGTTATACTTGAGACCCAACTCAAATATCTCCCCTGCTTTGAAGCCTTTCCAGAATGTCCCCCACTGTCCTGTCTGAGGACAGTATCCCCTCTTTGGAGCTGAACGTTTGCATGTTTGCTCCCTTTCTATTCTGAGAACCCCTTCTGGACAAAAACAACGTTCATATACATCTGTGTGGCCTATTCCTAACATCATGCCTAGTATAGAGGAGGTCACGAATAAGCAATATTTATTGAACTTTTCTGATTGCCTCTGCCTACCTGCCTGTCTCAACCCTTGTCTCTCCCCTCTCCCTCCCTCCTCTCTTCCTTCCACTCAATTTTCCTTCCTTCTTTCCCTTCTTCTAGGATCTGAACCTAGAACTTTCAATGTACTCTTTGAGAAACTGAGTCATGAAAGTACATCCCAGGATTTGTTATCTTACCAGGAATCCTTTTTCTACCATCCTGCACATATTACCCCTTAGTACGTTTTCATCCTTTACCCAAATTGATGGTTCTTGGAACATGAATTCTTTAACATCAAATACAAAATTGTGTGTGTGTGTGTGTGTGTGTGTGTGTGTGTGTGTGTAGAGGGTCCAAGCAGTCTATGAGTCTTGCTTCCCCAAGGAAGTTAAGAACCACAGGTCTAGATACTTTGTTGTATTATAATATAAAGATGAATTCATTTTTATAACATAAATACAAAGATGTGAGAAAAGATAAAAATCATTTAAAATCCTTCCACAGTTCAAGGCACTCATCTACCCAGAGGGGAGGCATCAAGGGCACTCTTCTGTAATCAAACGTGGAATAGTGACCTGAGCTACCCTTCATCATATCAGCATATCAAATCCACTCTTGAAAACCGCTCAGAGCTGTGATGCGCGGTGTCCTACATTCCAGGGAATGTGCAATACTCTCAACGAGATGACAGATTCAGGGTTTTACCCAGAAACAAATTGTCTTTGTTTGCTGCTGACCTGCAGAAGTTCAAATTTCTTCGATTATGCAGACTTGGAATGCATTTGCCATTTGAAAAAGGAAGTGCACCATTGCTGCTCAGACAGATGAGAGTGTTTGGTGTGTGTGTGCCTGGTACATATGTGCCAAGTCCAAGTCACTTTGAGCAATTATGAATAGTGGTCTTGGACGCCTGGTATGCAGTAGTCTGTGCAGCCACTGGCATCTTCCTGCATGTGGACTTCCCCATACCCTGCGCCCCGCCCAGCCCTCCAGACTGGCTGGCTATTGGCCTATTCAGAGGTGTAATTAAAAACACATAAGGTCACAGGCTGTCGTTGGGGGACCCCCTGCTCCAGTGATTAGCCGAGGAAAGAAACTGTTCATGCCGGATGAAGGTTCCTTTCTCTCATTAAAAGTGTACAGTTCATGGGGTGCCTGGGTGGCTCAGTTGGTTAAGCATGCGATGTCAGCTGAGGTCATTATCTCATGATGTGAGATAATTATCTCATGTTTGTGAGTTCGAGCCCCACATCGGGTTCTGTACTGACAGTGCAGAGCCTGCTTGGGATTCTCTCTCTCTCTGCCCCTCCCCTGTTGCATTTGCACGTGCTCTCTCTCTCTCTATCTCAAAAGTAAACAAACATTAAAAAAAAGTGTTGAATTCCATTCTTGAAGGAGGAAACTGGGATGATGGGAAATTAAGTAATTTGTTCAAAATCCTACAGCTAATATGTGGGGAGCATGGTTTCTATCTAACCTCAAAGTTCATATCCTAATCTACTACTTTCCACTGCTTCTTCCCAAAGAGTAATCAGCAAATATTTTATACTTCTGGATTTTTCTTCATTTTTTTTTCTAAGCAAAGGGTTGTAATCATAAGGCCTACCTTTTTGTGCATGGGCATATACTTACAGTTGGTCAGGTCCTGTACTAAATAAGCTGTTTTCTCAGAGATACAAATGAAAATATTATTAGCCTTGTATTGGTCAGGGCTCTCCAGAGAAACAGCCAAATAGGAGATATATATGGAATTGGCTTATGTGATTATACAGGCTAAGAAACTCCAAGATCTAGTCAGCAAGCTGAAGACACAGGGGGAGCTAATGAATGGCATACTTTCTAGTCTGAGTCCAAGTCCGAAGGCAGGAGAAGAATAATGTGTTAGCTTGAAGACAATCAGTCGGTGGGGGGTGGGCAGCAAATTCTCCTTTACTCAGCCTTTTTGTTCTATATAGGCCTTCAACAGATTGGATAAGGTCCATCTACATGAAGGAGAGCAATCCACTTTATTTAATCTACCAATTCAAGTGTTATCCAGAAACACCCTCACAGACATACTCAGAATAATGTTCAACTAAATGTTAGGGCACCTGAGGGCCCAGTTAAGCAGATACATCAAATTAGCCATCACAATCCTCCAAGTATTTGTTAACAAAAGAGGAAGTTGAGGCTCTAAGGAAGTTGTCTGATGTTCTCTAGCTGGTAAGAAGGCGATGCGTTATCCAAGCGTTTGCTGCTAAAATCTAATTTCATGTTGGCTCTTCCTTACTCCTATCCATACCTGTTTGAGTAGGTTTTATCCTTTTAATAGTGGCAAGAAGTGGGGATAGTAATCAGTGAAGAGAGTTGTGTAATTCCTAGTAACCCAAGGAAATTTCCAAAGCCGTGGCGTGTAGGTTATGAGCTCTGTCATATATCTGTCCTGTGGTTTTCTTCCTTGAAGTGATGGCTCCGGGTGGAAGAGGAAAGGTTTCAAGGAATCACCAACATACACCTACTTCAGTACCATCAGAATGAGATGAAACAAGAGATTAACCAAGAGTGTCTGCAGCTCCCATGTGTTTATAACCCAAGATAAACTCATCCTTTATCTACCGCATATATATCCCAACCCTGCAAATTGTATTCTAATACTTCCTCCAAGAGGGAGTTAATTAGGTCACATGCTACTCTATGCCTAATTATTGTTTACTTCACTTGCATTTGTGATCATTATATCATTAATATGAGGAGGGTGCTCATATTAGGTGGCCTAGTAGCTGGGGCAACTAGGAGTGATGCCAGCATTGCTCATCTTTTCAACTCATTTGGAGCTACTGGTGTCCCGCAATGTTTTTGGCTTACACTTGGGGTACCCAAAATGTAAGCACTCTGTAGTGCTTTTTGTATTTGACGGTTTCTACTCATACCTCTAATTAATTTACTGATAATTCTTTCCACTTCTTCCAATTAAACCCAATATATTTTTCTTCTCCAATGCAAAACCTTTCCTTCTATGTTATTCAGCTTCAGAATTTAACACTTCAGCCTCTTCAAATGGAAAATCATGATAGTATGACCTGTCTTGCTGACTCCATGGGGCCATGAAACACACATGCAGTACCTGGAATTCTTCTACTTCTTTTCATAATTTAATTTTAATTCTGTCTAAGTAATGCATAGCAATATTTTTAAAGGTCAAACAGTCACTATGATGCCTGTAAAGAGAAAGAACACTCCACAATTGATGCTCATTCCCCTTAGGCAAATACTTTCAATTTTCTGCTAGTGTGCCTGTTTGTTTGCTTGATATTTACCTCAACTTTTTCAAAAGACCATACTTTTTAGGCATCAGGCCAGGTAAAGTCTATGGGTCCCATGCTCAGTCTGCTGGCTTGCATGCAGTTCTTCTAGTTCGTGTATGATTTTCACTCCATATCCACACCCCAGCTATGTCATATCCCCCACTATAATGCCTCTTTGTTCCAACTTTTCCAGAAAGTAATCAATATCATGTCTTATCTTGAAGGGGAAGAAATACGCAAGGTGATGAAACATTCTAATGATCCAAACAGGAGTCATCAAACTGTGGCCCACAGGCCAAACCTGACCTGCCACCTGTTGTTTGTAAACTAAGTTCTGTTGAAACATAGTCCTGTCCATCATTTAAGTATTATCTATGGCTGTTTTTGCATTACAACTACAATGGTTATGGCAGATCTATGTACAAAGACATACAAATCTATGTACCAAATGATATGCAGAGCCTAAAATATTTACTGTCTGGCCCTTTACAGAAAAAAATTTCCAGCCCCTAAACTACACTTATGTAATCAATCCACCTATTTCTAACTCATCTTGCACTGCCAACTTCAAAATTACCCCATGACTTCTATTCCTGAAACTTTCCAGGAATCTGTGGTACAGTATGAATCAACTTACTTATTATCAGCATTTCACTATGACATATGCTTGATTTTGGTTTTCTCCTCTCAAACATATCTGTTATCAGTTACTTTATCTTCCCCCCAAAAAATGTTGATATCTCTGTTGCTATTTCAACTCACATTTGCATTGTTCCTAAAGGTTTGTGTTTCTTTTCCTACCTTACTGTCACTTTTGTGGGGTTCAGAAATTTATCAGTTGGTACTTTTCAGAAAATAATAGGCCACTCAGGTATTTCAAGCAGAAAGGAATTTAATTTAGGAAATATCTATGTTTGGAACACTGTAGTGAGGGCTAGAGTTTCAAAGATCAAGTAAAGCCTCTGCTTGTTCTCAGGTTCATCATTAGCTTTTAAAGGCAGGAAGTTTCAGGAACCACAGGAAACTATCTGCAGTGATCACTGATTTTACACCCCTGAGTTGCGTGCAACACTGCAAACCACTAGGAGATGTCAGACCCACTGAGGCTATGTCTCTGCACATTCTTGCTAAAGGACCTATAAAATCATGTGTGTCTCTCTTCTACCTTCCATCTGGAAATACTCTGGCAGGTGATTTTGTTAATTGTGTTCCCAGGGAAGAGGTTGAGAAGGGGAATGGAACTGCATTGCCAACAGTCTAATGCAAAGAGCTAGCAGAGACAAGCAAGTGATTTCAATGTGCCATACTTAACTTTTCCACCCACCTCCACCTTTTCCTCTCCACCATCGAGGTTTCTGTAAAGCCATTGCTGCCCACTGGATGGACATTGCATGAACATAGGTCCACAGACATCTGCAGGAATTTATTTGTTTGTTTATTTAAATTCAAGTTAGTTAATATATAGTGTAGTATTGGTTTTGGGAGTAGAACCCAGTGATTCATCACTTACATAAAACACATGGGTAGGATTCTTATTGTGGTGTGACCTTGGGCAAATCATTCAGCCTTGGCTTCCCTTGGACAAATGGAAAGAAAAAAAAATAGCTACTTCATGAATACTGTGAAGAGAAATAAGATAGTGCATGTTAAATGTTTAATAAACTGTAAAATGCCACACAAAGTGAAATAGAACTATGTAGACAAATTAATTCTGGCTTATGTATCTGACTCCAAAGAATAGCAATGTATGTCTCCTGGGAATACATCTACCTGTCAATCTTCTCTCAGACTTCCTTTTATCTGTACTTATTTTTTTTTTTTTTTGTAAACAAAACAGCTATTTCAAACCCTAAATGTAGCAAAATGTCACTATACTACATTAATTTCATTCTTCATCAGCCTATGGCAGATGTTCTGACAGATAATGAGAACCCTGAACATCTCAGACTTGAGAAAAAGTGGCTCCTATTCTACTTTTTATTACAAAGCCTTGTTTTTATGCAGAGGTCTCAAGGTTACAAGATTTCATTATTTTTATAATTCCAACTGAGGTTTCTTACTGGTAATATCAATTTCAAGTCTTAAGTATGTGTTACAGCCCCAAATAAAATCTTTCCATATCTGTAGTGATATAATAAAAGCCAGCATTTTCACTAATTTTTTAAAGTTTATTCATTTATTTATTTTGAGAGAAAAAAAAGAGTATAAGTGAGGGAGGGGCAGAGAGAGAAAGGGAGAAAGAGAATTCCAAACTGATAGCATGGAACCCAATGACGTGGGGCTCAAGCCCAAGAACTGTAAGATCATGACCTGAGCGGAAATCAAGAGTCAGATGTTCATTGGTCTGAACCACCCAAGTGCCTCACTTTCACTAATTTGAAAATGGTTCCATTCTTCTCCTTTCAATGCTAGTTTTCTGCCTTGATTAGAACTACTAAGAAATTAGAGTGTATTAAAACATATAGCAGGATGATGATCCAATAGAGATTAAATTTCTGTTTTGTGTTCGCTCTTTAGATGGGTGGGCCACAAAATCATGTTGGAGTCACAGGAGGTAGATTCTCTTGGAAGAATGAAGATGGCTTTTAAATCACTGAAAATAACTTTATTAAGAAGTGTGAGCATAGGGTCATCAGTCTATTATCAAAAAGAAGGAAAGAAGGTGTATTTGAAATTTGTGTGCTTTGAGAATTTAAAAGGAAAACAGTCCCAAACCATGAGAACATCCTTGGAGACAAATAGGATGGTAATTCTGGGATCACATGGAGGCAGACGCTTGAATCAATTCTTAGATCCTCAGGCAAGGCTTATGCCCCCCAGGATAGGGCTTCCGAAAGCATGGTTCATTGACCCTTGGGGACAGGCAATCCATGAGATCAAAACTATATTGATTATACAGTAAGACATTATTTGCCCCTCCCCTTTTTTTCACATTTGCCTATATAGTGCAAAAGACATAATGGGACAAACTGCTTACTCCTAAGCATGAATCAGGCTGGTGCACCAAACTACTGGTAGTTAGGATATTCTTCACAGCTAGATGCTTATGTTATAAAAATGCCAGTTTTATTTAAGAATGGCTGCACTTGGCAGTATAAATTAATATGCTTATTAAACATTATTAAACATTAACCCTTGAATACATGTCTTTTAATATTCTGTATGACAAAATGGGAAATACCCACAAATCAAGTCGACTGCATACTGAAGAGTGACAATTATCTGTGAGAAAAGCACTTGTGTGATTATTTGACTTGCTGGTTGAACCAGTGGCTTTTGCTTTGGAATATCATTTTTTTGCTGGAAAGAATGACAAACAATCGTCACTTTGACTTGAGTAGTTGACGGATATTTTCTCAAAAGTGAATGAACCAAGGTGACTCATCCAGGTTTGCCAGGGACTTCCCTGGTTTTAGTGCTGGAACCCTAGCACATTCCCAGGAGCTCCTCATTATTGGGCAAAGTGACATGGTTGGTCATATTAAGCGAACCTGCCATTTCAAGCAAAATACTAACAATACTTGCTGTGGATGATAAGAATTTTGAGCTTTCAAGCAAAAATTGTAATTTTGGTAAACTTATATTGACCATTGTGAATTTGACAGCTTTTGAAAACTTAAAGACTTTTTGTAACAGGATGAAAGTGATATTAATAAATGCAATGTTTTATATTGAATAATGAAATGTTATAAACATTTGGAAGATCTGATATCTTCATGAACCAACATTTTCCAAATGGCCAATGCGTGATGTTACAAGGTTTTGCATAGATAAAACATCTTCAGGACACATATTTTTGGGAAGCACTGGACGAAACAAAAGGAGATAGATTTCTTTTCTGCAGGACCTCTAAGCAGGACTTCACCAGGCTAACATGCATTAAGACTCTAACGAGGGTTGAGATGTTTTCCAGACTTCTGACTCAGAATTACTTTTTTCACAGAGCATCTGAGAAACTTGTGTTCCATAGCACACACCCACACACTAGGGAAATATTTATTCCTTCTGGCCATTCCTACTTTTATTTCTCCTAATTATTTACTTTCTAAAACCAATAATGGCCTTCTAATCACTTCCAGTGAAGTATTCGTCATCCTAGTGTTCAGTGTAGAATAACAGCGAAGCAAATGGATCGTAGAATCAAACACCTTAGATTAGAATCCTGACTCAGCCACTTACTAGTTGTGTGATCTTGAGAAAATTACTTACCCCCTCTTTGTGTTATAATTATCATCTTAAAATGGGAACAGTGATTGTACTTATTTTTATGGTAAAGATTAAATGAAACATATATAGAGTCTTTAGAATATGGTGAGTAGTGTAAAAGTATTAACTATCATAATTATCTATTTGATATAGTTAGCTTTTGGAGAAAAGAGACCAGTCTGAATTCATTTTTGTATTCCTTTTCCACTGCACAGTTGCTGGCATAAAAAAGAACAAAAGAAAATTCTCGATCAATAGTAATGCCTACCATTCTTACAGAGTTTTACAATTTACAGTACACCTTTGCACATATTAACTCAGCAGATTAGTACAAAATTTTACTAGAGAGACAGAGTAAGAATTAATGTCTCTTTTTTCCTCTAAGGATGAAAAAGAGAAACAACACAAAGAAATAAAACAAAATGAAATTAGGCAATCTCCCCATGATTTCATAGGTTAGTTAGGAGCAGAATTAGAACTGGGACTCTGATTTTGGACAATTATCTAACACTCCATTTAGCATTCTCTGAGGAAAACATTATAGAAACTATTAAGACACCCCGATTTTTGACAAATCAATGTTCTTAGACAAAATTATTTCAATTGAAAAAGCAATCTGACTTTTAATTTCTTAAATGCGTATTGTTTACTTGAGATATAAGAGCCATCTAGAATAAAAATTATTTTAAATGATAAAAATAAACAATTTCATGATGGCATTCGGTTCTGAACAAAAAATGACAATTTGAGTTTTATTTGGCATGCGAAGCAGAAAGGCATAAAAGACGAATTACAGTCTCATTCTCTGAGTATAAATGGAATGTTCCAAATCAAACTGCTCTTTTGAATTCTATGAAGAAATTTAGAAATGAATTAACCATGTGGAATATCAATAAATGCACTTCTAGTGAGGGGGCTGAACTCCTGGGCTGAGGGACATAGAGACATGAGAAATTGGTGCTTGTTAGAATGGGCAGGATGCTCTAGTATGGTGCCATTTTGCAGCCAATATCCAGCCAATGTTGTATCTGCCAGCCCCTGTCCATAGAGAAGGGTATTTAATGTTAGTTCCATGTATGTATACACGGTTATATGCTCTTTTCCCTATAAGCCACATTAGTTCCTTCTCCTCCCAGCTCCTTAAGTATTCATCTTGAGATTTCCCCTGGTCACCATTCTCATCCATTTGTCTTGGCATGTCTCAATTCTGAACAAGAAGTCCTACCAAAGTCAGACACAGCAGCTCTTCTAGGCCATCCTGCCTGATTCTGATACCTACATCCTGATTCTAGACTCTTCACCTTACCTATATCTACTTGTTTTCTGGGATGTGCTGAACCTGGCCTTGCTTGGTTACTTTGATCTATCATCTATCTATCATCTATCTATCTATCATCTATCTATCTTTAAATTTTATACATACATACATACATAGCAATAGGATACTTTGTTCTATGCCAAGTTGGCAAACTATGGCCTATAGGCCAAATCTGGCTTATAGACTATTTTTGTAAGTTGCATCTTATTAGATTACAAACATCCTAATCCATTTTTGTGCTGTCTGCAGCTGCTTTTGCACTATAATAAGAAAAGAGGTTTTTTATTTGCAACTCAGACCATATGGCCCACAAAACTTAAAATATTTAATATGTAGACCTTTAAAGAAAAATTTTGCTGACCACTCTACTATTCTAATAGAAACCCCAGATGTGGTATTTTGTTCATATTGCCTCTCTTTCTCTTGACATTCCAGCCATGCCCAATACCATCCGTAGCTCTCCTGGCCTGCCCTATCCTGAGATGACAACCCATTAGTTGGCTATCACTGATGACCATGTAGGAGAGGCCCATTAGCAACATCTGTGTTGACTTTTCTTTCAGGATAATGATTCCAAGAGGAGAGGTATCTTGGTGGGTGTTTTTTCTGTGTTCCTCCAACAGAAATTTTTCTGTAAACTTTGGTTTATCTCTCACTTCCATTTTTCTTTAACTTTCTAATCCACCTCTGCTCAGTCTTATCAGTCTGTTCTCTCTTTATGGAATAGGCCCTCCTGAGGTACCCAACTCAGGATATCTCTCTTGGGCAATAGCCACAACTGTTCTCCCTCTCTCTCTCTCTCTCCACTCTCTTTATCTCTTTCAGTCATCTCCTGGTTTCTGAAAACTCTTTACCTTGGAGAAATTCATATCGGAAAAAGCATTATAGTATCTCAAGGTGCCAGTATAGGTGTGAATGATTGAAGGCCAGTTTAATATATTAGCTTTTCTAAGGTAGTTGTGCTATAAGAGAGTTTATTGCTATGAAAATTAATGGTCCATTTCAAAGAGGATGTCCTTAGTTCAAGAGGGAATCTTCTTAGCACCCTTCAGATTTTATTAAAAAGCAACCACTCGTTACTCTATGTGTAATGACCTGCCTATCACCAAGACTTCTACCAAAATCCTCAGTTTGGCCCTTAAATCTGCTAAAATCTGGCCTCTACCTACTCACCAAACTTCATCTCTTACCAACGGTATCTACTCAGTCACTTCTATATCCTTTCCACTTAACAATCCTCTTTTCCTGGCGGGAACAAGCAACCCATTTCTTTCCATGAACCGATGATGCACCTTATCTCCTTCAAGTTGTTCAGAGCTTACTTCTTCCAGATGGCATATACTAGATGTAAGGTTGTTATGGGTAGGAACTCTTTATTATTCAGCTTTGAATCTTCGTAGGCAAATACAATGCCCAGGAATGAAAATAAATAATCCTCACCAATTGAATGTACTCTTCCATGTCCTTGAACATGCTTGAGCATATCAGTACATTCATCCTCAGCTCCCCCTGCTTCACCATCTTCGTTCAGTGCTGTTCTTTACAATTCAACATTGGCAATGGAAGAACCACATCTCTTGTACTTATAAGGTGAATTATTTCAGAAGTGCTTTTCACTCATTTTGAACATCTTGGTATTTTCTGAATGAATAGGTTATATGTAAGTCTCCTCGAATGAGGTTTCCGAGCATTCTGTTTCCTTTTTATTGTACTTCTTTGCCTGATACAATGCTTTAAACACAGTTCATGTTCTTCTAGCCTAAGATCTATCTTAAAATCACAAGTTTGAGATGTTTTAAAGCTGTCTTTTCTATCAAAAAATTACCCATTTCATGCCACTTCTGATGACACCACACACTCTTTGTATAGCATTACTCTTTGTATCTTGTAAGGTTCATCTCAGAACTATGACAACTGCTTCCTAATACCTGTAGTTGCTTCCGGCTTTAATACGGTCTCCACATGGCCACTAGAGCTATCCTGCCAAACTTGAAACACGTTGGAATGCCTTGACACTTCATATCCACTTAACCAAATCTTACCATTTCTTCAAGAATCACCTCATATCTCCATGAAGTCTTCCTAAATTTCCTTATCAAAATTAATGTCCTTTCTCCCTAAAACTCCACAGCACTATATACCTTCATGACAGCAGATCTGAAGTTCTGAAGGAATATACATACGTACATACATACATTCATACATAAAGACCAATAGCCAAATAAGAAAGGTGTCAATCATCAATGGGGACAAAGCATTGTGTGTCAGTTCAGAACTATGGCAATACTTGGTTGGAGCTTATAGATTAGTCCCTGGGCCTAT